>NC_092341.1:96875000-97530000 GCF_046630445.1 Rutidosis leptorrhynchoides | reverse complement strand
GGTGCGGCGCGCAGGGTATCCGCGCGGCGCTCCGATTAACTGAAAAATCATGTCGAGCTTTTTTCAATATCTGGTACATCAGGTGTCTCAAAGTGGCACGGCGCGCCATGATCTGGAGCGGCGCTCCATTTGCTGGTACACCAGAATTTCGTATTTTTAAACCTTTAAATCCCATTTTCTCAACCTAAAACCACCAAACTAACCCCAACAAAAATCCAAGCATGATTATATTGCACATATTGTCAAACAACCACAAAAATATACAAACTCTACAACAATGGTTTTAACCATGATTATCACGCGTCGTTAGAGGTAAAGATGAGTTTAATCTCATCGTCCACCTCTTGTGGTCTATCAACATAGTGTTTTAACCGATGACCGTTAACCTTGAACTCTTCCCCTTTCAAATTTACCAAATCAACCGCCCCATGAGAATAAACCTTTTGAACAACAAAAGGTCCCGACCATTTAGATTTTAACTTCCCGGGAAACAAACGAAACCTCGAATTGAAAAGAAGCACACGATCCCCTTCCTTAAATTCTTTAGGATCCTTCAAGCGACTATCGTACCACTTCTTCGTTCTTTCCTTACTAATCAATGAGTTCTCATACGCATCGAGCCTTAGCTCTTCTAACTCATTCAATTGACTCAACCGAAGGCGACCCGCCTCCTTAAGATCAAGATTGCTCGTTTTTAGAGCCCAATAAGCTTTGTGTTCAATCTCCACCGGGAGATGACACGCTTTGCCATAAAGTAACCGAAAATGAGTGGTTCCGGTTGGCGTTCTGTACGCCGTTCTAAATGCCCATAAGGCATCATCGAGCTTAAACGACCACTCCTTAGGATTAGAACCAATAGTTTTCTCAAGAATCCTCTTTAAAGCTCGGTTGATGTTTTCGACTTGCCCATTCGTTTGAGGATGGTAGGATGTCGAAACTTTATGGGTTACCCCATACCGTTTCAACACCTTTTCGAGTTAGGCATTACAAAATTGAGTTCCCTGATCACTAATTAAAGCTTTCGGGGAACCAAACCGAGAAAAGAGTTGATTTAGGAACGAAACTACGACCCGTGCATCATTAGTGGGCAAAGCTTGTGCTTCAACCCATTTTGAAACATAATCGATAGCAACAAGAATGTAGAGCTTATTATTCGACTTCGGGAACGGGCCCATGAAATCAATCCCCCAAATATCAAAAACCTCACAAACTTGAATGACATTTTGAGGCATCTCGTCTCGTTGGGTGATTTGGCCCGCCCGTTGACAAGCATCGCACGATTAACAAATCCGGTGGGCATCCTTGAAGATAGTAGGCCAATAAAACCCGGCCTTAAAGACTTTTCGCCCCGTAACTTGGCGACCATAATGCCCACCTGTCGGACCATGATGACATTGGACAAGAATGCGTTCGCATTCTTCTCCGGAAACACACCGGCGGATCATTCCATCGGAACACCGCCTAAAGAGATAAGGGTCCTCCAAAAAATAATACTTAAGGTTACTAAAGAACTTCTTACGTTTATGATGTGACCAACCCTTCTCTAAGAATCCACCAACTAGATAATTCGCAAAATCAACGAACCAAGGGTCTTCACACTCCTCCACCTTCATGAGATATTCATCGGGAAAATCATCATGAATAGAAGTCTCATCGAGAACCTCACGGGAGGGATTCTCAAGACGTGAAAGGTGATCGGCCGCTAAATTCTCGGCACCCTTTTTATCCCGGATTTCTACATCGAATTCTTGCAAAAGCAATACCCAACGTATCAATCTCGGTTTAGCATCGGGTTTAGAGAGCAAATGCTTAAGGGCCGAGTGGTCCGTATACACAACCGTCTTTGCTGGTATGAGATACGCACGAAATTTGTCAAAAGAGAAAACAATTGCTAGGAGTTCCTTTTCGGTGGTGGTATAATTTAGTTGCGCTCCTTGCATTGTCTTACTAGCATAGTAAATGGGCTGAAAATGTTTACCAACATGTTGCCCCAAGACGGATCCGATTGCAAAGTCACTAGCATCACACATAAGTTCGAATGGCATAGACCAATCCGGACTAATAAGGATAGGTGAATTAGTGAGCTTTGCTTTAAGAAGATTGAAAGCTTTGTGACACTCTTCCGAGAAAACAAACGGAGCGTCCTTTTCAAGAAGTTTATTTAAGGGCGTGGCAATTTTGGAAAAATCCTTGATAAACCGCCGGTAAAACCCGGCGTGCCCAAGAAAACTTCGAACACCTTTAACATCGGTAGGGGCTTTAAGCCCGGCGATAACATTGATTTTCACCTTATCTACCTCAATTCCAACTTTAGAAATCTTGTGCCCGAGAACGATGCCCTCACGAACCATAAAGTGGCATTTCTCCCAGTTGAGCACAAGACTGGCTTTTTCGCACCGAATCAACATACGCTCAAGATTAAGAAGACATGACTCGAATGTGTCTCCGTAGACTGAAAAGTCGTCCATAAACACCTCCATGCAGTCTTCGATCATATAATGGAAAATCGCCACCATACACCTTTGAAAGGTAGCAGGGGTGTTACATAAACCGAACGGCATACGCCGATAAGAGAATGTGCCATACGGGCACGTGAACGTGGTTTTCTCTTGGTCTTCGGGTGCAATAGGGATTTGGAAATATCCCGAAAAACCATCAAGAAAACAATAGAAACTTTTTCCCGCCAACCTCTCCAACATTTGATCGATGAAGGGTAGGGGAAAATGGTCCTTTCGGGTGGCATCATTTAATTTTCGATAGTCAATGCACACCCGCCATCCCGTGACAGTCCTGGTAGAAATTAATTCATTCTTTTCGTTTGTGATCACGGTCATGCCACCCTTTTTGGGCACACATTGAACCGGACTCACCCAAGGACTGTCAGAGATAGGATAAATAAGACCTGCATCAAGGAGTTTAACAATCTCCTTTTTAACCACTTCCTGCATATGTGGGTTTAGTCGCCTTTGTCGTTGCACACACGGTTTGAAGTTATCTTCCATTAGGATTTTGTGTGTACAATAAGAGGGACTAATACCCTTAATATCCTGAATTTTCCATGCAATAGCCGGTTTGTGGGCTTTTAACATGGAGACAAGTTTAGGCTTTTGACTTACAGAAAGATCGAAAGCAATAATCACTGGGAGTTTAGACTCCTCCCCAAGAAAAGCATACTCCAAATTATCCGGGAGTGGTTTCAACTCTAATTCAGGAGCCTCTTCAATTGAAGTTTTGCTCCTGTATGCATTTGCTTTCTCCAACTCCTCATGCTCTTCTTCAGTTGGCTCATAACCTTCAGCCATTAGGGTGGTCATCAAATCCACCTCATCTAACACATCCCCTTCATCACTTGCTATTTCACATTCCCATGTTCCCTGCAATTCTGGAAACTCCTGTAAAAACTCAACATGTGTGTCCACGGTTTGCAAAAAATAACAAGTGTTATCTAGGTAACCGGGGTATTTTAATGCCTTATCAATAGCAAAGGACACCTTTTGGTTACCTATTCTAAGGGTCAACTGTTGGCCATAAACATCAATTAGACATCTATCGGTATTCAAAAATGGCCTTCCCAAAATAAGTAGAATCCTTTCATCCACTTCCATGTCTAGAACTACAAAGTCGGCGGGGAAAAATAATGTCCCGGTCTTAACTAGCATGTTCACTATAATCCCACGAGGGTATTTAATAGAGCGGTCCACTAGTTGTATGGCCATACGAGTGGGTCTAAGTTCCCCAGGTGCTAGTTTAAGGAAAATAGAGTAGGGCATTAAATTAATACTAGCACCCAAATCCGCCAATGCCCGCATACAAGCAAGATCCCCCAATAAGCAAGGAATAGTAAAATAACCCGGATCTTCCAACTTCTCGGGAAGTTGGTTTGTCACCACCGCTGTACATGCTGCATTTAACGTCACGGATGAAACACTTTCCATCTTTTTCCGGTTGGTAAGCAAATCCTTCATGAACCGAGCATACTTGGGCATCCCCGCAATAACATCAATGAAAGGTAAGTTGACATTCACTTTCTTGATCAACTCCATGAACTTTGATTTTTCCGCCTCTAACTTCTCTAACCTCTGTTTTCTCGGGTATGGGAGCGGTGGTTGATACTCTTTAGCTACCGGTTTAGCAGCAACCTTTACCGGTATATTTTCAACTTCCTCAATCACCTGTTCCGGCTCCTTATCCCCCTCCGGTTCACTATCAACTACCGGCTCACTATCTTTAACCAATGGAACTCACAAATCATACTCAGCAGGCTTCTTTGGTGGATCATATGCTATACCACTTCGGGTGGTGATAGCATTAACGTGCCCATTTTTCGGGTTAGCATCCGTGTTACTTGGTATCTCCCCCGGTTTTCTCTCATTTCTCTGATTAGCAAGTTGACCAATCTGTTGTTCCAAATTATGAATCGCGGCTTGTTGATTCCGGAACATCTGATCATTCTTCTCATTATTCTGAGTAACAGTAGTAACAAGCTGAGTTTGAGATATCACAAGCTTTTCGATCATAGCTTCAAGATTCGACTTTTTCTCTTCGGCTTGGGGCTTTTGAAAATACCCAGGAGCTTGTTGCTGAAATCCTCCACCCGGCGAATTCTGATAATTACTGTTACTACCTCCCTGACGACCTTGAGGATTGTAGGGATTATTAAAATTGCGGTTAAACTGAGCGCGCCCTTGAAACTGATTATTATTTTGCTGACTGATGTACGCTATCTCTTCCTTTTGACCTATCGTTAACCCCGCATCACAATCTTTAGCTAAATGTAAACCCCCCACAATACTCACAACCAACCTTCATACCATGAATATCCTTATTCATCTTCTCTAAATTTCTACCAAAAGAATCCAACTTAGCACTGATAGACCCAAAATCATCATACGCACCAGTGGTCTCGGTTCTCTTAACTGAAGCTGAATGGGATGACTCATGATCTTGATGCCATTCGTGAGAGTAAGCAGCTTGCTTTTCAATTGTCTCTAACGCCTCTTCTTCGGTCTTATCCATTAACGTACCACCTGCTGCTTGATCAATACTCTGACGAGTTGGAATGTCACAACCTTTGTAGAAAATCTGAACCTTTTGTAAATCATTCAACCCGTGTTGCGGACACGAGCGTAACAAAGTAGCAAAATGGTCCCAAGCATCAAATAATGTATCACTGCTCTTTTGTCTAAATTGTGAAATTTTTGCTTGAAGTCTAGCAGCTCGAGACGCAGGGAAAAACTTCGACAAAAACTTATCCTCCAAAGTCTCCCAAGAGGTAATCGTGCCCTCTGGTTGCTTATCTAACCATCTCTTAGCTTCTCCCTTAAGAGTCTAAGGGAAAAGCCTTGTCTTGATTGAAGTATCGGCAACCTCATGTAGCTTAAACAAATTGCAAACATCATTAAAATTACGAAGATGCTCGTTAGAATCCTCAGTATCCTTGCCATAAAATCGGCAATCAGAAGAAATCAAATTCAGGATCGGCCCTATAATTTGAAAAGGCTGAGTGATGTTCGGTTGAGTAATCGAATTGCCTTGGCCCCCTCGTGTGGCCTTCAACTTTTGTACCATAGTCTGAGGACGAGGTGGTTGTTCTTGGTCAGCCATATCTTCAGTCTCGAAAAGATCTAAGGAAATGTAAGATTCTTCTTCTTCTCTGATTTCAGGTGGTGTATCGGGCACCACAGTTTCAGAACTACTTCCCAAATTAATTATATTAGCACTTGAAGAAAAAGATGAATCCACTGTAGACTGTTGTTCGTGACTTAACGCTCTGAATAACTCTCTTTCGGGTTCTGCAAATGGTTGAAAAATCAGAGAATTAGAAGAACGCGTATGTGGCATGCACTACCTGTTACCTGCGAAATCACCACTAACAACCGATTAAACGCACCGATTCAACTTGAGAATAACGAAAAGAAATAATAATCTATAATTAAACTAAACTAAGAACAATTAGATAGCAATCTTAATCTTCGACACAACTGTCCCCGGCAGCGGCGCCAAAAAACTTGATGTGTGAAATCGCGTCTATTATTTATAATGGGAAAAACCGGTTTAAAGATTTACTACACACTAACGGGCAGTGTACCCGATCGTGCAATAGTATAAAGTTGGTAAATCCAAGATCGTTCCAAGGACAGTTTAGACGTGAAAATTAAGATTGTAACTAATGAATTAAACTAAGTTAAATCTAGAAAATTGAATTAC
Source organism: Rutidosis leptorrhynchoides (assembly GCF_046630445.1). NCBI lineage: Eukaryota > Viridiplantae > Streptophyta > Magnoliopsida > Asterales > Asteraceae > Rutidosis > Rutidosis leptorrhynchoides. Next base: position 97,523,793 of record NC_092341.1, on the reverse strand, counting down.
GAGATAATTTGTTTGGTTGGCTATTTAACGATTAGCCAAAATCAAAGATAGCTTTAATTAATAACAAGATTGAACAATATTTTTGGTGTTTTCAGTTTAAGCTTTAAAGCAAACAAACGAGTAAAATAAGATAGTTGTAAACAATTAAAAAAATGAATGCTTGTCTAGACCTTTTTCACCTAGTATTGGATGCATTTAGATTAAGCCCCAGTTATTATCTAACTTATGTGAATTATCTAGTCGGTTCACCTGGAATTCCCCAGCGCAAACACTTCAATTAAGATTACACGACACGGAATTCCCCGTAGCCTAAGACCTCCTAATTGTGACTAAACAGTTCAACTGAGATGAAGACTCAAATCACAATCACACCAACTCTCGTTGCGCATAATTCACCCCTATTTCGTCTAGCCTTTTGAATTCAATTTACTCTCGTCTCCGAGTAAGCAAACAATCAATTAAGACAAACCAATTGTAAATTAATGCACTAAATTAATGAACTCTCGTCCTATCAAACAAGTACACAACCAATTGAATCGAAGAGTCTAGCTTCAATAAGAATGGTTCTTTAATTCAAACATCAAATCATCATAAATTAATCAAACAACTGATAAGTAGCATCCAATACATAGGTTATTAAATCTAGACAAACATTAAAGAACTTAGCCAATAATCATGGCAACAATAAAAATCACAAATAAAGTTGTAAGACCCGAATATTTATTTTGTATACTTGTTTATAAAAGACATATGAGATCGGGCTTCGTTTAATATTTATATGGAATTAATATGCAAAGGAATCTGGTTTAGCTGTGTTGCACGCCGCGCAGGGTTGGGGCGCGCCGCGCCGATTGCTGCTGACAGAACCCTCTTTATTTTTAATTGCTTTAATGAGGGGTAAAAGGGTAAAATCACATGGGGCCGGATTTGTGAGGCTTATGAGCTAGTTTGGATCAGTTTTGGATCCCATTCACATCCACTCATCATCTTCATCCATTCTTAGAGAGAGAGAGAGAGAGAGAGATTCTAGAGAGAGATTTGGGGTTTTGGAGAAGAAGGAGGCCGTTTGGATCAAAAGCTCGAGTTTTAAAGTTGTTCTCCTCGTTCCTAGCTACGTTGTGGTGGTATTGGTAAGCTCAAACTCCGAATTTCATTTGTTTAACTTGATATTCAATCTAGGGTTTTGAGTTAATTTGTTGAGTAACCCACTTAGGTGATGAAATGGGTTTATGGTGACTAGTTATTCTTGTCACTTGGCGGGTTTTGGGTTGGATGACGTTTTGGCCTTGATTAGGCTTTGGTTTGGAGTTTAATCACTTGGATTAGTGATTATGGAAGTATTGGAACCCATTTAAGGTTAATTGGTTGACTAATTGTGACCTTGGGTCAAATTAGGGTTTGGTGGTGATTATGACCCATTTGGCGATTTAATGAGGTTTATAAACTTGAAATGGATTAAGTTGAAGTATAAAACCAAGTTAAATGTGTTTTGGTGTCAAAACTTGTAAATGGTGAGATTTTGACTTAATGGGTCAAAATTAGGGTTTAAGTGTCAAAATGGGTATGACACGTGTTTAACACTTGAGTTCGGGTTTAATTGGCGTATTAGGACCATTCTCACTTGTGTTAGTGATTATTGGTTAGTTTTGGGCACGGTTTGTGCTTGGAAGTGCATTTGGTTCGAAATTGCACTAAGTGACGAATTGGGTTGATTTGCAAATCCACTCTAAGTGTATTGTTGTAATTGTGATAATGGAATAGGTACTTTCCATTGGCGAGTTGCGGATTACTTGGAAGCATTCTTCAAGACTTCAAGGTGAGTGATAATATCCTATGTGCATATGTATGTGTAGGATGGGTGCGGGTCGGGTGAAGTGATTCTCGGTTATAGAGCTCACTTCACATATAGGTGGACTTGATGGACTTGTGTATAAGTCCAATTGGCACGGTTGTGCATTTTGGTTGACCATCTTTGGCGAGGTGCACATTTTGTGTGCACATTATCACACATGGTTGTGATTTGGTTGTTATAACCCTAATGGCGAAGGGTTGATATGGTTGTGTTGTGGATGACCCCGATGTGATGGATTTTATAATCCCGTGACCGTGGGCTTTAGTAATGAGGAATGAATCTCGGGTAGTGCGGATTCATGGTGACTCGGGTTGTTCGGTCACCTTATTGAGGTAGTGGACCTCGGGTAGTGCGGATTCACGATGACTCAGGTTGTTCGGTCATCTTATGGTTGAGAAGTGAATTTCGGGTTGTGCGAATTCACAAGGCTCGGGTTGTTCGGCCAATGTTCGTGTGATTGAGGTTAAGGGGTTAACCTTGTGTATTATTATTATTGTATTATTGATAATGCTAAAAACGAACATATATTTCATAGCATTATTCCTCAAGAAAGACAAGCTTTTAATTGCAACTGTTCTATTTACAAGTGATATTCGTTTAAATAATAAAAGGTGAAGACAAAAGACAGATTCGACGAATTGAAGACGCAAATGACCAAAAAGCTCAAAAGAACAAAAGACAATCAAAGAGGTTCCAATTATTGATAAGAAACGTCTCGAAATTACAAGAGTACAAGATTCAAAACGCAAAGTACAAAATATAAAATTGTACGCAAGGACGTTCGAAAATCCGGAACCGGGACCAGAGTCAACTCTTAACGCTCGACGCAACAGACTAAAAATTACAAGTTAACTATGTATATAAATATAATATAATATATAATTAATTATATTAATTATATATATATTATATATATATTATAAACCGTCGGTAAACAAAGAGCCAAACTCCTCTGAGCTGTAAAAGTAAACTCCGCGACTCGCGGAGTTTGAAGGCAAAATTGGCCGCGAGTCGCGGAGCCCCAAAATGAAAAACTGCCTATAAAGCCAACCGAATTCTGATCGCAAATCATCCATCTTTTTCTTCTTCTTCTCATACGTAAAATATATATATATATTTATAATTTATATTTTAATTTTAATTATAATTCTAATAATAAGGGTATGTTAGCGAATATTGTAAGGGTGTAAGTCGAAATTCTGTCCGTGTAACGCTACGCTATTTTTAATCATTGTAAGTTATGTTCAACCTTTTTACATTAATGTATCGTAGCTAAGTTATTATTATGCTTATTTAAAACGAAGTAATCATGATGTTGGGCTAATTACTAAAATTAGGTAATTGGGCTTTGTACCATAATTGGGGTTTGGACAAAAGAACGACACTTGTGGAAATTAGACTATGGGCTATTAATGGGCTTTATATTTGTTTAACTAAATGAAAGTTTGTTAATGTTAATATAAAGATTTACAATTGGGCGTCCCTATAAATTACCATATACACTCAATCGGACACGATGGGCGGGGTATTTATATGTACGAATAATCGTTCATTTAACCGGACACGGGAATGGATTAATAGTCACTAGAATAATTAAAACAGGGGTGAAATTACATTCAAGGGTAATTGGTGTAATTGCTAACAAAGTAGTAAAACCTTGGTTTACACGCAGTTGATAACCTGGTGTATTCATTAAACAAAGTATTAAAACCTTGTTACAATTCGAATCCCCAATTAGTTGGAATATTTAACTTCGGGTATAAGGATAATTTAACGAGGACACTCGCACTTTATATTTATGACTGATGGACTGTTATGGACAAAAACCAGACGGACATATTAAATAATCCAGGACAAAGGACAATTAACCCATGGGCATAAAACTAAAATCAACACGTCAAACATCATGATTACGGAAATTTAAATAAGCATAATTCTTTTATTTCATATTTAATTTCCTTTATTTTATATTTAATTGCACTTCTAATTATCGCATTTTTATTGTTATTGTATTTAATCGCACTTTTAATTATCGTACTTTTTAATTATCGCAAGTTTATTTTATCGCACTTTTATTATTCGCAATTTCATTTATCGTTATTTACTTCACGCTTTAAATTAAGTCTTTTATTTATTTAATATTTTACATTTGGTTTTAACTGCGACTAAAGTTTTAAAATCGACAAACCGGTCATTAAACGGTAAAAACCCCCCTTTATAATAATAATATTACTTATATATATATTTGTATTTCTATAAAAGTAAACTAATATAGCGTTGAGCTTTGTTTAAAAAAGATTCCCTGTGGAACGAACCGGACTTACTAAAAACTACACTACTGTACGATTAGGTACACTGCCTATAAGTGTTGTAGCAAGGTTTAAGTATATCCATTCTATAAATAAATAAATATCTTGTGTAAAATTGTAGCGTATTTAATAGTTTTTCCTAGTAAAATATAAACTATTTCGTATACCTTAGCTTTGACATCAAGTATTTTTGGCGCCGCTGCCGGGGAACTCTCTTAAAAGATTTTTAGTTTACTTCTATTAAAAGTCGCTTTTATAAAAATTCGTTTTTAAATATTCGAAAATATAAAAAGAAAAACAAAAATATAAGTATTTTTAAGATTTTGTTAAATATTTAAGTTTTATAAAGTTTCTTTATTTTTATTTTATAAAAACATAAGTTTTATTTAAGTATTTTGTTTTTATTTAAAAACATAAAAAAAATATATATATATAAATCTAGTTTTAAGATTTTTATTTATAAAACTATAAAGTGATTCTATTTTTATTTAAGTTTTAAATATAAGTTTTATTTATACACATATTTTTTTATAAACAGAAAAAATTAAAAACAGAAAATAAAATAAATAAATAAATAAAGAAAAACGCGTTGAAGATAAAACCTGTCAGTTGAAATTCTGAACCCCGCGACTCGCGGGGTTTGATGTTTTAAATACCGCAACTCGCGGAGTGACTCTGACACGCGACAGAACCCTAATTCAGCATTAATTACGGGGTATTTAATAATTATTATTATTATTAACCCTAATTATTATTATTTAGTATTAATTAGTTTTATTAAATTGTAAAATTAATAGTTTTAATAAATAAATAATATAAAAATAATATTCTTATAAAAATTGTAATTTTTACAACTTTTTGTATATTTTTATATTTTGTCCCTTTTTAATCGTTGTAGCGTAACTTTTGTATTTTTAGCTCATATTTAGTTTTAAACTTAGTTTTTGCCATAGTTATTTTTACTCCTAGATTTTTAGGCTTTGCCGTAGAATTCTTTAAGTGCTTTTTCTTTAGATTAAGATTTAGGTACTTCAGAATTTTGCGACACCTTTTTAAGTTTTAGTTTCTTTTTAAGTTATTTCCATTTGGGATTTAGTTTTCTTGTAAGCTTTAATATTTTTAGACGACTTTTACCTATGTATCAATTATCATTCCAATTAGTAATCTCAATTTGCGATTATAATTTTAAGTTAGTTGTAGTAATAAGGTTAGGTTAGTTAAGTATTTTTAAGTTTTATAAGTTTCTTTTATTTTTCCGTCACCTTTTATTTTTCAACCATTTTTCTTTTTCGATTTTTTTTTTTTTCGACGAACTCTTTTTCTTTCTTATTTCTCGCTATTCTAGTTTTAGGACATAGATTTTTATTCTACTTCTTATCTAAATTTCTTAAAATTACGAAAATTTATTTTAAGTGGTTAAATTGATAGACATCAAAATTTTCTGGTTCGTAGTAATAGTTGGATTAGTACGTGGACCGGGTTATTGGAGCCAAAGAGTCCTCAATTATATTGAGACCAAACGAATCCTGCCCCTCTGCTGCATCTTTTGGCTATTCGAAACGTGGGCAAAATCAGAAAAGTCTATTAATTGGATAACTTATTATAATTTTTCTTTCCTTTTTAAAACTAATAGGATATTCAGTGAATGCACCGAGCAAGACGTTCACCACCTTTTGTACGTTCACCACATGTAACTAGATCAAGACATTTAGCAAATATAACCGCCGTTGATTTTTCTTTAGAATCGTCATCCAGTAAACCAAGTACTTCAGTTCAAATTTCCGATAATCCATATTTTGAACCCAACCTCACAATTGAGAATCCGGAGAATATTCAGGAACGGTTCGTAGATCCTGAACCACTAAACTTTCCTCCGGAACCACCAATCATTCAAACAGAGATTGTTGAGGAACGAACCATTAAATCAGAATCATCTAGTGATACCGATTCAACAAATTCAATTATGGAGAATCTGGAACCTTTAAGTATGGAAGACCGAATGAGAGCTAAACGCACTGGCCAAGGTCACGCAATTACTCATCCAGACATTAATGCGCCAGATTATGAAATCAAAGGACAAATTCTACACATGGTGACTAATCAATGCCAATTTAGTGGTGCGCCGAAGGAAGATCCAAATGAACATCTACGTACCTTTAATAGGATCTGCACACTATTTAAAATCCGAGAAGTGGAGGATGAACAGATATATCTCATGTTATTTCCCTGGACTTTAAAGGGAGAAGTCAAAGATTGGTTGGAATCGTTACCTGAAGGGGCGATCGATACATGGGATGTTTTAGTTGACAAATTTCTTAAACAATTCTTTCCTGCATCTAAAGCCGTAAGACTTCAAGCAGAAATTGTTACGTTCACACAGAAACCGAATGAAACTCTATATGAGGCATGGACAAGATATGGAAAGTTGTTAAGAGGATGTCCGCAACATGGTTTAGACACCTGTCAAATAGTACAAATATTCTACCAAGGATGCGACATCACTACAAGGAAAGACATAGATATAGCAGCTGGTGGTTCTATTATGAAGAAAACCGAAACTGATGCTTACAAAATTATTGATAATACTGCTTCCCACTCACATGAGTGGCACCAAGAAAAATATATCATTAGATCATCTAAAGCAGCTAGAGCCGATTCTAGCCATGACTTAGATTCCATTTCCGCAAAGATAGATGCTGTGGAGAGACGAATGGAAAAGATGACTAAAGATATTCACTCAATACGAATTAGTTGTGAGCAGTGTGGAGGACCACATTTGACAAAAGTTTGTCTCAGTATTGAATTAACAATGGAACAAAGAGAGAATATTTCATACATAAACCAAAGGCCTGGAAATAATTATCAGAATAATTATCAACCGCCAAGACCGATTTACAATCAAAACCAGAATTATAATCGAAATATTCCATACAACAACCAACAAGGTCCTAGCAATCAACAAGTATCCAATAGTACTTACAATCAGCAAAGACCAAATTTTCAAAACAAACCACCACAACAACCCGATGATAAAAAGCCGAATTTAGAAGATATGATGACGAAGCTAGTTGAAACTCAAACGCAGTTTTTCACCTCTCAAAAACAAACCAATGAACAAAATGCTCAAGCATTTAGAAATCAACAAGCTTCTATTCAAAATTTGGAACAAGAAGTAAGTAACCTCGCAAGGTTAATAGGTGAAAGAAAACCGGGAAGTCTACCTAGTGATACAAATGCTAACCCCCGAAATGAAACAGCTAAAGCCATTACCACAAGAAGTGGTACAACACTTAAACCACCGGAAATACCTGTAACTTCTGATGAAACTATTCCTACTCCACAAGAACCACAACCTGATCAAGATAAGGAAAAAGAACCGGTAGTTGAAAAGGTTAATGAAGATAACACAGTTAAGGATAAACCTTATGTTAAACCATATCAACCACCACTTCCTTATCCGAGTAAAATGAAGAAAGAAAAACTTGAAGCCGAGCAGTCCAAATTCTTGGATATGTTTAAACAAATAAATGTAAATCTTCCTTTCATTGATGTGATTTCAGGAATGCCTAGATATGCTAAATTCTTGAAAGATCTAATCTCAAATAGAAAGAAAATGGAAGAACTTTCGGCTGTTACTATGAATGCTAATTGTTCAGCAGTGCTGTTGAATAAGATACCAGAAAAACTATCTGATCCAGGAAGTTTCACAATTCCATGTTTTCTGGGTAGTCTTAGTTCAATAGAAGCATTGGCAGATTTAGGTGCTAGTATAAATTTAATGCCGTATTCACTATACGCTAAACTAGACCTTGGAGAATTGAAACCAACCAGAATAAGCATACAACTAGCCGATAGATCAATAAAATATCCTAGAGGGATAATGGAGAACATGCTAGTTAAAGTTGGTACTTTAGTATTTCCAGTAGATTTTGTTGTTTTGGGCATGGAAGAAGATTCTCAAGTTCCTCTCATATTAGGAAGACCATTCTTAAACACGGCTAAAGCAATGATAGACGTGTTCGGTAAGAAACTGACCTTAAGTATAGAGGATGAGAGTGTTACCTTTTCAGTTGATAGAGCAATGCAACAACCACAATCTGCAGATGATACATGTTATTATATTCAAACTATAGATGCACATGCAGAATTATTAGAAGAATTTCCAGAATTACAAGGAACAGGAGAATGTTCTTTAGGAGAAGGTAATGAACCAATTGATGAAGCTGAAATGTTAGCTACACTTATAGCTAATGGATATGAACCAACAACAGAAGAAATTCAAATGCTAAAAGAAGAAGACAGATATCGATACAAATCATCGATAGAAGAACCTCCGAAATTAGAGTTAAAGCCACTTCCAAACCATTTGGAATACGCTTATTTACATGGTGAATCTAAATTACCTGTAATAATATCGTCTTCTCTTACTGAAAATGAGAAATCACAACTCATTTCTGTGTTGAAAGCTCATAAACCAGCCATTGCATGGAAGATTCATGATATTAAAGGAATAAGTCCTTCGTATTGCACACATAAAATCCTTATGGAAGAAGGTCATAAAACGTATGTGCAACGCCAACGAAGACTAAATCCTAATATGCAAGATGTAGTTAAGAAAGAGATTATTAAACTGCTAGATGCAGGTTTAATATATCCGATCTCTGATAGTCCATGGGTAAGCCCAGTTCAATGCGTGCCTAAGAAGGGTGGCATGACTGTCATTACAAATGAGAAAAATGAGCTTATTCCTACTAGGATTGTAACAGGATGGCGTGTGTGTATTGATTATAGAAAATTAAATGACGCCACCAGAAAAGATCACTTTCCCTTACCTTTCATAGATCAAATGTTGGAAAGATTAGCCGGAAATAGTTACTATTGTTTTCTAGATGGATTTTCCGGATATTTTCAAATTCCAATAGCACCCGAAGACCAAGAGAAAACCACATTCACGTGCCCTTATGGTACTTTTGCTTACAAACGCATGCCATTTGGACTTTGTAACGCCCCTGCAACCTTTCAAAGGTGTATGATGGTGATTTTTCACGACATGATAGAAGAATGCATGGAAGTATTCATGGATGACTTTTCAGTCTTCGGTGATACATTTGAATCATGTCTAGTTAATCTGGAACGAATGCTTCTTAGATGCGAACAATCCAATCTAGTACTTAATTGGGAGAAATGCCATTTCATGGTTAAAGAAGGCATCGTTCTTGGACATAAAATTTCAAAAGAAGGAATTGAAGTGGATAAAGCTAAAGTAGATGTAATTGCTAAACTTCCACATCCCACCAATGTTAGAGGAGTTAGGAGTTTTCTAGGGCATGCCGGTTTTTACCGACGTTTCATAAAAGATTGTTCTAAAATTGCCACTCCTATGAATAAACTCCTAGAAAAGGATGCTCCATTCATCTTTTCAGATGAGTGTATCAAATCTTTTAATATTCTTAAAGATAAACTCACTAATGCGCCGATCATGATAACGCCAAATTGGAATCTACCATTTGAACTCATGTGCGATGCAAGTGATTTTGCAATGGGAGCCGTTTTAGGACAAAGGATTGAAAAACGATTTCAACCTATATATTATGCTAGTAAGACATTACAAGGAGCACAAACGAACTATACAACTACTGAAAAAGAACTCCTTGCTATTGTCTTTGCTTTTGACAAATTTAGATCATATCTCGTTCTAGCAAAAACGGTGGTCTATACCGACCATTCTGCTCTTAGGTACTTATTTTCAAAACAAGATGCTAAACCAAGATTAATCCGTTGGATCTTACTCTTACAAGAGTTTGATATTGAAATCCGAGATAAAAGAGGAGCAGAAAATCTCGCCGCTGATCATCTTTCTCGTCTTGAAAATCCTGAATTAGAAGTTCTAAATGAATCAGCCATACAAGACAACTTTCCTGATGAATATCTATTGAAGATAGATTATAATGAAATCTCATGGTTTGCAGACTATGCAAACTACTTAGTTTGTGGATTTCTTGAAAAAGGATTATCATACCAAAGACGAAAGAAATTCTTCAGTGATATAAAACACTATTTCTGGGAAGATCCACATCTGTTTAAAAGTTGTCCCGATGGAATAATACGCCGATGTGTATTTGGAGATGAAGCTAGTAAAATATTAAACCATTGTCACACAGGACCAACAGGAGGGCATTATGGGCCTCAACTAACAGCAAGAAAAGTTTATGAAGCTGGATTCTATTGGCCTACAATTTACAAAGACGCACACCTTCTTTGCAAATCCTATGATGCATGTCAAAGGGCCAGAAAAATAAGTCAACGTGATGAAATGCCACAAAATGTCATCCAAGTATGTGAAGTATTTGACATTTGGGGTATTGACTTTATGGGTCCATTTCCAAAATCTCATAATAATCTATATATACTCGTAGCCATTGATTATGTATCTAAATGGGCGGAAGCACAAGCTCTCCCAACTAACGATGCACGAGTTGTAGTCAACTTTTTAAAACGTCTTTTTGCAAGGTTTGGAACACCGAAAGCTTTAATAAGTGATCGGGGTACTCATTTCTGTAATAATCAACTTGAGAAAGTTCTTAAAAGATATGGAGTAACTCATAAAATCTCCACCGCATATCATCCACAAACAAGTGGACAAGTTGAAAATACCAACCGAGCCTTAAAACGTATTCTAGAGAAAACCGTAGGATCAAATCCGAAGGAATGGTCCATTAAATTGGAGGATGCACTCTGGGCTTTTAGAACAGCCTACAAAACTCCAATTGGAACCACACCTTTTAGACTTGTTTATGGAAAAGCATGTCATCTTCCAGTAGAAATTGAACACAAAGCATTTTGGGCTTTGAAGACATGTAATCTTGATTTACATGAAGCCGGACGTCTACGATTAAGTCAACTAAACGAATTAGAAGAATTAAGACATGAAGCATACGAAAATTCTTTAATCTATAAAGAAAGAACGAAGAAATGGCATGATAAAAGAATCAGAAGTTCAAAAGAATTTAAAGAAGGAGACAGAGTTCTTCTTTTCAATTCACGATTCAAGCTATTTCCTGGAAAATTGAAATCAAGATGGTCTGGACCATTCATAGTCAAAAGAGTTTTCCCATACGGAACGATAGAATTAATAAATTCAAAAGGGATTGAATTTAAATTTAATGGTCACAGAGTTAAACATTACATACATGGTCCGATGGAAGTCGACAACGAAGTTAATCACAATTTCGACACCACAGCTAACTAAGTGTGGGGAGAATCAAGTCTTTAAAAGGATAATATGTATTTCTGTTAGAGTTAGATTGTCTGTTTTCGTGTAGTTCTCGAAAATGGAACCCGAATGGTCTTTCCCTAGCAGACCCTAAAGAACTAGTCTTCTCCCCCCATTCTGAATTTTTATTTTTTTTTAGGTTTTTACAAAATGAAGACTGCCTGTGAACTAAACCATGGTCTAATGCTACACGCTTTGATCACTAAACGTAATAATGACATACTACCGAGTGAAATAGTATCAGTAATCAGAGAAAGAATGGACGGAGTTAGAAAAGAATCCAGATGCGAAGGTAATAAATTACAATTTGGTAAAGGAAAATCAAAATCCGCAGCGAAAAGAAGAGCACGACACCTAGAAAGATGTCACAAATGCGGAAAATGGTCACATGGAGGTAAATGTTCAAATAATCAAACCTATTCAAATACCGAATTTGTTACTTTATGCAGAGACGGACCGTTCATATGTTTAGAAGAAAAGACACTGAATGCTCGAGGTTACGCCTATGTAGCTATGGAAAACCAATTAAACCGACTATCTTATGAATGGGATAGATCATATAACTAAGAAATGTATTTCACAGGTATGTCTGTACAGTTTTTATTTTTATTTTTATTTTTAACCTTTTGATAATAAACGCTAATTTGTTCGCTAAAAAGTATTAAATTGGTATTAAATAAAATTAGGTTTGGCGACCGAAATTATTGATATCATTCAAAAATTTATTACATCACTGCGAAATTTAACGTTTATTCTTAAGGTATAAATATCTTTAATCAATCAACACAAAATATTTCAAAAATTCGTCATGAGTTAAATTAGGTTTTGGAACCGAAATTACTTTACCGAAAAGAGGGGCGCATATTTTTGATAATATTTGATTGATTAAAGTGGGATAAAAAGACAAAAAGATTTTTAATTTTATTTTTACCATGTTTTTAAAATTAATATATAAATCTTAAATTAATATTGTAAACTTTGTAAAAACAATATTTTTAAAATTGTAAATATTTGAAAAATTAATATAAGTTTGGTATGAATTTATAAATTTTTAAATTAAGTTTGGTGTGAATTTTTTTAATTTTAAAAAAAAATATGAATTTTATGCACTTCAAATTTTAAGTTTGGTGTGAATTTTTAATATTAATTTTGAATTTTATATTTAAGTTGTGTGAATTTAAAAACAAAAATTTACTTTATCTCATTAAGTTAAAAATATGATTTTTAAAATTCGTCGTAAGTTGAAGACTAGGTCTTTGAACCGAAATTGCTTTACCCGAGGGAGGGACGAGAACTTTTATTATCATTATTTTTAATCTTATTGAATTAAAGTATGCCAAAAACATTAAAAAAAAAACAAAAAAATCTTAGCTTTTAAAACAATCGCTACAAAAAGACAAATTTTAAAATTTTGTCGAGGGACAGACTAGAACATCGATCCGAAACGACCTCGTCCTAAATAACAAAGGAAACAAAATTTTAAAATTAAGTACTTAATTGTTTTATAAGTTATTGATTATATAAAAAAAATATATATATATATATATATATATATCAAACTCCGCGACTCGCGGAGTTTGAAGAGTTATTCACCGCGAGTCGCGGAGGGGTCGGATTACAGAAAAAAATAAGAGCTGAAACAGCTCAGTCCACACAAAAACCACAGAAGAAAAAATACTGCGAAAACCCACGAAAAAAACCCGAGAAAAAACCCCCAAAATCACAATTTTTAACCGTTAATCACCAAATCTTTAACTAAAATCATGTTTAGAAGGATGCTATCTAGGAATTACTCAAGAAAAACGGTAAATTTCTACACCTAAACACCATTTAATCCGAAATTTGGTGTTCTTGAGCAATTTTTTCCCCAATTTGATTTTGATGCTTTTTAGTGTAATTATGCTTAAATTGTTTATGTATTATGCTTGTATAACCTAGATTAATGCTGTTTAACATGATTAGAAGCCTTAAACTTCAATTTTTGAGTAATCTAGGGTTTGTGTTCTTGAGCAAATTTGGGGCTTTTTGATATAAACAGGTTATGGCCGATTTTTGTCATGAATTGTTGCTAAATTGAGTAGTGTAACAAGTCTAGGTAGTTAAATGATCCAAACTTTGAGCCTAAACATGATTTTGAGAATTAAAGTGGACTTTTTCAAGTCAAAAATTCATGAACTTGATTTTTGAAAGATAATGCCATTTGAGACTTGTTTAATTGCTAGTAATGATTATTTTGACATGTTATTTGAGTTGAATGATTATGAACTAGGTTAACATTTTCGTATATGCTTATTTGAAAAAGTGTAGATTTGATGAAAATATGAAAATGAGCTTAAGTTTGATATAAATTGATAATGTCATTGTAATTATTTTGATTGATGATTTTGCTGACACTAATGCATATTTGGATGCACAAAATTTGTGTTTGATGTGTTTTGCAAACTGAAAGGGGTGAATCTTCATCCCAAGCCCGCAATGCTCCTGCAGAGAATGTGGAAAAACAGGAGGTGGATAACTACTACAAGCAGGATATACCTCATCCAGTCATGACCTTTTCTGATATGCACTTGGAAGAGTTGCACCCGAACCTGAGATTTGACAGACTTTGGATAGATTATCCAAAATACCAAAGGGGTTTGCATACTCTTCATTCTAAGGTTGTTGAGGTACCGAGGGTCATAGAATGGGGACCCTTAGAAGATGTAGAATTGGCCGGGCCAATTAGGGAATTACTTGTACAGAGGTATGGTAATTCTACTTTTAATGACTGGGTACGTTTATTCACCATGCGTAGACCTGTATATAAAGTATGGTGTGAAGAATTGTTATGTAGTATAGAGTTGAATGATTGGGTAGCTAGTTTAACCGATCGTTCTTTTATTAGATTTTTGTTAGGCGGTTCGATGCGCCACATGTCTTTACTAGACATGGCTCAGGCTTTACGTATATATACGCCTGAGGAGTTAGCGTCTGCCGATTGTAGAGGGTTGATACTAAACGGTAGAAAGATAGATGAAAATTTTGATACACACGGTGTGTGGAGTCAAATGACAAGCCATCACTGTTTCAAGGGGGGAAATTACTCTTATTTGGATATAGATAGAGCCGAATTAAGAGTGATACATAGGTTTTTAGCTAATTCGATTACACAAAGAGGTAAGAACAAGGAAAAAGTAAATGAACAAGATTTGTTTTACCATATGTGTATTCGAGACCCACAAAGCGCTGTAAGTATACCGTATTGTGTGAGTTATTATTTATCAGCTATGGTTCGGGGGATGCGACCGCATAGCATAATAGGAGGTGGTATTTTTATTACTTTGATTGGTGAATATCTCGGTGTGGATATAAGTCGGGGTGGATTATTAGTAGAAGAACCAGAACCCCGCGATACTATAGGTTTAAATGTATACCATGGTGCGAAAGTTTTGAAGAGGCGAAATAACGCCGCAGTACGATACCATGGTAGACATCCACAGGTGGAGAGAAACCAACAGCAAGGTAATGTAGGAGGGGGGAATGAGATGCAAGAAATGCAAAGGTTTATAGCTTCTCAGGAATACGAAAATGCTAGACAGAGAGCATTTGAAGATTGGCAAGTTCATCAGAACCAAATCATAGCTCATTGCCAACATATAGGTAGAAACTATATTCCTACACCGAAACCCATCTTCCCTCCCTGGTCTATAGAGATGCAGCCACTGTATCCTACGTATAACCCTGCCGAAGCATTCTATAGCACCTATGGTTATGCCTGGAACCCCTATTGGTACCAGTATCATCCTTAGTATACTTAGTTTTATTTTTTTTGTAATTTGTAATTATTGATACGTTTAATACTTTTGTTAATATTGTAATCATTTTTATAATTATCTAACTTTTATTCTTAGATTTTAATAATTTTTGAATGTGGGGTAATATACCAAACTTCAAAAATATGTATATATGTTTGCAGTTTATCTTATGTACACAACAGGGTAAAACAACGCATTTTCAAAGACTGGCATTAAGTTCAGCAAAAGCAACTAATTTTGACGACAAGATGCAAAATATATGTGAAATAACAACAAGACGGAATGAACAAATGATGTGCACCATTTATCATTCAGCAAACAAACGCCAATATATTTGGAAACTTTGGTAAAATTTAATCATTTTCACACAAATCACCCTCAATAATTTAAATTATTCCTGATTTCTTGCAAATGAGGGCATTGCAAGATCTTAAGTGTGGGAAGGGGTTAAATTCTTTCGGATTTTAAAATTTTTTACTTTATACACTTGGTTACCATTAAAAATACTAGTAAAGCAGTAGTTGTATTAGAATCTAGTGCTCTCTGATAATAAAGAACAGCCCTAGTCTTATATACTGACTACCCAATTCTAGTAAAAAATTTCAAAATTTTCAATTAAATGAACTCAAAATCATGTTTATACATATTTATGAACGATAAAACTAGGTTTTAACACCGAAATTATTGTTACCTCGGAAAGAACATAAATTGAGAAACAAACTAAAATGTTAAAATTCATTTAAAATGGAATAGAGGACGATAAAAAGGAAAATAAAAGCCAAGTGTGGGAAAATTTACCAAGTTATCTTAAACATATGTCACATATATCTGTAACAAATAACTGAAAATACTTTTGCTTTGGACTAAACTAAACTGTTTTACCCAATGAAAGAAAAGAAAAGATGGATCTACACGATGAATCAATTCCATCATTAAAAGGAAGTAAAGTCTTCCGAAAAAGAAACGCGCTTCTTGATTTAGGTCAAGAAGTTATCGTCCAGACCAGCTGTAGGTTGACGAAAAATCTAGAAAAGTCATCACTAAAATCAGCAGGAAATCCACGGACCTCAGCATTAAACAGGGTCGCCATGTGGTCAGATTTATCCTAACCATGAGAAGGATTTATCTTGTGAAATGGGAGGGCACCATGCAAATTAGCTGGATAAGACTAATGAATCAGATCCCCAGAAAGGATAATCTCCTTAAAGATTAAAAATCAGCTTTTAAGACTGATATTATTCAATCCTAGAGATTGACCTTAAAGATTGAGAATTACAAACTCATGGAATTCAATGATATCTAAACTCGAGCTTGAACGAGAAAATATTTTGATCAAAATTACAAACCGATTTGTTTTCTGAAAACCCTATTTTCAATGTGTTCATTACCATTGAACGTAAAATCCTAGGAATTCACCTGGAATTCATTAGGTCACCTGAACCAAATCGGGTGTCAACCGTAAGAACGGTGGTTGCATAGTGGTCAAAGACAGGACCTTGTGCCATACCGAAAAATCATAAGGGTGAGCTTTACTATTGCTCCTACCAAGGATAGTAATTGCGTCCGACACGTTATAGACCATAATTAAAAGCATGTCAGGGGACATTGCCTTAACAGTTGCTTGTTCAACGCTTTCCTTTCCAACCGGACGGTAGTTTACCGAAAGGTAATATACGGGACAAGTAAACTGGACGTGTTGCTTTCCAAATACAAGGTTAGCAAGTGGGTGACACAAAACCGCAAGTTTTGAGCTAAAATTTTCAAATCTGAAACCCACCAAACCCACAAAAATATTTTGCAAACACCGGTAAAGGGTTATTCCGGAAAACTTATCTAGGGTAAAAACTAGATTTAATTTTCAAAAGATCAAATGTTTTCATAAAGATCCAATTTCCTTAATGGATCTAAATTTTTATAGTCATGTGGGACTGTAAACCATATCGTTACTACCATTGTTTATATCACCGTATAGAAATCACTGATGTACAAAGTGTGAAGAATAAAGAAGTGATTCTAGTATTTCAAGACGATATTGCTTGAGGACAAGCAACGCTCAAGTGTGGGAATATTTGATAATGCTAAAAACGAACATATATTTCATAGCATTATTCCTCAAGAAAGACAAGCTTTTAATTGCAACTGTTCTATTTACAAGTGATATTCGTTTAAATAATAAAAGGTGAAGACAAAAGACAGTTTCGACGAATTGAAGACGCAAACGACCAAAAAGCTTAAAAGAACAAAAGACAATCAAAGAGGTTCCAATTATTGATAAGAAACGTCTCGAAATTACAAGAGTACAAGATTCAAAACGCAAAGTACAAAATATAAAATTGTACGCAAGGACGTTCGAAAATCCGGAACCGGGACCAGAGTCAACTCTTAACGCTCGACGCAACGGACTAAAAATTAAAAGTTAACTATGTATATAAATATAATATAATATATAATTAATTATATTAATTATATATATATTATATATATATTATAAACCGTCGGTAAACAAAGAGCCAAACTCCTCTGAGCTGTAAAAGTAAACTCCGCGACTCGCGGAGTTTGAAGGCAAAATTGGCCGCGAGTCGCGGAGCCCCAAAATGAAAAACTGCCTATAAAGCCAACCGAATTCTGATCGCAAATCATCCATCTTTTTCTTCTTCTTCTCATACGTAAAATATATATATATATTTATAATTTATATTTTAATTTTAATTATAATTCTAATAATAAGGGTATGTTAGCGAATATTGTAAGGGTGTAAGTCGAAATTCTGTCCGTGTAACGCTACGCTATTTTTAATCATTGTAAGTTATGTTCAACCTTTTTACATTAATGTCTCGTAGCTAAGTTATTATTATGCTTATTTAAAACGAAGTAATCATGATGTTGGGCTAATTACTAAAATTGGGTAATTGGGCTTTGTACCATAATTGGGGTTTGGACAAAAGAACGACACTTGTGGAAATTAGACTATGGGCTATTAATGGGCTTTATATTTGTTTAACTAAATGAAAGTTTGTTAATGTTAATATAAAGATTTACAATTGGGCGTCCCTATAAATTACCATATACACTCGATCGGACACGATGGGCGGGGTATTTATATGTACGAATAATCGTTCATTTAACCGGACACGGGAATGGATTAATAGCCACTAGAATAATTAAAACAGGGGTGAAATTACATTCAAGGGTAATTGGTGTAATTGCTAACAAAGTAGTAAAACCTTGGTTTACACGCAGTTGATAACCTGGTGTATTCATTAAACAAAGTATTAAAACCTTGTTACAATTCGAATCCCCAATTAGTTGGAATATTTAACTTCGGGTATAAGGATAATTTGATGAGGACACTCGCACTTTATATTTATGACTGATGGACTGTTATGGACAAAAACCAGACGGACATATTAAATAATCCAGGACAAAGGACAATTAACCCATGGGCATAAAACTAAAATCAACACGTCAAACATCATGATTACGGAAGTTTAAATAAGCATAATTCTTTTATTTCATATTTAATTTCCTTTATTTTATATTTAATTGCACTTCTAATTATCGCATTTTTATTGTTATTGTATTTAATCGCACTTTTAATTATCGTACTTTTTAATTATCGCAAGTTTATTTTATCGCACTTTTATTATTCGCAATTTCATTTATCGTTATTTACTTCACGCTTTAAATTAAGTCTTTTATTTATTTAATATTTTACATTTGGTTTTAACTGCGACTAAAGTTTTAAAATCGACAAACCGGTCATTAAACGGTAAAAACCCCCCTTTATAATAATAATATTACTTATATATATATTTGTATTTCTATAAAAGTAAACTAATATAGCGTTGAGCTTTGTTTAAAAAAGATTCCCTGTGGAACGAACCGGACTTACTAAAAACTACACTACTGTACGATTAGGTACACTGCCTATAAGTGTTGTAGCAAGGTTTAAGTATATCCATTCTATAAATAAATAAATATCTTGTGTAAAATTGTAGCGTATTTAATAGTTTTTCCTAGTAAAATATAAACTATTTCGTATACCTTAGCTTTGACATCAATTATATTAATGTGTTGTTGTGTTGTAGCTAACCCTCCGGGTGTAGCTATTTGGCGATGTTTACTTTGTCGTTGGTGGATTATCTTTTGTGTTGTATCTTTAGCTCGTTGCTTAGATCGTACGGTATGCTTAGTGTAGATGCTTTATACTTGGATGCTTCGGTATGCGGTATTTGTTTTGTGTGGCGTATTCATTTTATACATATATAGGTATATAGTATATTATCATTCACTAAGCATTAGCTTACCCTCTCGTTGTTGACTTTTTATAGATTGCATGCGGATGGTGGCTCGGGTAAGCGCGAGGACTAGAAGACTTGCATAGTTTCTTTAGTGACTCGCTTTTGGATTGTTTAGGATTGGGTAGTGTATTCCCGATCGCCATGCTCGGCTTTGTTTTGTATTAAAATCTTAAAGTCGAAAATTGTATTTTTGGCACTTAAGGTGGTAATATGGGTCGATGTCGGACCCACTCCGTAAACTTAATTTTATTAATTAAACGTGCTAGTTTTATATATATGAATTCATGGTTGAAAGCGTTTTGGCTAAAAATGTCGGGAACTAGTCGAACATTTTCGCATTTAAAGACTTTCCGGACAGTCAGGTTTGGCGCGCCGCGCGGCCTATATGGCGCGCCGCGCCAGGTGGCAGTTCAGCAAAAAAAAAAAATTTTGTAAATTTAACGCGGTTTAATGCGGGTTGGTTTGGGTTGTTACAAGTGGTATCAGAGCATGGTCTAAGGGATTTAGGTGACTTGAGATAGGTGCCTAGACTTAGACTTTTGTGTGCGCGTAATTTGTCGCGGGACTTGTAGGATTACGGGTCAGGAACGGGTTTAGTTAGTGCCTTGTTTATAGGTCGACTAACGTTTATATTAGTAATGCGGGTATTATTAATATATTATTTGTGTTGTGGTGTAATTCTCGCGTGTGCTTCTATCGCGTAGAATTTTGTTTGTGTTTGTTTATAGCATCGAGCGAGGCGGTCGTTGTACTAACGAGTCGATGCGGCGTGCGTGCGTAATAAGAACTTGCAGACCTTATTACGGGTGCAAATCGTGTCTAACAAGTGATGTACGACGAGTGTTTAGCAAGATGGGAGGGTGTTGTGCGTGTCGTTTTATACGTGCGTGGACTAATCGTTTTGCATTCTCTAGAATGACGACGCGAAACGAGACCGAGACGAACGACACGGAATTTAACGCTAGAGTTACGGCCGCCGTTGCGGAGCAAATGAGGGCGTTTCGAGAAGAAATGGATGGGAAGTATTCCGAATTCCAAAATAGGGGTGAAATGGAGCGTTGTCTTAAGAGCTTCATGAGGACTAAACCCCCTATGTATGATGGGAAACCGGATCCTTTGGTGAGTACGACTTGGGTTTCGGATGTCGAAGGGTGTTTTCGTACTATGGAATGCCCACCCGAGAAAAAGACGAGACTCGCTACTAGTTTGTTGCGAGGTAGGGCGAAGGATTGGTTGGATGGCAAGATTGATCTTGTCGGTGGTGAGACGTTTATGGCATTATCATGGGACGAATTCAAGGAGGAATTCTTCGAGGAGTTCCGAACTTCAGCCGATTTATCGGAATTGCGTTGTGAGTTGCGAAATTTGCAACAGGGTTCTATGGACTTGAATACTTTAAAGACGACTTTTATGTCGAAGGCTCGTTTTTGCCCGGAATATTTGGGGAACGATCGTTTGTTGATGGAGGATTTCTATCGAACTTTGAGCGATGACTTGAAAAGCAAAATTAGCCGGGGTTACGCGAAGTCGTTTGCGGAGTTATTTGCGGTGGCTAGAGGTTTCGAGTCTTATACGCGATCGAAAAAGGCCGAACCTTCAAGTGAGAGAAGGGTTATTTCTTATGGTGCTCCGAGTAAGAGGACTAAGGGTCCGAGTGCGAGTACGAGTAATGTGGTAAAGGGCGCGGTGGATTCTCGTGCGCCTAGGTGTTTCAATTGTGGCGTTAGGGGTCACAAGTTGTGGGAATGCACAATGCCGAGAAGTGATGACGGAATGTGCTACTATTGTCATAAAGAGGGACATCGCAAGCCGGATTGTCCCGAGTTGGCGGCGGCGAATGCCGCAAGGAGACTTTGAGGTACGTTTCGTTTTAATAAATATGTCTTTTGAATATTTATTTATGTGGCGTTTAGGTTCGGATTGTTAGATGCATTGTGTTGTGCATGTTATTGTTAAGGGTGACGTTCCTAATGGAAGTACCCTGTGACGATGTTTGATTTTTGGGACGAAGGGCGTAAGACTTGGTGCAACCAAGCATTCCTTAGTAATTGGGAAATGTTACTACCAAGCCACGGAAATGGATTTGGTGTTCGATTGTTAAGCGCGTGTTCGCTTCTGTGTTGAAGTGATGAACCATGGGGTTCGTCGGGTGATTGGAACCTTTGAGATCGAGTGTTTAAAATCTTGACGTATGTTGGTAATGGAGTCTTTATGACGCGACATTAGGTGCCTCTTTTATACCTACTAGCGTGGTGTCGACTCCAATTGTGTTGTGGTTACATTGTACTTAGGGTCCCGGGAGAAACCCTTAGGTACATGAGTGACTAAGTGAAACTTGACAAACTAAAGCAATTGGATAATTGCGAGGGTATGGTTTGTGTAATCGTGTTACACTTTTCGTTCGAAGTGTTTAAGGATTGATTGAAATCCTTTGTATGCTCAAGGTTGGAGCAAGGTGTAGTGATGGGTCGTGTGTACCCAATCGTCGGTAAAGTCTACCTTTGGTAGCATGGTACGGTTGTACGAGTTGTGAGATAGGAACGTGGTTCCAAGTGGGGGAGTCGCACTCCCGTACGAGGAAGTTTTAGTGTGATATTTCGGATGATGCTTTTGGTAGATCCGGAAATTTTTGTCGAGACCTAGTTTTGGTCGATTTGTGGTAGGGTACGATTTCGGATCAATTGTACTTATGGTTTGGATTGGAATTACCACCGAGGTGGTAATGTGGTAAATCTCGTTGAGAGATAATGGACGTGTTTGGTGAGCAAGGTGAAATCCTTCGGTTAAGGAAGGTGTGTGTCGGGTTCTCTTTTGGAGAATTCTTGTTCGGTACCTATGCTTGATATAGGTGGTTCTTGCTCGATTATGGTATGTGATTGATGAAGCATGACTTTCGGAGTCCGCTGACTTCATCATGGGATTGATGATTAATGAAGCATGATCTTCGGGTCCGCTGACTTCATTATGGTATGGTTGATTGATGGAGCATGATCTTTAGGGTCCGCTGACTTCATCATGGGAGTACGTGATTGATGGAGCATGATCTTTAGGGTCCGCTGACTTCGTCATGAGCGTGGTGTTGAGATCGGTGAAGCATGATCTTCGGGTCCGCTGACTTCATCCGGTATTGAGATTGGTGGAGCATGACCTTCGGGGTCCGCT
The DNA here is from genome assembly GCF_046630445.1 of Rutidosis leptorrhynchoides. Classification (NCBI taxonomy): domain Eukaryota; kingdom Viridiplantae; phylum Streptophyta; class Magnoliopsida; order Asterales; family Asteraceae; genus Rutidosis; species Rutidosis leptorrhynchoides. The sequence continues at coordinate 97,501,102 of NC_092341.1, read as the reverse complement.
GACTTCATCAAGAGAGTTGTGTTGTGGGACGTGAGTATCGGGTTGTTCGTATTCACAATATTTCGGGTAGTACGATTGTCCCTGTTGGTTGGGCTCATAGTTTGAGGTTGTGTATGTCGGGTAGTTCGGATTCACTAAGGCTCGGGTTGTACGGCCATCCTCGGTTACACTATGTGGCAGTGGTAGTGAATATCGGTTTGCGCGTATTCACGATGACTCAGGTTGTGCGGTCATTCTGTTGTGAGATATATGGATTGGGTTGGTAGATTTCGGGTTGTGCGAATTCACTAAGGTTCGGGTTGTTTCGACCATCCTCCATATGTGTTTTGGCTCGGGTTGTTTCGGCCATGTTGAGTTGTGATCTATCGGTTGTTTTATACACCGATGGTGGGGTCATGAGGACCGTGTGGTTTGATCTATTGGTTGTTTTATACGCTGGTAGTGGGGTCGTGAGGACCATGATGTGTGATTAGTGATGCGATAGCCGTGTTTCGCTCACATGTTGTCACGGGTGTGACGAGAGTTGATTTTGTACACCTTCGGGTTTAGCGTTGCCATAGTCATTTTGGACGCTATCGGTTTCTAACCGTTGGATTATGATGTTACAGTAGTGGCGTATTGGTCGTATAGCGCACTACAAAGGATGTTTAGTGATTGATGTTCATCGTTTCGGATTGTTGACTTTAGGTTGGGACTTGGGTGCTTTTAGCATTGTACTCGGTAATAGTACGCTAAGGGATTTATATCTCGGTACGAGATTGGTTGAGTTTTCCCGATGTTAGGGAAGGAGCATGGTTTTAGTTCTCGGATTGTGGATTTGAGAAAATCGCGGATGACGATTTTAGTGTTAAAGGTGCTTCAATGAGAATAGTTGCCTAGGAAAGTCGGGTTGGAACTTATGTTTAGGACCGTAAGTGGGGTCCGTTTGGTTAAGTGACGAGGATCACGAGGACGTGATCGAGTTTAAGTGGGGGAGAGTTGTAAGACCCGAATATTTATTTTGTATACTTGTTTATAAAAGACATATGAGATCGGGCTTCGTTTAATATTTATATGGAATTAATATGCAAAGGAATCTGGTTCAGCAGTGTTGCGCGCCGCGCAGGGTTGGGGCGCGCCGCGCCGATTGCTGCTGACAGAACCCTCTTTATTTTTAATTGCTTTAATGAGGGGTAAAAGGGTAAAATCACATGGGGCCGGATTTGTGAGGCTTATGAGCTAGTTTGGATCAGTTTTGGATCCCATTCACATCCACTCATCATCTTCATCCATTCTTAGAGAGAGAGAGAGAGAGAGAGAGATTCTAGAGAGAGATTTGGGGGTTTGGAGAAGAAGGAGGCCGTTTGGATCAAAAGCTCGAGTTTTAAAGTTGTTCTCCTCGTTCCTAGCTACGTTGTGGTGGTATTGGTAAGCTCAAACTCCGAATTTCATTTGTTTAACTTGATATTCAATCTAGGGTTTTGAGTTAATTTGTTGAGTAACCCACTTAGGTGATGAAATGGGTTTATGGTGACTAGTTATTCTTGTCACTTGGCGGGTTTTGGGTTGGATGACGTTTTGGCCTTGATTAGGCTTTGGTTTGGAGTTTAATCACTTGGATTAGTGATTATGGAAGTATTGGAACCCATTTAAGGTTAATTGGTTGACTAATTGTGACCTTGGGTCAAATTAGGGTTTGGTGGTGATTATGACCCATTTGGCGATTTAATGAGGTTTATAAACTTGAAATGGATTAAGTTGAAGTATAAAACCAAGTTAAATGTGTTTTGGTGTCAAAACTTGTAAATGGTGAGATTTTGACTTAATGGGTCAAAATTAGGGTTTAAGTGTCAAAATGGGTATGACACGTGTTTAACACTTGAGTTCGGGTTTAATTGGCGTATTAGGACCATTCTCACTTGTGTTAGTGATTATTGGTTAGTTTTGGGCACGGTTTGTGCTTGGAAGTGCATTTGGGTCGAAATTGCACTAAGTGACGAATTGGGTTGATTTGCAAATCCACTCTAAGTGTATTGTTGTAATTGTGATAATGGAATAGGTACTTTCCATTGGCGAGTTGCGGATTACTTGGAAGCATTCTTCAAGACTTCAAGGTGAGTGATAATATCCTATGTGCATATGTATGTGTAGGATGGGTGCGGGTCGGGTGAAGTGATTCTCGGTTATAGAGCTCACTTCACATATAGGTGGACTTGATGGACTTGTGTATAAGTCCAATTGGCACGGTTGTGCGTTTTGGTTGACCATCTTTGGCGAGGTGCACATTTTGTGTGCACATTATCACACATGGTTGTGATTTGGTTGTTATAACCCTAATGGCGAAGGGTTGATATGGTTGTGTTGTGGATGACCCCGATGTGGTGGATTTTATAATCCCGTGACCGTGGGCTTTAGTAATGAGGAATGAATCTCGGGTAGTGCGGATTCATGGTGACTCGGGTTGTTCGGTCACCTTATTGAGGTAGTGGACCTCGGGTAGTGCGGATTCACGATGACTCGGGTTGTTCGGTCATCTTATGGTTGAGAAGTGAATTTCGGGTTGTGCGAATTCACAAGGCTCGGGTTGTTCGGCCAATGTTCGTGTGATTGAGGTTAAGGGGTTAACCTTGTGTATTATTATTATTGTATTATATTAATGTGTTGTTGTGTTGTAGCTAACCCTCCGGGTGTAGCTATTTGGCGATGTTTACTTTGTCGTTGGTGGATTATCTTTTGTGTTGTATCTTTAGCTCGTTGCTTAGATCGTACGGTATGCTTAGTGTAGATGCTTTATACTTGGATGCTTCGGTATGCGGTATTTGTTTTGTGTGGCGTATTCATTTTATACATATATAGGTATATAGTATATTATCATTCACTAAGCATTAGCTTACCCTCTCGTTGTTGACTTTTTATAGATTGCATGCGGATGGTGGCTCGGGTAAGCGCGAGGACTAGAAGACTTGCATAGTTGCTTTAGTGACTCGCTTTTGGATTGTTTAGGATTGGGTAGTGTATTCCCGATCGCCATGCTCGGCTTTGTTTTGTATTAAAATCTTAAAGTCGAAAATTGTATTTTTGGCACTTAAGGTGGTAATATGGGTCGATGTCGGACCCACTCCGTAAACTTAATTTTATTAATTAAACGTGCTAGTTTTATATATATGAATTCATGGTTGAAAGCGTTTTGGCTAAAAATGTCGGGAACTAGTCGAACATTTTCGCATTTAAAGACTTTCCGGACAGTCAGGTTTGGCGCGCCGCGCGGCCTATATGGCGCGCCGCGCCAGGTGGCAGTTCAGCAAAAAAAAAAATTTTTGTAAATTTAACGCGGTTTAATGCGGGTTGGTTTGGGTTGTTACAAGTGGTATCAGAGCATGGTCTAAGGGATTTAGGTGACTTGAGATAGGTGCCTAGACTTAGACTTTTGTGTGCGCGTAATTTGTCGCGGGACTTGTAGGATTACGGGTCAGGAACGGGTTTAGTTAGTGCCTTGTTTATAGGTCGACTAACGTTTATATTAGTAATGCGGGTATTATTAGTAATAGGTCAAATTGACTTTTGTTGACTTTTGCATATTAGTCTCGAGCATTAGGATTGTGGTACACTATGACCTGACCTAATTGTTAGACAAATATTGACCAACATATATTTATATAATTAATTTAGGTTCGTGAATCCGAGGCCAACCTTGCATTTGTTCAATGATGTTATATGTATTTTTACTACGAAATACAGTATGGTGAGTTTCATTTGCCTTTTTACCCTTTATATTTTTGGGCTGAGAATACATGCGCAATTTTTATAAATGTTTTACGAAATAGACACAAGTAATTGAAACTACATTATATGGGTGAATGATTGAAGCCAAATATGCCCCTTTTGCTTGGTAACCTAAGAATTAGTAAACCGATCTACTAATTGACGCGAATCCTAAAGATAGATCTATCGGGCCTAACAAGCCCCATTCTGAAATTTGGAATGCTTTAGTACTTCGATATTATCATGTCCGATGGGTGTCCCGGAATGATGGGGATATTCTATATGCATCTTGTTAAGGTCGGTTACCAGGTGTTCACCATATGAATGATATTTTTGTCTCTATGCATGAGACGTATATTTATGAGAAATAGAAATATGAATATCTTGTGGTCTATTAAAATGATGAAAATGATCGATTATATTAAACTAATGAACTCACCAACCTTTTGGTTGATACTTTAAGGCATGTTTATTCTCAGGTATTAAAGAAATCTTCCGCTGTGCATTTGCTCATTTTAAAGATATTACTTGAAGTCTTTCATGGCATATTTCGAAGAACGTTGCATTCGAGTCATTGAGTTCATCAAAGATTACTATTAAGTCAATTTATAGTTGGATAGTGGATATTATGAAATGGTATGCATGCCTGTCAATTTTCGATGTAAAGAAAGTTTGTCTTTTAAAAACGAATGCAATGTTTGTAAAATGTATCATATAGAGGTCAAATACCTCGCGATGTAATCAACTATTGTGAATCGTTTATAATGTATATGAACGGGTCCTTTCAGTTGGTATCAGAGCGGTGGTCTTAGCGAACCAGGTCTGCATTAGTGTGTCTAACTGATAAGTCATTAGGATGCATTAGTGAGTCTGGACTTCGACCGTGTCTGCATGTCAAAAGTTTTGCTTATCATTTCTAGTCGAAAATCATCTACTTATCATCATTAGGAAATTTCCTGTTTATTATTATTAGTCTAAATACGTCTTGTTACTTTAATTGCATGAGTAGTGTATAGACAAAATTCATATCTTAGCGTATCTCCTAAATCATATCTTATCGTATCTGTTACTTTAAACTTTGCCTGATATATTCCGAAAATCCCTCCTTAATCTACGAAATCTTTTGTTCTATATATATAGATATTCTATGTAATTAGAATACCATCCGATAGCCGGAAGATCATTTCATATCAAAAAATTCTTTATTCAATCGTACGAAATGGAATTCGTCGTTAGTTCAAGTCACTCGAATTCCGAAATGGAATCTCACTCAAGTTCCAAAAGCAGTGTGACTGGAATGGATCAACCAATCAGTCATCACTTATTCTGGGTGAATTGGGGATGGGTTCGTAGCCTCCTCAATCATTGGAGACAAGAAGAAGGCGATCCTTTCCATCCACCACATTGCCCTCTTGACGATGAACCTGAAGCACTTACCGGCGAACCCGTCCGAAACACCATTTTCTCTCTCATTTCCAGAGTATCTCGTCACAATTATATATTACATCAAATTTTAGATTTTATTTATCCGCTCGTTCGAACCGACAATCACCCAGGTATAATAGAAGAAGTCAACGAGCTTCGCGCTCGGGTAGTGTGAAGAGATTACAAACACCAGCAGTATCATCATCAACGCCAACAGTACCATTACCACCTCCAACCACAACCGTGTCGTAAACCTCAACTTCACAATCTGTCCCACGAGCATCAACGTCATACGCACTATAGATAACAAGGAGTACCAACAACAATAACTGATGAAATATTAATTCATAACTTCATTAGAGAAACATTCCGCGGCGATTATATAATCTCTAAAGTCTTAGAGATTATCTAATCTAGCCCTAACCAGAAATCAGCTAAGCGAACCAAAATGATAGAAGGAAGGGTAGAAACCCTGACAAAAATGGTGTGTGATTAACAAGTTAAACTTGTTTTACCAACAGCATCAACAGTACCATCAACGTTACCAGCATCGTCAGTACAGTCAACATCAGAATCAACAACAGCTATAACATCACAAACTCTGTCAGTTAAAGAATCACTGTGGACATCATTACGAAATCAATAAAGCGTATATTGTATTAACAAGTTATGAAGAATTAACTCATTCCCTCTCAAGAAATTATATGTATATTTTATATATATATATATATATATATATATATATATATATATATATATATATATATATATATATATATATATATATATATATATATATATATATATTTTTTTTTTTTTTTTTTGAAATAAAAATAAATCTTTCCGTGCTAAGCTATTGTGTGTGAATCTTAACTACTCGGTTAATTCATATTACAAATATGCAATAATGTACGTCCTTCGCCCGCAACATAACCATCGTTAACTACAATCTCTGTCTCAATTCAACAAATTCCAATTCATAATAAATCAAGTATATATTTGATTTTACACTTTCATCATCAATGTACCCGAAACTTTTCAGATAACATCATTCGTACTTTGCGAAGTTCACAAGAATTTAACGAAAACCAACATCACGCCTCAACAAATAATGAAGTATTGATTCGTAATTTCAATATTATTGAAGAAATACTTATGTAATCTCTAAAGCCTTCAAGGGATTATTCAATTCTAGTTCCAACCGTAAATCGAATTAGTTTAATTTAGTATTAACTCATTAAAATCTATGTTACATCTGAAGAGAATATATACATATATATTTTCATAAAGACTGTAATAAAATTCTTTTGTACGAAATATTAATTGTGAAAAAAAAAATTAACGGGTAGGTAATACCCGAGATATATATATATATATATATATATATATATATATATATATATATATTCACAATTAATATGTTACATTCTTCGAATCTGATCAAGCAAATTATCAACTATACTTCCTACTTTCACAATAATATACATTCTTTCATATAAATCAAAACAACCGTACTCATTCAAACCCAATTACATATTCTGATTCTGAAACCTCATAATTCAATTCGAGATATGATCGGTATCGTAACTTTTAGATTCCTACATCTTTCAAAGCTATACTTTGACTTCAAAACTGTGTTAGAACATCAAATGTATATTAACGATTACAATCTGTGTTCAAACCCTTCGAAAATTTCTGAAGACACTTCAAATAATGAGCAATCGAGATGATGATCCAACCACATATTACCCACAGTTATGTACTTAAAAAGCTCTCGAAACCAAAGTCATAATTCAACACATATCTGTGTCAAATCCTTTAGCATTTATTAGCAAAAATGACTTTTCAATTCCTTGCCAAAGTAGTGAGTTTTGTCACAGCTCCAGCAAGTCAACTTTGACTCTTCATTCGACACAACCTTATTATAACCCTGATATATATGCGTGCTCTTATATTGTTACTGGGAAACCTTTCATATTCCACCACATTAGCAATAAATTTACCAACAACTTCACTGATTTTGGGCATTCCGAAAAATCATTATATTTATCGAAACATCATCATTTACTCATTCGCATCTTGTAACGAGAATTGCTATACGAATCATCGGGAATTAGCAATCAGTATTTTGAAATCTCGCAGCATGTCTACGCCAACAGTTATACGTGTACATATAACATCTATCTCCTGGACTTACATACTTGAATGTGAAGTTTCTGAAAAACACCCTGAACTACGGAATAGTTCTCAAAATGTTGATGAAGAAACAAAAACTATAAAACGACCTTAACAGTAAAAAGTTTGATGATGATGAATAGTATGCTGGCAAAGCGCAGAAAAAGAGAAGTTTTGGAACTGGAAAACGGATTGAGCAAAGTATGAAGGAGGCTGTGGATAAATCACAAAGACTGAACCTGCCTTCAAAGTATCCAAATGATTCAGTATCTACTGAAGTCATTAACGAATACCTTGCTCCTGACTCTAAACCCCTACAAACAATACCCCTCATCATCCTCTGATATTAGAAATTCTAAGATATCATCGTATCTTTCATTATAAATATCCTCCATATTTCTGAAGATATTGTCTTAATTATTCTCATCTGAAATCATTTACCTCTTCGTGATATCTGTATTACATTATAAAAGAAACTATGTTAGTTTCTAAATTCTGAAATATTCGAGTTTAAAATAGGAATATTTTTGAAGTAGTGTTGGGAACTGAAGCATGAGTTAGTATAATATAATGACACTTGATCAACGTGATTATATTACAGTAATTAATGCTGAGTTTCTAAATGGAATGTGATGATTCACAGATCATAACATCATCATGTGCCATGTTATACAACTCTTGTATTCTATTTAACCTCTAAAATATCAAGAAAATATTTCTTGATGATTCGGCCTTTTTTGAGGTATTCTGGTAATTTGACAAGTCAAGATTGTGCCATTACAATTTCTTTCCTAGAATATTAACAATGTTCATTTCAAAATTCATATCTGCAAATTCTGTACCATTACAAGCGGTGCTTAATCGCAAGAAGAAGAAACGAAAGGACAAAGCTCTGAAACAGAAATTGGGGTATAAATCGCAGCAAATAAAAGAAAATATTAACTGGGGATGACAATGATTATAGAAGACAGAAGCAGGGACATTGAAGTATAAGGGAAGATATAAAACCCAACAACAATGTAGAAATTACAAACCATATATTGATGCAAATAGCAATATAAAGACACGGGAGAACTAAAAACACTATAAACCCAAGGGTATAGTAATAGTAAATAGATTCTTCCGGCGGCAGATGAAAAAGAAGAATGACAGATATGAAGGTAAGGATTATATCAAAAATCAGAACTGGATGGAGCATATTGACAAATACTTTAAAGTATGAGCTGAGAGAGAAAGAAGAGAAGGTGTGAGTTGTAAGAAAACGAAGGGAGTGGATTTCTAGTAAAATATTCGACAGAGCAATCAAAATGGATGATCGCATTTAAAACGGATCCTAAATTTCGTTAATCAAATCTTATTACTAAGATCTTCTCCATTCTCTTGAACTTCAGAAATCAACCTGTCTACGTCAAACGATATGACAAAACTTTACCTTTCTCATTTCACTCTTTTGGTAATAGCTTCACTCGTACTCTTCACAAAAATCAAATGGTTTTATCCATATTACTCAATAATGATAAAACCCTAATCTTCAGCTTATATGCGTCATGAAAACATACTTATTGTCAGCCATGACTATCCCAATCAAATTTCGGGATGAAATTTCTTTAACGGGTAGGTACTGTGACAACCAGGAAATTTCTGACCAAATTTAAACTTTAATCTTTATATGTTTCTGACACGATAAGCAAAATCTGTAATGATGAGTCTCGAAAGTTTTGAAATCTATATTCATGTAATCAATTACCCTTTGACTATGCTCAACGATTCACGAACATTCATGTGTATACTGATATGTGTATATAATATATACTTATTAAGTAAAAACCTTAACAAAGTATTAGATGCATAATACTTTACATAAACGTGTTTGTTTCGATATTTGTTAAATATAGTTATTGACGGAATTAAAAGATAATATCATATGATTGAATTATCAGATACATTGAATTATGATTACGAGTCTCTGTTATGAGGTCCACTTTGAATTAGGAAACCCTTACTTTTAACGGTATTCGGAATAATTGATAAAGTGATTTTCAAATGAGAACAAAGTATCACTTATCGAGAGTTAGACAAAAGTTAGTGGAGAATTAAAGTTCATAATACTTGATTGATCTATTTTTCAAACGTGCGAAAACGTTTTTCGATATAATATGACTCGTTTATTAAAATGTCTTTGTTTAAATAACGTAATTTAGAATATTGGTTATTAGATATATAAATAACGTGCAACATGTATTTAAAAATGTGTTCATTAAATATATATGTTTATAAATTAGTTTAGTACACGATACTAACATTCGCTAAGTGATACGATTGATATTTAAAAAGTTAATATATAAATGAATTGTATTTAATTAAGTTTTTAAATGAAAACGCTACGAGTTATAATATTTTTCTGAACGATTTTAAAACGAACTTTGAAAAATAATTGATTTTGAAAGACTAAATATTGTATCATTAGATAAATATTTCAAACATATATTATGTACAAAATTTACAATTCTAAATATATATATATATATATATATATATATATATATATTAATTTAGTCATAAAACGTCCCGATTTAAAATATATTTTGATAAACTACGAGTCACTAATTTATAGAAGTAAATGACCACAACACTTAATTTTATAAGTTACATTTTTTATAAGATAATTTATTGATGAGTAAGTCAAATTATTAATAAGGGTACACGTCGCGTAACGTAAAAGGCTAGTTTTCTAAACGTACGAAAGTGCGCTCGAAAAACCGAAAGTGGTACAAGAGTCGAGTGACAACGTACGAGTCATTTGAACAAAAATTACATTTTTACTACGCACGTAAATATAATATAATATTTAATTAATTCTAAAGATTAAATATATTATATATTAAATAATATATAAACTTACGTATCATTACACATATGTAAAAAGAAAGTGTCGGCAGCCAATGTAAATGAATGTGAGCTGTCTTGTGGAATCATGCGAACGCATGGTTTAATCACTTAATCCCCATGGGATCGCATGGGGTTTAGGTGGTGGTAACATGTTTAAATTCGTCCGACTTCACTGGTTCCAGTTTCATTATATATCTCTCAAGTCTCTCCCTCTGATCTCTTATACTCCGCAATATTTATGTAATTTATTTATTTATTATTATTATTATTAAGATTATTATTATTATTAATCTTAATATTATTATTAGTAGTATTAGTGTTAGTATAAATACTATTAATTATACATAAAATATTACGACGAGTTTTGCTCGTGTGTTTCAAAATAAGTTTCTCGAGTGGGATAGGGCTAAGGAAATTATGGGTTTAGCTATGGAGGTGATGGATAATGTTCGAGGGTATGCTCATGAGGTCAATTTAGTGGTTATCATCTCCGTCGCGTCTACGTACCTTTCCTGCAATATTGAATCTCAATATTGATACGTGAGCACTCATAACTTAATTTTTATATATCATTAGTGTACCCATGACTAGTGCTCTAGTATATAGGAGTATGCATGCTTGTACTTTTGATATTGCCTTTAGTTAGGTTATGTTGAATCCTGAATTAGTTATATATGCGGTTGGGATAAGGTATAAGATATGCATGTCATTGGAAAGCTAGCGAAAAATTAAGAACTTTCCCTTTAGATATCGAATGGTTTCAATGAACGGATTTGAAGTTATAATCAATCGAATTTTTGTATTATTATTAAAAATGATTATTATTATCGTCGTTATTATCGTCATTCTAGTTTATCTTATTATTATTATTATTATTATTATTATTATTATTATTATTATTATTATCATCTTTATCAATAAAAGAATTTATCATTAAAAATTGTTATTTTTATTATTATTACTATCGTTATTATCGTTAGAGTTATAATTAGTATTATTATTATTATTATTATTATTATTATCTAATTATTATTATTATTATTATTATTATTATTATCATTATTATGAACACGATATAAAAGACGATTAAGAAATAATGAGTAAGAGTATCATGATGAAATTAAAATATTATAAGATATGATTTAGATAAAATTATCGTTCTTATTATTTTTATTATTACTATTATTATTAAATGTATCGTTAGTATTAAAACTATCATTTTAACAAAAATTATCATTTTAATATAAATGTTATTGTTACTATAAAATATCATTATTATTATTTTAAATAGAATTATTATTTTAAAAATAATATTAAAAAGTATCGTAAATATTAAAGTTATCATAATTAGAATTATCGTTTATTCATAATGTCATCTTAGTATTTATAAATATTGATATTTTTATAATAATAATTATTATTACAAAATAATACAACTTTTACTTACTATTATTATAGATATTATTTTATCAAATAAATATGTGATACAAACATATTTTACTACGAGTAATAAATTACTTTAATAATACCTATCATATTATCTTTATGATATTAAATGAACTCTATAAATTTTATTACTTAATATATTTAAAAGTATATTTTATTATATAAATTTTAATATAAAATTTTATTTATTAATAAATGAATTATATTATTTACTCTAATAAATCTTTTAAAAATATATAAAAATATAAAACGACGATATTTAAAATATATTATAATCATGTATAAATTTTGGAAATCATTATGAGTCAAATTGACTTTTGTTGACTTTTGCATATTAGTCTCGAGCATTAGGATTGTGGTACACTATGACCTGACCTAATTGTTAGACAAATATTGACCAACATATATTTATATAATTAATTTAGGTTCGTGAATCCGAGGCCAACCTTGCATTTATTCAATGATGTTATATGTATTTTTACTACGAAATACAGTATGGTGAGTTTCATTTGCCTTTTTACCCTTTATATTTTTGGCCTGAGAATACATGCGCAATTTTTATAAATGTTTTACGAAATAGACACAAGTAATTGAAACTACATTATATGGGTGAATGATCGAAGCCGAATATGCCCCTTTTGCTTGGTAACCTAAGAATTAGTAAACCGATCTACTAATTGACGCGAATCCTAAAGATAGATCTATCGGGCCCAACAAGCCCCATTCTGGAATTTGGAATGCTTTAGTACTTCGATATTATCATGTTCGATGGGTGTCCCGGAATGATGGGGATATTCTATATGCATCTTGTTAAGGTCTGTTACCAGGTGTTCACCATATGAATGATATTTTTGTCTCTATGCATGAGACGTATATTTATGAGAAATGGAAATATGAAAATCTTGTAGTCTATTAAAATGATGAAAATGATCGATTATGTTAAACTAATGAACTCACCAACCTTTTGGTTGACACTTTAAGGCATGTTTATTCTCGGGTATTAAAGAAATCTTCCGGTGTGCATTTGCTCATTTTAAAGATATTACTTGGAGTCTTTCATGGCATATTTCGAAGAACGTTGCATTCGAGTCATTGAGTTCATCAAAGATTACTATTAAGTCAATTTATAGTTGGATAGTGGATATTATGAAATGGTATGCATGCCTGTCAATTTTTGATGTAAAGAAAGTTTGTCTTTTAAAAACGAATTCAATGTTTGTAAAATGTATCATATATAGGTCAAATACCTCGCGATGTAATCAACTATTGTGAATCGTTTATAATGTATATGAACGGGTCCTTTCATATAACTCATTGTTAATATACCTAGTGAGATACTTTCTTATCATAATATCATGTTAACTATATATATATATATATATATATATATATATATATATATATATATATATATATATATATATATATATATATATATATATATATATATATATATATCATATAATTTTTACAAGTTTTAACGTTCGTGAATCGCCGGTCAACTTGGGTGGTCAATTGTCTACATGAAACTCATTTCAAATAATCAAGTCTTAACAAGTTTGATTGCTTAACATGTTGGAAACATTTAATCCTACAAATGTAGTTTTCATTTAATATATATAATCATGGAAAAGTTCGGGTCACTACAGTACCTACCCGTTAAATAAATTTCGTCCCGAAATTTTAAGCTGTTGAAGGTGTTGACGAATCTTCTGGAAGTTGGTACGGGTATTTCAGCTTCATTTGATCTTCACACTCCCATGTGAACTCGGGTCCCCTATGAGCATTCCATCGAACCTTGACGATCGGTATCATATTTTGCTTGAGCCTTTTAACCTCACGATCCATTATCTCGACGGGTTCTTCAACGAATTTTACTTTTTCGTTGATTTTAATTTCGTCTAAAGGAATAATGAGATCTTCTTTAGCTAAGCACTTCTTCAGATTCGAGAAGTGAAAGGTATTATGTACATTGGCGAGTTGTTGAGGTAATTCAAGTCGGTAGGCTACTGGTCCGACACGATCTAAAATCTTGAATGGTCCAATGTATCTTGGATTTAGTTTCCCCCATTTACCAAATCGAACAACGCTTTTCCAAGGCAAAACCTTAAGCATGACCATCTCTCCAATTTCAAATTATATATCTTTCCTTTTAAGGTCCGCGTAGCTCTTTTGTCGACTCTGAGCGGTTTTCAACCGTTGTTGAATTTGGATGATTTTCTCGGTAGTTTCTTGGATTATCTCTGGACCCGTAATCTGTCTATCCCCAAATTCATTCCAACAAATCGAAGATCTTCACTTTTTACCATAAAGCGCTTCGAACGGTGCCATTTCGATACTCGAGTGGTAACTGTTGTTGTAGGAAAATTCTGCTAATGGTAGATATCGATCCCAACTGTTTCCAAAATCAATAACACATGCTCGTAGCATGTATTCAAGAGTCTGTATTGTCCTTTCGCTCTGCCCATCGGTTTGTGGATGATAGGCAGTACTCATGTCTAGACGAGTTCCTAATGCTTGTTGTAATGTCTGCCAAAACCTTGAAACAAATCTGCCATCCCTATCAGAGATAATAGAGATTGGTATTCCATGTCTGGAGACAAATTCTTTCAAGTATAATCGCGCTAACTTCTCCATTTTGTCTTCTTCTCTCATTGGCAGAAAATGTGCTGATTTGGTGAGACGATCGACTATTACCCAAATAGTATCATAACCACTTGCAGTCCTTGGTAATTTAGAAATGAAATCCATGGTAATATTTTCCCATTTCCATTCCGGGATTCCAGGTTGTTGAAGTAGACCTGATGGTTTCTGATGTTCAGCTTTGACCTTAGAACACGTCAAACATTCTCCTACATATCTCGCAATATCGGCTTTCATACCTGGCCACCAAAAATGTTTCTTGAGGTCCTTGTACATCTTTCTCGCTCCAGGATGTATTGAGTATCTGGTTTTATGTGCTTCCCCAAGTACCATTTCTCTCACATCTCCAAACTTTGGTACCCAAATTCTTTTGGCTCTATACCGGGTTCCGTCTTCTCAAATATTAAGGTGTTTCTCCGATCCTTTGGGTATTTCATTCTTCAAATTCCATTCTTTTACAACACCCTATTGCGCCTCCTTTATTTGAGTAGTAAGGTTAGTACGAATAATTATATTCATAGCTTTTACCCGTATAGGTTCTCTGTCCTTTCTACTCAAAGCGTCGGCTACCACATTCGCCTTTCCCGGATGGTAACGAATCTCAAAATCGTAATCATTCAATAACTCAATCCACCTACGCTGCCTCATGTTCAGTTGTTTCTGATTAAATATGTGTTGGAGACTTTTGTGATAGGTATATATAATACTTTTGACCCCATATAAGTAGTGCCTCCAAGTCTTTAATGCAAAAACAACCGCTCCTAATTCCAAATCATGCGTCGTATAATTCTGCTCGTGAATATTCAATTGTCTAGACGCATAAGCAATTACCTTCGTTCGTTGCATTAATACACAACCGAGACCTTGCTTTGAGGCGTAACAATATATCACAAAATCATCATTCCCTTCAGGCAATGACAATATAGGTGCCGTAGTTAACTTTTTCTTCAACAATTGAAACGCTTTTTCTTGTTCATCCTTCCATTCAAATTTCTTCCCTTTATGCGTTAATGCAGTCAAGGGTTTTGCTATTTTGGAAAAATCTTGTATGAATCTTCTGTAGTAACCAGCTAATCCTAAAAATTAGCGTATGTGTTTCGGAGTTTTCGGGGTTTCCCATTTTTCAACAGTTTCAATCTTTGCCGGATCCACCTGAATACCTTCTTTGTTCACTATGTGACCGAGGAATTGAACTTCTTCCAACCAAAATGCACACTTTAAAAACTTAGCGTACAGTTTTTCTTTCCTCAACAACTCTAGCACTTTTCTCAAATGTTCTTCGTGCTCTTGATCATTCTTTGAGTAGATAAGTATGTCATCGATGAAAACAATGACAAACTTGTCAAGATATGGTCTACACACTCGGTTCATAAGGTCCATGAACACAGCTGGTGCGTTAGTTAAACCAAATGGCATAACCATAAACTCGTAATGACCGTAACGCGTCCTAAAAGCTGTTTTCGGAATATCATCCTCCTTCACTCGTATTTGATGATATCCAGAATGTAAATCGATCTTCGAATAAACCGACGAGCCTTGTAGTTGATCAAATAAGTCATCAATTCTCGGTAGTGGATAACAATTCTTGATGGTAAGTTTGTTCAACTCTCGGTAGTCGATACACAACCTGAATGTACAGTCCTTCTTTTTGACAAACAAAACAGGAGCTCTCCATGGTGATGTGCTTGTTCGAATGAAACCACGCTCTAAAAGTTCTTGTAATTGGCTTTGGAGTTCCTTCATTTCGCTGAGTGCGAGTCTGTATGGAGCACGAGCTATTGGTGCAGCTCCTGGTACAAGATCTATTTGAAATTCAACGTATCGGTGTGGAGGTAGTCCCGGTAATTCTTTCAGAAATACATCGGGAAATTTTTTTGCGACGGGAACATCATTGATGTTCTTTTCTTCGGTTTGTACTTTCTCGACATGTGCTAAAACAGCATAGCAACCTTTTCTTATTAGTTTTTGTGCCTTCAAATTACTAATAAGATTTAGCTTCGCGTTGCTCCTTTCCCCGTACACCATTAAGGGTTTTCCTTTTTTCTGTACAATGCGAATTGCATTTTGATAACATACGATCTCTGCTCTCTCCTTTTTCAACCATTCCATGCCAATTATCACATCAAAACTTCCTAACTCTACTGGTATCAAATCAATCTTAAATGTTTCGCTAACCAGCTTAATTTCTCGATTCTGACATATATTATCTGCTGTAATTAATTTACCGTTTGCTAATTCGAGTAAAAATTTATTATCCACAGGCATCAGTGGACAACTTAAAACATAAGCAGATGTATTGTCAATAAAAAAACGTACCCGTAACAAGCTCCGGGTCTTCCTGCGCTTCTGCCGCATTAATATTGAAAACTCTTCCGCAGCCTTGCCCATTAGTATTCCCTTGGTTTGGGCAATTTCTAATAATGTGGCCCGGTTTTCCATATTTATAACAAACTACGTCGGCGTCCGCACAGTTACAGATGCAAAAGATTGATTCGAGTTTTTTGAACCAACGAGTTAACTCGACTGCTTCCTCATTCCCATTGAAGGATGGAGGCTTACAGTTCATAAACTCCTTGTAGGTGTATGATGTAGGTGGATTCCCTTAGTTGTTCCCTTAATTATTATTGCCTTGGGCGGCAGCAAGCAGTTGTTAAAATTGTGCGGGAGTCAAAGTGATATTTGGAAGAGTGTAAGACCCAAATTATTATGATACAGCAGTGTATATATGGTGCATAGAGTATGGGTATCACTGGGTATTTAAACAGAGGTCAGAAGCGGTCTAGACACTTGTGCACGCCGCGCACACTTAAGGGTGCGCATGGCGCACTTCTCCTGGGCACAATTTTTTGCGTTTTAAATAAAAGCTAAATGAAGGGTATTGTCGTCTTTTCACATGAGGATGAGTAGGGGCTGTAAAGGCCATATTGGTGGTGGCTGAAACACACTTAACTTTATCATCTACTACATCATCTCTCCAATTCAATTCCTAGAGTGAGAAACCCTTTAAGAGAGAGAAAGCTTAAATCAAGGAGGAAGAAGCTTGAAAGCTTAAATCAAGGAGGAAGAAGCTTGATTCGGGTTAAAGCTCAAGTATTAAAGTTGTTCATCTAGTGTTTAGCTACGTGTTGATTGTGGCGGTATGTTTTAACTTTGATTTCCTTACTTTAATTTATATAAGGGTTAGGGTTTGGGTTAGTGATGAACATAAAACCCATATTTGGCGATTTTGGGTGTTCTTGGGTAAGATTGGATCATGAGGACCCAAGGATGACTAACCTAGGGTTTTGGAAATGTTAAATGGACTTATGAGTCATAATTGGTTAGTTAATTACTAGCACACCTAGTTATTAAGCAAATGGGTGTTAATGGGGTTAGTGGATGACCCGAAATGGGTGTGTGACTTTAAAATAGTTAAATGGGTAATAATTGACCTAGTTGGGAAAGATAGGTATGAAATACCCTAAGTGTGTATTAGTTAGTGTTGTTGGACCTTAGTCACTAGCTTTTAGTGATATGTGATGGTCTTGACCTTAAACGGATGGTTTTGGTGAAAATGAGCATTTAATGCATTTAAGTCATTAAATGCACATGAGTAAGTTGTTGGCGTTTAGTCCAACTAGTTTGTGCGTTGGTCGAGTACTTATTGTATTAGGTACTTTGCCTTGAAGCTCGCAGAAGTATAGAACCGTCACCGAATTGTTAAGGTGAGTGGAATAATTATGCGTGTACTTATATAATGTATTTATTTGTGTAGCGTGGAATGTGGAATTGTCGTGGTGTTCAAGACACCACATCCTACGTAACGAGTGGAATTGTCGCGGTGTTTAAGACACCACTCATTGGTTTGATTGACATGTGGAATAGTCGCGGTGTTTAAGACAATACATTGTCATGGGAGTGGAATTGTCGCGGTGTTCAAGACATCACCCATTGGTTTGATTGACATGTGGAATTGTCGCGGTGTTCAAGACACCACATTGTCATGGGGGTGAAATTGTCGCGGTATTCAAGACATCATCCGAGGGATTAGTGATTACGCGTTGTACGTACACTAATGGATGTTATAAACTCCGATGGTCTCTAGCGAGTACCGTTCAGTTGTACGATTGGTTAACCATGGTTGTGTGAATTTTGTATTAGCATATTTAATTGTGAACTATATGCTTTTGGGTGTCGCTAGCTTATTATGAATTACGGATATTGGTTTATGCATAATGTTTGCATAGTTGTCGAATTGCTAGCTTGTATGCGGTATTGTGTAAGTGATTGCAAGTAAGTAGGTTATATATGTATATGTATACTTATTGCATTCACTAAGCTTTAGCTTACCCTCTCATTGTTTACCTTTTTATAGGCTCTGGCGTGGACAAGGATAAGGGCGTGCGTTTGGATTAGTGATCCCGCTTTGTTTTGATAGGGGACGCTTTTGGATGTGATAGCTTTTGAATTTTGACAGAGATTTGGGTAGTTTAACCCCCAAACATCATGCTCTAGTGTCGTTTGGAATTTAAACTAATTCGGCTGAAACTTGTATTTTGTACGAAACTCGTAATTTGGGCATATGTGGGCCCGGTGTCGTAAAACTCCTTTTATTATTGAATCGTGTGAGTTTTTCATATTATAATATGTTGTGAAAAGCGTTTCGTCTAAAAGTGTCGGGGAGTGGAAGATCTTTAATCGAAAAATGGAAATTTTGGACAGCGGGCTGACAGGCCTTGTGCGCGCCGCACACCATAAGGTGCTGCGCGCCGTGCACTATGCTGTATTAAAAAAAATTATTTCGCATGTTCGATTGTATAACGGGTTGGGTTGTTACGAGTGGTATCAGAGCATGGTCTAAGGGATTTAGGCGACTTGAGATAGGTGCCTAGACTTAGATTTGTATTGTGTATGCGCTTTATGCGGGACTTGTAGGAGACGGGTCGGACCAGGAAATGGTTAGTGCCTAGGTTTAGGTGAACTAACTATGCACTAATTTTTTTGTGTTGTGTTGCAATCATCATGCGAGATGGACGTTGTACTAGCAAGTTAATGTGATGTGCTCGCGTAACAATGATTAGCTACCATTGTTACGGGTTCAAATCGTATCAAACAAGCGATGTACGATGATTGTTGAGCAAGATGGGGCGGTGAGGTGTATATGTACATATTTGTCTCTTGTCCTCTCGTTTCATTGTTTAATCTATTTTCGTTTTATAGTATGAAGACGAGAAACGGACCCGAGAACAATGATGGAGGTACGAGTGAGGATGTTGAGTTCACGGCCAAAGTTGAGGCCATCTTTAAACGCCAAAAAGCGGAGTTTCTCGAAGACGTCAAGAAGATGTTTCTAGATTTAATTGACGAGCAAGTAGTCAATATGGTTAAGGAACAAATTAATCTTGTTCTACAAGAAGACAACGTGGGAAGGCGGGACTTCTTTTATAAGAATTTCAAGGATTCTCAACCTCCCATTTTTGATGGCGAAAGGGATCCGCTAAAAAGCAATCGTTAGATCTCCGATATGGAGGGGGCTTTTCGAACTTGTGAATGCCCTCTCGAAAAGAAGACGAGGTATGGTTGTAGCATGTTATGGGGTGATGCCAAGTTGTGGTGGGACACGAAAATCCAACTTTATGGTGAAGAACAATGCATAGATTTCACTTGGGATGAGTTCAAGGCGGAGTTTTTCAACGAGTACCGAACTTCTGCCGATCTTACTAGACTTAAGGAGAAGTTGCGTGTCTTGAGGCAAGGGTCGATGGATTTTAACACTCTCAAATCCGTTTTCTTGTCAAAGACCCAATTTTGCCTGGAGTATGTCGGAAATGATAAAATGTTGAAGGAAGACTTCTATCGAATCTTGAACGACAACTATTAAGATAAGATTAGTGTGAACGTGGTGAAAAGTTTTGATAAGTTGTTTGATATGGCCAAAGGTTTTGAGTCGCTCGCTTTGAGAAAGAGTGGCTTCACTTTTGGCAAGAGGAAGTTCAAAGCTACTAGTCATTCGAACAAGAAGAGTAAAGGTGCAACCGAGAGTGTCGGTAGTGTGAAGAAAGGTGCTTCCGGAGTTTTTCCTTATTCTTGTCATAATTGTGGAAGAAAGGGGCATATGGCCCATGATTGTGCCAAACCATCTACTACAACCAAACTCACTTGTTATAATTGTGGTAAGGAAGGGCACCGAAGGCCGGAGTGTCCCGATTTGAACACCGATCATGTTAAGAAGTTGGAGAAGGCGGCGGGTACGGCTCAGGGACGTAATTATTTGATGACCCATGATGAGGCCAAGCAATCCAACGAAGTTGTCTAAGGTACTTTCATGGTTAACTCTAATCCGGCAAGGATCCTATTTAATAGTGGTGCTAATTTATCGTTTGTTTCTCCAAGTTTTGTGTCTAAGATTGATAAACCGCTAGCTAAGTTAAGTCATCCGGTAGAAGTTGAAATAGCGGATGGTAAGACGGTGCTAGGGGATGATGTGTGTAATGATTGTGATATTGTGTTTGGTTCCGAAACATTTAAAATTGATCTCATCCCGATGACCTTGGGTGAATTTGATATTGTCGTTGGTATGGATTGGCGCGATCGTTATAGAGCCGATATTGCATGCCATGAAAAATCTATTCGTGTGAAGACCCCAAGTGGGGGAGAGTTAATTATTCATGGCGAGAGACGGAGAAGACTTGAGCCATTATGTACTTATGCACGGGCACGTCGTTTTCTTGTTAGTGGTGGTATGGCTTTCCTTGCTCATGTAGTTGATACTCGCGAAGAGCCACCATCCATTTGTGAAATTCCAGTGGTTAGTGAATTTGAAGACGTCTTTCCGAATGAATTGTAGGGTGTTCCGGCAGAAAGACAAGTTGAATTTCGCATTGAGTTGGTTCTGAGGGCTACTCCCATTGCTAAAAATCCTTATCGTTTAGCACCAACGAAAATGCAAGAGTTGTTAAATCAAACCCAAGAATTACTTGAAAAGGGTTTTATTCGACCGAGTGCTTCTCCATGGGGTGCTCCGGTTTTATTCGTGAAGAAGAAGGATGGTAGTATGCGGATGTGCATTGATTATCGTGAGTTGAACAAGGTGACAATCAATAATCGTTATCCATTGCCTCGGATTGACGATTTGTTTGATCAACTTCAAGGCGTGACTTACTTTTCTAAAATTGACTTACAGTCCGGCTATCACCAAATGCGGGTCCGTGAGGAAGATATTGAGAAAACGGCCTTTCGAACGCGTTATGGGCATTTTGAGTTTGTAGTTATGCATTTTGGTCTTACGAATGCACCAGCGGCATTAATGGATCTTATGAACCGAGTGTACCAACCTATGTTGGACAAGTCGGTGATTGTGTTCATTGACGACATACTTGTCTATTCGAAGAGTATGAAGGAACATTAACATCATTTGCGTGGTGTGTAGAAGACGTTGTGGAAGGAGAAGTTGTATGCAAAATTCTCTAAATGTGAATTTTGGCTAAGGGAAGTTCAATTCCTTGGTCATATTGTGAACAAAGATGGTATTCAAATAGATCCGGGGAAGATTGAGACTGTAAAAATTTGGGGACGACCGACTACACCTACGGAAATTCGAAGTTTTCTCCGATTGGTCGGTTATTATCGTCGGTTTATCCAAGCCTTTTCTAAAATCGCTTCTCCATTGACGAAATGGATGAGAAAGAATGCGAGATTTAATTGGGAAAACGAGCAAGAAATTGCTTTCCAATTGTTAAAAGAAAAGTTATGTTAAGCTCCGGTTTTAGTGTTGCCGGAAGGTGTAGAGGTAAAGTCATCGCTTATGCCTCTCGATAATTAAAGGAACACGAAACGAGATACCCGACTCACGATCTTGAGTTGGCGGCGGTTGTTCATGCGTTGAAAATTTGGCGCCATTACTTGTATGGTGTCAAGTGTACGATTTATTCGGATCACAGGAGCTTAAAACATCTTTTTGATCAACGAGATTTGAATCATCGTCAACGTAGATGGATGGATGTGGTAAAAGACTATGATTGTGAAATACTTTATCATCCGGGTAAGGCGAATGTGGTCGCGGATGCGTTAAGTCGGAAGAGTCAACATCCGGCAATACGAGTAGGGTCGTTACGCATGATTATTACCAACATTTTTCTTGTAAAGATCGGTGAGATTCAAATTGAAGCTTTTGTTAACAATAAGCATGAGGAACGAATCATGGGGCAAACGGAGTCAATTACTTTAGGTCCACATGGTTTGTTGTCTTTTCAAGGACGAGTGTGGGTGCCTAGAATGGGAGGTTATCGACAAGTGCTACTTGATGAAGTGCATAAGTCAAAGTATTCCATTCATCCGGGTACGACGAAAATGTATCTTGATTTGAAGAAAGAGTATTGGTGGTCGGGCATGAAATGTGACGTTGTAAAATATGTTGAATAACGCGTCACGTGTTTACAAGTTAAGGCCAAGCACCAAAAGCCGTATGGTAAGTTACAACCGTTGGAAGTCCCGAAATGGAAATGGGAGCACATTACCATGGATTTCATTACAAAGTTACCAAAGACGGCGAGAACCCAATTTGATTCGATTTGGGTGATAGTTGATCGGTTGACGAAAAGTGCCTTGTTTCTTCCCATTCGGGAAATGATATCGTCGGAGACTTTGGCTAAATTATTTATCAAGGAGGTGATATCGAGGCATGGGGTTCCTATATCTATTATTTCGGATCGAGACACTCGTTTCACATCTCGGTTTTGAAATAAGTTTCATGAAGATATGGGTACACAATTGAGAATGAGCATGGCGTACCATCCTCAAACGGACGGTCAAATCGAACGTACGAATCAAACATTAGAGGATATGTTACGGGCGTGTATTATTGATTTCGGTGGTAGTTGGGATGAGCATTTTCCCTTGGTGGAATTCTCGTACAATAATAGTTATCATACTAGTATCGGGATGCCACCTTATGAGATGCTTTATGGGCGGAGATGTCGAACTCTGATTTGTTGGGGTGAAGTGGGTCAAAGAGAAATCGGGAGTACCGATTTGGTTTTAGAGACGAATAGCAAGATTGATATAATTCGAACTCATTTGAAAAAGGGCCAAGATAGACAAAAATCTTATGCCGATAAGCGTAGGCGACAAATTGAGTTCCAAGAAGATGACATGGTGATGCTTAAAGTTTCGCCATGGAAAGGTGTTATTCGGTTTCGAAAACGAGGAAAGTTAGCTCCTCGGTTTATTGGTCCTTTTAAAATTTTAGCTCGTGTTGATGAAGTAGCGTATCGTTTGGAATTACCCGAAGAGCTTGCGTGGATCCATAATACATTTCATGTTTCCCCATCTCCGTAAGTGTCTTGCGGATGATTCTTCATGGGTGCCTTTAGACGAGATTGAGCTAAACAATAAGTTAGAGTATATTGAGGAGCCGATTGCTATACTCGATGAAAAGGTGAAAAGGTTGAGGAATAAAGAGGTGAGAACTTATAAAGTTCAATGGCGTCGTAGTAAAGGTTTCGAGTTTACTTGGGATCCCGAAGAGTTTGTGTTAGTTTATCTTTCCTCTTGTCATGTGGCTTGGATCGCGAGGATGCGCTCCGATTCAAGTGGGGGAGAGTTGTAAGACCCAAATTATTATGATACAGCAGTGTAAATATGGTGCATAGAGTGTGGGTATCACTGAGTATTTAAACAGAGGTCAGAAGCAGTCCAGACACTTGTGCGCGCTGCACACACTTAAGGGTGCGCGTGGTGCACTTCTCCTGGGCACAGTTTTCTGCTTTTTAAATAAAAGTTAAATGAAGGGTATTGTCGTCTTTTCACATGAGGACGAGTTAGGACTGTAAAGGCCAGATTGGTGGTGGTTGAAACACGCCTAACTTTATCATCTACCACATCATCTCTCCAATTCAATTCCTAGAGTGAGAAACCCTTTAAGAGAGAGAAAGCTTAAATCAAGGAGGAAGAAGCTTGATTCGGGTTAAAGCTCAAGTATTAAAGTTGTTCATCTAGCGTTTAGCTACGTGTTGATTGTGGCGGTATGTCCTAACTTTGATTTCCTTACTTTAATTTATATAAGGGTTAGGGTTTGGGTTAGTGATGACCATAAAACCCATATTTGGCGATTTTGGGTGTTCCTGGGTAAGATAGGGTCATGAGGACCCAAGGATGACTAACCTAGGGTTTTGGAAATGTTAAATGGACTTATGAGTCATAATTGGTTAGTTAATTACTAGCACACCTAGTTATTAAGCAAATGGGTGTTAATGGGGTTAGTGGATGACCCGAAATGGGTGTGTGACTTTAAAATGGTTAAATGGGTAATAATTGACCTAGTTGGGAAAGATGGGTATGAAATACCCTAATTGTGTATTAGTTAGTGTTGTTGGACCTTAGTCACTAGCTTTTAGTGATATGTGATGGTCTTGACCTTAAATGGACGGTTTTGGTGAAAATGGGGCATTTATGCATTTATGCATTTAAGTCATTAAATGCACATGAGTAAGTTGTTGGCATTTAGTCCAACTAGTTTGTGCGTTGATCGAGTACTTATTGTATTAGGTACTTTGCCTTGAAGCTCGCGGAAGTATAGAACCGTCACCGAATTGTTAAGGTGAGTGGAATAATTATGCGTGTACTTATATAATGTATTTATTTGTGTAGCGTGGAATGTGGAATTATCGCGATGTTAAAGACACCACATCCTACGTAACGAGTGGAATTGTCGCGGTGTTTAAGACACCACTCATTGGTTTGATTGACATGTGGAATAGTCGCGGTGTTTAAGACAACACATTGTCATGGGAGTGGAATTGTCGCGGTGTTCAAGACACCACTCATTGGTTTGATTGACATGTGGAATTCTCGCGGTGTTCAAGACACCATATTGTCATGGGGGTGAAATTGTCACGGTGTTCAAGACATCACATCAGGGATTAGTGATTACGCGTCGTATGTACACTAATGGATGTTATGAACTCTGATGGTCTCTAGCGAGTACCGTTACCTTGTACGATTGGTTAACCATGGTTGTGTGAATTTTGTATTAGCATATTTAATTGTGAACTATATGATTTTGGGTGTCACTAGCTTATTATGAATTGCGGATATTGGTTTATGCATAATGTTTGCATAGTTGTCGAATTGCTAGCTTGTATGCGGTATTGTGTAAGTGATTGCAAGTAAGTAGGTTATATATGTATATGTATAATAATTGCATTCACTAAGCTTTAGCTTACCCTCTCATTGTTTACCTTTTTATTGGCTCTGGCGTGGACAAGGGTAAGGGCGTGCGTTTGGATTAGTGATCCCGCTTTGTTTTGATAGGGGACGCTTTTGGATGTGATAGCTTTTGAAGTTTGACCGAGATTTGGGTAGTTTAACCCCCAAACATCATGCTCTAGTGTCGTTTGAAATTTAAACTAATTCGGTTGAAACTTGTATTTTGTACGAAACTCGTAATTTGTGCATATGTGGGCCCGGTGTCGTAAAACTCCTTTTATTATTGAATCGTGTGAGTTTTTCATATTATAATATGTTGTGAAAAGCGTTTCGTCTAAAAGTGTCGGGGAGTGGGAGATCTTTAATCAAAAAATGGAAATTTTGGACAGCGGGTTGACAGGCCTTGTGCGCGCCGCGCACCCTAAGGTGCTGTGCGCCACGCACTGTACTGTATTAAAAAAAATTATTTCGCGTGTTCGGTTGTATAACGGGTTGAGTTGTTACAAAGAGCGTTAGCACCACGAGTTGAATGAGACATTGATCTTCAATACATAAAAACAGTATTAGTTGAAGAGTTATGGTGCTAGTAAGTTATAAGTTTGTTTAATAAATGCACAAATTTAACACAACGAGTAATAGGGAATATATAAGAGAAAACAACGAGATGTAATAAAAACACTTACATTTTATTAAACATCACAAAGATAACTAACATCTTTTATTACACACGAAACGAAAACTAGAATAACACGAAACGAAACTAGGATAGTAGTTTTAGGCAAAGCCTTTACAATGAATGAAAAACACTAATACGAAAATGGAAAACATATGCTAGAAGAACAAATATCTAAAGATACTCTTTAATGAAATCTTCAAAGTCCTTAATCGTCTTATCTTGAAGCGCCTCCATGTCGGCCATCATCTTTCCCAATTGGTCTTGGCTCTCCTCGACCTTAGCCAATCGGGCATGAACAGACGCTTGCTCCTTATCTCATAGGAGATCTTGAACAAACTTCATGAAACCTTCAATCACTTTGTTCTTTTGTTTTTGGTCCTTGATAAAGACAGACATAAAATCAAATATACTCTCTTGTTCCTTTGCCAACCTATCTTGGCGTTCAATGATATTTGCCAAGTCGGTGGTGTCTTGTTTCTTGGAAGGACCGGGAGCATCATTAGTGGGGGTCTCGGGCTCCTTCCTCTTTAGAGAGGGAAGTAGGGCAACAGAGGGCTCGGATTTGGATTCTTCCTCGGGTTCTTCCTCGGAAGGCTCCTCCTCGACTTCTTCCTCAATCATCTCTTCCACAAACTCTTCCTCCTTGTCATCCCCATCATAGTTAGCATTTGTGTGGGATTCTTCCATAGGAGGGGAGTGTGGTGGAGTAGCGAGCATGTAAACAGGTGATGTGTGTGGTGTATCAGGTTCATAAACCGATGATGCGGGTGGATTAGCGGGTGTGTAGACCGGTGAGTTAACGGATCCTTCGGACTCGTTGTCGGAGATGATGATCGGGTTAAGGCGAGACATCCTAAAAGACACGAAAGAATGAAGTTAGGCAAGTTCTAAGGAAGACGTAAAGGCACGAATTAAAATGTAAGGGAAAAGTGCTTAAAATCGAGGCAGGAAAGGTTATAGACCTAAAGATCGCTAAGGCACCCTAACTAACACATAAGGCACACATAAAATGCAATCATGGTTCTTTATAACAACCTGGCTCTGATACCAATCTGTCACACCCCCTAAATGGGACCGGGGGTTATATGTGACTAACCAATATCATAATACAAGTGTGCAGCGAGAACGACTCTAAATGAGACATTTTAATTAAAAACCAATGTATTAAAGCAGCAGAAAGTATAAGTCATTACAAATGAATCCTTAACAATGTAAATGTAAACTTAAGTGTTTTAATGCAATAATATGAATAATAAAATGCGGACTCCAAAAGCAGCAAAGTCCAAATAGCAAATAAATCTCTAGCAATCTTCACCTGAGACAAAACATGCTTAAAGTGTCAACCATGTTGCAGGACCAACCAAGATGTATGTCGTCCAACCCAACCTCAGACTCTTTCTTCCCGACTACAAGATTTAGTTATAAAGTTTAATCAGTTCGTTAGTAGTGCTGAGGTGTATGATATCGAGACTAAACAAAGTTACCCCGTGATACCTTGAACTGTCGGTGTCGTTTAATCATTATTATGTAACCAAAGACCAACGGTCAACTTGTTAGAGACGTCGCTCTCAGTAGGCCTACTCACAATAACTAAGTTTGCGTTTCAAAGTAGCAACTAACGATATCATGGCAGGGATTTAGCATGAAACAAAGCATGTCATAGCACAGTTTGAACTAATCAAGATAAAGTTTTCGAGTACTTGTGTCTAAATGTAAAACAGTTTTAAAAGCAAGCATGTGTCTCACTCCAAAAGTTCAAAACAAGTATATAAAGATAGTTAAAAAGTGGGGCTATGAAGTTCGCCTTAGTAGCAAGTAAGTAATTCTACGCAAGATGTAAGAATGGTGTATGTGTTTGGAGATCTCAACCTAGAGATATAACCTTTGATTAGTTAATGTCTAATAGACATAAAGTTTGTTTATTAATATAAAAACTATGTTAACAGTGACGGTTTTCGAGAAAAATTCCTATTTCTCAAAAGTTTCTATTTTTGGAAACCTACTATTTATGGAAAGCTTCCACTTATAGTAAGTTTCTAATTGTAGTATGTTCGGGTTAAAATTCTTAACAAAGATGTTGTACAATCTTGCCCAAACTTCGTTGCTATCTTGTAAGTCACTCGAATGGTCTGTTGTTACCGGGCGCCCAGGATTCTTGACCAGAATCTAAGTCATGGCATTCGAAATCCACAAGCGGTTCCCATAAGGCAACAAGGACCACCCTAGGCCACAAGTAGCGGTGATGTTTGTAGACATTGTATGTTATATTTAATTATAACCTTCATGTTATAGATATATACACATAACAAATTATTAATGTATTTATTAATTATATATATAGGTGATAATATACTTAGTGTAATTTATGGTGTTACTATATAGATAGGTTTATAAGTTATAATAATATTATTATTATCTAATTAATCAATCAATATGTAATCTTATTAATATGTGTTACATATATAAATATACACCTATATGATACATACATATATATTCTTTATTTATTATCATACATGTATGTATTTATAGCTATATGATATACGTATATATTTTATGTATGTGTTACATATACATTAGTGTAAAGATGATACATATATATATACACTTATTACTCTTCTTTTTTATAAGTTACTAACCTTAAATACTTACACAATACACACTCATACATACATACACAAGTACATATACATACACATATACACATACATATACAAGTGTATATATATTTACACATACACACACACATATATCTATAATGTATACATGTACATACATACGTATGCATGCATGCATGCATGCATGTATATCATTATCATTATCCTTTACTAATCCATAAAATCATAACCCTTTTTATTATAATAACTAATCATAATCATACACATCTACCATAACTTATTCATAATACTTGCTCTTATTATAATTATCATCTTTTAACCTTAATCATAATCTTTTATTATAACCATGTTATAAACCTTTGTCTATTCTAATCATGATCATAACTATATTCATACTTTTAACCTTATACAATATCATTATCATTATCATTTAACATGATGATCATACTTAATACATCTTATACATAATACTTATAACATAGCTTTATAACTTATTCATAATCAAAATCATATTCTTATAATCATTCTTATCATTAATCATCTTTATATTCATATATGCAAGTTCATATTAATTTACATAATACTTTAAAGTAATTTGATTAATAAGTAATATCTAGTTAGGGTTTTAGGGATACCTTTAG
Organism: Rutidosis leptorrhynchoides; assembly: GCF_046630445.1. NCBI lineage: Eukaryota > Viridiplantae > Streptophyta > Magnoliopsida > Asterales > Asteraceae > Rutidosis > Rutidosis leptorrhynchoides. The sequence continues at coordinate 97,471,664 of NC_092341.1, read as the reverse complement.
AGATTAAGATCAAGAGAAAAGATGATTATGAAAACTGAAACAGCAGCAGGTATCCAGCAACAGATTCGACCCAAAACAGATAGGTTTCTTGGGTCTGATTTGTTCGACGGAAACAGCAGGAAACAGGAAAAAAAAACGCATCAACTATGGTTGATTATGGGTTGTTTAATCACGCAGAAACAGACAGCAAATTTCAGCAGCAAAACAAGCAGAAACAAGGCTGTTTGGGTATCGATTAATAAAGCAGAAACAGAAGTAAACTTACTCAATTTCATGGGCTGTTTTGGATGAGACAGAAGGCTGAACAGCAGGCAGATTGATGGCGAAACAGGAGGCTGCAAGAGGTGGCTTGGTGTCGACTAAAAAGGCTGATTGAGGGGCTGCTGTGGTGATCGATTTGCAGGAGGGTTTGAGGCTGTTTTTGGTCGACAAAAATAGAAGGAAAAGGGGCTGTAGGAGTTTCGACTAGATGCAAGGGATTGGAGGGTTTCTTTTTTTTATTATAATAGTTACATTTTATTTAAATTACATTTTATTTATTAATTTACTTATTAGTCCTTGTCTTTATAAATTTTTACTTAGTTCATATAAGTTTCTAAATTATATTTATTGTCACATTAATATTACATTTAGTTTATATAAATATCAAACAAAACATAAACTTATATTAACAGTAAATATTGACCAAAAATACTATTTAATCAAAGTTTGTTTAACAAAGTTCATGAGCACAAAGTCCTAATAGTTGAACAGTATAAACAGAAATGGAAAAATTGAGGGTCGTCATACTAACGCTCTCTGAACAAGTTTCTAGGATTATTTATGCTAAATTTCGCATTTGATTGTAAGAACCCTTAACCCTAATTTTATTTTCTAAATTTTTATCATTTAGTTATATCATAATCAAATCTAGTGCTCAAGTTGTTATCTATACATGTGCAGATTTGATGATTTGATTAACGTTGTGTCGTTTGGTGAAAAATTCAAATTTGTATTTGCTTATTTTGATCCGTAGAAAACTTTATTAAATTTTATTAAGTTCATTATTGAATTCTCGTGTTCAATAGATGATTTTTCATATAAGATTCATAACTTTTGGTTGAACGATTTGCAAGTTATGATCAAATTGAGTTTTGGATGGTTGATGTTAAAAAGTGATTTGACTGTCGGGTGTGTTTGCTATTGTTGCAACTTTTCTGGATCAAATCAGGTCTTGAGATTTTTTTATAGGTTCTTGACTTAAAAACAAAGCTTCTCTAGTTTCCTTGAGTGGTTTGGAGTTGCAGTGATTTTTCTAGATAATGTGGAAGTTACTGTTGTGATGCTGAATTTAAACACGAGTCATTTGTGAACAATTTATGTTTTAAAATATTGTTATATGATACAGGACTGAATATTCTTTTACCCACATGTCACTTACAAAAAACTACTCCATTTTGATTCGTACTTTTTGGAGTTGAATTTAAATATTTTTCGTAACAACAGTATTTTGAAACCGAGTTAAGTTGTAAAGTCTTTGGAACTTGAATTTACTGCGCGAGCTAGTGACACCTATGAGTCAAATAAATTTGTGGAATTAGAATACATGGTCTTTAGAGTCTTTGGTCGAAAGGAGAAAATTTAATAAGTACTTTGAGTAATGTTAAGTAGTGTCGTTCCGCAATAGGTTAAGTGGTGAGACTACTGACCACTTTAGCTTTCAAAGAGTAGTTGATGAGTTAACTCTTGAAAATTGATTGTGTGTATTAATTTAGTAATTTGATTTCTGTAAATCTTGGTAAACTTATGTTGAGTCAAAGGATTTTACTACATGTTACACGCAGCGCACACTACACCATTGTTTTCTGAAACACTACCATTGTTTTCTGAAACACTGTTGATTTTTTAACGTTGTCAAAAACATTTTTGTCAAACTCGAGCATAGGATTGATGATTGTGATATAACCTGACCTGGTGTTCTTAGGTATTTATTGACTAACATGTATTTATAGGTTGAGTACTCGGTCATTTGCTATTATTTCACTATTTGAGTATATGTTATTTGCTGCGCATCCGAGGTGAGTTTATAGCCCCCACTTTTAATCTTTTAAATCTTTTGGGATGAGAATAAATGCATTTTTGATTTTTACTCAATAGACACAAGTACCTAACTTATTCTACTTTGAGTTTGAAATGCAAATCTTTTAACTTGGTATTGTTAACTATTAGTTTTTGAACTGGTGGACGTGAATCCTATATATAGATCTATAGAGTTTGGCAACTCTGCCCAGTTTGGTTGCGCTAATATTTAACGGATGTATAGTATTTCAAGTGGTACACATGTTTCGGTGTATTTATTGCATAGGGTAATTTATTATTTTCGTTAAGTTAGGTTACAGGGTGCTCAATGCTGTAGAATCTTTTTATAGTGTTTTTTAACTTGAAATCTTTTGATCTACTTTATTTATTGTTCGCAATAATAAACCTATAACTCACCAACATCTGTGTTGAGTTTTTAGGCGTGTTTTATTCTCAGGTTCGTAAAGTCGCTTCCACATTAGAAGTATAGGGTTGTCAGCATCACTGGAGTTTTTGTTTGGAATTTTGTTTAAACAGTTGTTTACATTCAGTATTTTAATGTATTTTTTCAGATTTGTATGGCTTGTTTGACGTTTGGATCAACATACTATTTTGGAGAATGGTCTTACTATTATTGCTTCTAAATAAGGTAACCTAACGATGCTTGAATCAAACACAAGTACAATGTTTACGGAAGTGTGGGTAAGGCTTAACGTTTTCCTCGTGACCTTATTTAATTGTCGGCTAAATTAAACTGAAAGGAGACCATTAAAGTTGCCACACCATACAGGGACTGGCTACTTAGAACCTTGGACACAGTTACGGTGGAATATGGGTGGAAACCTTCAAAGTGCTCATGTTGTCGTATTTTAAGGCACACGAATATTCAATGCCTAAGAATCATTGTAGTTAAGATCGTGAAAGAGAAACTTGAAAAGGATGCGGATGGTTTCCAAGATGTGATAAAGAAGAACGGGAAAGGTATTGCAGTTGTAGATTAGAAAAAGGAGAAAAAAGAGGGTTTTTTTGTTGGTAAACCAGAACAGAAATTGGTATATCATTCGAAGGCGATTCATGATAATAATAGAAGAGGTTCGGAAGTTATGATGACTAAGGATAAAGTAGTGAGTGTTCAGAATTTGTTTAAATCTCTTAATGATCTTGCGTTTAATATAGTGGATGACTTGAGCGATATAGAACCAGATGAAGAGGAAACTGCTAATTTTATGGTTGAGAAAAAGTTCTGGTAAGGAAACAAGCCCGTTCGGTATGAAATTTGGCTGGTTGTAGTTAGAACTTGGAAGACCTTATTGTTTCATGTCCTGATTTAAGTGTGTCGTTGGTGTTCTTAGTTTTGCTAGTCATGTTTTAGGTGTGTAGGGTCTAGCTAGGTTTATGGTTGTTTGTGAGGCCAAGGCGCGCTTGTGGTCATTATTCTTATGTGTATTTATCATTATTGTTATAAATAGTATTTAGCGGAAAAAACCCTTCACCCAAAATAAAAATGTAATTATGGTATATGTTTGTCACAAAGGAAATGTTGTGTTGAATTGTTAAATGACTGTAGAATGCTTAGTTGTAAATCTAATAGCACTCCAATGTTGCCTAATATGTGTGTTGTTTGCTACCTTAATGACAAGGATAAACCTGTTAATAATATAAATCTAATAGCACTCCAATCAGACTTTGATCTTGCCTTTAGGGTTCTTAGGTACCTTAAAAGTGCTCCTAGAAAAGGAATCAAATTAGTGAAGAATGATTGTTTTACCTTAATTGCTTCTTCTGATTCAGATTAGGCTAAGTGTAAACTGAATATAAAGTCTGGTTACTACATTTATTTTTGCAATTCCCTAGTTTTTTGGAAAAGAAAGAAGCATGCTACTATTTCATGGTTCTTTGCTAATATTGCCTATTTGTACATGTTTTTATATATATTTTAGAGGCAATATCGAAGTTATTTTGTTTATATTTAAATAAATATGTGAACTTTTGATACTCAATAAATTATGAATGATTTCAGATAATTTTGAAGTTTAAATGACTTTTCGGAGTTAAATGGAGAATCAAGTCATAAAGAAATTAATTGATACAGATCAAACAGCCTCTTGAAAACGGAAAAGCCGCTTATATGGTTGAAGAGCCGCTTTAGAAGAAAGCGCCGCTTAAAAATATTGCCAAGAGGTTGGAGTTGGAGTAGAAAGTGTCGCTTTGCCTACCAAAAGCCGCTTTGATATTGGAAAGTTCCACCGAAAGAGCTGCTTTTTTCTAAGGTTTTGAAGATTTATCGCCGCTTCCTCAGTGAAAGCGCCGCTTGCCTCTATCGGTTACGAAAACTATGAGAAAAAGTTGGGGTGGTTGAAGTGAAAATAACGTTTTGAGAGGCCAGCCGATTTGTGAAGGTTCCTAATTGATTTTGGGAGGTTTTTAGAGCGTATTAGATGATGAAACACGTTGCAATCAAAGAGAATCACATAGAAAATTTTCATCTTTCAAACACTCATTGTGTTAGGTCTAAATTCTTACTTTTTCATAAGGAATTCTTATTTGAACATATATTTTTTGTGAATCTAGCATGATTTTTAACTAGTTTTATTTTATATTTACTTAGGATAAATGCTGATTACATCCAGGCATAGCTTGGATGGCCACCAACACTTTCAATGAAGGTGAGGTCACGGGTTCGATTCCCTTCAAGGCACTTCAAACGCTTGGGGCGAACTTAAGAGACCAATAGCCTGAGGATGCTTTACCTGGTAGCGGTGGAGGGTTGGCTTGCCGTTTACCCGGGGTTTACCCGCTGCGGGGGGGGGGGGGGGGGGGGGGGGGGGGGGCCAATGTGCCCGTTCGTAGTAGGGATTCCTCGTAAAAAAAAAAAAAAAATGCTGATTATGTTAGGAATATTAATTTATGATGATTTATTAATTATGTGATAATTTATTGTCTAGTAAAGATACCTAGAATTATCTAAATGAGATATCTGATTATTATGCTTATTTGTTTCAATTGACAGCTCGAAGAATAGATATAATAGTTTGAAACTAGTGACATTAAATTTGTGCATACAATCTGACAATAGAGATTGATTGATTAGAACGGAAAACACTGGTTTGCAAAAAAAGGAGGCAAGCATAGCGGAAAACACCGGCAAGTTAGGTCCAAAATGGAAAGGACCGTACAAAGTTATTGGTATAAGCGATACAGGGGCGAATCGACTTGCAGAATTAGAAAGGACCGTACAAAGTTATTGGTATAAGCGATACAGGGGCGAATCGACTTGCAGAATTAGACGGAAATCGCGTACCACGTACTTGGCATGCGCAGACTCTTAATAGTGCTACATGTGATTGTCTTGAAAAATAAACATTCTTATGGGTTTGATCACCACATTTATTTGTTTATTTCTTTATAAAGTTCTATATGTACTGAATCTTTCTTTTCATTTTTTTTAGTTTGTAGTAAGACAACATCACAAGTTGGTTCGAATACTGAATAAATTTCTTTCATTTTAAATGCGTCCAATAACTTCATTATTGTTACAATTATTAATGTTGATTGCACGCCCCACTGCACAGGGACATGCTACAAATCCCAAGTGGCTTAGTTTGATTTGGTTACTAAACAAATATTGTGGTTACAGTATTAAAACATTAGTTTGTTTCAAACGCCTGTACACCGCGCAGGACGCAGACCTGCAAAGTCATGACTATAAAATACGAGTATTGGTTTGCTCGTGAAAAGAGCCCAGGCATTGGTTTGACCGGATGACTCTTGAGAAAAGCATTGGTTTGCTAATAAAGCGCATAGTGACATTGGTCTGTCAGTGCGCACACCATTTTTATAACACACTTATAAAAAAGTCAGGAGTATATATTTGTAAAGCATTGGTTTGCTTTAGTGTCATTACAATTGGTGAAGCAAAAGTGAATAACATTGGTTTGTTTTCACAAGGGCAATATGCTTATTTGTTCACATAGAGGGGTCGCTCGATTTGCCTTATGATATAAAGTTGTTATGCAAGTAAATTTTGAGTTATTGACGTACCGCCGCGATAATATACAACAGAATATAAGCACACTACAAAGTTTCAATACAAATACTCAAACATTAAAATTTCATTAAAGATGAATATGTACATATGTTTGAGTCATTACATTCAAAAAGAAAGAAGGAAAAGTACGAACGGGCTTAGAAGTTGCATGCCCAAATTTAAAAGGGAAAAAACTGATCCTCGCCCGCAGTGATCAGTAGTAATTTCTCTTGCAACCTTATAAAAGAAAATAAAAAGTCCTTAGTCGACTTATCAGGAACACGCCGCTATGCAATCCTCGCGAGCAGCCATCAGACGCACACTACGACGACAAGAAAGAAAAACTATGCTAATGTAGTTGGTGACTTATTGAGTACGGTGCCTTACACAAAGGAGAATGTGCAACTTCGCACGCAGCAATCAGACGGACATCCTGCTGAATATAGAAAATAAAAATGTGGTTATAATAGGGATGCTAGACCCTTAACAAGCCCGGCCCATCCCTCATTCCTCAAAAAGATGGTAGTGAGGTCGCGGGCAACATACACCCATTCACACCTCATTACCAACACCCTCAAGGAGAATTGAGGGTTTCATTCACAATATCAAGGGATTTGTAGTCCCTGTTTCTCACAATCTCCTCCAGACGAGGAATTGGTAACTTGTAAAGCGCATCACTAGCCGCTTTCGACTTTTCTGCGGCACCCTTAACTAACATCTCAGAAATTTTTTATGGGATTATTTCTGGAACCTGTGTTTTGTCGATGACATCCCAGAAAAGGACACACTCGAAGTCACGAGCCACAAGCAACGCTTCACTAAACTAATCGATAATCACTTTGCAGACCATGGCATTTTGAACAGTTTTGGGTAAACCGTTGCGCAAGATATAGTATTTAGAATGCAACATGTCCCGTTTAGCAGCAACAGTCTCGTATTTGGCACTCCAATAGCCAATTGTATCATTCAAATGATCTATCTGTGATTCCGCACTATCAAGCTTTACCCTGGAATTTTCAACATGCGACTCAAGATTTTTGCGCTTGGTGATGATTTGATGACGCTTATTTTCAAACTCTTGCTTTTCAATCATTAATCTTATAGCTGCACCTTCGGCCTTCAAGTGCGCAACAGCAACACAATCAATTTGTTGCTTCAACTCATCATTTTCTTTCCTTAGTTGGTCCATTTAATGATTCTCTCGACGCGCTTTTTTCCGGTTGAGAGAAATTTGGTCAGCTTTTTTTAGGCATTGGAAATATCTGGTAGGATTGAAGATCGTCATCTGGGTATATCCACATATAAATCTTCTTATGGAGTTAATGCTTCAAACTTTTTGTGGAGGATTGCAAGGGAAAGATCTTTAGGTACGTGTATTGTTCACCTTTGTCATAGAAGAGACTTTGAACAGATCTTCAATGGTCCCCAAATTAAGATCCGCATATAAAACCCGCCCGTGCACCGTTTCATGACAAGGGTGCTTGCGGCGGGATTGACTCTAGTGGACTCTTTTTTCTTCAGTTGCGATAAGCTGCAGGCTGGAAGGATCGGGATTGGATTGCAATGATTGATGATTTTGTTCATGGACTTCAGGAATTTCAAGAACTTGTTGGATTACCAGTGAGCTCAATGGGCGCTCTGCACCTGTCTCGGAGGATTGGTTCCTTAACATAGCTTCTTCTAACCCGGTATTAGAATTATCGATTGTAGTAACCCGAACTAATCCTCCCGGACGAAGTCTTCAACAGTTGGTCCCATTGCGATGATCGACTCCAAATAGGGTTCTTAATATGAGCTATTGCACAGCGGAAGACTTATTTCGTACCTGAGAATAACATGCTTTAAAATGTCAACATAAAGTTGGTGAGATATATAGGTTTGATGCTAGCAGCGATATAACAATGGACCACAAGATTTCATATGTAAACATTTAATAAAAATATTCTAAGTGGTTGTGCACTTGGTAACCATACTTAACATTTAATCACGTCGCATATTCCCTTTATTATGAAATCTTACTACACCGTACCAAGTGTAGTCACGAAACGAAGTACTGTGCAACCGTTGAATACTGGTCGTCCAGTCCGGTTGGGGTTGTCAGGCCCGATAGATCTATCAACAGGATTCGCGTTTACAATACCGCTGTAAATATTAGTTACCAAGCTACAGGGAAGTATGCCAGTGGTACAACTCAACGTAGAATATATTTTTCAGTTACTTGTGTCCATAACGTAAAACATAAAATACATGTATTCTCATCCCGAAATATTTAGAGTTTAAAAGTGGGACTATATACTCACCTAATGTATTTTGTAGTAAAAATACATATAACATCATTGATCAAGTACAGGGTTGGCCTCGGATTCACGAACCTATATTATTTATATATATTAACACATATACTTAACATGTAATAATAATCAAACTAGTTTATATATTACTTATCTAGTTTAGTAATATATATATTTTTGTTAAAAAAAATAGTTTTATTAATAATAATAATAATAATAATAATAATAATAATGGAAAAATGAATAAAAGTGTATACCCTTCTAAAGTATTTCTAAAAAGAAATGTTCCAAACGGGAATCGAACCCTCGACCCTTCCTCAACCCAACACCTCTCTTGACCAACTAGGCTAGCGTGTTTTTCTGTTATTATCACCAACCCATAAATCTTTACCTCGTCATTCTGTTTTTCTACGATTACTTAGCCAACTCCTCAGCCCAACATCTAAGTAAGCCCAACATCATCATGAATCATCATTGATGTCATCACCTCATCATTTACAACCCATGTATCATCTCTGTATCATTATTCCTCATGAAACCATCATCTAATCATTCTCATTCGGTTCATCATTAACTTAACTATACTTATCATAATTGTCATCTTATTCTCTAATCATCATCATCATTCATTAAAAATGGAGTTGGTTTATAATTGTGGATCGGTTTATCGTAGAAATAAAGGAAAGACAATAGTCCAACAGCAACCTCAAGCTAATTTACAGCCCACCTGGAAACATGATGGTCAAGGTGACGTTTTATCTGGGTTCCTATATCAATATTGTAACACTAAACCGACCCCACTCCCCTACTTACTCCATGATAATTTCCTTAATGATTTATTGGTTCAACAGACAACTTGCAAAGAATTTCGACCCACTCAAAGAATACACGCCCCACATGATATATAAATCGACCCAAATTGATTAAACAATAGAGGATTTAAATAATACAGGAGCTAGAGAATAGATTAATGCAACCCTTTATATTGCAAGTTGGCCAAAAGATGTAAATTTTGAATTTTGTCGGCCATGAATCTAAATCGTGTCCCACCTCCATCAATTTATATTGGATTCTTTTGTAATGCTTAGTAATCTTCAATCTATATTGACAAAGTAATAAACTATGTTCGATGTCAATTGTTTGTTATTTACGGAATGAGAAAACAGAAACACTTCATAGTGGCGGTTTGGGTGGTTGTAAATGAAGAAGATAATGGCTCAAAGATATAAAGGTGGCGGTTTTAGTGGTGGCTTGTTTAATCATGAAACAGAAAAACGGACTCAGTAGCCACAAGGGTTTAATGGGCTCGATGGTGTCGATATTTTCCTGAATAAAAGACAACGAACGTAATCATGGCTACAAAACAAAAAACTAGCAGCGACTTGTTAACTATGGTGGTCATCGTTCATGTGTGTGGTGATCGATGGTTAGTGTTGAAGACGGTTTAAAGGTGATGGTAGCAAGGTGATGGTTGTTGTATGGTGATCGTGGTGGCTTAGTTACCGAAACAAAACAGAAAACAGTTGAGCATGCGGTTGTTGTAGGTTGATTAGGGAAATCGTGGCAGTGGTGGTGATTTCATGGAAAAGGAAAACGAATAAAATAGAAGAAAGGAAGAAGGAGACAGAAGATCACGGTTAGACAGGAAAATAAAAAGAGTTAAAAAGGAAATCAGATTTTATAATGCTAAGTGTCGACCAAAGTTCACAAGGGAAATAGAAACTAGGGGAAAAAAATAGAAGATTATGACAGAATAAAAAAATTCGCATGATGTATCTGTATATCTATCTTCAATATTTTATACAGATTAATTATAATTATAAATATATTAATAATTATAATTCCATTAATAAAAATAATATAAATATAAATACTTATAATAATAATAGATATATATTACTAATGGTAATAGCTCATAATGATACGAAAAAAAATAATAATAATAATAATAATAATATCTAATAGCAATGCTAGTAATAATAAAAATATAACAATTTACATGTTTTAAATTTTTCTATCAATATATAATATATATGTATATAATAATAATAAGACAGACATTAATATTATTATTTACTGATAATAATGAAAGTAATATTAGTATAAAATTTATATTTTACTTGTAATTATGTTATCATCACATATATTATTTATCATCTATTTGTTTAATTTCAAATTAATAAATTTTATTTTATTACATAACATATTATATATACCCTTATATTTATATTTATATATATTTATTTACACACAATGGTTCGTGAATCGTCAGGCTTGGTAAATAGAGTAACTAATTATCCAAATATAAATTTTAAATTTTCTAGACTAATATTAGGGTTTTTGCTTATCGTGTCGGAACATATAGAGTTTAAGGTTTAAATTTGGTCGGAAATTTCCGGGTCGTTACAGTACCCACCCGTTAAAGAAATTTCGTCCCCGAAATTTGGTAGAGGTTGTCATAAATAACAATAGGAATGTTTTCATGACGAATATGAGGTAATAATAGAGTTTTATCATTATTAGAAGATATGGATAAAACAATTCGATCATGTGAAGCGTACGAATGAAGTTATCACAAAAGAATGAAATGAGTAAGTATAGAATTGTTTTAACCGATGATGTGATTAAATTTGATTTCCAGAATTTAAGGAATTTAAAGAAAATCTTATGTAATAAGATTTGGTTTTTCGGCGATTTAAGGAAAATCAAAATCTTCTTTAATTAATGCAATAATCTGTTCCTGATTTCTCTGTCGGATATATTGCTATAAATCCACCCCCTTCGTTTTCCTTATTCTCCACACCTTTTATTCTTTCTTCCTCTACTCATTCTTAATATGTTCCATCCAATCCTGATTCTTATTATACTTCTAACCTTCATATCTTTCATTCTTCTTTTTCATTTTCCGCCAGAAGAATCTATTTACTTTTATGATTTTCTTGGAATTATAATGTTTCTTATTCTCCCGTGTCTTTACGTCGCAATACATATTGATATACACGGTTTGTAGTTTCTGGGTGATTATTGAGTTTTATATCTTTCCTTATACTTCGATGTCCTTGCTTTTGTTTTCTATAATCATTATCATCCACAGTTAATACTCTCTTCCATTTACTGCGGTTTATACTCCAATTTCTATTTCGGAGCTTCATTCTTTTTCTTTTCCTCCTTTTCAACTAAGCATCTTTTGTAATGGTCCGGAATTCGTAGGTATGAAATTCGAAGTGAATATAGTTAATGTCCTAAGAGAGAATTGGTAATGGCACGATTTTTGATTTGTCAAATTACCAGAATATCCTGGAAAAGACCGAATCATCAAGAGAATATTTTCTTGATATGTTTAGAGATTGGATAGATTGTAAGAGCCGTGTAACATGGCACATGATGACGGTACTGTGAATCATCACATTCCATTAGAAACGCAACATGACTTACTGTAATATAATGAAGTTGATCAAGTTTCATTATATTATACTAATTCACGCATCAGTTCCCAACACTGCTTCAAAACATTCATATTTTAAACTTGAAGATTTCAGAATTTAGAAACTACCACAGTTTCTTTTATGTTGTAACGCAGATATTACGGAGAAATAAATGTTTTCAGATAAGAATAGCTGTGAAAACATCTTCAGAAATGAAAGATATGATAATATCTTGGAATTTCTAATGTCGAAGGATGATGATGAAGATTGACCCGTAAGGGTTTAGATTCGGAAACAAGGTGTTCACTAAAGATTTCATTAGAAACAGAATCATCTGAATTCTTTAAATACAGAGTTTGGTCCTTGAATTTGTCCTTGGTCTCTTTCATGATTAGCTCAATCCGATTTTCAATACCAAATTTTTCCATCGGGTATTTCCAACACCTCCTTCTTTATGATCAACTTTTGGTCATTAAGACCATCTACAGCATGCTGCTTCGTCAGCATTTTCAAAGTTAACGAATTTGGGTCATTGGTTTTCAAACCGAGGTGATTTTAAGAGATTTGTGTTTTTAGATGATTAAACGCTTATGGTAGTATGGTGGAACATAAAAGGTTTTCCGATAACGATGGTGCAAGGACAAGGTGTATATATTGAGGCTATAATAAGACTGGTCTTACTGAGAAGTCGAAGTTAACTTGCTGAAGCTGTGACAAAACTGGCTAATTTGAAAAGGAATTGTAAAGTTATTTTGGGTAATAATAACACTAAAGGAATTAACACTGCTACGTGTTAAATGTTGACTCAATTTCCGAGAGTTTTTAGGTGCATAACTATATGCAGGAATCTTTTATTTCGTAGATGAAGTGCGATTGGTTCAACTTCTCGATTGAGGTATTTTCAAAAATTATGAAAGATTTGAACGCGGATTGTAATCGTCGAGTTACAATTGAGGTTTAGGATGAAATCAAGTGGCAAACTTGAAGATTAGTTTAGTTTCATATGTTATAATCAATATTTTAATTCATTTTAATTGTCCAAAGTTAGCAGTCCAATAGTCCGATTGTACAATGATCCAATATATTCATATATAAATTGAATATATAATATTTGAATTAACTAATACGTATCGTGACCCGTGTACCAGTCTCAGTGTCGATCACAACTCAAAGTATATATATATTTTGGAATCAACCTCAACCCTGTATAGCCAACTCCAACATTCACATATAGAGTGTCTATGGTTGTTCCGAAATATATATATAGATGGGTCGATATGATAGGTCGAAACCTTGTATACGTGTCCCGTTATTTAAAGTGCGTAAAATAAATAACAGAACTTAAATGACAATAAACTAAATTGCGATAAAATGTAATACGGAATTAACAGTTAGCTGGGAACAGTTAACTAGGAACAGTTAGCGTGGATTCCTAACAATATTTCAATTTATTTAACTCGCTTGTTTCTAACAAATTTTATTAAGTCCAATGTCTTCTTCTTTATGCCACTTGTTGGATTCTGATAGGTCAAAATCCGAATATGAAATTTGAATAGAAATGGTTATTCTGTGGTGAACGGATACGTATATTGGTAGTTATAAGTAGGATAGCAATTGATCGTTTAATCATATTCAAAGAATGTACAGTGTAACTTATTAATGTGAATTCTAAATATTCATCGGGTACTACCTACCCGTTAAAATATTTTCATCATTAACAGTTTGTACGAAGGAATTTTTAATTACAATCTTTATGAAAATATACTTGCATATATATTTTCGTCAGATGTAATTATGGATTTAATGAGTCAATAAGATATTACACTCATTTGATTTACCGTTAATACTAGATTACATGATCTCTAAAACATTAGAGATTACATAATCACCATGTCGAACGAATATATATGAGGTAGGACGTGACGTAAAGCGAAGGTAATCGATGTAGAACGATATATAGAACGAAGATTATACTTGAAGTACAGATGATGATATTGAGGCATATGATGTTGATATCCGAGGTACAAATTGTGATGTTGAGAGTTACGGCGCGGTTATGGTTTAGGGATGATAAGGGTACTGTCGACGTCGATGATGGTGGTACTGATTATGCTGCTGGTGCTGCTGCTGGTGTTCGTAACCTTTGCACTAGGTCCTCCAAAGCCATTACTCGAGCATGTAGTTCGTTAACTTCTTATATTATGTCGGGATGATTGACGATTGAAACGAGCGGGTGAGTAAAATTCGAAATATAGGATATTATATAATCGTGACGGGATATTCAAGAAATGAGAGGGTAAAATGGTTTCTCGAACAGGTTCGCCGGTAAGTGCTTTCAAGTTCATCGCCAAGAGTGCAATTTGGTGGGCGGAATGGATCTTCGATGTGAAATGATTTTCGGATATCGAATGATATTCTAACTATATAGAATATATAATACTAAAGATTTCGTAGACTACAGAGGAACCTACGACATATGTCAGGCAAGTCTACAGATGCGCTAAGATATGAATTTTGTCCATACACTATCGATGCAGTAAATGCAGTAAGACGTGTCTAGACTTATGAATGATAAGCAGGCAATTTCCTAAGGATGATAAGCAGATGATTTCCGACTAGAAATGATAAACAAAACTTTTTGACATGTAGACACGGTCAAAGTCCAGACTCATTAATGTATTCTAACAACTACTAGTCAGACACACTAATGCAAGACCTGGTTCGCTAAGACCAACGCTCTGATACCAACTGTAGTAACCCGAACTAATCCTCCCGGACGAAGTCTTCAACAGTTGGTCCCATTGCGATGATCGACTCCAAATAGGGTTCTTAATATGAGCTATTGCACAGCGGAAGACTTATTTCGTACCTGAGAATAACATGCTTTAAAATGTCAACATAAAGTTGGTGAGATATATAGGTTTGATGCTAGCAGCGATATAACAATGGACCACAAGATTTCATATGTAAACATTTAATAAAAATATTCTAAGTGGTTGTGCACTTGGTAACCATACTTAACATTTAATCACGTCGCATATTCCCTTTATTATGAAATCTTACTACACCGTACCAAGTGTAGTCACGAAACGAAGTACTGTGCAACCGTTGAATACTGGTCGTCCAGTCCGGTTGGGGTTGTCAGGCCCGATAGATCTATCAACAGGATTCGCGTTTACAATACCGCTGTAAATATTAGTTACCAAGCTACAGGGAAGTATGCCAGTGGTACAACTCAACGTAGAATATATTTTTCAGTTACTTGTGTCCATAACGTAAAACATAAAATACATGTATTCTCATCCCGAAATATTTAGAGTTTAAAAGTGGGACTATATACTCACCTAATGTATTTTGTAGTAAAAATACATATAACATCATTGATCAAGTACAGGGTTGGCCTCGGATTCACGAACCTATATTATTTATATATATTAACACATATACTTAACATGTAATAATAATCAAACTAGTTTATATATTACTTATCTAGTTTAGTAATATATATATTTTTGTTAAAAAAAATAGTTTTATTAATAATAATAATAATAATAATAATAATAATAATAATGGAAAAATGAATAAAAGTGTATACCCTTCTAAAGTATTTCTAAAAAGAAATGTTCCAAACGGGAATCGAACCCTCGACCCTTCCTCAACCCAACACCTCTCTTGACCAACTAGGCTAGCGTGTTTTTCTGTTATTATCACCAACCCATAAATCTTTACCTCGTCATTCTGTTTTTCTACGATTACTTAGCCAACTCCTCAGCCCAACATCTAAGTAAGCCCAACATCATCATGAATCATCATTGATGTCATCACCTCATCATTTACAACCCATGTATCATCTCTGTATCATTATTCCTCATGAAACCATCATCTAATCATTCTCATTCGGTTCATCATTAACTTAACTATACTTATCATAATTGTCATCTTATTCTCTAATCATCATCATCATTCATTAAAAATGGAGTTGGTTTATAATTGTGGATCGGTTTATCGTAGAAATAAAGGAAAGACAATAGTCCAACAGCAACCTCAAGCTAATTTACAGCCCACCTGGAAACATGATGGTCAAGGTGACGTTTTATCTGGGTTCCTATATCAATATTGTAACACTAAACCGACCCCACTCCCCTACTTACTCCATGATAATTTCCTTAATGATTTATTGGTTCAACAGACAACTTGCAAAGAATTTCGACCCACTCAAAGAATACACGCCCCACATGATATATAAATCGACCCAAATTGATTAAACAATAGAGGATTTAAATAATACAGGAGCTAGAGAATAGATTAATGCAACCCTTTATATTGCAAGTTGGCCAAAAGATGTAAATTTTGAATTTTGTCGGCCATGAATCTAAATCGTGTCCCACCTCCATCAATTTATATTGGATTCTTTTGTAATGCTTAGTAATCTTCAATCTATATTGACAAAGTAATAAACTATGTTCGATGTCAATTGTTTGTTATTTACGGAATGAGAAAACAGAAACACTTCATAGTGGCGGTTTGGGTGGTTGTAAATGAAGAAGATAATGGCTCAAAGATATAAAGGTGGCGGTTTTAGTGGTGGCTTGTTTAATCATGAAACAGAAAAACGGACTCAGTAGCCACAAGGGTTTAATGGGCTCGATGGTGTCGATATTTTCCTGAATAAAAGACAACGAACGTAATCATGGCTACAAAACAGAAAACTAGCAGCGACTTGTTAACTATGGTGGTCATCGTTCATGTGTGTGGTGATCGATGGTTAGTGTTGAAGACGGTTTAAAGGTGATGGTAGCAAGGTGATGGTTGTTGTATGGTGATCGTGGTGGCTTAGTTACCGAAACAAAACAGAAAACAGTTGAGCATGCGGTTGTTGTAGGTTGATTAGGGAAATCGTGGCAGTGGTGGTGATTTCATGGAAAAGGAAAACGAATAAAATAGAAGAAAGGAAGAAGGAGACAGAAGATCACGGTTAGACAGGAAAATAAAAAGAGTTAAAAAGGAAATCAGATTTTATAATGCTAAGTGTCGACCAAAGTTCACAAGGGAAATAGAAACTAGGGGAAAAAAATAGAAGATTATGACAGAATAAAAAAATTCGCATGATGTATCTGTATATCTATCTTCAATATTTTATACAGATTAATTATAATTATAAATATATTAATAATTATAATTCCATTAATAAAAATAATATAAATATAAATACTTATAATAATAATAGATATATATTACTAATGGTAATAGCTCATAATGATACGAAAAAAAATAATAATAATAATAATAATAATATCTAATAGCAATGCTAGTAATAATAAAAATATAACAATTTACATGTTTTAAATTTTTCTATCAATATATAATATATATGTATATAATAATAATAAGACAGACATTAATATTATTATTTACTGATAATAATGAAAGTAATATTAGTATAAAATTTATATTTTACTTGTAATTATGTTATCATCACATATATTATTTATCATCTATTTGTTTAATTTCAAATTAATAAATTTTATTTTATTACATAACATATTATATATACCCTTATATTTATATTTATATATATTTATTTACACACAATGGTTCGTGAATCGTCAGGCTTGGTAAATAGAGTAACTAATTATCCAAATATAAATTTTAAATTTTCTAGACTAATATTAGGGTTTTTGCTTATCGTGTCGGAACATATAGAGTTTAAGGTTTAAATTTGGTCGGAAATTTCCGGGTCGTTACATCGATGTCGACTTGATCATTGCTTTCTAGCAGTATCAAGCAAAATTTTAGTGAAAGTGCTAACCATATTGAACTGCAATGATATCAAAGGTATTATACCTCCAATGGGCCTCTTTTCGACTTTCTTTGACTGAATGAATGTTTGCTCCTGTTCCAAAGTTGCGAATGATGAAATGTCACGCTCTTTCTGCTCTCGTAAGGAGATTCTTTTTCTTTTGCTGCCAGTTGTTGTTGCTTTATTGATGTGCGTCCCTCCGGACTCTATCATCGATTCAATGTCACCATCTTCGGACTGTGGTACATGCTTTTCTTTGGGTCCTTTAATTTTCTTGATCCTTGGAGGACTCCTTCCGGCTTCTTCAGCGGGATGAAAGTTTTCAATTTCATCTCTAAAAGACAAGCATAAACATAAGTATGAAGACATGAAAGAAACATATGTACATACAGTGCACGCAAGTTCATAGTTTATATGTACCAATTTTGGTTTTCATTAAGGTCGGATGTCTATTAGTGTATGGCCAATGAGTGGATATGCACCTAAGCACGAGCGAAACATTGTCAAAGACGTGCGCCGACAGATGAAAGATAATACAAGATTGGAAGAATGCATCTTCTGCTGGGGGGTCATTTGAAGAGCTTTTTTTGCTCAACTTTTTTTTATCAAAATATCAAATGACGGTATTGTTGTATACTTCAGGAACAATTGAATTGTCTACGAAGATTAAGATTTTTACCATTTAACCTCTACACCTGCTTTGGGGGTTTCCACAAAACCGGCTTGGTTATCAAAAGAATACCAACCATGGTTGGAAATGGAACAATGGAATAAATTGGTAAACACAACAAGAGACGGAGTTTTGTCATTTTCTCGGCACCACATTTGAAACATGGTGATCTTGATGGAACCATAAGGGTGCAACTGACCAATACTAATATGGTAATGAGATAAAACTTGCATATAGAATATGGTGGGAGGAATATGAATATTCCCAAGGTCCATAACCTTGTCATAAACAGCTATCTTATTTTCTGGCGGGTTATCAGCCTTTTGTTCTTCGGTGGTTGCCACGAGAACTAACCTTTCAATCGGGGAATTATACTCTGAATGTATTTCGGGGTTATGGCCGATTGAATGTCTTTAACAGACTTCGCCGACGACATTTATAAACAAGAAACAAAGAAAATAATGGTCGAGAGGAGAAATTACAAAGAATTTGTGAACTGACCTTCGTCGGAATTGGTGGAAACGAGTTTGTATGATCGCCGGAAGTTGGAGTGATTTTGGGAACGAAGTTTTGAAATTTACAAGTGTAAATGAATTAAACACAAGGATTTGAGTATTTATAGCCGAATAAAGGGAATCATCGGGTTGCAATCGAGTACGTAAACGTGTCATCATCTGGCCGTAAATCTCTTGATTTGACGTAACAAGCATACATCGTACGAATAAGCATTCTTACGATTCTCACATCTATATAAGGATTTCAGGTACGTTCCATGAACTATAAATCCTTCACGTCGTTTGGCCAATTGGCCTTGTATGCTAGGGCATTGGTGGACTTACATTCCGACACCCTATCAGAATCATTACAATTCTACTACAGGTTATCCACGACTAACATCAGAGGTTCGAATCATGTTTGTCCTTAGACCCTATTATTGCACTCATACGTATGTTTACCCTAACCCGTGAAAATATGCTTGATAACGAACACACGTATACAATCCAAAATAACTAACGTGATTAACCAGATATTTATACTTAACCGAGAAACCCATAACCTTGATATCTTTTATCGTCACATAATCGACAAGAAGAGCCGACAAATTCAACCGGTTAGAGATGGCCACATTTGGAGAAACCTTACACCTTATCTTAGAAACCGAACCTTGTCAATGGTTTTCGACAGAATTATCCTCGTCGTCGTGGCCAACCCACAAAGATTGGGTGGCCAACTATCCTATAACCGTTTAGAGTGGAGACTGCTAGATTAGCAGCATAATCGTCGACATAAGTAACAAAAACATAACACCTAGAAGGACAAGACTTGATTTGAATCATTTCGCCCACTTTGCCCAATCCACCATTTGTCTCGAAACCGTATTTTCTAATCTACCTATGAAAATAGTACAACCTTGATCACCAGACCGATCATATCCCGATTTAGCAGCATCCCCTGCATTGTTTTGTCCTTCTCCCACACTCCTAGCTTCCCTGTTCATCGAAGGGATGTGGCCGTCTCTAGAGAACCCCGACGACAAAGAATCGGCGAAAAAATTGGAATCATGCTAGGGCTATAAAAATCGGCCAAGGTAACAACGATACAAGATGACTGTTGAGAAGGTAATGAACGAGCTCCATTAGAACCCGCCGGAGATGGTGCAATGAAGGTGGATGGCGGTTGAGGTTTTTTTTGGGGGAAGGGTTTTTGAGAAAAAGAGATGTTATTGGTAAATCAATGATTGGATTTGAGGGCATTTTGTGAAGATGTGAGGGTGAGTGACTTGGTTATATAAGAGGGGCTAAGTCTTCATTCCAAATCGCACCAATCAATACACTTTAAGTATTTGATTATTTCTTTCTTTCTTACCCTTGTTTGAGAGTTGTATTAGTTAAATATTTTGGAGAGTGTAGTTGGCTTAAGAGAGTCGTCTATATCATTGTAACAATTTGTGATATAGTGTATTTTCTCTCTTTGGGGGCCGGTGGTTTTTCTCCTGTTTTGGAGTTTCCACGTTAAATCTTGTGTTGTGTATTGTTCTTATTTCTTTACTATTATTGTTGGGCTGGGTGGTGGGAATTAGTGAGACCGTAATTTCCCAACAACTGGTATCAGAGCGTCAGGTTTGACGGGGGTCTCGGTTATAGGAGTCGGAGTATGCTCTGTGGTTGCCACGGGAGTGGATCGTCCACATCAGAAACGAGTTCTATTGATCGTATAGGGTATCTGGTTAGACAATATTTTTTCTGATTCGTAGTAATAGTTGGATTTGTTAGTGGCCTAGTTGTGGATTTCCGATTTAAAGGGTCCTGGCTACCTGCTACGTCTTTTGGCTATTCGAAACGTGAGCAAAATCAGAGAAAGTGTTGTTTATAGGATACGGATACGATGTCGAAGTTCAGTCCAATGAGGTTTGATGTTGAGAAATTTGATGGGATGATCAATTTTGGCTTATGGCAGGTTCAAGTCAAGGATGTGTTGATTCAGTCCGGGTTACACAAGGCATTGAAAGGTAAACCCACCTTTGTTCCCGGCAGTGATTCTAGCAGTAAGTTCGATGAAGAAGAATGGGATGATATGGATTTGAGGGCAGCAAGTGCGATTCGTTTGTGTCTTGCAAAGAACGTGCTTGCAAATGTGCACGGGTTATCAACAGCAAAGGAGCTTTGGGTTAAACTAGAGCAGTTGTACCAGGGCAAGGGCATCTCAAATCGGTTGTGTCTTAAAGAACAATTTCATACTCTGCGTATGGATGGGGGTTCAAAGATTTCAGATCATCTAAGTATTCTTAACGGTATTGTTTCAGAACTGGAGGCTATTGGAGTTAAAACGGATGATGAAGATAAAGCTTTGAGGTTGATATTATCTTTATCATCGTCTTATGAACACATGAAACCTATTTTGATGTATGGGAAGAAAACTCTGAAGTTTGAAGACGTTACTAGCAAGCTCCTATCCGAGGAGAAAAGACTGGAAGGTAACGGGGTCTCGTCATCAGGAGATACGATAGTGTTGTGTTCGGATAGGCAGAAGAGAAATTCTAGAAAGAATCTGACATGCTGGAAGTGCGGGAAGACTGGGCATGTAAGGGTTAATTGTCCAGGTGGAGCTAATCCGGCAAATGGCTCCAAAGACGCTAACATTGTCTCCGTTGTTACGGAGAGTGACGAATTCCTCTGAAGTCACGTCATCCTCATGGTGTGTCCGCGCCACCGTGGAAAGGGATGTTCGTTAGCGGTTCCACAATTACACATGGGCATTGGTTTGGCATTTATGCAGGTTGTGTGGTGGAAACTGATGTTGTAGCTGATGGGACTTTCGGAAAAGCCAAACAGGGAAGTTGCACCATAAAGTTTCAGCTGGTTGTTCAACAACATGTGCCGAGGTGAAATGCTTGGAATGTGATATTCTAAGTGCTATACTCTTAATGGTGGAGTATGATAATTCTTGTTAAGAGTTATGATTGTCTGTGATGACAATGATTGTCGGTTTAGACAATGTTCGATGAAGATGCAAGTTTTGTCTCTTGGGAGATAATGTCAACGGCATGAAGATGAGGATCTTGAAGTTGTCGTCGAGGAAGCGTCTACATCGGTTATCCTTGCAATGTGGAAGCATGGTTATCTTCTTCTATCCAAAAGGTGGAGATTTGTTGGTTTATTTTGGCTAGTAGAAGATATGTTTATCCCACATTGGTGGGAGGAAGATGTGAAGGGTGAGTGACTTGGTTATATAAGAGGGGCTAAGTCTTCATTCCAAATCGCACCAATCAATACACTTTAAGTATTTGATTATTTCTTTCTTTCTTACCCTTGTTTGAGAGTTGTATTAGTTAAATATTTTGGAGAGTGTAGTTGGCTTAAGAGAGTCGTCTATATCATTGTAACAATTTGTGATATAGTGTATTTTCTCTCTTTGGAGGCCGGTGGTTTTTCTCCTGTTTTGGAGTTTCCACGTTAAATCTTGTGATGTGTATTGTTCTTATTTCTTTACTATTATTGTTGAGCTGGGTGGTGAGAATTAGTGAGACCGTAATTTCCCAACATTTTGTTCGCTAAGTTTTAAGCTTATGAGAGCATTTTGGATTGGGCTTGAACCATAGGGTGTATTAGCTATGACAGGGAGATTACACGTACGTTTAAGTTGGTTACGATTTTTTATATTCAACTTCAAACAAAACGTTCATTTGCATTTTTTGTTTTTTGTAAACACAACCATTTTAGTATTTCTAATAATAATATAACTTATACGAGTACGATTATGCGATAATTCAACTATCAATACGCATAATTTATTGACCATGAGAAAGTTGTTATTATATGTCCATTTTTTCCTTACTTTTACAAAGAGAATGAAATAAATTACTAATACCAACCCCCATTGTTCTAATTTTCAATTTTTTTCTTGTTTTTTTTTATCTGGATAAAATGCCAACCATCTTTACCTCCAAAACTCACCACAAAACTAGAAGGTCCCAAATTGTCACTTTCTCATACTTGATGGGGCTAACTGCAAAGATGGTTGGCAATTTAACATCAATTAACTTGGAACATTTGGCTAGCTCAGGTTGCACCATTGCGGTTTTTCTTGGCTCGTGGTTCAGGTGACGATGGAACCGATGAGTTCACCACCGAACACGACTCATCAGAACTAAATGAAAGATCCATTACTGCGTCTGGGCTCCCGGGTACTGACCCAAACTTCCGTTTATTAAAAACCCGACCCGAATTTCCACGTGTTATCTCCTGAATTTTCCCCCAACACTCATCCACTTCGTCCTGTTTAAAAAAATTAAAAATGACATGATGAGAAACAAAAATGTCAACCTATACACTTTTGACTTTAACCTTTATTCATGTTAGGGGGTGACAGAGTATTAAACTACGGAGTACAAAACAATATAATAATTCATTATTTACAAATAATACTACGAAGTAGTACTAGAAGAAATGATTTTTAAAATCAAAATGTTGGATCTAAAAATTCCCATAAATACACATGTAAATTATTGTAGTGGATCCACTTCTAGTACATTTCACTTGTCTTGAATTAGTTCAATATTTAGACCAACTATTAACTTAAAATATTACTATTATTAATAATATTATTATATATTATTTATTTAATAATAATAATCTTGCATTTCATACCTTATTTATACCAAGTATGCCTAATAGATGAGATTGGTATTGCATTCCAATACATGGTTCAAGACTGTTGATAACATGCACCATTGTGGCTGTTGCTATCACTGATGGAAGATGACACCTAAATCTACCATCTGCATTACATAAATAAATAAACATACTTATTTTAATAAATTAATTAATTAATTAATCAAGAATCATTAAAATATATTTAACGTATAGAACAAAATATGTATCTACCAGGAAGTAAGCATAGAAGTAGACACTCGCATCTTTTGAGAAATTCAGAAGAAAGATAAGATTTTAATCCAAGTCTTGAAGTGATATAATCAAGAAATGAAATTGGTGTTACTGGATTCATCTTCCATTCAAGTGTTGATAATATCAATATCTCCATTTTTTGTATTGTTTTTGCTTCAAATACATATTTGCTTCCATCCACCTTCAATACCCAAAAAAAAAAAAAAAAAGATTAGATTTTTATGAAATAAAAACATAAAAAAACCATACAAAATAAAAAAAAGTTACATACTTGGAGATCTAGAAGAAGTGGGACATGAGTTTCATCAACTTTGGCAGCAAGTGATAAACAAGAAACAGCAACAAGTTGAGTCATCCATGGTTTATTTTCACACTCATGAAATCTTTCAACAAACCTATCAAAATAGTTGACCGCCAGCACAGCAGTAAGAGTGGTAAATGAGTAATGTGACACCACTTGCAAGATCCACTCCACCGCCTCACGACGGTGGTTCACGGCGGCTCCGGAGCAGTCATTGTTGTGAAAATGTTGATGGGTTTCTTTTGATAACAAAAAGGATAATTCTTGGTCTTCTAAAAATAAATCTTGTTGAAAGATTAAACTTTCTTGATCAAGGTTCATATTATCATTTTGAATATGAATATGATTATGATTAACAACACAGCTGTAGCTATCAAATGGTTCTTGCTGATGTTGATGCTGTTGTTCATAATCATCATCATTATCATCTTCCCATTGGTGTTTTTCTTCACAATAAAGTGAGTCAAAAATGGTCATCATCTTCTTGGAGAAGGATAAGAGAGATATAATTAATTAGGGTTTAGATTTCATTATATGTTATCTGGACATGAAGGTGAAAACATGAGGGGTTCACCCATGTTTTGAGGTGAATTGTTTGGGTTGGTTTTGAGGGACAATGTAAAGAAAGGAGAGGAGACTAGTGAGCAGTGCCCAGTGGTTTGTGCTTTTATTCACTAGGTAGCTAAGTAGCTTGCATTTGTTTTACTAAAAGATTTTTAGTAAATTAAACAAAATTGTCCCTTAGCTTCGCTCAAAATAGCAGGAAATATCCATTCATGAATCTATTTACATGAATCGTCCTTTATAAAAGTATCTTGCAAGAATGGTCCTTTTTGTATGCGAAATTTATGAAGAACCCTCAACATATTAGTGGTTACTAAGCTCAAACCACCATATCTGAAATGACACTAATTTGCTCGTAAGAGATGAGAAGCGTTAGGTGGTGTTTATTTTCCTATCTGCAGACCTTATTATGTCTTATGTCTGCACGCCCGCAGACATTTTTATTGCAGACAGTTTGTTTTTCTGAAGACATAAGATAAAATTATGTCTTATTATGTCTGCATCCTCGCAGACTTAGAAATGTGCTTCTAAGTGTTGCAGACATAATTAAGTTATGTTGCAGACCTGAAAACAAACAGTCTTCATTATTCAGCATACAGACATTCAGATCACATCTTCTTTACAGACATGGTCAGCAGATCTTCTGACAAAAACATCTTAAAAAACAAACAGCACCTTAGTTACGATCTAATAACACTAGTTATTGCGCCAAATTTAGTTGTCTAATGTTTGCCTACATAAACCAACTCTATCAACTGAAAAATCTTTGTACTAATTTTTTTATTTATTTATACATACTAATTGAGGAGAGAACATTGGTCGTATGATAAGGTAAAAACGACAATAGTACAATCCCCTTTTCACACTTGATTTTACATTCTTCCCCCCTCAACTACAAACAGCTTACAAAAAATACCCCAACCTCCCGGGGGTAAACCGTCAATTGTCTAAGTTAAAATAAAAACTCCACCCAAACACTTCGACAACCCGTATCTTCCTCCTCGACCCGAGTTAAATTTCACCGAGCATACCATTAAACTCGAAATAATTTTGCGAACAAAACGAAACTAAGTACGTACGAAACGGACACTTTCTAAAAAACGACCCCCTAGCTCTGCCAGGCACTGGACAGGGGTTAGCTGTGTAAATGTGTAGAGCCAAGTTTATACATACTAATTGAGGAGAGAATATTGGTCGTATGATAAGGTAAAAATGACAATAGTACAATCTGTAGCGACCCGACAAAATCGTCATTGACGGCGCCGTCTACTTAGGTCCCGTTACGTGGTCATAAGTCTTTAAAACAACGTTTGACCAAAAGATATGTCGCATTCATTTCAAATGTAAAGATTGTTCAAAGTTTACGAGAATAGTTCCACCACAAGTTACGTTACAAAGTTATAAGTACAAATGAAACTTATGCGACACAATTTAAAAGTAGCCAAAAGACGCTCCGTGTATGCATAAATACTCGACATCCAAAGCAAGTATCAAAATAATGAGCGGAAGCATGTAACACATATCGTTCAAAGACCTGAGAAAAACATAGAAATCTATCAACGAAAACGTTGGTGAAATCATAGGTTTAAGTAAGTAAGTGAGTAAATAAGTAGATTGAACCACAAGATTTGCAACATCGAATTAATAGTTAACCATTCCAAAATTTGTTTCACGAGCACCCAATTATCAATGCTTAACATTTCTCCCATTGAACCCCATCACTTAGTGCTAGAACATACACTGTTTCTCGAAAATATATTTCATTCGTAAACGGTAGCGAACCGTTTGAATGAGGGTTTGTCAAACCCATATGGATCCATACAACATAAGTTCTCGCTTACACCCGGCAAGTGTAACTAATGATAATCGAATTGAGGATTTTGTTCTAAACTCGTATGTAGAATGTTTGTTTTCCTGTACTTGTGTTCACTTAGTAAAGAAATGTTTATGTTTTCTCATCCCAAATGTAAGTTCAAAAAGAGTAAAAGTGGGACTATGATCTCACCTTGAGTGCACGTACGAAAAGTACTTCACAAAATAACGTGTGCGAAGGATAGTGCTAGTCTTGACCTAAACAAATAAGTTGTATCAATTAACCGGTTACGACACAAGGTCGGGTGAAATGTGTTCAATTAGTCCTATGGCTCGTTACGACTCGAAAAGTATAGCATGTGAATCACGTTGTCAAGTTTCATGCAAGAATCAAGTATAAAATAAAGACTAGAACGATTGCATAAGTGTTTAGTTAAGTTTGACTAAAAGTCAAACTTGGTCAAAGTCAAAGTC
The DNA here is from genome assembly GCF_046630445.1 of Rutidosis leptorrhynchoides. Taxonomy (NCBI): domain Eukaryota; kingdom Viridiplantae; phylum Streptophyta; class Magnoliopsida; order Asterales; family Asteraceae; genus Rutidosis; species Rutidosis leptorrhynchoides. Next base: position 97,444,837 of record NC_092341.1, on the reverse strand, counting down.
AACGGGGTCGGGTCGGGTATCCGACAATTTTTCTAAGTTATATAATCATATATGAGCATGTTGGCCAAGTTTCATGTTAATCGGAGGTCCGTAGCATATCAAACATTTTACGTCAAATGACCAAGCAAAACAGCCCATTTTAGTGTATCAGGACGGTGTCCCAAAATCAGGACGGTGTCCCAATATGAAGAGTGGGACGGCGTCCCAAAATCAGGACGGCGTCCCAAATTGAAGAGTGGGACGGCGTCCCAAAAATAAGGACGGCGTCCCAATGGGCATTCAGGTCCTGTTTGCAGAAAAACACAAGTGCACGACCCAAACTTCAAACAATCACAATTTATGATCCGCAAACAATTAGAACATGTATTTTATATCACCGGAAAGCTCTTTCGACAAGGAACGCAACTAAGCACTTTTCATCAAGCAAAAACATCATATACAATAACCGAAATCCCGTCAAGTGATCAATAGAGGTTTATTTTCAAGTTTCAAGTTCATCAATTGCAATTTAAGTTTCGGGAATCCAGTTTATACATATGATATGCCATTTTGAAGGTAATGAAACATGTAATACAACTAAACACTTATCAATAACATTAACAAGCATTCAACGCATTAAAAGTTCGTTTTAAGAGTTGTCAAACCCTAACCAAAACCTCAAAATCACTAATCATGTTAATGTAAGGTTTTCATGTCAATCAACACACCAAAACGAAGCTATTGAAGTAACTAACACTTTGAACACACAAACATTAACATCTAAACACATTTCATCATCCAAAATCAAAGATTAAGCATACACTTTTCATTTTCAAGCTAGTTACACCAAAACATCAAGATCGAGCATACAAATCATATATTCATGTTATACACGAGCCATAGACACTAACTAACAACATATCAAGTCAAAAACATGAATTTGAGAAATCTAGAGTTTTAGAAATGTTACCCAGAATCGGTGTAGTTAGTATCAAATCGTAGAGGATGACGAGAGGATTAAGAATATGTAGTCGGATTTGTTGTGAGCTTCCAAGATCAAAATTAGATGATGAATTTTGTGTTTGTGTTCTTGAGAGAAAAGGAAGAAAGAAAAAGAGGAAGAAGATGGTGAAATGAAGTGTGTGGTGGTGAGGAGTCACTAGTTAGCCAAGTTTACCCGAGTGGCGAGATTAGTCCCTCAAGTTTGTTATCGGGTGCGGGAAATAACCAAACGAATATTTTTAAAACGCAAGTTAACGAGAGATGTTATAATCGAGTAACGGGATTATCATGAACACTAGTTAACGAAGTGCACGAGTATAGGTGACGAGGGATGTTATTTAAAAAAAAAAGACGGTGTTAAAATAATTTAACGGAAAAACGCGGGATGTTACATTATCCACACCTTAAAAGAAATTTCGTCCCGAAATTTAGTTGGAAGTAATAGTCGATGTCTCTTCCTTGAGACCTTGCATTGTCAATGCTATGAATAAGTGAAGATACGTCCTTGGGCATTCCCACGAATTTGGACAGTCGGGGTTTTATGTTGTATTAAGGCTTGGTTTTACGATCCACAGTTTCAACCGGTCTTTCTACGAAGAGGAGTTGTCATCAATAGTAAGTTTATCTAGAAGGATAGCACGTTCCTGTTCCGCAGGACACGTATCTAAGTTTGTTACATGGAACGTAAGGTAAACGGAAACTTAATTGAGTCGGAGGTTCTAAACGGTAGGAAGCGGTTCCAAGACGCCCCAAGATTTCAAAAGGATCAATATTGTGGATATAAATTTCCTCGATTTCCCGAAACGGATTACACCTTTCCAAGGTGTGGTTTTCAATATTACACGGTTACTGACTTTAAATTTGAGAGATTTTCATCTAACATTGGTATAACTCCTTTGGCGACCACGGGCCGTCTTGAGCCCTTCTCGGACTTGAACTATCTCAAAGGTTGTTTCTTGAATGATTTCGGATCTGATGATTTGCTTGTCACCTACTTCGGTCCAACGAATAGGAGAACAACATTTGTGGTTATATAAAGTTTCGAAAAGTGTGCGTTAACACGCGAGCGGTAACTACTGTTGTAAGAGGGATCAACTAAAGGCGACAATACAAGTTTGTAACATGTCTTTCCAAGATGTAAATTGTTCGTTTGCTTAGCTCGTCTGTTTGTGGAAGATACGCAGTACTCACGTCTAAACGTGTTCCGAAGGCTACTTGTAAACAAGATGTGTAACGAGTATTTTCGATCCGGGATAATTGACAATGATACACCGTGTTGGAATATAATTTCTTAAGATATGCTTGGACAAGTTAGTTAGGGTTCGAAAGCGTTTGTTGGAACAGGTTTCTTGTCGGCTACTGAAAAATGTTCGTAAGGGCTAGTCACCCTCGTGGCGAATACTAGTAACACGTGAAGAGTCTCTCTCTCCATTGAGAAATTATATAAAAAGGTTTCCGTATACGGAAGTACGAGCGAAAAGATAGGAGTGAAATGAGAACTTAGAATAGGATGAGTTCACATTTTGAGGTAGCCATATCGCGCATCTAGTGGCCAAATGTTGAGACTTGGTGGGAAACGAGATAGTACACGTAGTTGTATAGCTCGGGGTTGAGTAGTAGTTGGCCGTATAACAGAAGCACAAGGACGTTAAGTCAAAGAAGAAAGGGGTATCCTTGGATTGTGTGTTATCTTTGGTCTCAGTAATATCAGACGGTATTAGTGAAATAGCAGAGCTATGTATCGTGGTACGTGATGACGAGAAGATTGATCGGATCCATAAATAAGTATTCAAATTCTCCGTGTAAAATAACGAATTTCAGCTTCCTTGATTTCGAGTCGAGAGGGGTTGCCTTTCAGGCGTTCACGTAGAAGTATTTCTATATTTGAGTTCCATTTTGTGTCACACGAATTTATCTAGTAAGGTTGGTGTGAAAAATCACGTTCAAAGTCCGGACACGGAAAATGTTTAATTTTTTTTTTTTTCCTTAGTACGTTAACGAGGTTAGAGGACAAGCGATACGGGAAAAATCGGAAATTAATCTTTGGTAATAATCGCGAGATCCAAAATTTTACGAATACAAGTCGGAGTCGTGAGGGTTTCTCCAAAATTAATTAATTAATTCAAAATTTTTTTTTTTTTTTTTTTTTTGCGAGATCTACGGTAATACCTTGACCACTAACAATATGGTTTAGAATTTGGACTTCGTTTAACCAAAATTCTCACTTGGAGAATTCGGCATAGAGTTGCTCTTTTCTCAAGAGTTCGAGCGTAAGACGGAGACGTTGTTCGTTTTTCCTTTCCGCTTGAATAGCTTATAATTATAAGTACGGTAACGGATTTGTCTAGATAAGTTTGCATACGCGGTTCCGGAGGTCTATGAATACGGGCGGAGCCTTAGATAAACTGAACGGCACTAAAAGAAATTTATAAATATCGTAGCGAGTTCGGAAAGCGGTTTAGGAGACATCTTCTCCCTTAACCCTCAATTGATGATAACCAGAATGAAGGTCGATTTTAGAATATACGCGAGATCCGTGTAACGGTTCAAGAGGTTGTTGATACGGGGAAAAGGATATCGGTTCTTAAACGGAAATTATTTAGTTCACTAAAATCACATATATGTGGGGAAAACATTCCCTTCCTAACGTATAGGTTTTGGGCTCCCTAGTTCTATAGATGTCAAATCAAAGTTCGAATTACCTACTCAATAAGTTTGACGTACACTCTCCGATAAATTTTTCGGTACGCAATAGTTTTCCGTTGGTCACTTGAATGGCCTAAGTAATATCTAGGGGGTGGTGGAGTGCAAATAGTAGGCTCTAAAGCCTTGGATACAAAACATTTATCGACATCCGAATCGAATAAACATGAAGTATAGGAGTTGTTAAGAAGAAACGTACCCGTGACTAGTTCATGTCGTCTCGAGCATCCTCGGTGCTAATGTTGGAAGTTCGGCCGCGTGTGTTGGGGTTGGCTTTCTTCGTTGGACATGCATTCCTAAAATGACCCGGTTGGCCACATTCGAAACAAACACCCGGCTTTTGTGTGTTGGGTCCCTTTTGACTGACGGGGGCGGTACTTCCACAATATTTGGCAATATGACCACTTCCCTGGCACCGGTGGCAAATTAGCTTGCCACATTCACCAAAGTGATGCTTGTGGCATTTGTTGCAAAAAGGTCGAGTTCCAGCATAACTTTTCTTGCCGACGGAGGTGAAAAGTTCCTTGGCAAAGTTGTTGCTGTTGTAGTTGCTGGATTGAGAGGCCTCCCATTTTCTTTTGTTGTTACCCGGTTGGTCCTCGGCCGTTGGTGCCGGTGCTTCAATTTCATCCACCGTTTCTATAGATTGGCGAGCCATCGTTAAAGCCTCTTGTAGGTTGGCGGGTTTGGATGACATTACCCTGTGTTGAATGCTCTTCGGAAGGCCATCCATGTAAAGTTCAACTCTTAGGGACTCGAGAGTCATGAGGTTTGGACACATTAAGACTAGTTCAGCAAACCGTTGATTATAAGCTTCGAGGTCATTCCGGACCGTTTGTAAATTTCTTAGCCCCTGTTCGAGCCTTCGAGTTTCGTCGCGCGGAAAGTATTCGATGACCATGCTTTCTCTTAATTCGGTCCAAGAGAGTGCGTGGGCTTCATCGATACCCACCGATTGTACATACGTGTTCCACCATGAGAAAGCAATACCGGTGAGAGTGAGGGTGGAAACCTTGACCTTATCTTGGTCCCGACAACCGCTTATGTTAAAAACGGCTTCCGTTTGTTCAAACCATCTGGTGAGAGCAACCGGTCCCTCGGTTCCATCGAAAGTGGGAGGTTTGCACCCCATGAAGTTCTTGTAGGAGCACCCCTCGTTTGAATTACGAGCTCCATGATTATTGTTGTTGGAAAAGTGATCGGCCACGGCCGCACCCACGACGGTGGTTATCATTCGTTGAAGAGCTTGTTCGAGAGTTTCGGAAGGAGTATTGGGTTGACCTTGGTGAGCCATTGTTCCTTCATGATACAAGAATATCATTGATTAGTATTCTCAATAATACTAACCGTGATATAGAATAAAGATAAAGAGAAGTTTTTCCTCGACTCGCCTTAAATTCTTTATGTCATAATGTCGAAACGTTCATATGAGTCACCGTAATATAATCCCGGAAATTATATTACCCTGATTCATATGTGCATTCGACATCATTTCATATAGTCAAGGTGGCGTGTCAATCAAATTAAACAACGTGACATTAAGAGGAACTAAGAGTAGATATGAGTAGAAGCGTTCGAGTATAAATGCACAAGTAGTCAAGTAATTCCTACTTCAAGTCTATATGCCGGTTGTAGTCTAGACTCACCAATGTACCCTATGACTCGGGGTCGACACCAATGAACTCTAAATCCCTACAACCAACGCTCTGATACCATCTGTAGCGACCCGACAAAATCGTCATTGACGGCGCCGTCTACTTAGGTCCCGTTACGTGGTCATAAGTCTTTAAAACAACGTTTGACCAAAAGATATGTCGCATTCATTTCAAATGTAAAGATTGTTCAAAGTTTACGAGAATAGTTCCACCACAAGTTACGTTACAAAGTTATAAGTACAAATGAAACTTATGCGACACAATTTAAAAGTAGCCAAAAGACGCTCCGTGTATGCATAAATACTCGACATCCAAAGCAAGCATCAAAATAATGAGCGGAAGCATGTAACACATATCGTTCAAAGACCTGAGAAAAACATAGAAATCTGTCAACGAAAACGTTGGTGAAATCATAGGTTTAAGTAAGTAAGTGAGTAAATAAGTAGATTGAACCACAAGATTTGCAACATCGAATTAATAGTTAACCATTCCAAAATTTGTTTCACGAGCACCCAATTATCAATGCTTAACATTTCTCCCATTGAACCCCATCACTTAGTGCTAGAACATACACTGTTTCTCGAAAATATATTTCATTCGTAAACGGTAGCGAACCGTTTGAATGAGGGTTTGTCAAACCCATATGGATCCATACAACATAAGTTCTCGCTTACACCCGGCAAGTGTAACTAATGATAATCGAATTGAGGATTTTGTTCTAAACTCGTATGTAGAATGTTTGTTTTCCTGTACTTGTGTTCACTTAGTAAAGAAATGTTTATGTTTTCTCATCCTAAATGTAAGTTCAAAAAGAGTAAAAGTGGGACTATGATCTCACCTTGAGTGCACGTACGAAAAGTACTTCACAAAATAACGTGTGCGAAGGATAGTGCTAGTCTTGACCTAAACAAATAAGTTGTATCAATTAACCGGTTACGACACAAGGTCGGGTGAAATGTGTTCAATTAGTCCTATGGCTCGTTACGACTCGAAAAGTATAGCATGTGAATCACATTGTCAAGTTTCATGCAAGAATCAAGTATAAAATAAAGACTAGAACGATTGCATAAGTGTTTAGTTAAGTTTGACTAAAAGTCAAACTTGGTCAAAGTCAAAGTCAACGGGGTCGGGTCGGGTATCCGACAATTTTTCTAAGTTATATAATCATATATGAGCATGTTGGCCAAGTTTCATGTTAATCGGAGGTCCGTAGCATATCAAACATTTTACGTCAAATGACCAAGCAAAACAGCCCATTTTAGTGTATCAGGACGGTGTCCCAAAATCAGGACGATGTCCCAATATGAAGAGTGGGACGGCGTCCCAAAATCAGGACGGCGTCCCAAATTGAAGAGTGGGACGGCGTCCCAAAAATAAGGACGGCGTCCCAATGGGCATTCAGGTCCTGTTTGCAGAAAAACACAAGTGCACGACCCAAACTTCAAACAATCACAATTTATGATCCGCAAACAATTAGAACATGTATTTTATATCACTGGAAAGCTCTTTCAACAAGGAACGCAACTAAGCACTTTTCATCAAGCAAAAACATCATATACAATAACCGAAATCCCGTCAAGTGATCAATAGAGGTTTATTTTCAAGTTTCAAGTTCATCAATTGCAATTTTAGTTTCGGGAATCCAATTTATACATATGATATGCCGTTTTGAAGGTAATGAAACATGTAATACAACTAAACACTTATCAATAACATTAACAAGCATTCAATGTATCAAAAGTTCGTTTTAAGAGTTGTCAAACCCTAACCAAAACCTCAAAATCACTAATCATGTTAATGTAAGGTTTTCATGTCAATCAACACACCAAAACGAAGCTATTGAAGTAACTAACACTTTGAACACACAAACATTAACATCTAAACACATTTCATCATCCAAAATCAAAGATTAAGCATACACTTTTCATTTTCAAGCTAGTTACACCAAAACATCAAGATCGAGCATACAAATCATATATTCATGTTATACACGAGCCATAGACACTAACTAACAACATATCAAGTCAAAAACATGAATTTGAGAAATCTAGAGTTTTAGAAATGTTACCCAGAATCGGTGTAGTTAGTATCAAATCGTAGAGGATGACGAGAGGATTAAGAATATGTAGTCGGATTTGTTGTGAGCTTCCAAGATCAAAATTAGATGATGAATTTTGTGTTTGTGTTCTTGAGAGAAAAGGAAGAAAGAAAAAGAGGAAGAAGATGGTGAAATGAAGTGTGTGGTGGTGAGGAGTCATTAGTTAGCCAAGTTTACCCGAGTGGCGAGATTAGTCCCTCAAGTTTGTTGTCGGGTGCGGGAAATAACCAAACGAATATTTTTAAAACGCAAGTTAACGAGAGATGTTATAATCGAGTAACGGGATTATCATGAACACTAGTTAACGAAATGCACGAGTATAGGTGACGAGGGATGTTATTTAAAAAAAAAAGACGGTGTTAAAATAATTTAACGGAAAAACGCGGGATGTTACACAATCCCCTTTTCACACTTGATTTTACATTCTTCCCCCCCAACTACAAACATGTAAGACCCAAATATTTATTGTACATAATGTATTTATGGTGTACGATGCGTGTATGAAGTGTACGTGTTGCTTGCTCGAACGCCGAAGGAAACTGGACGTTGTCTGAAGTGACAAGGTGTGTACGTATCTTTTCAACCCCAAATAAAGTTTGTGTTGATGTTTCAAAGCCTTACTATTGGAAAGGAAATCTTATTACGTTTCCAACGATATTTGATTCATCAAAAACGGAGCTACGGTCAAAAAGTTATGGCCAAAACATGTTTCTGAAAACTGACATGTAGGTTGGAGCGGCGCTCCACCTTTCGGCGCGGCGCGCCGAACCCGTCTGATGCAATTTTCAGCCTTTTTAAAAGGCTTAAAATGAGGGGTACTTTGGTCTTTTCATTTAGGGTCGGTTTAGGGTCACCAAAACTGATCTAGAACTCCATTGGAGCTCATTTTCACTCATCAAACACTCTCATCTTCAAACCCTAGAGTGAGAGGAGAGTTTTAGAGAGAGAGAGCTCCAATTGGAGAAGAAGAAGGGTGTTTCGGGTCAAACCTCGGGTATTAAAGTTGTTCTACTCGTCAACGGCATCATTTTGGCGGTATTGGTAAGTTCGAACTCCGAACTTCATCTTTGTAATTTGATATTCAAGTTTAGGGTTTTGAACTAGTTAGTTATAAAACCCATTTAGGAGGTGAAATGGGTAATTGTAACTAGTTATTATTGATGTTGGTGGGGTTAGGGTTGGTTAATGATTTAACCATGTTTAAGGCTTGTATGTAGTGTGTAATCACTAGTATTAGCGATTCTAGTAGTGTTGAAACTCTTTTAGGTATGTTTGGTTGACTAACTTTGACTAGAGTCAAAAATTAGGGTTTGGTGATGATTATAACCCAATTGTCGATTTAATAAGGTTTATAAACTTAAAATGGATTAAGTTGAAGTATAAAACCGAGTTAAATATGTTTTGGTGTCAAAACTTGCTAATGGCGTGATATTGACTTCATATGGGTCAAATTAGGGTTTAAGTGCCATTTTGGGCAAGATAGGTGTTTAACACCTATGATTGGGTCTAATTGGCGTATTAGGGCCATTTTCACTTGTGTTAGTGATTATTGGTTAGTTTGGGCACGGTTTGTGCTTGGAAGTGCATTTGGGTCGAAATTGCACTAGTTGTCAATTTGGGTTGATTTGTAAATCCACCCTAATTGTGTTGTTATGTTTGTGATAATGGAATAGGTACATTCCATCGGTGTGTTGCGAATTATTCGGTGGCATTCTTCAAGGCGAGAAAGTGAGTGGAATATTTATACATGTATGTATGTAGTTTATTTACTCGTACGCGATGTGGGCCTTTGGTGCCACATCGTGAGTATTGGGCATTATGTCACAAGATGGTGACTTATTGAGGTTAAGGGTGAAGAGAACTACGGGTTGGTAGTGTCTCGTTAGGTGCCTCACAAGTCGGTGACACCTCATGGTGGTTCACGAGGCGGTGACCCCTTTGGTAATTGGTTGATGGTTCACAAGTCGATGATACCATAAGTTGGGGAAGTGATTCACAAGTAGGTGACACTTCGTAGTGTTCACGAGTCGGTGACACTAGATGGTGATTCACAAGTCGGTGAAACCTTATGATGAGTCACAAGTCGGTGACATTTCTTAGTGTTCACAAGTCGGTGACACTAGGTGGGGCTTCACAAGTCAGTGATGCCACATGGTGATTCACAAGTCGGTGACACCTTATGATGAGTCACAAGTCGGTGACATCATACGAGTGAGACTCGACGTTATTGGTCGTCTACAAGTCGGTAGTGCCATAGCGGGAACGGTTTGTTATATTTATGCATTGTTGTGATTTAGTATATTATTGTGGCGATTTATATACTAACGTTGTTGCTAGTCGTATGTTTGGTGTTGCTAGCTCGTTTATGCATTTTGTTTGCATGGTATAGTAAGTGGATACGTGTAGGTAAATTGCATATGTATGTGTATAAGTATTGCATTCACTAAGCGTTAGCTTACCCTCTCGTTGTTGACTTTTTTATAGATTGCATGGATGCGGAGGCTCGGGTAAGCGGGGACTAGTGGACTTGCGTAGCTGCTTTAGAAGGCTTGCTTTTGGATTGATTAGGATTGGGTAGCGTATCCCCAATCGCCATGCTCGGCCTTTATTTTGTATTACAAATCATGTGGTTGAAAACTTGTATTTTCGTACGAAAGTCGTAAAACGGTCGATGTAGGCCCGGTCTTCGTAAAACTAATTTTATTAATGGAACGTGTTAGTTCTACATATATTAATGTATGGTTAAAAGCGTTTTGTCTAAATACGCCGAAAAGTGGTCAAACATTTTCGCATTTCATGACTTTTTAGACAGGCCAGTTTGGCGCGCCGCGGCGCCATATGGCGCGCCGCGCCATATGCTGTTCCAGCAAAAAAAAACATTTAATTGATATTTCCGCGTGGTCGTTTGTATTACGGGTTGGGATGTTACAAGTGGTATCAGAGCATGGTCTAAGGGATTTAGGTGACTTGAGATAGGTGCCTAGACTTAGACTTTTGTGTGTGCTAAATTTTGTGCGGGACTTGTAGGATTACGGGTCAGAATAGGTTATAGTTAGTGCCTTGTTTGTAGGTGGGCTAACGTTTATATTAGTAATGCGGATATTATTAATATATTAATTGTGTTGTGATAAAAATTCTCGCGTATGTGAATATCGCGTAGAATTTTGTTTGTGTGCATATATCATCGAGCGAGGCGGTCGTTGTACTAACGAGTCGATACGGCGTGTATGCGTAATAAGGACTTGCAAACCTTATTACGGGTACAAATCGTGTCTAGCAAGATGGGGTGGTATTGTGTGTGTGCTTTATACGTTCGTGATCTAATCGCTTTGCATTTCTTAGAATGGCGACGGGAAATGGGATCGAGACGAACGACGCTGAGTTTAATGCTAGAGTTACACGTATGTTAGGCAATTGTAGTAGTATTCGGATGTTAGAGCGTGTTCGCTTTCGTGTTGAAGTTGATGATCCATGAGGTTCGTTGAGTGGATGAAACACCTAAGATTAAGTGTTTGATCTTGATGAATGTTGGTAATGGAGTCTACGGGACGCAACGTTAGGTGCCTCTTTCATACCTACTAGCGTGGTATTCGACTCCGATGGTGTTACGGTTACATTGAGCATAGGGTACCGGCACGAAAACCCTTAGGTGTTCGAGTGACGGTGTGGAAGTTACAAGCGATAGCAACTCGATGATTGCTAGAGTAATACCCGTACGGTTTGGTAAGTGCTTCGGTTGAAGTAGCAAAGGATAATCCGAAATCCTTCGTATGCTTAAGGTTGGAGCAAGGTTTGTTGACGTGCGTATTAAGAGATGCAAGACGGGTGAACCTCGTCTTTCTTTTAGGAGTTATGATAATGCGATTGGCGCATTAGTTGTCGGATTAGTGGTCACTCTTTTCGTGAGAGTGAGCATGCGTTTATCGTCGGGAGCTATTGTTGGAGACGAATTCGTGAGAATTCGAGGACTATGACCAATGAGGATATTGGTTGTGTATGTTGATGAGTGGCCATTCCATGGGATGCTATTATTTCGACGATGTGTTTACGAAACGGAGTTCTAGGTGGGGGAGTTTATACTCTCGCATGAAGGTATTCTAGTGTGATGTAGTGACTAGCTAGGTCGAGTTAGTCCATTGCAGTTTGACTAACCGAGTCGGGTTAATCAATTAGATGTTAGGTGTTGACCGAGGCGGGTTAACCAAGCGAGTTTGACTAACCGAGTCGGGTTAATCAATTAGATGTTAGGTGTTAACCGAGGCGGGTTAACCAAGTGAGTTTGACTAACCGAGTCGGGTTAATCAATTAGATGTTAGGTGTTGACCGAGGCGGGTTAACCAAGTGAGTTTGACTAACCGGGTCGGGTTAATCAATTAGATGTTAGGTGTTGACCGAGTTGGGTTAACCAAGTGAGTTTGACTAACCGAGTCGGGTTAATCAATTAGATGTTAGGTGTTGACCGAGGCGGGTTAACCAAGTGAGTTTGACTAACCGAGTCGGGTTAATTAATTAGATGTTAGGTGTTGACCGAGGCGGGTTAACCAAGCGAGTTTGACTAACCGAGTTGGGTTAATCAATTAGATGTTAGGTGTTGACCGAGGCGGGTTAACCAAGTAAGTTTGACTTAACCAAGTCGGGTTAATCAATTAGGTGATAGGTGTTGATCGAGGCGGGTTGACCAAGCGTGTTTGACTAACCAGTTCGGGTTAATTGTTTTGGTGTGGAGGCTTAATCGAGTCGGGTGTAACCATAAGGTGATTAGAGGGTTACTTGTATTGTTCTCCATAATGGTTAGCGTAGAAATGGTATGCCGTTCGAGAGGTGTTTACGTTGACCATGTATGTGAGCAAGAAGAGTCACGAATGTTGACTATCTTTGATGTGTATAGTTTTCGGCCAGTCATCATGATTGTTGGATGTGTGATCTATTGGTGGTTTTATACGTCGAGAGTGGGGTCATGAGGACCACGTCGTGGGATTAGTGAGGCGATAGCCGTGTTTCACTCACATGTTGTTACGGGTGTGACAATAGTCGATTTTGTGCACCTTAGGTTTAGCGTTGCCATAGTCGTTTTGGGCGCTTTTGGTTTTAGCCGTTGCTTATGATGTTAGGATAGTGGCGTATTGGTTGTATTGTGCACTACAAAGGATGTTTAGTGGTAAGTGTAATCCGTAAGGATTCATGTGGTTCGATCTTCAACGTTCGGATCGTTGACTTTAGGTTGAGACTTGGTCACTTTTAGCGTTGTCCTTCGTAAAGGTACGCTAAGGAATTGATATCCCGGTGCGAGATTGGTTGAATTTTCCCAATATGGGGAAAAGAGCAGGTTTTAGTGCTCGGATAGTTGTTTTGGTAAATCGCGGGTGACGATTTTAGTTGTTAAAGGTGATTCATTGGGAAGAATTGTCTAGGAAAGTTCGGATTGGAACTTAGGATTGAGGGCCGTTGAGTAGTTCAGGATTGGTTAAGTAGAGAAGATCACGAGGACGTGATCGAGTTTAAGTGGGGGAGAGTTGTAAGACCCAAATATTTATTGTACATAATGTATTTATGGTGTACGATGCGTGTATGAAGTGTACGTGTTGCTTGCTCGAACGTCGAAGGAAACTGGACGTTGTTTGAAGTGACAAGGTGTGTACGTATCTTTTCAACCCCAAATAAAGTTTGTGTTGATGTTTCAAAGCCTTACCATTGGAAAGGAAATCTTATTACGTTTCCAACGATATTTGATTCATCGAAAACGGAGCTACGGTCAAAAAGTTATGGCCAAAACAAGTTTCTGAAAACTGACCTGTAGGTTGGAGCGGCGCTCCACCTTTCGGCGCGGCGCGTCGAACTCGTCTGATGCAATTTTCAGCCTTTTTAAAAGGCTTAAATGAGGGGTACTTTGGTCTTTTCATTTAGGGTCGGTTTAGGGTCACCAAAACTGATCTAGAACTCCATTGGAGCTCATTTTCACTCATCAAACACTCTCATCTTCAAACCCTATAGTGAGAGGAGAGTTTTAGAGAGAGAGAGAGCTCCAAATGGAGAAGAAGAAGGGTGTTTCGGGTCAAACCTCGGGTATTAAAGTTGTTCTACTCGTCAACGGCATCATTTTGGCGGTATTGGTAAGTTCGAACTCCGAACTTCATCTTTGTAATTTGATATTCAAGTTTAGGGTTTTGAACTAGTTAGTTATAAAACCCATTTAGGAGGTGAAATGGGTAATTGTAACTAGTTATTGTTGATGTTGGTGGGGTTAGGGTTGGTTAATGATTTAACCATGTTTAAGGCTTGTATGTAGTGTGTAATCACTAGTATTAGCGATTCTAGTAGTGTTGAAACTCTTTTAGGTATGTTTGGTTGACTAACTTTGACTAGAGTCAAAAATTAGGGTTTGGTGATGATTATAACCCAATTGTCGATTTAATAAGGTTTATAAACTTAAAATGGATTAAGTTGAAGTATAAAACCGAGTTAAATATGTTTTGATGTCAAAACTTGCTAATGGCGTGATATTGACTTCTTATGGGTCAAATTAGGGTTTAAGTGCCATTTTGGGCAAGATAGGTGTTTAACACCTATGATTGGGTCTAATTGGCGTATTAGGACCATTCTCACTTGTGTTAGTGATTATTGGTTAGTTTGGGCACGGTTTGTGCTTGGAAGTGCATTTGGGTCGAAATTGCACTAGTTGTCAATTTGGGTTGATTTGTAAATCCACCCTAACTGTGTTGTTGTGTTTGTGATAATGGAATAGGTACATTCCATCGGTGTGTTGCGGATTATTCGGTGGCATTCTTCAAGGCGACAAGGTGAGTGGAATATTTATACATGTATGTATGTAGTTTATTTACTCGTACGCGATGTGGGCCTTTGGTGCCACATCGTGAGTATTGGGCATTATGTCACAAGATGGTGACTTATTGAGGTTAAGGGTGAAGAGAACTACGGGTTGGTAGTGTCTCGTTAGGTGCCTCACAAGTCGGTGACACCTCATGGTGGTTCACGAGGCGGTGACCCCTTTGGTAATTGGTTGATGGTTCACAAGTCGGTGATACCATAAGTTGGGGAAGTGATTCACAAGTCGGTGACACTTCGTAGTGTTCACGAGTCGGTGACACTAGATGGTGATCCACAAGTCGGTGACACCTTATGATGAGTCACAAGTCGGTGACATTTCTTAGTGTTCACAAGTCGGTGACACTAGGTGGGGCTTCACAAGTCGGTGATGCCACATGGTGATTCACAAGTCGGTGACACCTTATGATGAGTCACAAGTCGGTGACATCATACGAGTGAGACTCGACGTTATTGGTCGTCTACAAGTCGGTAGTGCCATAGCGGGGAACGGTTTGTTATATTTATGCATTGTTGTGATTTAGTATATTATTGTGGCGATTTATATACTAACGTTGTTGCTAGTCGTTTATTTGGTGTTGCTAGCTCGTTTATGCATTTTGTTTGCATGGTATTGTAAGTGGATGCGTGTAGGTAAATTGCATATGTATGTGTATAAGTATTGCATTCACTAAGCGTTAGCTTACCCTCTCGTTGTTGACTTTTTTATAGATTGCATGGATGCGGAGGCTCGGGTAAGCGGGGACTAGTGGACTTGCGTATCTACTTTAGAAGGCTTGCTTTTGGATTGATTAGGATTGGGTAGCGTATCTCCAATCGCCATGCTCGGCCTTTATTTTGTATTACAAATCATGTGGTTGAAAACTTGTATTTTCGTACGAAAGTCGTAAAACGGCCGATGTGGGCCCGGTCTTCGTAAAACTAATTTTATTAATGGAACGTGTTAGTTCTACATATATTAATGTATGGTTAAAAGCGTTTTGTCTAAATACGCCGGGAAGTGGTCAAACATTTTCGTATTTCATGACTTTTTGGACAGGCCAGTTTGGCGCGCCGCGCGGTCATATGGCGCGCCGCGCCATATGCTGTTCCAGCAAAAAAAAAAACATTTAATTGATATTTCCGCGTGGTCGTTTGTATTACGGGTTGGGATGTTACAAAACAGCTTACAAAAAATACCCCAACCTCCCGGGGGTAAACCGTCAACTGTCTAAGTTAAAATAAAAACTCCACCCAAACACTTCGACAGCTCGTATCTTCCTCCTCGACCCGAGTTAAATTTCACCGAACATACCATTAAACTCGAAATAATTTTGCGAACAAAACGAAACTAAGTACGTACGAAACAGACACTTTTTAAAAAACGCTAAACACAACGAAAGCCCGTATCTTCCCGCTCGCCGCGAGTTAAATTTTTCTGACAGCAGCGTCAGACTCGAAATAATTTTATGAACAAAACGAAAATAAGCACGTTCGAAACGGACACTTTTAAAAAATGCTAAACGCAACGATAGACCGTATCTTATTGCTCTCCGCGAGTTAAATTTTTTCGCCAACACCGTTAGACTCGAAATACTTTCATCAACAAAACGAAACTAACTACGTTCGAACCCGACACTTTTTAAATACATTAAATAT
Source organism: Rutidosis leptorrhynchoides (assembly GCF_046630445.1). Lineage (NCBI taxonomy): Eukaryota > Viridiplantae > Streptophyta > Magnoliopsida > Asterales > Asteraceae > Rutidosis > Rutidosis leptorrhynchoides. The sequence goes on along the minus strand of NC_092341.1, from coordinate 97,428,919 downwards.
GAATACGCAGGCTGAAAGCCCCCGCCGCATCGCGCGAGCCGGACCTGAACTAGTTACAATTACATTCAAAATGATACATGACTAGTAACCAAATATAGGAAGGCTTTCATTATGTATAGTTACAAAATAAAGTACAAGTATATAAAAATAGTTGACAATTAATTAACCATTAGCATAGCAGCATCGAAGAGTTTTCAAATTATATATATAAATATGAATATGAATATGAACTATAAATAAAAATAATATTGAGTCTACAGGTAAACAATATGAAGATATCTATAGAAAATATGTGTGTTAATATTTGTGAGTTCTCACATTTTTTAAAGGTAAAGAAACCTTGTATTGCAGCTCATGTATGTGGTAGTGGTCTGCATATCTTAACGAGAGGTCAGTAGTTCGACTTTCATGAGGTGCAACATTACACACAAAGTTGCCCCTTAACCCTTTAATTTCACCCAAGAGTGTCTTCCGCACATCGCGTTGCGGAGGCCGTGTGAGAGGGGGACCTACCGCCCATGCTCTCGGATTGGGCCGAGTTTTCTCCTAGACAGCAGGTGTGGAAGGGTTATGCAACTGCGAGATATGAATGCGTGAGTGGTTTTAGTCCTCCCTGAATAATCTCAAACTTCTGTTCAAAAAAAAAAAAAAAAAGGCCAAAGATAGTTAGAAGGGTAATATATCATTTCACTTTGATAATGTGCCATTTTAAGTTAGAGATTTTTAGAAATATGTTCAAGATTAAGAATGGGTGATATGTGTCATTTTGGGAAAGTTATAGACCCTTTTGGTATTTAATCTACATTTGTATATATATATATATCGCTTCTTCTTTCATTAAAATTATAATAATTATAATTATAATTATAATTATAATTATAATGTAATAAGTATAGTTATAATTATAATAATAATAATAATAATAATAGTAATAATAGTAATTATTATTATTATTACTATAATTATAATTATAATTATAATTATAATTATAAATTATTTCTATATATTAAAAGAGCTCTCGAATGATATTCTACTTGATTGTATTTTTATTTTGACTTATTTTCATTCCTTTATCAATCTGTTTAAGCAATCTCGAATCCTAACCTCTTATTCTCTATCTAATTTTCTCTGTTTCATCTATTCGTTGAACGTAAATGAAGACAGTCAACGCCTTAACTTATATCTATATCTTTACAATTAAGCTCGTTTGCTTTTAGTTCATCACTTCACAATTCTCATTCTAGTTATAAATATAACTATAATCAAACTATACGTATATACATAGGTAAATATATATACATATACATGTGGTCTAACCCATACTTTTAAGTTTTGTTTAACATATGTAATATTTAGTTTTATTTAATACTTAATTTAAATTAATAAAGAATCTAATGTAATGATTAATTAGTATATATATATATATATATATATACACACACACACACACAATTTTACACTATAACTAGTGTACACCCGTGAATTTACGAAATTAATAATTAATGAATAATAATTATAATATAATGTAATAATAATAATAATGATAATAATAATAATAATAATAATAATAATAATAATAATAATAATAATAATAATAATAATAATAATAACAATAATACTAATATTTAGTTTTTTTATATAATTGAGTATATTTTGTTATATATATATATATATATATATATATATATATATATATATATATATATATATATATATATATATATATATATAAGAAAAATAGAGAAATAATTGGATTTGTTAAAAAACAATCTTTGATTTGAAGATATAAACAGTTATTACATTATTATCCGAATCAATTATTGAAATTTATAGTTATAAATTTTCTAAAAGTCAAAATCAATTATTAAATAATATATATATATATATATATATATATATATATATATATATATATATTATTTAATTTATAGTTATATATATATATATATATATATATATATATATATATATATATATATATATATATATATATATATATATATATATGACAAATGGCCCAAAAAGGAATCTAAAATATCAAATTTGACAATAAAGATAATATGATTTTTGCTGATGTCCGAGAAAAATTACATGTTTCATTTTTTGTCTGAAAAGAATCATTGTTAGAAAAACTGTGCAATCAAGATAATATCGTCAAATTCATTGATGACCGTTAGTTGAATTTTGTTAAGTGCTCACACGTGCTAGGCATTTGAGGGAAAAAAAAATTACACTGTTGCTTCATGAACCTTATATAAAAATAAAAAATTGAAAAAAGTTAAAATAAAAAAAATGTAATAAAAATTAAAAATAAACAAAACACTTATAAAGTAAAAAAAAAGTCTTTAAATTTTTTAATTCTTTAAAATAATTTAAAGGTTTTTAAAAAAAAATTATATATTTTATTTTTAATTTTTAACTTTAGAATTTTTTTAAAAAATAAAATAAAATTTTTATTATATTATTTATTTTTTAAATTTATTATTTATCTTTATTTTTTTAAATGGTTCATGAACCAACCGTGTAATTTTTTCCTAACATGCCAAACACATTTGAGCACTTAACGAAATTAAACTAACGGTCATGAATTTGACGATATTACCTTAATTGCACAGGTTTTCTAACAATAATTTTTTCGGACAAAAATTGAACACGTAATATATTTCGGGCATCAGCTAAAATGTCTCGTTCATATTGATTATAAACGTTCCATATTAATTGATTTCGTTGCGAGGTTTTGACTTCTATATGAGACGTTTTTCAAAGAAAACACGGTCGAAGTCCAGACTCACTAATTTATCCTAACAAACTCGATAAGACACACTAATGCAAATTTCTGGTTCTCTAAGACCAATGCTCGGATACCAACTGAAATGTCCCGTTCATATTGATTATAAACGTTCCATATTAATTGATTTCGTTGCGAGGTTTTGACCTCTATATGAGACGTTTTTCAAAGACTGCATTCGATTTTAGAACAAACCATAACCATTATGTAACAACCCAACCCAATATACAATCGAACACACATAAGAAATTTTTTATTTTTTTACAGGGGAGTGCGCCACGCGCACCACTTCAGGGTGCGCGGCGCGCACAGGTCTATTTTCAATTCTGTCCGATTTTTCAATTTTTCAAATAAAGATCTCCCACTTCCCGACATATTTAGACGAAACGCTTTTCACAACATGTTCTAACATGAAACACTCATACGATTCAAACATAAAATGAGTTTTACAAAACGGGGCCCACATCGGCCGTTTTACGAGTTTCATACAAAAGTTCGAGTTTCGACCGCACTAATTTAAATTCCAAACGACACTATGAGCATGGTGTTTGGGGTTAAACTACCCATTTCTCGGTCAAACTCCAAAAGCTATCACATCCCAAAAGCGTCCCCTAAACAACAAGCGGTATCTCTAATCCAATCGAAGGCCCTTACCCTTGTCAACGCCGGAGCCTATAAAAAGATAAACAACGAGAGGGTAAGCAAAGCTTAGTGAATGCAATAATTATACCTATATATATATATATATATATATATATATATATATATATATATATATATATATATATAATATACCTACTTGCAATCACTTACACATTTACCGCATACACGCTAGCAATACAATTAGCATACCATCTCAAGTACAAGCTAATAATCTCCAACAAACCGCTACTAGCGTAATCAATAACACATAATCGACATAACATAATATGCTACAAAACAATACACAATCATGGTTAACCATTCTATCGTCATGGTGCTACCGGCTCTTTGGTTCACACCATACGCATTTGTCATGATGCTACCGACTCTTTGGTTCACATCACAACTCGAGTCATACTCATGCTAGAGTGCTACCGGCTCTTTGGTTCACACTCTAACAACGCTAAGGTGCTACCGGCTCTTTGGTTCACACCCTAACAAATAGTGCTATAGCGCTACCGGCTCTTTGGTTCACACTATAACACACGTACTATGATGCTACCGGCTCTTTGGTTCACATCATAGCACGCTCGCACTTACTATGGCACTACCGGCTCTTTGGTTCATACCATAGCATACAAATAAATACATTACATACATATGCATATAATCATTCCACTCACCTTTAACGATTTGGTGACGGTTTTATACCTCCGCAAGCTTCAAAGCAAAGTACCTAATATAATAAGTACTTCAATCAACCCACATAACTAGTTGGACTAAATACCAACAATTTCACTTATGTGCATTTAATGACTTAAATGCATTAAATGCCCCATTTTCACCAAAACCTCCCTTTAAGGGTCAAGACCATCATTAATCATTTAAAAGCTAGTGATTAAGGTCCAACAACATTAATCATTACACAATTAGGGTATTTCATACCCATATTTCCCAATTAGGTCAATCATTAGCCCTTTGACTAATTTAAAGTCAACACACCCATTTCGGGTTATCTACTAACCCATCTAACACCCATTTACTAATTAACTAGGTGTGCTAGTGATTAATTAACCAATTAGAACTCATAAACATCAATTAACCTTTTGAAACCCTAGGTTAGTTACAATTGAGTCTTTATGACTCCATTTTACCTAAGAACACCTAAAATCACCAAATATGGTTTTATGTTCATCAGTAACTCAAACCCTAACCCTTACACAAAATTAAGGTAGGGAAATTAAAGTTAGAACGTACCACTACAACCAAAACGAAGCTAGAGATGAGATGAACAACTTTAATGCACGCGATTTGACCCGAAAGCAACTTCTTCCTCTTGGATTTAAGCTTTCTCACTCAAGAATCAAAGTCTCACTCTAGATTTAAAGTGATAAGGATAAAGTAGTTGAAGATGGAGTTATGACTCCACCCAAACAGATCTGGTAGCCTTTATCCCGTTCACAAATAAAATTACCAAAATGCCCATCAAAATATCTCATTAAAACAGCAAAAACCCGGCTACAGTAGGGAGTGCGCGGCGCGCTCCCTTTGGTGTGCGCGGCACGCACTAAGCTCAGATCGCTCTCTGACTTCTGTTTAACTGCATAATCATTCCCACACTTTATGTACTCTATATACTCTGCTGTACAATGAAGATTAGGGTCTTACAACTCTCCCCCACTTGAATCGGAGCGCGTCCTCGCGATCCAAGCCGCATGACAAGAGGGAAGATAAACCAACACAAATTCTTCGGACTCCCAAGTAAACTCGGAACCTTTACTACGACGCCATTGAACTTTATAAGTTCTCACTTCTTTATTTCTCAACCTTTTGACCTTCTCATCGAGTATGGCAATCGGCTCCTCAATATACTCTAACTTATTGTTTAGATCAATTTCGTCTAATGGTACCCACGATGAATCATCCGCAAGACACTTACGGAGATGGGAAACATGGAATGTATTATGGATCCCAGCAATCTCTTCGGGTAATTCCAAACGATACGCGACTTCACCAACACGAGCTAAAACCTTAAATGGTCCAATAAACCGAGGAACTAACTTTCCCCGTTTTCGAAACCGAATAACACTTTTCCATGGCGAAACCTTAAGCATCACCATGTCACCTTATTGAAATTCGATCATTCGTCTACGCTTGTCGGCATACGACTTTTGTCTGTCTTGCGCCTTTTTCAAATGATCCCGAATCATATCAATCTTGCTATTCGTTTCTAAGACCAAATCGGTACTCCTGATTTCCTTTTGGCCAATTTCACCCCAACAAATCGGAGTTCGACACCTCCGCCCATAAAGCATCTCGTAAGGTGGCCACCCGATACTAGTATGATAACTATTATTGTACGAGAATTCCACCAAAGGCAAGTGCTCATCCCAACTACCACCGAAATCAATAATACAAGCCCGTAACATATCCTCCAAAGTTTGATTCGTACGTTCGGTTTGACCATCCGTTTGAGGATGATACGCCGTGCTCAATTTCAATTGTGTGCCCATATCTTCATGAAACTTTTCCCAAAATCGAGATGTAAAACGGGTATCTCGATCCGAAATAATAGATATAGGAACCCCATGTCGAGCGACTACCTCTTTGATAAACAATTTAGCCAAGGTTTCCGATGATATCGCTTCCCGAATGGGAAGAAACAAGGCACTCTTCGTCAATCGATCAACTATCACCCAAATCGAATCGAATTGGGTTCTCGCCGTTTTAGGTAACTTTGTGATGAAATCCATGGTAATGTGCTCCCATTTCCACTTCGGGATTTCTAACGGTTGTAACTTATCATACGCCTTTTGGTGCTCGGCCTTAACTTGCAAACACGTGACGCATTGCTCAACATACTTTACAACATCACGTTTCATGCCCGGCCACCAATAATCTTTCCTTAAGTCAAGATACATTTTTGTCGCGCCCGGATGAATGGAATACTTTGACTTATGTGCTTCATCAAGTAGCACTTGTCGATAATCACCCATCTTAGGCACCCACACTCTTCCTTGAAAAGACAACAACCCACGCGAACCCATAGTAATGAATTCTGATTGTCCCACAATTCATTCTGCATGCTTGTTGTGAACGTAAGCCTCTATTTGAATCACACCAAGTTTTTCAAGAAAATCGTTAGTAATAATCATACGTAACAATCCCAATCGTAACGCCGGGTGATGACTCTTTCGACTTAACGCATCCGTGACCACATTCGCCTTGCCCGGATGATAAAGTATCTCACAATCGTAGTCTTTCACCACATCCAGTAGTCTTTCACCACATCCATCCATCTACGTTGACGATAATTCAAATCTCTTTGATCAAAAAGATGTTTCAAACTCTTGTGATCCGAATAAATTGTACACTTGACACCATACAAGTAATGGCGCCAAATTTTCAACGCATGAACAACCGCCGCCAACTCAAGATCATGAGTCGGATATCTCGTCTCGTGTTCCTTTAATTGTCGAGAGGCATAAGCGATGACTTTACCCCTTTGCATTAGAATGCAACCGAGCCCATTTAAAGAAGCATCACAATAGACCGTCATGTCTTCCACCCCTTCCGGCAAAACTAGCACCGGAGCTTGACACAACTTCTCTTTTAACAATTGAAAAGCAATTTCTTGCTCGTTCTCCCAATTAAATCTCGCGTTCTTTCTTGTCAATTTCATCAATGGAGAAGCGATCTTAGAAAAGTCTTGGATAAACCGAAGATAATAACTGGCCAATCCGAGAAAACTTCGGATTTCTGTAGGCGTAGTCGGTCGTCCCCAACTCTTTACCGTCTCTATCTTCCCCGGATCTACTTGAATACCATTTTCGTTCACAATGTGGCCAAGGAATTGAACTTCCCTTAGCCAAAATTCACATTTGGATAATTTAGCATACAACTTCTCCTTCCGCAACGTCTTTAACACACTCCGCAAATGATGTTCATGTTCCTTCATACTCTTCGAATAGACAAGTATGTCGTCGATGAACACAATTACCGACTTGTCCAACATAGGTTGGCACACTCAGTTCATAAGATCCATGAATGCCGTCGGTGCATTCATAAGACCAAAAGGCATAACTACAAACTCAAAATGCCCATAACGCGTTCGAAAAGCCGTTTTCTCAATATCTTCCTCACGGACCCGCATTTGGTGATAGCCGGACCGTAGGTCGATTCTAGAGAAATACGTTGCACCTTGGAGTTGGTCAAACAAATCATCAATCCAAGGCAATGGATAACGATTCTTGATCGTTACTTTGTTCAACTCCCGATAATCGATGCACATACGCATACTACCATCCTTCTTCTTCACGAATAAAATTGGAGCGCCCCATGGCGAAGCACTCGGTCGAATGAAACCCTTTTCAAGCAACTCTTGGGTTTGGTTTAACAACTCTTAAATTTTCGTTGGTGCTAAACGATAAGGAGTTTTAGCAATGGGGGTAGCCCCGGACTAACTCAATGCGAAATTCAACTTGTCTTTCCGCCGGAACACCCGGTAACTCATCCGAAAAAACGTCTTCAAATTCACTCTCCACCAAAATTTCACGAATGGGTGGTGGCTCATCTCGAGTATCAACAACATGGGCAAGAAAAGCCATGCCACCACCAACAAGAAAACGACGTGCCCGTGCAAAAGTGCATATCGGCACAAGTCTTCTTCGTTTATCGCCATGAATAATTAACTCTCCCCCACTCGGGGTCTTCACTCGAATAGATTTTTCATGGCATGCAATATCGGCTCTATTATGATCGATCCAATCCATACCAACAACGATATCAAAATCGCCCAAAGTCATCGGGATGAGATCGATTTTAAAGTTTTTGACACCAAACACAACATTACAATTTTTACACACATCAACCACTAGCACCGTCTTGCCATCCGCTATTTTAACTTCTACCGGACGACTTAACTTAGCTAACGGTTTATTAAGTTTGGGCACAAATTTTGGTGACACAAACGACAAGTTTGCACCACTATCAAAGAGTATCCTTGCCGGATTGGAATTAACCATGAAAGTACCTGAGACAACTTCACTAGATTGCTTGGCCTCCTCATTGGTCATTAAATAATTTTTGTAACATCCCGCCTTTTTCCGTTTACTTTCCGTTTATTCATTTTAAAGTCCGTTATATATTTATAACATCTCCCGTTGATACGCGTTTCAAATTATCTCGTTTAGGTAATTCACGCACCTGAATGAAAGTTGAGGGACCAAACTCGCCAAAGGATCAAACCTTTGACTAGGTCAAAGGGTCAAACCCCTCCTACCCATTCATTCATCTCTCTCTCATTTTACTACTTCCTCCATTTTCTCTCAACACCCCATTTCAAAGAATCATCATCTAAATCCGAGCTAGCGGGTGTTTTGCAAAACAAATTACATTTTTGGAATCCTTGCAACTTCCTCTTCGATTCCATACCGATTTCATTACATTTGGGTAACTTTCTAAAATCACTAGATTTTGTGTTCTTGATGTTTTTAACTTATAAAGTTGTTAGTTAGTGTCTATGGCTCAAGTATAACATGAATACATGTTTTGTTTGCTCGATTTGTTGTTTTGAGTAACTAGTTTGAACATTTGAAATGGGTGTGCTTAATCCTTGCTTTTGGTTGATTAAATGTTGTTTAAATGTTAAAGTTCATGTATTAAATGTGTTACTAGCATCGTTAGTTTCGTTTTGGTATGTTGGATGATATGAAAACCTTGCGTTAACATGATTGTTGATTTTGTGATTCTTGATTAGGGTTTGATGAACTTGAAATGAACTTTTGATACTTTGGATGCCATGAAATGTTGTTAGTAAGTGTTTAGTTGTAATGCACGTTTCATTACCTTCAAAACGGCATATCATATGTGTGAATTGGACTCCCGAAACTTAAAATGCATTTGATGAACTTGCACTTTGAAAATAAACCTTTATTGATCAATTGACGAGTTTTCGATTATTGTAATTGATGTTTTTGCTTGGTGAAAAGTAGTTGGTTGTATTCCTTGTCAAAATACCTTTCCAACGATATAAGATACTTGTTTTGGATGTTTACGGTTTAGGATTTATGGGTATTTGAAGTTGGATTCGTGCTTGAGTGTGAAAACTGCCAGAATTCTCTGCACAGGTAATGGCGCGGCGCGCCAAAGTGGTCTGTCCAATTTTGTCGATTTTTGAATAATGTTTGCTATGCTACGCAACCCCGATCAACATGAAACTTGGCCAACATGCTCATATATGATTTCTAAGCTCAGGAAAATAGTCCGGGACCCGACCCGACCCCGTTGACTTTTTCGTTGACTTTGACCAAATTTGACTTTTAGTCAAACATAACAAAACACTTATGCAATCATTCTAATCTTATTTTATACTTGATTCTTACGTGAAACTTGACAACGTGATTCACATGCTATATATTCGAGTCGTAACGAGCCATATGACTAATTGAACACTTTAACCTAGCGTGTTTACCGATATTGATATAAACCTACTTGTTTAGGTCAAGACTAGCATTCGTTCTTGCACACGTTTACTTGTTGAAGTACTTTTACATACGTGCACTCAAGGTGAGATCATAGTCCCACTTTTACTCTTTTGCTCTTACATTTGGGATGAGAAAACATAAACATTTCTTTTTGCTAAGTGAACACAAGTACAGGAAAACAAACATTCTACATACGAGTTTGAACAAAAATCCTCAATTCGATTATCATTAGTTACACTTGCCGGGTGTAAGCGAGAACTTATGTTATATGGCCATATGGGTTTGACAAACCCTCATTCAAACGGTTCGCTACCGTTTACGAATGAAATATATTTTCGTGAAACAGTGTATGTTCTAACACTATTGTGATGGGGTTCTATGGGAGGAAAGTTAAGCATTGATAATTGGGTGCTCGTGAAACAAACTTTTGGAATGTATTACTATTATATCGATGTTACAAATCTTGTGGTTCACTTGTACTTACTTACTCAAACCTATGATTTCACCAACGTTTTCGTTGACAGATTTCTATGTTTTTCTCAGGTCCTTGAACGATACATGATACATGCTTCCGCTCATTATTTTGATACTTGCATTGGATGTCGAGTATATATGCATACATGGAGCGTCTTTTGGCTACTTTTAAATTGTGTCGCATAAGTTTCATTTGTACTTAAAACTTTGTATCGTAACTTGTGGTGGAACTATTCTTGTAAACTTTGAACAATCTTTACATTTGAAATGAATGCGACATATCTTTTAGTCAAACGTTGTTTTAAAGACTTATGACCACGTAACGGGACCTAAGTAGACGGCGCCGTCAATGACGATTTTGTCGGGTCGCTACAGATGGTATCAGAGCGTTGGTTGTAGGGATTTAGAGTTCATTGGTGTCAACCTCGAGTCATAGGGTACATTGGTGAGTCTAGACTACAACCGGCATATAGACTTGAAGTAGGAATTACTTGACTACTTGTGCATTTATACTCGAACGCTTCTACTCATATCTACTCTTAGTTCATCTTAATCTTACGTTGTTTAATTTGATTGACACGCCACCTTGACTATATGAAATGATGTCGAATGCACACATGAATCAGGGTAATATAATTTCCGGGATTATATTACGGTGACTCATATGAACGTTCCGACATTGTGGCATAAAGAATTTAAGGCGAGTCAAGGAAAATTTTCTCTCTATCTTTATTCCATATCACGGTTAGTATTATTTAGAATACTAACCAACGGTAACCTTTTGTTTTGAAGGAATAATGGCTCCTCGTTGTGTACGCAGCAATGAAACTCCCGAACAAGCTCTCGAACGGATGATAGCCACCGCCGTAGATGCGGCCATGGCCGGTCACTCATCCAACAACAATAATAATAACAACCACAACAACAACAACAACAACAACAACAATGGAGCCGGAAACTCAAACGAGGGATGCTCCTATAAAGCTTTCATGGGGTGCAAACCTCACACTTTTGATGGAACCGGGGGACCGGTCATGCTCACCCGATGGTTTGAGCAAACGGAAGCCGTCTTTAGCATAAGTGGTTGTCGGGACCAAGACAAGGTCAAATACTCCACTCACACCTTCGCCGGTGTCGCTCTTACATGGTGGAATACTTATGTACAATCGGTGGGTACCGATGAAGCTCACGCCCTCTCTTGGGCCGACTTGAGGGAAAAGATGATTGTCGAATATTTCCCTCGTGAAGAAACCCGAAGGCTCGAACAAGAGCTAAGAACTTTAAAGGCGATCGGAAATGATCTCAAGGCTTACAATCAACGATTTTCCGAACTAGCCTTGATGTGCCCAAATCTTGTGAACCCCGAAGCTTTAAGGGTTGAACTTTACATGGATGGTCTTCCAAAGAGTATCAAACACGGAGTAATGTCATCCAAACCCACTAATCATCAAGAAGCTTTGAACATGGCCCGCAAATTGATAGAAACGGTTGACGAAATCGTAGTTCCGACACCTAAAGCCGAGGACAAGTCGAGTAACAACAAAAGAAAATGGGAAGCTCCCCAATCAAGCAACAACAACTTTTCCAAGAAATCTTTCACCTCCGACGGCAAGAAGGGTTATGCCGGAAATCTACCTCTTTGCAACAAATACAACAAACATCACTTTGGCGAATGTAGTAAGCTAATTTGCCATCGGTGCCAAGGAATTGGTCATAAGGCCAACGATTGTAAAAGTGCCACTCCCGTCGCTCGAAAATGGCCCAATGCACCAAAGACGGGCACTTGTTACGAATGTGGCCAAACGGGTCATTATAGGAATGCATGCCCAAAGAAGAAAGATAGCCCCAACATGCGCGGCCGAGCTTTCAACATCAACACCGAGGAAGCCCGGGATGACACTGAACTAGTCACGGGTACGTTTCTTCTCAACAATTCTTATGTCTCTTGCTTATTCGATTCGGGTGCCGATAAATGCTTTGTATCCAAGACTTTGACTCATTCTTTTAGCACTCCACCTCTTCCATTAGATACCACTTATACCATTGAAGTGGCTAACGGGAAACTATTAAGTGCCGACACATATTACCGGGGGTGTACGTTAAACATTTTGGGTAAGGAATTTGAAATTGACTTGATACCCATGGAACTAGGGAGCTTCGATGTAATAATCGGTATGAATTGGCTAGCCAAAACGAAATCTCACATCCTTTGTGATCTTAACGCAATCCGAATCCCTATCGAGAATGGTGAACCTTTGATCGTTTATGGCGATAAGAGTTGCACCGGACTCAACCTCGTTTCGTACATTAAAGTTATAAAACTACTCCGTAAGGGTTGTTGTGCGATCCTTGCTCACATTAAGAAAGTCGAGTCCGATGAGAAGCACATCGATGATGTGCCAATTGTTAGTGACTATTCCGATGTATTTCCCGATGAATTGTCGGGTCTTCCACCTCATCGACCGGTTGAATTCTAAATCGATCTTATTCCGGGAGCCGCACCCATAGCACGTGCACCATATAGACTCGCTCCATCCGAAATGCAAGAATTGCAAAGTCAAATCCAAGAACTACTTGATCGTGGTTTTATCCAACCTAGCCATTCACCTTGGGGCGCTCCGATTTTGTTTGTTAAAAAGAAAGACGGATCCCTACGAATGTGCATTGACTATCATGAACTAAACAAATTGACGGTTAAGAACCGATATCCTCTTCCTCGCATCGATGACCTCTTTGATCAATTACAAGGGTCTTGTGTATATTCAAAAATCGATCTCCGCTCGGGTTATCATCAATTAAGGGTTAAGGGGGAAGATGTCTCCAAAACCGCTTTCCGGACTCGTTATGGTAGTTATGAATTCCTTGTCATGCCATTTGGTCTCACTAACGCACCGGCGGTGTTCATGGATCTTATGAACCGCGTGTGCAAACCGTATCTCGATAAATTCGTTATTGTGTTCATCGATGACATATTGATCTATTCTAAAAATGAAGAAGAGCACGAACAACATCTCCGACTTGTGCTTGAACTCTTGAGACAAGAACGACTTTATGCCAAATTCTCCAAGTGTGAATTTTGGTTAAAGGAAGTTCAATTTCTTGGTCATGTTGTAAGTGATCAAGGTATTAAAGTCGATCCCACAAAAATCGAAGCCATTAGTAAATGGGAGACTCCTACTACTCCTACTCACATCCGTCAATTCTTGGGTCTCGCCGGATACTACCGTAGATTCATCAAGGATTTTTCTTTGGTTGCTCGTCCTCTAACCGCTCTAACTCACAAGGGAAAGAAATTCATTTGGGCGACCGAGCAAGAATCCGCGTTTCAAATCTTGAAGACAAAGCTAACCACCGCTCCTATTTTGTCACTTCCCGAGGGCAATGATGATTTTGTTGTATATTGCGATGCCTCGAAGCTTGGTTTTGGGTGTGTATTGATGCAACGGAAGAAAGTCATTGCTTATGCCTCTCGACAACTAAAAATTCATGAACGGAATTACACGACTCATGATCTCGAACTCGGAGCCGTTGTCTTTGCACTTAAAATGTGGAGACACTATCTTTATGGAACCAAGAGTACTATCTTCACCGATCACAAAAGCCTTCAACACATCTTCGATCAAAAGCAACTAAACATGAGACAACGACGGTGGATTGAAACTTTGAACGATTACGATTGCGAGCTTCGTTACCATCCCGGGAAGGCAAACGTAGTAGCCGATGCCTTAAGTCGAAAAGAAAGAGCGGTGCCTCTTCGTGTCCGAGCCTTAAACATCACCATCCACACAAACCTTAATAGCCAAATTCGGGTAGCCCAAGATGAGGCTCTCAAGGACGAAAACATCTCTCTCGAACACTTGAACGTCCTCACCTCTCGATTCGAAGTTAAAGAAACCGGACTCCGATATTTCGCCGGAAGAATTTGGGTGCCTAGTTATGGGGACCTACGAAGCCTTATTTTAGATGAAGCCCATAAGTCACGATACTCGATTCATCTCGGTGCCAATAAGATGTACCACGACCTTAGACAACTATATTGGTGGCCGAACATCAAAAGGGACGTAGCTACTTATGTTTCCAAGTGTTTGACATGTTCCAAAGTCAAAAGCCGAACACCAAAGACCGTCCGGACTACTCCAACAACCCGAGATTCCGCAATGGAAGTGGGAAAGGATAACGATGGATTTTATCACCAAGTTACCAAAAACGACGGCCGGTTATGATACCATTTGGGTTATTGTTGACCGTCTCACCAAATCCGCACACTTCCTTGCCATGAAAGAAACGGACAAAATGGAGAAACTTGCACAACTTTACATTAAGGAGATCGTAGCCCGACACGGTGTACCTTTATCGATTATCTCCGACCGAGATGGCCGTTTCGTTTCTAGATTTTGGCGTACTTTGCAAGAAGCATTGGGAACGCGTTTAGACATGAGCACCGCATATCATCCACAAACCGACGGACAAAGCGAACGCACAATTCAAACTTTGGAAGACATGCTACGAACTTGTGTTGTAGACTTTGGAAAAGCTTGGGATAAGCACTTGCCTCTTGCCGAATTCTCCTACAACAATAGCTATCACGCGAGTATTAACGCCGCACCGTTCGAAGCTTTATATGGCCGAAAATGTTGTTCACCTCTTTGTTGGGCCGAAGTAGGTGACACACAAATTACCGGACCTGAACTCATTCATGAAACAACCGAGAAGATCGTTCAAATCCGAGATAGGCTTAGGACGGCCCGAAGTCGTCAAAAGAGCTATACAGACAAACGACGCAACGACCTTGAATTTCAAGTCGGTGATCGCGTAATGTTAAAAGTCGCACCTTGGAAAGGTGTAATTCGTTTTGGGAAACGCGGAAAGCTAAACCCGCGGTATATTGGTCCTTTCGAAATCTTGGAACGTGTTGGAACCGTTGCTTATCGTTTAGATCTTCCGCCTCAATTGAGCTCCGTTCATCCTACTTTCCATGTATCCAACTTGAAAAAGTGTCTTGCCGAACCCGATATCGTCATTCCTCTCGAGGAGCTTACCATTGATGACAAACTTCATTTCGTGGAGGAACCGGTTGAAATTGTGGACACCTCCGTCAAAACGTTAAAACAAAGCCGAATTCCAATTGTCAAGGTCCGTTGGAACGCCAAAAGGGGACCCGAGTTTACTTGGGAAAGACAAGATCAAATGCAAAGGAAGTATCCTCATCTATTCGTGATTTCGGAAACACAAAATCCCGAGGAAGAAACAACGACTACTACGCCTACTTAAATTTCGGGACGAAATTTCTTTTAAGGAGTAGGTAATGTAACATCCCACCTTTTTCCGTTTACTTCCCGTTTATTCATTTTAAAGTCTGTTATATATTTATAACATCTCCCGTTGATACGCGTTTCAAATTATCTCGTTTAGGTAATTCACGCACCCGAATGAAAGTTGAGGGACCAAACTCGCCAAAGGATCAAACCTTTGACTAGGTCAAAGGGTCAAACCCCTCCTACCCATTCATTCATCTCTCTCTCATTTTACTACTTCCTCCATTTTCTCTCAACACCCCATTTCAAAGAATCATCATCCAAATCCGAGCTAGCGGGTGTTTTGCAAAACAAATTACATTTTTGGAATCCTTGCAACTTCCTCTTCGATTCCATACCGATTTCATTACATTTGGGTAACTTTCTAAAATCACTAGATTTTGTGTTCTTGATGTTTTTAACTTATAAAGTTGTTAGTTAGTGTCTATGGCTCAAGTATAACATGAATACATGTTTTGTTTGCTCGATTTGTTGTTTTGAGTAACTAGTTTGAACATTTGAAATGGGTGTGCTTAATCCTTGCTTTTGGTTGATTAAATGTTGTTTAAATGTTAAAGTTCATGTATTAAATGTGTTACTAGCATCGTTAGTTTCGTTTTGGTATGTTGGATGATATGAAAACCTTGCGTTAACATGATTGTTGATTTTGTGATTCTTGATTAGGGTTTGATGAACTTGAAATGAACTTTTGATACTTTGGATGCCATGAAATGTTGTTAGTAAGTGTTTAGTTGTAATGCACGTTTCATTACCTTCAAAACGGCATATCATATGTGTGAATTGGACTCCCGAAACTTAAAATGCATTTGATGAACTTGCACTTTGAAAATAAACCTTTATTGATCAATTGACGAGTTTTCGATTATTGTAATTGATGTTTTTGCTTGGTGAAAAGTAGTTGGTTGTATTCCTTGTCAAAATACCTTTTCAACGATATAAGATACTTGTTTTGGATGTTTACGGTTTAGGATTTATGGGTATTTGAAGTTGGATTCGTGCTTGAGTGTGAAAACTGCCAGAATTCTCTGCACAGGTAATGGCGCGGCGCGCCATAGACCCGCGCGGCGCGCCAAAGTGGTCTGTCCAATTTTGTCGATTTTTGAATAATGTTTGCTATGCTACGCACCCCCGATCAACATGAAACTTGGCCAACATGCTCATATATGATTTCTAAGCTCAGGAAAATAGTCCGGGACCCGAC
This sequence comes from Rutidosis leptorrhynchoides, assembly GCF_046630445.1. Taxonomy (NCBI): domain Eukaryota; kingdom Viridiplantae; phylum Streptophyta; class Magnoliopsida; order Asterales; family Asteraceae; genus Rutidosis; species Rutidosis leptorrhynchoides. The sequence goes on along the minus strand of NC_092341.1, from coordinate 97,412,014 downwards.
CCGACCCCGTTGACTTTTTTGTTGACTTTGACCAAATTTGACTTTTAGTCAAACATAACAAAACACTTATGCAATCATTCTAATCTTATTTTATACTTGATTCTTACGTGAAACTTGACAACGTGATTCACATGCTATATATTCGAGTCGTAACGAGCCATAGGACTAATTGAACACTTTAACCTAGCGTGTTTACCGATATTGATATAAACCTACTTGTTTAGGTCAAGACTAGCATTCGTTCTTGTACACGTTTACTTGTTGAAGTACTTTTACATACGTGCACTCAAGGTGAGATCATAGTCCCACTTTTACTCTTTTGCTCTTACATTTGGGATGAGAAAACATAAACATTTCTTTTTGCTAAGTGAACACAAGTACAGGAAAACAAACATTCTACATACGAGTTTGAACAAAAATCCTCAATTCGATTATCATTAGTTACACTTGCCGGGTGTAAGCGAGAACTTATGTTATATGGCCATATGGGTTTGACAAACCCTCATTCAAACGGTTCGCTACCGTTTACGAATGAAATATATTTTCGTGAAACAGTGTATGTTCTAACACTATTGTGATGGGGTTCTATGGGAGGAAAGTTAAGCATTGATAATTGGGTGCTCGTGAAACAAACTTTTGGAATGTATTACTATTATATCGATGTTACAAATCTTGTGGTTCACTTGTACTTACTTACTCAAACCTATGATTTCACCAACGTTTTCGTTGACAGATTTCTATGTTTTTCTCAGGTCCTTGAACGATACATGATACATGCTTCCGCTCATTATTTTGATACTTGCATTGGATGTCGAGTATATATGCATACATGGAGCGTCTTTTGGCTACTTTTAAATTGTGTCGCATAAGTTTCATTTGTACTTAAAACTTTGTATCGTAACTTGTGGTGGAACTATTCTTGTAAACTTTGAACAATCTTTACATTTGAAATGAATGCGACATATCTTTTAGTCAAACCTTGTTTTAAAGACTTATGACCACGTAACGGGACCTAAGTAGACGGCGCCGTCAATGACGATTTTTTCGGGTCGCTACAATTTTGACCCCTAGCCGTACCCGCCGCCTTCTCTAATCGCTTAACATTATCGTTGCGCAATTCGGGACACTCCGGCCTCTTGTGCCCCTCTTTGTTACAATTAAAACAAACGATTTTGTTAGAAGATGAGTCCGTACAATCACGGGCCAAGTGCCCTTGTCGACCACAATTGTAGCACGTGGGCCCAAAACTCTTAGAAGCTCCCTTTTTCGCACTACCGATGCTCTCAGTCACACTCTTGTTCTTCTTGTTCGAGTGGCTAGTAGCTTCAAATTTTCGTTTGCCAAAGGTGAAGTCACTCTTTCTTGGAGCAAGTGACTCAAAACCCTTAGCGATATCAAATAGCTCATCAAAAGTCTTCGCCGAATTCCTACTAATCCTTTCTTGATAGTTATCATTCAAGGTTCGGTAGAAATCTTCCTTCAACATATGATCGTTCCCGTCATACTCCGGGCAAAATTGGGTCTTTGATAAGAAAGTGGACTTGAGAGTGTTCAAATCCATTGACCCTTGCCTTAAAGTACGTAACTCGTCCTTAAGCTTTGAAAGATCGGCCGAAGTTTGGTACTCCTTGAAAAATTCTTCTTTAAACTCATACCACATCAAACTCATACTTTGTTCTTCGCCATAAATTCGAATTTTCGCATCCCACCACAACTTGGCATCACCCCTCATCATGCTACTACCAAACCTCGTCTTTTTATCGAGAGGGCATTCACTAGTACGGAAAGCCCCCTCCATATCGGAGATCCATCGAGCACTCTTGAGTGGGTATCGTTCACCTTCAAAGGTGGGAGGTTGAGCATCTTTGAAGTTTTTATAGTGGAAGTCTCGTCTTCCCGAATTATCCTCTTTAAGAACAATCTTAACTTGTTCCTCGACTAGATTGACTACTTGTTCGTCAATCGAATCCAAGAACATCTTCTTAACATCCTCTAAGAAGGCCTCATGATGCCTTTGCATAATGGCCTCAACCTTTGCCGTAAACTCAACATCCTCGCTCGAACCCCCTTCATTGGTCTCGGGTCCGTTTCTCGTCTTCATACCATAAAACGGAAAAGGTTAAGCAACGAACGAGAAAACTTAACACATATGTATTTACATATACACCACACTACCCCATCTTGCTCAACAATCGTCGTACATCGCTTGTTTGACACGATTTGAACTCGTAACAATGGTAGCTAATCATTGTTACGCGAGCACGTCGCATTAACTTGCTAGTACAACGTCTATCTCGCTTGATGATTGCTAAACACAACACAAATCAATTAACGCAAGGTTAGTTCACATAAACCTAAGAACTAATCAACTCCCGATCTGACCCGTCTCCTACAAGTCCCACATAAAGCGCATACACAATTAAGTCTAAGTCTAGGCACCTATCTCAAGTCGCCTAAATCCCTTAGACCATGCTCTGATACCACTTGTAACAACCCAACCCAATATACAATCGAACACGCATAAGAAATTTTTTTTTTACAGGGGAGTGCGCCACGCGCACCACTTCAGGGTGCGCGGCGCGCACAGGTCTATTTTCATTTCTGTCCGATTTTTCAATTTTTCAAATAAAGATCTCCCACTTCCCGAGATATTTAGACGAAACGCTTTTCACAACATGTTCTAACATGAAAAACTCATACGATTCAAACATAAAATGAGTTTTACAAAATGGGGCCCACATCGGCCATTTTACGAGTTTCATACAAAAGTTCGAGTTTCGACCGCACTAGTTTAAATTCCAAACGACATTATGAGCATGGTGTTTGGGGTTAAACTACCCATTTCTCGGTCAAACTCCAAAAGCTATCACATCCCAAGAGCGTCCCCTAAACAACAAGCGGGATCTCTAATCCAATCGAAGGCCCTTACCCTTGTCAATGCCGGAGCCTATAAAAACATAAACAACGAGAGGGTAAGCAAAGCTTAGTGAATGCAATAATTATACCCATATATATATAATATACCCACTTGCAATCACTTACACATTTACCGCATACACGCTAGCAATACAATTAGCATACCATCTCAAGTACAAGCTAATAATCTCCAACAAACCGCTACTAGCGTAATCAATAACATATAATCGACATAACATAATATGCTACAAAATAATACACAACCATGGTTAACCATTCTATCATCATGGTGCTACCGGCTCTTTGGTTCACACCATACGCATTTGTCATGATGCTACCGGCTCTTTGGTTAACATCACAACTCGAGTCATACTCATGCTAGAGTGCTACCGGCTCTTTGGTTCACACTCTAACAACGCTAAGGTGCTACCGGCTCTTTGGTTCACACCCTAACAAATCGTGCTATAGCGCTACCGGCTCTTTGGTTCACACTATAACACACGTACTATGACGCTACCAGCTCTTTGGTTCACATCATAGCACGCTCGCACATACTATGGCACTACCGGCTCTTTGGTTTATACCATAGCATACAAATAAATACATTACATACATATGCATATAATCATTCCACTCACCTTTAACGATTTGGTGACGGTTTTATACCTCCGCAAGCTTCAAAGCAAAGTACCTAATATAATAAGTACTTCAATCAACCCACATAACTAGTTGGACTAAATACTAACAATTTCACTTATGTGCATTTAATGACTTAAATGCATTAAATGCCCCATTTTCACCAAAACCGCCCTTTAAGGGTCAATACCATCATTAATCACTTAAAAGCTAGTGATTAAGGTCCAACAACATTAATCATTACACAATTAGGGTATTTCATACCCATATTTCCCAATTAGGTCAATCATTAGCCATTTGACTAATTTAAAGTCAACACACCCATTTCGGGTTATCTACTAACCCATCTAACACCCATTTACTAATTAACTAGGTGTACTAGTGATTAACTAACCAATTAGAACTCATAAACATCAATTAACCTTTTGAAACCCTAGGTTAGTTACCATTGAGTCTTTATGACTCCATTTTACCTAAGAACACCCAAAATCACCAAATATGGTTTTATGTTCATCACTAACTCAAACCCTAACCCTTACACAAAATTAAGGTAGGGAAATTAAAGTTAGAACGTACCACTACAACCAAAACGAAGCTAGAGATGAGATGAACAACTTTAATGCACGCGATTTGACCCGAAAGCAACTTCTTCCTCTTGGATTTAAGCTTTCTCACTCAAGAATTAAGGTCTCACTCTAGATTTAAAGTGATAAGGATAAAGTAGTTGAAGATGGAGTTATGACTCCACCCAAACAGATCTGGTAGCCTTTATCCCGTCCACAAATGAAATTACCAAAATGCCCATCAAAATATCTCATTAAAACAGCAAAAACCCGGCTACAGTAGGGAGTGCGCGGCGCGCTCCCTTTGGTGTGCGCGGCACGCACTAAGCTCAGATCGCTCTCTGACTTCTGTTTAACTGCATAATTATTCCCACACTTTATGTACTCTATATACTCTGCTGTACAATGAAGATTAGGGTCTTTCACTTTAAAATATTACGACGATTATCAAATAATGATAATCTAAAATATAGCATTTTTCACAGACCATTACATAATGGTTTACAATAATATTACACATCAACATAAGTCTTCAAATGAAGTTTTTAAACAATATTATACAAGCATGGACTCCAAATCTTGTCCTTAATTTAGTATGCAACAACGAAAGCTCTTAATAATCACCTGAGAATAAACATGCTTAAAACGTCAATAAAATTGTTGGTGAGTTATAGGTTTAACCTACATATTATCAAATCATAATAATAGACCACAAGATTTCATTTTTATAACACATCTCATATCAGGCATTTCGCAAACTGCATAGAGATAAAAATCATTCATATGTTGAACACCTGGTAACCGACCTTAACAAGATGCATATAGAATATCCCCATCATTCCGGGACTCTCATCGGATATGATAAATCGAAGTACTAAAGCATCCGTAACTCGGATGAGGCTTGTTGGGCCAAATAGATCTATCTTTAGGATTCGCGTCAATTAGGGGCCATTTCCCTAATTCTTAGGCTACTAAGCTAAAAAGGGGCATATTCGGTTCGATAATCCAACATAGAAAGTATTTTCGATTACTTGTGTCTATTTTGTAAAACTTTATAAAACTGCATGTATTCTCATCCCAAAAAAAAAAATAGATTTTAAAAGTGAGACTATAACTCACTTTCACAGATTTTTACTTCGTCGGGAAGTAAGACTTGGCCACTGGTCGATTCACGAACCTATAACAAATATGTACATGTATCAAAGTATGTTCAAAATATATTTACAACATTTTTAATACGTTTTAATGTTTTAAGTTTATTAAGTCAGCTGTCCTCGTTAGTAACCTACAACTAGTTGTCCATAGTTAGATGTACAGAAATAAATCGATATATATATATATTATCTTGGATCAATCCATGACCCAGTGTATACACGTCTCAGGCTAGATCACAACTCAAAGTATATATATTTTTAGAATCAACCTCAACCCTGTATAGGTAACTCCAACATTACTGCATATAGAGTGTCTATGGTTGTTCCAAATAATATATATACATGGGTCGATATGATATGTCAAAACATTTGCATACGTGTCTATGGTATCCCAAGATTACATAATATATTAGAATACATGTAATACAATATAAGTTAGCTAGGATATGATTAATATAGATTTGTTACCAATTTTCACGTAGCTACAACAAAAAAAATTATCCAATCTTGTTTTACCCATAACTTCTTCGTTTTAGATCCGTTTTGAGTGTTTCAAGTTGCTATGGTTTCATATTGAACTTAAGTTTATGAATCTAAACAGAAAAAGTATAAGTTTATAGTCAGAAATACAGGTTACAAGTCATTTTTGTAAAGGTAGTCATTTCAGTCTAAAGAACGACGTCTAGATGACCATTTTGGAAAACATACTTCTACTTTGAGTTTAACCATGATTTTTGGATATAGTTTCATGTTCATAAGAAAAATCATTTTCCAAAAAGAACAACTTTTAAATCAAAGTTTATCATACTTTTTAATTAACTAACCCAAAACAGCCCGCGGTGTTACTACGACGGCGTATCATATAGATATAGAATATGTGTTTTTCGTGTTTCCCGGTTTTAAATCATTAAGTTAGCATATCATATAGATATAGAACATGTGTTTAGTTGATTTTAAAAGTCAAGTTAGAAGGATTAACTTTTTTTTTTTGCGAACAAGTTTAGAATTAACTAAACTATGTTCTAGTGATTTCAAGTTTAAACCTTCGAATAAAATAATTTTATATATATGAATCGAATGATGTTATGAACATCATTACTACCTCAAGTTTAGTAGGTAAACCTACTGGAAGTGACAAGAAATGATCTAGCTTCAAAGGATCTTGGATGGCTTGAAAGTTCTTGAAGCAGAATCATGACACGAAAATAAGTTCAAGTAAGATTATCATTCGAATTAAGATAGTTATAGTTATAGGAATTGAATCAAAGTTTGTATATGAGTATTACCTTAATTTATAATGATATCTTACTGTAAACAACAAGGATTTATTGAGGTTGGATGATCACTTTACAAGATTGGAAGTGAGCTAGTAAACTTGGAAGTATTCTTGATTTTAGAAAACTAGAACTTGTAGAATTTATGAAGAACACTTAGAACTTGAAGATAGAACTTGAGAGAGATCACTTAGATGAAGAAAATTGAAGAATTAAAGTGTTTGTAGGTGTTTTTGGTCATTGGTATATGGATTAGATATAAAGGATGTGTAATTTTGTTTACATGTAAATAAGTCATGAATGATTAATAATATTTTTGTAATTTTATGAGATATTTCATGCTAGTTACCAAATGAAGGTTTCCACATATGTTAGGTGACTTACATGGGCTGCTAAGAGCTGATCATTAGAGTGTATATACCAATAGTACATACATCTAAAAGTTGTGTATTGTACGAGTACGAATACGGGTGCATACGAGTAGAATTGTTGATGAAACTGAACGAGGATGTAATTGTAAGCATTTTTGTTAAGTAGAAGTATTTTGATAAGTGTCTTGAAGTCTTTCAAAAGTGTATGAATATATATTAAAACACTACATGTATATACATTTTAACTGAGTCGTTAAGTCATCGTTAGTCGTTACATGTATATGTTGTCTTGAAACCTTTAGGTTAACGATCTTGTTAAATGTTGTTAACCCATTGTTTATTATATCTAAAGAGATGTTAAATTATTATATTATTATGATATTATGATATATTAATATATCTTAGTATGATATATATATATATATATATATATATATATATATATATATATATATATATATATATATATATATATATATACAGTTAAATGTTGTTACAACGATAATCGTTACATATATGCCTCGTTTCGAAATTCTTAAGTTAGTAGTCTTGTTTTACATATGTAGTTCATTGTTAACACACTTAATGATATACTTAATTATCATTTTATCATATTAAACATAGTGTATCAATATCTTAATATGATTCATATGTATTTAGTAAGACGTTGTTATAACGATAATCGTTATATATATCGTTTCGAGTTTCTTAATTCAATAAACTCATTTTTATGTATATCACTCATTGTTAATATACTTAGTGAGATACTTACTTATCGTAATCTCATGTTAACCATATATATCATCATGTAGTTTTTACAAATTTTTAACGTTCGTGAATCGCCGGTCAACTTGGGTGGTCAATTGTCTATATGAAGCACGTTTCAAATAATCAAGTCTTAACAAGTTTGATTGCTTAACATGTTGAAAACATTTAATCATGTAAATATACCAATTTTATTTAGTATATATAAACATGGAAAAGTTCGGGTCACTACATCAGCAAAAACTATATTACCTTTATTGTGAAATTTGTTATTATATATTAATTTTTCGAGTCATTTGCCCATATATATGTAAATTTGTTTTTCTAATTAAAATTCAATTTAGGGTACAGACTTTAAGGTTTAGTATTTATTGTTTAGATTTGAAAAATCCTTTTTGAAAAAATATAATTAGTTTTTATATTACTTTTTTACCCTCACAGTTGTCATTAATTTAATGTATGATAATATAAAAATACAAACGACTAATGAAAATCGACTATTGGTGGATATAACAACGATAATATTCAAAGTTATGATCCATGTTTTGATGATGAACACAACGACGGCGTTCTACATATGATTAAGTAACACACAAGTTCTTATCGGTTACAAAGCTCAAGCCAAACATACCAAAGATGACCCTAATTTGCTCGAAGAAATTAGAGGCGTTAACGATCTAATAACACTAGTTATTGCGCCAAATATAGTTGTCCAACGTTAGCCTTCATAAATTAACTTTGTCATCCGGAAATCCTTATGGTAGTTACAATTACAGTTACATTCACAGTGATACGTGAATAGTTACTAAATATAGGAAGTCCTTCATTGTTTATTTTTCGAACAGGGATATCGACATCACCTAAAGGAAACTTAACCATCTTCGCAATCATATTCCACCCACACACACATTAGGAGGAAACTCAATTCGCGACGATATTGGCAGTACCAGCGAAAGCTAGGAAAACCCTCTCGGGACCTTCCCAAATTGCATTGATGTTGGCAATATCATCAAATATTGGAAACTCCCGCTTGAATTGAGAATCGAACATGGGTTGTCTTTACCCCAAATTGGATCCCACACATACCACTCGTTAGTTAGCAATGGAATGTTTTTCCAATTATAAATAAAGTAAACATATTAAATATTAAATATAAACTATAAATAAAAATAGTACTGAGTCTAGAGGTAAATAATATGTATATATTTATAATAAATAGGGCAAATGGCCTCAAGGGATAACATATGCTATCTAATTTGGCAATTAAAGTAACCCTTAATTTGCTTAAGTTCGAAAAAAATTCAGATTTTAAAATCTTAATCTCTAAACCGTTTGTGTTAAAAACTCAATCTAAAACCTAAACCCTAATTTTTAAACCCTAAATAGTGTTTTTCATTAGTCATTATTCATGTTTTCATTAGCTTCTAAACGCTAGAAGAAAAACATTCATCTCAATCTTAATAGTTTCACCTGATCTTAATATTTGTGAAAAAAAAATTAAATAAAAATTACTTCTTCCTTCCCTCCTAAAATTTATTTTCATATATATATATATATATATATATATATATATATATATATATATATATATATATATATATATATATATATATATATATATATATATATATATATGTATATATATATATATATATTGATAGGATCAAGAGGGAAGTAACTATTCGGGGGGGAAGCGGGGGGAAGCAAAAACTTTATTTTTTTCGTTTTTTGAAAAAAACTTTGTTCACGAACATTATAGATGAGATGAAAATATGAACATTTAGTAGAGACACTTTGTGATAAATGTTTTTATTTTGGCGGGAAAACGCTCGAAGAAGTAATATATAATAATTATCGTGTTTTTCGAGCGTATTTTGAGGTTTTAGCTATTCGGGTTTAGATATTAGGGTTTAGATATTAGGGTTTAATAGGGTTTAGATATTAGGGTTTAGAAATTTAGATTTAGGGTTTAGATTTAGGATTTAGATTGAGTTTTTAACACGAACTGTTTAGAGTTTTGGGTTTAGGGTTTAGGGTTTGGTGTTTTGGGTTTATGGAATATACCCAAAACACCAAACCCTAAACCCTAAACCCTAAAATCTAAATCGGGCTAAATTTTACTTCACAAAACATGAAGAAAAAAAACGTTCATATTCTTCACGAACAATATTATCTTGAATGTTATTTTTGTCGATCTTTTCCTCGCCTAAATAATAACATTCATCCCGAAGTGTCTCTTCTAAATGTTCATATTTTCGTGTGATCTTGATGCTGGATAAAAAAATAAAAAAAAATGAAAAAAAAATATTTGCTTCCCCCCGCTTCCCCCCGATTGGTTACTTCCCCATTGATCCTGCATATATATATATCTTTTAATTATGAATTATTGATATTAGTTTGCGATGCCACAAGTTTAAAACTAGTGGTTAATATACATAAGTTAGCATATTAAGTTATACTCGTCACATATTAATAGTTTACAGATTAAAAAAATATACAATTTAAGAAAATATTATAAAAGTAATATACTTTATGTTTACTTTTCAGTTTTACCCTTACATTTTCTTTCTTTTCTTTAGTCATACTCACATACATTAAGGGCATAATAGAACTTAAACTTCTTTTTTATTTATTTATGAAAGTGAACTATTAATTTGGGACATCCCAAAATAAAATACTGGACTATTAATATGAGACGGAGAGTGTATTTTACAGGACACCCCAACTTTTTGTTTCATTTGAAAACTTACCAGATCCACCGGGTTGCTGCCACACATGTGACACGAGAAACCATTGCCACAAGAGTTGTAATTTTTTGTCGAGAGTGGGGATTGAAGCTGCACAATTTAAGCTCAAAACTTCCACATGTAAGGTCTTAGTTTCAATGGTATCGGATACCACTAAGTTATTGTGACATTGGTTATATGCAGTGGCAATTCTATTTATATACACACGGGATCACGGGACACCGCTAATTTGATTTTTTTTTTTTTTACAAAGTATTCTACAATTTGTACTAGACACCACTACATTTTCCAGAGTGTATGATTATATTATTAAACATTCATTAAAGTATCATTTAAATATATATAGATAGAAAAAAAAAAATTAGAACTCTATTGACATTTCATTTTGAGATTCGCTACTGGTTATAACATGACATATATATGACATAAGTCATACAGTATAACTATGCATATGCTTATCATGTGACTTTCAAGATAAAAAGATAAAATCCACATTTACAAAACCGCAATTCTTAAGCATGCATAGCATAGAGTGAATACTAGCATAATTTCTACAAATCCCAGAGTCACTTTAGGTGATAAAATTGGTATAAATACCTTTAAAGGTGGTATAATGGAATATCTCATTTTTGCTTTATGGGTATTTCTAATTTCAACGCCACTTTATATAAAAACAATTGTAGATAATATATCTCTTTTTATACCTTCTTTTACCAAAGGCGTATATATATAACGCTTCTTTAGTATTTAAAATTGAAAAAAGAAAAAAATTTAAAAAAGAAAAAGAAAATTAAGGGAAAAAGCATTAAACTAAAAAGTTTACCCCCATACGCATGCTACAACTTCATACGCTTTTGAAGTAAGTCTACTCCCTACTCAAACTCCAAATCAGACTTCTTAACTTGCGTAAATCGGTAGATATATACAAGTATAAAGAACATATAAATAGTACAATATTAAATGAAATTTTTATTAATTTATAATATTTTATATATTTTTTGATAAAACACATCGGAAAGAAACATAGCTACTAGTATTTAGATTTTAGAATCTGTCACAACATATAGTAGTGGTTACCATATTAAACAAGTCAACGACTATAAAAGTTATTTTTTTTTATTGAAGTTACTGGAAAATGTAAGCGGTATACTGATAACAAGATATAATAACAATAATTTTAACGTTCAAACGTTATTAGGAACACATATAGTAGTGAATTGGTGATCAGCAAAATGATTGAAAAAATCACATGATAATTTAATTTTAGTTAGTATTTATACATCTGAATGTAACTTCGGGTATTTGAGTAGTAATTGGAAGAGACAAAAGAGAGTATATGAATTTTGTTGTATTTTGTGTGGTCCAATTTAAATTGATGTAAACTGTGAACTGATCTGACCAATTTTCACCCTTTTTGATTGATATGAAACGAAACTGGTGGTAGATGCCTGCTTGCTTGCTTGCTGGCTTACTGTCCTTTTTACTGTTGAAATACTCGCTGTAAAAATCTTTTGGAACCATTGATTTCCCGGTGACAGTCATCTTTCACTTCTCTAGCTACCACAGCAAGCTCATTAGACGATTAGTTATGGTAATTTGAATTGTTTTGGTTACCGATGTCAATGGATCGGATATCAATCGGGTGCGTCAATATCCATATCTATAATTTTTAAAATCGGTATCCATATCGATATACATTTAAATATAATTCATCCATTCATATCCATATCCGTATCCAACGAGTTTTCAGGTATTCATTAGATGTTAAGTTTTTCTAAAAATATTCTTATTATGTGATGAAATCATTAAACGTTTTTAACCAAGATGTGTAATATATATAAGATATATGAGTTTATACTATTCACGTACTGGTATCTTCACAGTCAATATATTCGATAACATTTTAATATTTTATAGCGTGTGTACACACACACATACATACATACATACATACATACATACATACATACATACATACATACATACATACATACATACATACATACATATATATATATATATATATATATATATATATATATATATATATATATATATATAGTGGTAGGATCAAGAGGGAAGTAACCAATCGGGGGGAAGCGGGGGGAAGCAAATTTTTTTTTCTTCGTTTTTTCAAAAAACTTTGTTCACGAACATTATAGATTGGATAAAAACATGAACATTTAATAAAGACACTTTGTGATAAATGTTTTTATTTTGGCGGGAAAACGCTCGAAGAAGTAATATATAACAATTATCGTGTTTTTCGAGTGTATGTTGAGGTTTTAGATATTAGGGTTTGGATATTAGGGTTTAGATATTAGGGTTTAGAAATTTAGGGTTTAGGGTTTAGATTTAGGGTTTAGATTTAGGATTTAGATTGAGTTTTTAACACGAACGGTTTAGAGTTTAGGGTTTAGGGTTTGGTGTTTTGGGTTTATGGAATAAATCCAAAACACCAAACCCTAAACCCTAAACTCTAAATCGGGCTAAATTTTACTTCACAAAACATGAAAAAACGTCAACATTCTTCACGAACAATATTATCTTGAATGTTATTTTTGTCGATCGTTTTCCTGCCAAAATAATAACATTCATCACGAAGTGTCTTTTTTAAATGTTCTTATTTTCATCCAATCTATAATGTTCGTGAACAAAGCTTTTTCAAAAAACGAAGAATTTTTTTTTTTGCTTCCCCCCGCTTTCCCCTGATTGGTTACTTCCCCATTGATTTCGGGCGGTAAATGGATATATCCATGGATGATAAATTGTCATTCATACCCAATTCACTAAGTTTTCACATTAACCATATCCATATATATATATATATATATATATATATATATATATATATATATATATATATATATATATATATATATATATATATATATATATCATCCGTTTAAATTATCCATATTCATCTAAATAGATCGGATCGGACATCCATTGTCATTCCAAGTTGTGGTGTTATGAGTGTTGTGTGGGATGAAGAGAGAGTTGTGACAAATGTTGTATTGTGGTGTTGTGAAGTATTGTTGGTGATTTGATAAATTATTATTTGTACTTAGATGAATAAAGATATAAAAAGGTTTAAATAAAACAATTACCCTATATATATATATATATATATATATATATATATATATATATATATATATATATATATATATATATATATATATATATATATATATATATAGGAGGTGATACTCACACATTCTTTTTGATCCATACACACTTTTTGGCATAAAACTTACAATTATATCCCTAAATTTACCTAGGAAATTGAACCTGCATTATCATAAGTAAGAGTATATTAGTAATTTAGTGTGTATGGATCAAAAAGGAGTGTGTGAGTATCATCTCCCATACTATATATACTAAATCCCATGAGGAATTTAGTCGTTTTGCCCAAAATCCTAAAACAAACGACAATGCCAAAAAAATAAATCCCACCCCCCAAACTTTGAACAATTTGCAAATTCAACCCCCAAAAGAGGGGTATAAACCGCCATTTCACCATTTTAATTAATAAACTCCACCCCAATTTTTAACGGAGTATATCTTCTCGCTCGACACGCGTTAAATTTTTTCGACACCACCATTCAACTCGAAATAATCTTGCGAACCCAACGCAACTAACTATACGCGAAACGGACGTCTTTCAAAAAACAAACCATTATGTATACTAGGTACTAACCTCGTGTATCCAAACACAACCGTAGCAAAACGTTTTTTACATCAGCTATGATATGCAACCCGAAAGACCCCGCAGCATCGCGCGGGTCACTTTTGCTAGTTAAAACCAATCATTTACTCTCATCATCGTTCTCTTCGTGGTTTGCCCCTCAATTTCTCACGACTAAATTGACAACGGCCTACAATGTAATGTGGTGACAATTTCGTTGTCATGCACGGAAGTACACTTACTCGTATTATTTTTTATTTCTTTTTGCAACGACCGTATCATTTTTACTCCGTAATTTGTTTTTAGAGTATTCATTGTAGAATAAGATTATAAAGTTTTTTATACCCGTAATGTATAAAAGCTGTAACATAAACAAAATATATAGAGTAATAATCATATTAATTGTGCGTCTTTTTAAAATTATGTATTTTTTACTTGAAGATAATTTAACTAGGTCGAATGAAGTATTAAGATCATCTTAATTCTCTTGTTGGTCCTAATTAAATTATCTTCAGACTGTGACGACCCGAAAATTTCCGACCAAATTTAAACTTAATCTTTATATGATCTAATGTTTCCGACACGATAAGCAAAGTCTGTAATGTTGATGTTTCAAAAACTTTGAACTGTGTTCATGTAATCAATTACCCTTCGACTATTTTCGACGATTCACGAACCATTATATGTATATATATATATATATATATATATATATATATATATATATATATATATATATATATATATATATATATATATATAATTATTATAAATTAAAATATTATATGAGTTAATTAATTATGTAAATAAAATAATATATGGTATTAAAATAGATCTATATATATATGTAAGGTATATTGAATGTATATTTATATAGTTCCGAATTTATTTAGTAAAAGATAGAAGCACTCGTTTATCATTCGATGGTTATTTAAATAAGTTAAGTTCAAACTTAGGTGATTTTAAAATAAACGTGATCTGAAAATGAGTTCTATAAATTTTAGGCTTACTAAAAATGTATTTAGGATCTAGTTATTAAATTTTAACATTTTTTATATGTTACCCAGAATTGAGAGGGACAGTCGATGTAATTTTTATTTAGTAATTAATAATCAAATTTTATACCATAATGATCAAAATAAATAAATATAGTTAATTTAAAAATATGGAATTTTTCTGAACACTTTTATCCGCCACTGATTTCGCACGATACACAGTCCGTGAAAACTGTCGGCACAATATTACAAATGCTTCGATGGCTTTGCTGTAGATGTATGTTTTAATTCCTGAAAGATATTTATTATTATAGAATGAATTAAGATTTTTGTTTTCTTCCCTCACATATTATATCATACGGAGTTTATATATGTACATATTTCATCTTAATAATTCATCCACCCCATCACCACTAGTTTCTTTTGCTTTTTTCTTCTTTTTATATCTCACTTGCTCTTTCTCCTCTGGCAAAACCAAGAACTCACAACTTGTAATACTTCTATTTTCTTTTGATTAAACTAGTTGTGGAGCCCTCGCTTCGCGCCGGGAGCTCCGTTTTGAATGCGATTTAAAAAAAAAGTCTTGATCTATTTTGTAAAAAAGAATTTTTTTCGACATAACATTGAAGGGTTGTTCCTTTTGTGAAAGTTGCTTCTTTTAGCGTTCGGGTTTTATTTTAAAAAGAAAAAGTTAGTAAAGTGGGGGTTCGATTTGTATTTTAATAAAAGTTAGTGGGTTAAGTTTGTGAAATTTGAAAAAACTTTACGTATAAAGTGGGGGTTCGATTTGTATTTTAATAAAAGTTAGGGGGTTAAGTTTGTGAAAAATGAATATTAGTAAAAAAAAAAAAAGTTAGTAAAGTGGGGGTTCGATTTGTATTTTAATAAAAGGTGGGGGGTTAAGCTTGTAAAATTTGGGGAAAAATAAACGTATAAAGTGGGAGTTTCGATTTGTATTTTAATAAAAAGTTAAGGGGTTAAGGTTGGTGAAAGTGGAAAAATGAATAGGACTATTCATTTCCACTATACTATTTAGATATAGGTATAATAACCAGTGTGTTCCTATTTTTCTTCTTATTGACCAATAACAATATAAACCCACTCGCTATAGCTTCTGATTGCTATTCGATAAAAACCCAACATCACTACCTTCATCTTCAAATTCTACTACTCGTCTTGTATTCGACAACTAATATGACCCGTTGCAATAGACACCACCATCACTGATGTGCGAGCGATGGTATACGAAATACTATTATATTTTATTACGAAATAATATTAAATACGATACAATTTTACACAAGTTATTTATTTATTTATAGAATGGATATACCTAAACCTTGCTACAACACTTATAGGCAGTGTACCTAATCGTAGAGTAGTGTAGTTTTTAGTAAGTCCGGTTCGTTCCATAGGGAGCTAGTGATTACGTACTATATTTTTATAGAACTATATTTTTACAAAATATATATAATTATATATAGGTAGTAATATTATAAAAGGGGGTTTTACCGTTTAATGACCGGTTTGTCGATTTTATATTTTAAGCGTAAGAATAAATGACAATAATTAAAGTGCGTAAAATAAATAACAATGACGATATATAAAATTGCGAATAATAAAATGACAGTAATTAAAAGTACGTTGTTAAATACGATAAAAGAATTATGCTTATTTAAACTTCCGTAACCATGATGTTTGACGTTTTGATTTTAATTTATTACTCTGGGTTAATTGTCCTTTGTCCTGGCTTATTTGATACCTATCTGGGTTTTGCCCATAATAGTCCATCGGTCATAATTATAATATGCTCGTCAAATTAACCTTATTTCCGAAGTCAAATATTTCAACTAATTAGGGATCCGAACTGTAACAAGGTTTTAATACTTTGTTAATAATTACACCAGGTTATCGACTGCGTGTAATCCAATGTTTTAATACTTTGTTAACAATTACACCAATTATCCTTGTATGTAATTCACTCCTGTTTTAATTAGTCCATGATACATTAATTTATTCACTTGGCCATAATGAATAATCAATTATCCAATCCAATTGATTAATTAAATGATTGTAAACGATGTCGTATAAACGTCACTAAATAGGACATTCGTAATCAATTTAATAATTATTAGATTAACTAATTTGAAGATAGGTTCGACAGGTTCCAATGAGTTGTCATTCAATTAGACAATACCCCCTACCTATTAATAGTCAATAGTCCAATGTTCACAAGTGTCGGTCTTTTGTCCAAACCCTAATTATGGTACAAAATCCAATAACCCCGTCTTAATATTTAGCACAACATCACGATTACTTCGGCTCAAATAAGCATAATAATAACTTAGTTACGATACATTAATTGAAAAAGGAAGAACATAGCTTACAGTGATTATTTATCGCGTAGCGTTACCCAGACAGAGTTTCGACTTAAAACCCGTAAAACATTTCTTTCAATAACCCAAATTATTATTAATATTAAATTAAACTTTAATATTATAAATATAAATATATATATCGTATATAGATAGAGAGATTGAGTGAAAAAGGGATGCAGAATTCGAGCAGAATGCGCGAGCTTTTATAGGCCCACTTTGAACTGTACAGCTCCGCGAGTGCGGTACTTTTGTGCCTTAAAGCTCCGCGAGTGCGGTACTTTTGTGCCTTACAGCTTCGCGAGTGCGGAGCTTCGGATTCCTGCTCACCAAATTAAGTTAAACGTGGGCTGCTGAATATTATAATATATAATATAATAATATATAATTTTATATAATTATATATATATATATTATATTATATTCTTGTGCATAGTTAACTTGTAATTTAGCTCCGTTGAGTTGTACGTTGATGCTCGGTTTATGTCTCAGTTCCGAATTTTCGAACGCCTTTTCGTACACTTAGATATCTTGTACTTTGCATTTTACGGCTTGTACTCTTGTCATTTTTAGGCGTTTCTTATCAATAAATTGAACCACTTGAATTATATCTTGTACATTTGAGCTTTTTGGTCATTTGCGTCTTCAAATCGTCGTCTTCTTTTGTCTTCGCACTTATTTACTTAAACGAATATTACATAAAAATAGAACAATTGCAACTAAAAGCTTTACATATTGGAAGGATATTGTGCCTAAATATATGTTCATTTGGAGCACTATCAAATATCCCCACACTTGAGCGTTGTTTGTCCTCAAGCAATACAGAACTTGAAATTAAATCACACTTCACTCAAATCACTTTTTTATTCTCACACTTTATACATTAGTGATTTTAATACGGCGGTATAAACAAATGATAGTAACGATGTGGTTTACAGTCCCACATGACTATGAAAATTTAAATCCTTTAAGGAAATTGGATCTTTATGAAAACATTTGATCTTTTGAAAATTCATTCTAGCTTTTACCCTAGATAAGTTTTCCGGAATAACCCTTCACCGGTGTTTGCAAAAATGTTTTTGTGGGTTGCGTGGGTTTCAGATTTTAAAATTTTAGCTCAAAACTTACGGTTTTGTGTCACCCACTTGCTAACCTTGTATTAGGAAAGCACACGTCCAATATACTTGCTCCGTATATTACCTTTCGATAAACTACCGTCCGGTTGTAAAGGAAAGCGTTGAACAAGCAACTGTTAAGGCAATGTCTAATGACATGCAGATGTTCATGGTCCACGACGTGTCGGATGCAATTACTAACCTTTGTAGGAGAAATAGTAAAGATCACCCTATAAATTTTTTGGTCTGGTACAAGGTCCCGTCTTTGACCATGCTATGCAACCACTGTTCTTACGGTTGACACCCGATTTGGTTCAGGTGACCTAATGAATTCCGGTGAATTTTTAGGATTTTACGTTCAATGGTAATGAACGCATTGAAAATAAGGTTTTCAGAAAACAAATCGGTTTTTATTTGAATCAAATTATTTTCTCGTTCAAGCTCGAGTTTAGATATCATTGAATTTCATGAGTTCGTAATTCTCAATCTTTAAGGTCAATCTCAAGGATTGAGTAATATCAGACTTAAATGCTGATTTTTAATCTTTAAGGAGATTATCCTTTCTGGGGGTCTGATTCATTAGTCTTATCAAGCTAATTTTCACGACGCCCTCCCCATTTTACGAGACAGATCCTCTCATGGCTAGGATAAGTCTGACCACATGGCGACCCTGTTTGATGCTGAGGTCCGTAGATTTCCTGCTGATTTTAGAGATGACTTTTCTAGATTTTTCGTCAACCTACAGCTGGTCTGGACGACAACTTCCTGACCTAAATCAAGAAGCGCGTGTCTTTTTTGGAAGACTTTACTTCCTTTTAATGATGGAATTGATTCATCGTGTAGATCCATCTTTCTTTAAAATATATCACAATAAATCGGGTAAAAGTGATTAGTTTAGTTCAAAGCAAAAGTACCTGTAATAATCTTGTACAAAAAATGTGATATATGTTTTAAAAAACTTGGTAAATTCTTCATACACTTAGCTTTTATTTTATTCTTTTCTTTGCCTTTTTATTCTCCTTTATTCCATTTTAAATGAATTCAAGCGTTTTGAGTTGTTTCTCCATTTATGTTCTCTCCGAGGTAACAATAATTTCGGTATTATCACCTAGTTTTATCGTTCATGAATATGTATAAACATGATTTTGAATTCATTTAGTTGAAAAATTTTCAAATTTTCACAAAATTTGGCAATTAAACCAAGTGTAAATTCGAGAGAATTTATAACCCTTCCCCACACTTGAGATCTTGCAATGCCCTCATTTGCAAGAAATCAGACTATAATTATAAATTCATGAGGGTGATTAGTGTAGAAAAGTGATTAAAAATACCCAGTTTGTAATTACTAAGCTCGTCGAATGATAGATGGCGCACCTCATCGTTCATTCCTTTTCTTGTAATTTCACATATGTTTTGCGTCTTATCGTCAAAATTAGTAGTTTTTGCTGAACTTAATGCCAGTATTTGAAAGTGTGCTGTTTTACCCTGTTTTATATATAACATAAAATACAAACACATATATATATATTTTTTTATAAAACCTTTATTTATTAAAACAATTTAAATGAATAATTCTTTTAAAATTTTGTTTCCTTTTACTTTAGGTAGTTTCGGTACGTTTACCTAGTCCGTCCCTCGACAAAATTTAAAATTTGTCGTTTTTAAAGCGATTGTTTTAAAAGCAAAGATTTTTGGGTTTTTTTAATTTTTTTTTGGCATACTTTAGATCAATAATATTAAAAATAATGATAACAAAATTTCTCTCCCCGTCCTCGGGTAAAGCAATTTCGGTTCCATGACCTAGTCTTTAACTTACGATAAATTTTAGAAATCATTTTTTTAAACTTAATGAAATAAATTAAATTTTGTTTTTAAATTTACACAAAACTTAAATTTGAAAAGCGTATTAATTTCATACAAAACCTACAAAACAAAATAAATTTCAGAATGGGGGGAGAAAACTAGTTCTTTAGTATCTGCTAGCGGAAAAGACCAATCGGATTCCATTCTCGGAACTACACGAGAACAGAACAACTAACTCTAGACAACATTTTCTTTTTAGAACATTTGAATCTCCCCACTCTTAGGTAGCTGTGGTGTCGAAATTGTGATTAACTTCATTGTTAATTTCTCTTGGACCATAATCAACTTGCATATTTGTGACTTTTGCTTTAAGCCATTGGTCGGATTCCTGTGTAATATCCACAAATTCAACTAGTTTTGCCTTTTCTTTAGGTGATAGATTGGATACTAACCGGTTACATAACTTAAAGTTCCCCTTGGTTCTAGCATCGCGAATCCGTTTAATAAGTTTCTTCATTGAACTGTTAATAACGGGATCATTTAATTTCGTATCAACAACGGGGTTCTTTGTTATCAGGTCATCATTAGGTGTCATTTCATCTTCCCCACACTTAGGCGTTCTATTATTGTTAAGCATTACCGTTGGAGTTGGTAAAACAACATGGTTCTTACCAATCTTTTTTGTTAGTTCAACGGTTTTGGTTGGTGGAGATTTAGACTTTCGACTCACAAAGGTGATCGATTTTTCTTCATTACTAAGTGTCATTCTACCCTCTCTTACATCAAATAATGCCCTGGTGGACGCTAGGAATGGTTGACCTAAAATTAGAGGAATGTTTGAGTCCTCTTCTATGTCAATGACAATAAATTCGACTAGAAAGGTTAAATTACCTACTTGAACGGGTAGGTTGTCAGCAATTCTAAGTGGGTGCCTAATGGTTTGATCAAAGAGCAGAACACTCATTTCCGTTGGACTTAACTCACATACTCCTAATCTCTTATATAGTGAAAGAGGCATAACACTTATACTCGCACCTAAATCTGCTAGGTCATCATACATGACACAATCACTAAGTAGCCAAGGAACAATAAATTCACCTGGATCACCTAACCTGGGTGGAGGTTTTGATGGAACTGTCTTCTTCGAGTTTACTTTTACGGTTTTTGTTTCTTGTACTTTCTTATTTTTCTTCTTCTTTCTAAAGGTATCACAAACTTCATACTCAACTCCTTTTCTTGGAAACGGGATGGGTGGTCTGTATGGTGCCACCACTGGCTTTACATACTCAGGTGGTGGTGGTGTAACTTCTTCATTGTTACTCACATCTAAAACCTTCCCATCTTCCGGTGCTGGTTTTTCAGAATTTGTTGACACCATATTAACATTCTCATTCCGAGGGTTTACTTCAGTATTACTCGGTAGCTTTCTTTGTTCTCTCTTACTCATTAATCTAGCAAGTGTACCTATGTGTTTTTCTAGATTCAAAATGGAAGCTTGTTGAGTTTTTAATGACTGATCAAACTTCTCATTTGTTTGGGTTTGAATTGCAATAAATTGTGTTTGAGATTTAACTAGCTTTTGTACCATTTCTTCCAGATTTGATTTTTTCTCTTCGGTTTGTTGTGGTGGTTTATACAAGCCAGGTCTTTATTGATTGAAAGTGTTGTTTTTAGTTGGTTGGTTATTCGGACCTTGTTGGTTATACGAGTTATTGTTAGGCCCATTTGAATTGTAAAGAATGTTTTGATTTCGATTGAAGTTTGGCCTTGGCGGTTGATAATTATTTTGATAATTATTTCCCGGCCTTTGGTTCATGTAGGAAACATTCTCTCGTTGTTCCATAGTTTGCTCAATGTGACAATCTTTCGTTAAGTGTGGTCCACCGCATTGCTCACAACTGATTCGTATTGCGTGAATATCTTTAGTCATCTTTTCCATTCATCTTTCAAAAGCATCTATTTTTGCGGAAACGGAATCAAATTCATGGCTAGATTTGGCTCTAGCCGCTTTAGATGAACGAAAAATATCTTTTTCCTGGTGCCACTCATGCGAGTGGGATGCTGTGTTATCAATAATTTTGTGAGCTTCGTTGCGGTTTTCTTCATAATTGAACCACCAGCTGCTGTGTCGATGTCTTTTCGTGTAGCGACATTGACACCTTGGTAGAATATTTGTACTATTTGATAAGTGTCTAAACCGTGCTGAGGACATCCTCTCAACAACCTTCCGAATCTTGTCCACGCCTCATATAATGTTTCATTTAGCTTTTGTCCGAACGTAACAATTTCTCCTTGAAGTCTCACAGCTTTAGATGTCGGAAAGAATCTTTTAAGAAATTTCTCAACTAAAACATCCCATGTGTCAATCGCTCCTTCAGGTAACGATTCTAACCAATCTTTGGCTTCTCCCTTTAAAGTCCAGGGAAACAACATGAGATAGATATGTTCATCCTCAACTTCTCTGATTTTGAATAGAGTACAGATCCTATTAAAGGTTCGAAGATGTTCGTTTGGATCTTCTTTTGGCGTACCAATATATTGGCATTGATTAGTTACCATGTGTAGGATTTGTCCATTGATTTCATAATCTGGCGCATTAATGTCTGGCTTAATAATGGCGTGTCCTTGGCCAGTGCGTGTGGCTCTCATTCGATCTTCCATACTTAGAGGTTTCGTTATTTCCATATTTGAAATTGTTGAATCCGAATCACTAGAATATTATGATTTAACAGTTTGTGGTTCAGAAGGAATGATTAATGGTTCAGGATCTTGGAATTGTCCTTGAATATCCTCCGGGTTCTCAATTGTGAAATCGGGTTCAAAAGATGGATTATCGGAAATTCGAGTAGGAGTACTTGTTCGACTAGATGATGATTCTAAAGAAAAATGAACGGCGATAATATTGGCTAGATGTCTTGATCGAGTTACAGGTGGTGAACGTATGAAAGGTGGTGAACATTTTGCTCGGTGCATTCACTGAATATCCAATTAGTTATAAAGATAAAAATTATATAAGTTATCAAATTAATAGACTTTTCTGCTTTTGCCCCATTTCGAATAGCCAAAAGATGCAGCAGGGAGCCATGATTCTTTAAGTCTGAAAATCCACAACTCAGCCACTAACAAATCCAACTATTACTACGAAGCAATTAATTTTGAATGTCTATCAATTTAACCGCTTAAAATAATTTTTTGTCGAAATTTAAAGAAGATAAAAATCTATGTCCTAAAAACTAGAGCGTAGAAATGAGAAAGAAAAAGAGTGCGTCGAAAAACGTCGAAAAATAAAAATAAGAAAGAAAAACGTCGAAACTTAAAATTCTAAAAACTAAAAATTAAAGATTGCGTCTAAAGGTATTAAAGCTTAAAAGGAATTCTAAACGGAAAACGGCAATTACTTAAAAAGGCACTAAAATTTATAAACTGCGTCGTAAAATTCTAAAGCGCCTAAATCTTAATCTAAAGAAAGGCACTTAAGGGATTTTACGGCAAAGCCTAAAAATCTAGAAATACTACGGCAAAATACTAAGCTTAAAACTATATATTACAAACGATAATTATAAAGACTACGTACTAAATAATAAAAAGATACAAATTATAAAAGGATATAATCTAAAAATGATAAAAATAAAATTTTATAAAAATATTATTTTTATATTATTATTTTTTTTATAAAAGCATTAATATATATAAATATTAATAATAATAAAACTTAATAAAACAAATTAAAACTAAAACTAAATATTAATTTAATAAACCCTAATTAAAATGATTAATATTAAACTAAACCCTAATTTTGCATTAAATACGTTTAAGGTTTCCTGTCAGACAGGCCTACGCGATCGCGTGGTATTTTGTCTGTTTGTCTCCGCGATCGCGGAGTATGCAGGTTCAGTTGTTATTGTAGGCTCAAAATCGTTTGGTTTTTTTTTTTTTTTTTTTTACAATGTAAAAGATAGATAATTTAATAAAAATAAATTTATATTTTAAAATCTAAATAAAAAAACTTTTTAAAGACAATCTTATATAATTCACCCCTGTTTTAATACTTTGTTAATAATTACACCAGGTTATCGACTGCGTATAATCCAATGTTTTAATACTTTGTTAACAATTACACCAATTATCCTTGTATGTAATTCACCCCTGTTTTAATTAGTCCATGATACATTAATTTATTCACTTGGCCATAATGAATAATCAATTACCCAATCCAATTGATTAATTAAATGATTGTAAACGATGTCGTATAAACATCACTAAATAGGACATTCGTAATCAATTTAATAATTATTAGATTAACTAATTTGAAGATAGGTTCGACAGGTTCCAATGAGTTGTCATTCAATTAGACAATACCCCCTACCTATTAATAGTCAATAGTCCAATGTTCACAAGTGTTGGTCTTTTATCCAAACCCTAATCATGGTACAAAATCCAATAACCCCGTCTTAATATTTAGCCCAACATCACGATTACTTCGGCTCAAATAAGCATAATAATAACTTAGTTACGATACATTAATTGAAAAAGGAAGAACATAGCTTACAGTGATTATTTATCGCGTAGCGTTACCCGGACAGAGTTTCGTCTTAAAACCCGTAAAACATTTCTTACAATAACCAAAATTATTATTAATATTAAATTAAACTCTAATATTATAAATATAAATATATATATCATATATAGATAGAGAGATTGAGTGAAAAAGGGATGCAGAATTCGATCAGAATGCGTGAGCTTTTATAGGCCCACTTTGAACTGTACAGCTCCGCGAGTGCGGAGCTTCGGATTCCAGCTCATCAAATTGAGTTAAACGTGGGCTGCTGAATATTATAATATATAATATAATAATATATAATTTTATATAATTATATATATATTATATTATATTCTTGTGCATAGTTGACTTATAATTTTAGCTCCGTTGAGTTGTACGTTGATGCTCGGTTTATGTCTCAGTTTTAAATTTTCGAACACCTTTTTGTACGCTTAGATATCTTGTACTTTGCATTTCGCGGCTTGTACTCTTGTCATTTTTAGGCGTTTCTTATCAATAAATTGAACCACTTGAATTATATCTTGTACATTTGAGCTTTTTGGTCATTTGCGTCTTCAAATCGTCGTTTTCTTTTTTTGTCTTCGCACTTATTTATTTAAACGAATATTACATAAAAATAGAACAATTGCAACTAAAAGCTTTACATATTGGAAGGATATTGTGCCTAAATATATGTTCATTTGGAGCACTATCAATCACCATTTTGACTTGGTCATCAAACCCATTCGACATTTTGACAAACCATTTAACCACCAAACCAACTCGTCTCTGGTTGCCTGCTGTTATCGAAGAACATGACCAAGACAAGCCATTATGTTTGCTACTACCATCGTCTCTTGTTTGTTACTGTTGTTCGAAGATTAACATCAAAACCGGTTACTGTTTTTTTTTATGTCAAAAGGACCCAAACACCATCTAATAATATTGTTATTACTATTTCTATTCTGGTTGAGAACACCATCAAACACCCCATCGATCATCACATAAAATCACCATAGTTTGCTACTCCAGCTATCTGATCGAACAACCCAATATACCACATAATAGTGTTTTGCTACGTAAAATAGTAGCTTCTTGCAACTATTGCTCGCTTTCTGTACGTCCTAGTTCAAGTCGAGCACCAACACCACTCGATAGCTGCTACACGATGAAACCCACTCGTTGCTACAATCGTTGCTCTATTTTTCCTGTAAATCAACTATACTGCTACGTTTTTTGTGTTTCCAAATAGTAAGATAGCGAATAATGATTAATGATGATGATACGATATGAGTCGATGATATATGAAGATGATGAATATATATACTTCCCGTCATTTAATTTTTTTTCTTCTTCTTTTTGTTTTGTCGAACCACCAACACAACCACATCTATCGCTATATTATTTTTCTTTTCTTTCGATGAATGATGATGTAATGATGATGAAATGATTATGATGAGAAGGAAGAGGAGGATGTACTATAATCTGTTCGAAAAATGGCTGTTGTTGCATTCAGTTTCTGTATCCGAACAATAACAACAACGATAATAATACTAGCGTATGATTTTAGGATAACCCTGCTTTCCTTCTATTTTGTTCCAATCACAGACCATAAACCCACTTGAATAACACCTGCAATATTGTTGTTCTTGATTTGATCAAACCCAACACCATCGTCAAACTATTATTTCTGTTTATGTTCAGTCGTGATCCAAACCGAACACCACTTGAAAACCTTCTATCCTTTTCGTGACTGATGATGATGATAAAACGACGACGATGGTTATGTGATAATGATGAGATGATAGAAGATGATGAAGATGATACGTGATACGATGATGATGATTGAAGAGCCAAAGCTGCCCACTATTCGCTTGTTACCAGGAAACCTTCGATTATGTTACAGGTTATAATATGAATGAATTGGGCCACTAAGCTTTAATGTTGGGTCATCATGTTCTATTTACAAGTTGGGCCGTGACAGTGTAGTGATTAATTGTTGGGCCGAAGTCCAATTGTTAAACGGGCCGAAACCGTGTTAAAAGAAATAAAAATCGTAAATTGATAAGAATAGTAACATTGGTTCAGTGGTTGGGCGTGTTGTCTTTAACCGAGGAGTCTTGAGTTCGAGCCTTGGCTACGACAATTATTTTTTTGGAACTTTTTCTTGTAAGGTAGTATTATTA
This sequence comes from Rutidosis leptorrhynchoides, assembly GCF_046630445.1. Taxonomy (NCBI): domain Eukaryota; kingdom Viridiplantae; phylum Streptophyta; class Magnoliopsida; order Asterales; family Asteraceae; genus Rutidosis; species Rutidosis leptorrhynchoides. The sequence goes on along the minus strand of NC_092341.1, from coordinate 97,384,883 downwards.
CCCTTATACTTATTATTACTATTTATTATTGTTATTATTATTATTATTATTATTATTATTATTATTATTAATTTTATCATGTTTATTATTATTATTATTATCATTATTAATGCAAGTAGTATTATTATTGAAACTAACTTTTTTTTTTACCAAAATTATCACTTTTATTATTAAAACTATCATTATTATTATTATTATTATTATTATTATTATTATTATTATTATTATTATTATTATTATTATTATTATTATTATTATTATTATTATTATTATTATTATTATTATTATTAGAATTATCATTAGAATTATTATTTTTATTATCAATTTTATCATTATTTCTAACAATAATATTGTTATTTTTATCATTATCATTATTAGTAAATCAAATAAAGATTTTCTATATAAAAATATATTATTAACATAAAGCATAACTATATTACTATTTTTGTAATAAATATTAATTATCTACTTAAAGTATATAAAATAAATAAGTTAATTTAGTTATTAATGAAACGTACAAGTTACTAAAATAACAATTAATAATAATATCTAAATTTGTTCGATTACCATTATACGTGTTAATATATATACTTGATATAGGTTCGTGAATCCTAGGCCAACCCTGCATTGTTCAGTATCGTCGTATGCATATTTTTACTACAAAATATCGTATTGTGAGTTTCATTACTCCCTTTTTATATATATTTTTGGGACTGAGAATACATGCGCTGATTTTATTAATGTTTTACGAAATAGACACAAGCAATCAAAAAATACATTCTATGGCTGGATTATGAATATTGAATATCACCCCTTTTTAGCTTGGTAACCTAATAATTAGGAAATGGGTATGGCCCCTAACTGACGCGAATCCTAAAGATAGATCTATGGATCTCGACAAGTCCCATTCGGGGTACGGATGCTTTAGTACTTCGAGATTATTATTATTATACAGACGAGAGGTTCTGTTTGGGGATATTCTATGCATTAAAGTTAAGTCGGTTATCAAGCGTTCACCATGTGAATGATTTTTAATTCGCGGGTTACGCGTATTATTTTGTACTCAGGTTACGTGTACAATTAAATATATGAAATCTCGTGGTCTATTAAAATGATGGAAATGAATGTTTACGATAAACTAATGAACTCACCAACCTTTTGGTTGACACTTTAAAGCATGTTTATTCTCAGGTACGAAAGAAATCTTCCGCTGTGCATTTGCTCATTTTTAAGATATTAGTTGGAGTCATTCATGACATATTTCAAAAGACGTTGCATTCGAGTCGTTGAGTTCATCAAGATTATTACTAAGTCAATTAGAGTTGGATGTATTATGAAATGGTATGCATGCCGTCAACTTACAATGTAAAGAAAGTTTGTCTTTTAAAAACGAATGCAATGTTTGCAAAATGTATCATATAGAGGTCAAATACCTCGTGATGTAATCATATGTTATTGTATTCGTACTTGTGGATTAGGACGGGTCGCTTCATGTGGTATCAGAGCGGTGGTCTTATCGATCCAGGTCTGCATTAGTGTGTCTAACTGATAGTCGTTAGGATGCATTAGTGAGTCTGGACTTCGACCTTAGCTGCATGTCGAAAGTTTTTACTTATCATTTTCTGTCAGAAATTACCTGCTTATCATTCTTAGTCTAGACACGTCTTACTGCAGTTAGTGCATCATTAGTGTATAGACGAAATTCATATCTTAGCGTATCTGTTACTATAGACTTTACCTGACAGCTTCCGTAGATTCATCCATAACTTATGGAATTTTAGTATTATATATGCATATGTAAATTATGTATTGCAGGATACTAATTTACGTCGTATAATCTATTTCTTATCGAAAATCCTTCATCTAATCGTACGAGATGAATCCCTCAACCAGTTAGAGTCCCTCAGAATCCGATAGCTATTCCGATATGGATTTCCACTCGAACTCCGAAAGCAGTGTAACCAGAATGGATTAACCAATTAGCCATCATCAATTTTGGATAAATTGGGGATGAGTTCCTAGCCTACTTAATCAATGGAGAGGAGAAGAAGGCGATCCTTTCCACCAACCGAATTCACCTCTTGGCGAAGAACCTGAAACACTTACCGGCAAACCTGTTCGAAACACCATTTTATCTCATTTCCAGAGTATCTCACCACGACTATATCATAACTCAGATTCTAAACCTTATTCATTCGCTCGTTCCTACCGACAATCATCCCGGAGTAATAAGTCAATGAGCTTCGCGCCCGAGTTATACCCTTGGAAAATATGGTGCAAAACGTACTAGCTTCAGCAACATCACCGGCACCAACAGTACCACCAACATCAACACCAGTACCACCAACAACCCAAGTTTCAACATCACACGTCTCAACGTCACAATCCATACCTCGAACTTAATCATCGTTCTACGAATCATTCTATCTATTTTATCCTCGTTCTACATGGCGATTATGTAACCTCTAATATTTTAAAGATTATATATTCTAGTTCTAATGAAAAATCAAATGAGGTCAATATCCTATTGACTCATTAAATTCATGATTACATCTGAAGAAAATATATATGTATATATATTTTCATAAAGATTGTAATTAAAAGTTCATTTGTACAAACTGTTAATGGTGAAAATATTTTAACGGGTAGGTAATACCCGAGAAATATTTAGATTTCACATTAATAAGTTACACTATACATTCTTCCAATTTGATTCAACAGTCATTTACTATCCTACTTACATCCACAGATATACGTATCCGTTCACCGCAGAATAACCATTTTCATTCAATTTTATATTTGGATTTTGACCTATCAGAATCTAACAAGTGGCATAATGAAGAAAACATTGGACAGAAATAAAATATGTTAGAAACAAACAAATTAACTATGAGAAATTTTGTTAAGAATCCACGCTAACGAAATCCTAGCTAACTGATTACATTTTATTTATCGCAATTTATTTATCACAATTTATATTCTCGCAATTTTATTTATCGTCATTTAATTTCTGTTATTTATTTTACGCACTTTAAATATCGGGACACGTATACAAGGTTTTGACATATAATATCGACGAATCTATATATATATTATTTGGAATAACCATAGACACTCTATATGCAGTAATGTTCGAGTTAGCTATACAGGGTTGAGGTTAATTCCAAAATAATATATATACTTTGAGTTGTGATCGAGTCTGAGACATGTATACAATAGGTCACGATACGTATTAATTAATTCGAATATTATATATGAATTATTGAATTACTAACTGTGGAGTACTGTGGACTACCAACATTGGACAATTAAAATGAATTAAAATATTGATTATAACATATGAAACTAAACATTTCTTCAAGTTTGCCACTTGATTTCATCTTAAACCTCATTTGTATCTTGACGATTACAATCTGCGTTCAAACTTTTCATGATTATTGAAAACACCTCAATCGAGAGGATGAACTAACAGTACTTCATTTACGGAAGAAAAGATTGATGCATATAGTTATGCACCTGAAAACACTCAGAACCTGAGTAAACGTTTAACACGTATCTGTGATATCTCCTTTGACATTGCTATTACCGAAAATAACATTTCAATTTTTTTTTTCAAATAAGCCAATTTTGTCACAGCTCCAACAAATTAGCTTCAACTTTTCATTTGAATAAACCTTATTATAAAGATTACCCCTTCATCATCGTTACCGGGGAACCGTTTATATTCCACCACATTAGTTTTAAACTTACTAGAAACTTCATTGATCTTGAACTTTTCGAAAAATCATTACATTCAGTGAAACCCTATCATTTACCCATTTACATCTTATAACAAGAATTACTATACCAATTACCGAGAATTAGCAATCAGTATTTTGAAATCTCGCAGCATGTCTACATCAACAGTTATAAGTATACATATAATCCTTACCTCTTAGAATTATGATCTTCCATTCTGAAATTCTAAAAAGTACCCAGCCTACGAATCAATACTCGAAATGTTGAAAAAGCTGAATGAAGCAGCAAAAATTGTAAACGACGTTAACAGTCAAAAGTTTGATGATAAAGAATGGAGTGTTGGAAACGCTCAATAGAAAATTAAGTACCAAAAAGCGGATTATGAAAAATTATGAAGGAGACTGTGGACAAATCACAAGGACTAAACTTTTACATAAAGAATCCCGATGATTCTGATTCTGATGAAATCTTTAACGAATACCTTGCTCCTTAATCACTCTAAATCATCGTGAATGAATTTCTTCATCACAATTTGATTCTAAAATTCTAAGATATTATCGTATCCTCTATTATAAATATCCTCGATATATCTGAAGATAATTTCATAACTATTCTTATCCAAAATCATTTATCTTCTCGCGTTATCAGTGTTACATCAGAAAAGAAACTGTTTTAGTTTCTAAATTCTGAAACCTTCGAGTTTAAAGTATGAATGTTTTGAAGTAGTGTTGGGAACTGAAGCATGAGTTAGTATAATATAATGACACTTGATCAACGTGATTATATTACAGTAAGTCATGCTGAGTTTTTAAACGGAATGTGATGATTCACATACTATAACATCATGTGTATGACAACCCAAAAATTTTCGACAAAATTTGAACAAAATCTTTGAGACAATTCATTTAAACTTCAACAAATTCCAAAGATTCACGAACAATTATTCATAAATAATTATGCATTTGTATTAATTCATTATATTAATATTATTATTAATTTCATTTTTATCACTAATCATTATCATTTACAAATATTATTATTACAAATATAATTAATATTATTATTATTAATAATTATTAATAACATTAATATTATTAGTATTATCACTTTTAAGAATATATTTATTATTATTAATACAACTTATTAATAATATTAATAATATTATTATTAATAGTATTAATAACATTATAATGATTATATTCATTATTATTAATTATAATTAACATTTATCATTCCTATTATTAATATTGCCATATTAACATTATTATCATTATTATTTATCATCATTATTATTATTATTATTATTATTATTATTATTATTATTATTATTATTAATTTTATTAATATTAAAAGTATTATTATTAATATATTTATATTTATTATTAATATTAATTATATCAGATAAATATAAAAATTGGTTATCCTAACTGCTCTAAATTATTTTTTTACTAAACGTGATCTGCTACATCTGCTTTTAGTTTTTATATAGTCATGATTTTTTTTTAAAATATAATCATGATGTATTTTTTTTATATTCCTACTGGTTTTTAAATTGTTTCTGTCGACACATTGGGTTATAAAACGAACGAATTACACACTCATATAGACTAAATCATTCATTTATGCATTGTCATTATCAATTAAAAATCGATTACAGCTATTTTTTTAACAGAAAAGATGAAGAACAAGTTCGCTACCTCTGTCCTGTTACATTTTGTCAAAAGCTCGAATTTAAAATACATTTCAAAAACCTTAAATGTGGTTTTGTTAGGAATCATCCACTCAATATATCTGCAAAATTTCAGCTTCCAGTTCCTAAAATCGAATGCGAATTTTAGAGTCAAAGATTTGTTTTTTAAAAAGTCAAACGAGTTTCTAAGATCAAATTGAAGGATTAGAGGTTGTTTCTGTTAAAATTAAGAATTTAGAAAGTTTCTAGGATGGATTTGCAACTTATTTCGTGTAGGAATCATAACCTCAAACAGCCTTAAACTCAAAATCGTTGTTGAAGTTCATCATGTTCATCGCGAGAACTGCTGCTGCTTATATATATTTTTTCTCCTTTTTGTTCTGTTAAATCAATTTAATATCAAGTGATCAGTTTTTGTTTCATTTTCACATTTTAAATCAAACAAATAATTAGCTGTTATAATTTACTCTGGTCGTATAATTTTTGGGAAGAAGAATTAAGGGGAATCAGTTTAGTTCGAGTTATAATAAATTCAAAGGAGTTTAAATCAGAAAAATAGAAATGGATGGATGGTAATAGGTGTAGTCGGGGTAGCGAGAGGTCATGGGTTCGAGTCCCGTCTTGGGCATTTTTTTTTAGAAAGGGTTCCTAAGGTAGTTTTCTTAATATTTTTATTATTATTGTTGTTGTTATTATTGTTATTATTGTTATTATTATTATTATTATTATTATTATTATTATTATTATTATTATTATTATTATTATTATTATTATTATTATTAATTATTATTAAGTATTAGTATTATTATTATTATTATTATTATTATTATTATTATTATTGTTACTAGTATTATTAACATTAAAAGTATTATTATTAGTAATACTAGTATTATCATTATAATTATTAGTATTATCATTATAATTAGTATTATCATAATAATAATTATTATTATTTATATCATGATTATTATTATTATTATCATTTAAACATAAGTGTAATTATCATTATTAGTATTGTTATTATTAAAATTAATATCGTTATTATCATTTTTACAAAAATCGTCATTTTTACTATCATTAAAACTATATCATTATTATTATTAACATTTTTATCACTAGTATCATTATCATTATGAATATTATTATTATTATTTTTAAAGCCTTATTATGATTGTTATCATTTTACCACTAGTATTATTATTGTTATTACAAAATAATACAACTCATTAATCATTATCATTATTAATATTATTTTATCAAACAAATACTTATATATAGAATATATATATATATATATATATATATATATATATATATATATATATATATATATATATATATATATATATATATATATATATATAAGTATATATATATAGAAATATATAACGATTGAAATAATATATATAAACTTATTCGATTACGAGTATATGTGTTAATATATATACTTGATATAGGTTCGTGAATCCGAGGACACCTCTGTAGTTGTTCAGTGTTATCATACGCATATCATACAAACTATCATATCGTATCGTGAGTTTTCATAGCTCCCTTTTTATATATTTTTGGGCTGAGAATACATGCGCAACTTTTATAACTGTTTTATACGTTAGACACAAGTACCAACTGTTAAACTATGCTATACCCGGCTATGTCCGACTAAGTCCCTACAGTGATATTTTTAATTGCTCGTTGAATGTATTCTTAATTATTGGGGGTAGGCCTATCGGGAGTAACGTCCCTGATACATTTGACTAAGTCTTTGTATTACCTAATAATGAAATTAAACCGACAAGTATAGACACAACTTGTCATTGGGGCAAACTTTGAACGTTTAGTCTAAATATCACGAACTGGCATAACTTTTGGATCTGCGAGATCTACTTCTATATTAAATCTTGTGGTCTACATCTATTACTAAAATCATTGTTTATGACAAACCTATGAACTCACTCAACCTCGTGTTGACACTTTAAAGCATGTTTATTCTCAGGTCCTACATAATGCTTCCGCTGTGTATTTGCTAATTGAAAGCAACATTTCAACGAGTCATTCATGGATAATTTGAAAGACTTGCATTTGCTAAATTGATGATAATTGCTTGCTATGCTTGGATTCTTCATCACATATCATATCAACTAAAGACATTTAATGCGTTGTTCATTATATACAATGTAACGTATTTATCTTCCATTTCAAAACTCAATATAACGTCTCATATAGAGTCGTTCTCATTTATACAACCGTGATTTGATATAATTAGTCACAAATACCCCATGTCCTATTTGGGGGTGTGACAGAGATTGGTATCAGAGCCAGGTTTGTTGTAGAGAATCAGGATTGCATTTTATGTGTGCCTTATACAATTAGGTACCTTAGCAATGTAGGACTATAACTTTCCTTGACCATAGTGCCTTTAATTATTGCCTTTAACTGTCAAATGCTACACTATACTTTAGAAACGTCACTTATCTTAGAATGCCAAGCCAATCTAAGAACTCTGCTCACTGTCCTAAGTATTATCCAATTCCGCCACCGCATTTAAATGCAACACCATGATTTCAGAAATTCTTGACATTCTTAGGTCATTTATCATGGTTTTGTGTATTACATATGTATTACATGAAACATTATCCATGATTTTTGAAACTCCTATAATTGTTACTATTCATACTCAAACGTATATAACTCCCTGTTATATATCACGTACCTATATGCCTTATGCCTTTATGCATCGGTTTGCGAACCAAAAAATGTCATTTGGGTTATCACAGTATACGAATTGAAAGTCTTTAATCGAAAGATTATCATATTACATACTTATCATTTTATGATCTCGACACGTCATACTGCCATTATTGGAGTATAGACACATCATATCTTATTATATCTTATCATATCTATCTTAATAGACTTTGTCTAACACTTTTCCTAAATTTTCTTCGTAAATTACGAAAATCTTTTGCTATATATACATATTCAAGGAGACGAATATATTATTCAGTATTCAACACCCACTCGTATCAAAAACCCTAATTCCAATCACATAAGATGGATTTCTCACCTGATTCCTCGAACTCCTCGAGCTCCAATGGCAGCGTAACCGGAATGAAAAAACCAATTAGTCATCACCTTTTCTGGATGAATTGGGGATGGGTTCGTAGTCGACTCAATCAATGAAGAAGTGAAGAAGGTGATCCTTTTCACCCACCACATTGCCCTATTGGCGAAGAACCTGAAGCACTTACCGGCGAACCGATCCGAAACACCATTTTCACCCTCATTTCCAGAACAGCTCGCCACGATTATATAATATCTAGAATTCTAGATCTTATTCATCCGCTAGTCCGAACCTCCAATCATCCTGGAATAATAGAAGAAGTCAACGAGCTTCGCGCTCGAATAGTGGCTCTGGAGAATATAGTGCGAAATCTATAAGCATCAGCTTCACCAACAACAACATCCGCATCCCACGCCTCAACATCACACTCAGTACCTCGGATATCAACATCATACGCCCCATAGATACCAAGGAATATTAGTAATAATGAGTTAAGATGTATTGACTCATTCTTTTTGAAGAATTATATATGTATACTTTATATGTATATGTATATGTATATATATATATATATATATATATATATATATATATATATATATATATATATATATATATATATATATATATATATATATATCGTTTAATAAATCATTTCGTACTAAGCTATTACGTGTGAATCTTAACTAGTATGTACTACTTGGTTAATTCATATCACTAATATGTTATGATGTATATCCTTTGTTAATGACTTAACAATCGTTAATCACTGCTTCAACACAATAAACTCCATTTCATAATAAACCATGTGTATTATTCAAATACATATTTGATTGTATACTTTCATTTTTGATGTACTCGAAACTTTTTTTGAAAACATTATTTGTGCCTTGCGAAGTTCACAAGGATTTCACGAGCATCAACATCATATACCGAGGTATATCAATAACAATGAACGATGAGGTATTGACTCATAACTTCATTAGCGAAATATTTCGCAACAATTATGAAATCTCTAAGGTTTTGGAGATTATTTATTCTCATTCCAACCGCAAATCAAATGAGTTTAATATTATATTAACTCATTAAATCTATATTGTATCTGAAGAATACATATATGAACGTATATCTTCATAAAGATTGTAATTAAAAATTCTTTTGTACAAACTGTTAATTTTGAAAATATTTTAACGGCTAGGTAAAACCCGAGAAGTATTTATATCTCACATTAATATGTTACATTGTACATTCTTCAAATTCTGATTCAAATAATCAGTAGCTATCCTACTTATATCCACATGATATATGTATACGCTCACTAAGGAACAACCATTTACATACAAATTCAATTACATGTTCTGATTTTGACATATCAGAATTCAAGTAAAGCTTTAGCAAGTGTTATCATCCTAAAGATCACTACATTCATGAATTATATTCATTCGTATTCTATGATGAATTATTACATCAAACCACCGAAATTATCATTCATTACTTTTGAAATCAACAACGCCTATTCGTCAACCATTAGATCTGTTGACGATTACAATAAGTGTTTAATCATCTAAAAATAAAATTTCTTGAAACCATCTCGAATTAATAATCAATGATTCAGATTCTTTAACCTTGAGAATGCTGACGAAGCAGCAAAAGCTATAGATGGTCTTAATGGCCAAAAGTTTGATGATAAAGAATGACGTATTGAAAAAGCTCAGATTTGGAACTGAAAAACGGATTGAGCTAACCATGGAGGAGACCAAGGACAAATACAAGGACCAAACCCTATATTCAAAGAATCCAGGTAATTCTGGATCCGATGACATCTTAGAGAATACTTTGCTCTGAAGTCATGTTAAAAGCTCGCGGAAAACTTTTCTTCATCAACTTTCGAACTTAGAAATTCCAAAATATCATCATAAATATCTTCGATATTTCTGAAGATATTTTCATAAATATACTCGTCCGAAATTATATACCTCTTCGTGCTATATGTATTACAATATTTTGGAAACTTCTGTAAAACCTAAGTATAAATTATGAATGATTTTTGAAGTAGTGTTGAGAATTGAAGCATGAGTTAGTATAATATAATGACGTCAGGCTAACGTGATTATATTACAGTAAGTCATGCTAAAATTTTAATGGAAGATGATGATTCATAGACTTTATAATCATCATTTGCTATGTTACACGACTTTTACATTCTACTTAACCTCTGAACATATCAAGAAAATATATTCTTGATATTTCTATCCTTAGTAATTCTTGTAATTTGACAAATCAAATCGTGCTATTACCTTTCCTTTCTACTTTGTATATTATGATCATTCGAAACTTCATACCTACAAATTCTGGACCATTACTCGCTTTACAAAAGCATGAAGCTCCGACATATAAGGGAAAATACAAAGCCCGATAATAACACCAAAATTACAAACCGTGTATATCAATACGTATTGTAATGTAAATACACGAGAGAATTAAAAACATTATAACCTCAAGGGAATAGTAGAAGAAAACAAATTCCTCTGGTGATAAATGAAAAAGAAGAATGACTGTATATATGGTCAAAATAATAACAAGGATCAGAACTGGATTCAGCATTTCCTTAATCTTTTGGAAGTATGAATTGAGAAAGAAAGTATAGAAGTGGTGAAGGTAACGAAACGGAAGAAGCTAATTTATAGCGAAATTCCAGATACAGCAATCGAGGCAATTCACCGCATTTAATTAAAGAAAATCCCAAATTTCTTAATTACCGAAGAATCAAATCTTATAGATTACGAAGATTTCTTTAAATCCCTTGAATTCCGGAAATCAACTTTAACTATGTCAAAAGTTAAGGCGAACATTCAATTTTCTCATTCCCTCTTTTACGATAGCTTCGTTTATACGCTTCCTATAATCGAATCATTTTATCCATATTATTCAATAGTGATAAAACTTTATTTTTCAACTTATATTCATCATTACAATATTCTTGTTGTAAACAAGGACGATCTCTATCAAATTTCATGAATGTGATTTTCATGAAATCCTCTCTATTTTGTCCGCCCTAAAATTGTGGCATAAACGCTCAAAGTTTTAAATGAGCTCAATACTATTCATAACACTTTTCATGTATTTAATTTACTGAAATGACTTGTATAACATCATCTTTTTGAATGATCTCCGCATTAATAATAAAATGCACTTCATCGAAGAACCTGTAGAATTTATGGTTCGTATGATTTAAACATTTGAAACAGAACAATATTCTATCCGTTGGAATTCATGCAAGACCCCGAGCATACCTGGAAACGTGAAGATGAAATAAAACATAAATATCCTCGTCTATGTACGAACAACGCCGATTGATGTCAACAACTAAATTTTGGGACTAAATTTCTTTTAACGGGTAGGTACTATGACAACCCGGAAATTTTTGACAAAATTTGAACAAAATCTTTGAGACGATTCATTTAAACTTCAATAAATTCCGACGATTCACGAACAATTATTCATAAATAATTATGCATTTGTATTAATTCGTTATATTAATATTATTATTAATTTCATTTTTATCACTAATCATTATCATTTACAAATATTATTATTACAAATATTATTAATGTTATTATTATTAATAATTATTAATAACATTAATTTTATTAGTATTATCACTTTTAAGAATATCATTATTATTATTAATACAACTTATTAATAATAATATTATTATTATTATTAATAGTATTAATAACATTATAATGATTATATTCATTATTATTAATTATAATTAACATTTATCATTCCTATTATTAATATTGCCCTATTAACATTATTATCATTATTATTTATCATTAATATTAATAATAATAATAATAATAATAATAATAATAATATTATTATTATTATTATTATTATTATTATTATTAATTTTATTAATATTAAAAGTATTATTATTAATATATTTATATTTATTATTAATATTATTTATATCAGATAAATACAAAAATTAGTTTGTTATCCTAACTGCTCTAAATTATTTTTTTAAACGTGATCTGCTACATCTGCTTTTAGTTTTTATATAGTCATGATTTTTTTTTAAAATATAATCGTGATGTATTTTTTTATATTCCTACTGGTTTTTAAATTGTTTCCGTCGACACAATGGGTTATAAAACGAACGAATTACACACTCATATGGATTAAATCATTCATTTATGCATTGTCATTATCAATTAAAAATCGATTACAGCTATTTTTTAACAGAAAAGATGAAGAACAAGTTCGCTACCTCTGTCCTGTTACATTTTGTCAAAAGCTCGAATTTAAAATACATTTCAAAAAAATTAAATGTGGTTTTGTTAGGAATCATCCACTCAATATATCTGCAAAATTTCAGCTTCCAGTTCCTAAAATCGAATGCGAATTTTAGAGTTAAAGATTTGTTTTTTAAAAAGTCAAACGAGTTTCTAAGATCAAATTGAAGGATTAGAGGTTGTTTCTGTTAAAATTAAGAATTTAGAAAGTTTCTAGGATGGATTTGCAACTTATTTCGTGTAGGAATCATAACCTCAAACAGCCTTAAACTCAAAATCGTTGTTGAAGTTCATCATGTTCATCGCGAGAACTGCTGCTGCTTATATATATTTTTTCTCCTTTTTGTTCTGTTAAATCAATTTAATATCAAGTGATCAGTTTTTGTTTCATTTTCACATTTTAAATCAAACAAATAATTAGCTGTTATACTTTACTCTGGTCGTATAATTTTTGGGAAGAAGAATTACGGGGAATCAGTTTAGTTCGAGTTATAATAAATTCAAAGGAGTTTAAATTAGAAAAATAGAAATGGATGTATGGTAAGAGGTGTTGTCGGGGTAGCGAGAGGTCATGGGTTCGAGCCCGTCTTGGGCATTTTTTTTTAGAAAGGATTCCTAGAAAAATAGAAATGGATGTATGGTAAGAGGTGTTGTCGGGGTAGCGAGAGGTCATGGGTTCGAGTCCCGTCTTGGGCATTTTTTTTAGAAAGGGTTCCTAAGGTAGTTATCTTACTATTTTTATTATTATTATTGTTGTTGTTGTTATTATTATTATTATTATTATTATTATTATTATTATTATTATTATTATTAAGTGTTAGTATTATTATTATTATTGTTACTAGTATTATTATCATTAAAGGTATTATTATTAGTAATACTAGTATTATCATTATAATTATTAGTATTATCATTATAATTAGTATTATCATTATAATTATTATTATTATTATTATTTATATCATGATTATTATTATTATTATTATTATTATTATTATCATTTTAACATAAGTGTAATTATCATTATTAGTATTGTTATTATTAAAATTAATATCGTTATTATCATTTTTACAAAAATCGTCATTTTTACTATCATTAAAACTATATCATTATTATTATTAACATTTTTATTACTAGTATCATTATCATTATGAATATTATTATTATTATTATTTTTAAAATCTTATTATGATTATTATCATTTTACCACTTGTATTATTATTGTTATTACAAAATAATACAACTCATTAATCATTATCATTATTAATATTATTTTATCAAACAAATACTTATATATAGAATATATATATATATATATATATATATATATATATATATATATATATATATATATATATATATATATATATATATATATATATATATATATATGTATATATATATATATATATATATATACAGAAATATATAACGATTGAAATAATATATATAAACTTATTCGATTACGAGTATATGTGTTAATATATATACTTGATATAGGTTCGTGAATCCGAGGACACCTCTGTACTTGTTCAGTGCTATCATACACATATCATACAAACTATCTGTAACATCCCGTTTTCCCGTACACGTCTAAAGGTACACACTTAGTCATTGGTACGTTTGTAACTCGTTAGCTTTTACGTAAATGTATAGATATATGTGTAGTTATATATAGATATATACTTGATAATGTGTGCTTATACAAGTTATACATGGGTTTTGTTAGCATTAAGTCTTGCGAGACTATTGTTGACGGCTAGGTGAATATAGGAAGCGAGTTTGGAATGTACAAATTAAATAACATCAAAAATTGTTTAAGGTGATCGAGCTGTTCAGATGCAGCCTTAAGCCGCGCCGCGACAAAGGGGTCCGCGCCGCGGCATATAAAGCAATACCAGATCAGAAAGTGGGTTAAAAGGGGTCGTTTTTCCTTCGATACGTCGCGCCATGACAAACGGGCCGCGCCGCGGCATCTCTGCTGTTCTGACTCCGATTTCTACTCAATTTAAAAGGGTTTTAGGGGTAATTTGGTCTTTTTGCGTGTAGATCAGATTGGAGCATTAAATCACAGCCACTTATCCATTTATTTCATTTCCTTTTCTCTTTTCTTTTCAATTTCTCTCCCAAAACACAAAACCCACTTAGATTAATCTTGGGATTTGAAGGTGAAGATTTGTGAATCAAACCTAGGAGCAAGAATTAAAGTTGTTCTCCTTGTTGTTAGCTACAAGAAGATAGTCTTGGTAAGTTCTAACTTCATGTTTTAAGTTTTAATTGGGCAATGGCTAGGGTTTTGGTTACTAGAGATTTGTAAGACCCATTTGGTGGTAAAATGGGTGAATTTGGGTAATGTTGTTGTAATAAAACCCTAATAGCCACAATCTAGGGTTTTAGCCTTGTGATTTGAGTTTGTAAGGGTCAAATGGTGTTGTTAGTCACTAATGCACTTTTAGATTAATGAAACAAGTGTTAATGGGTAAGTTTGACTTGATTGTGAGTCTAAGTAATATAAAATGGGTCAAAATGTACTAGTTGACCTAATTAGATGAAATGGGTATGGATTACCCTACATTTGTGTTAATTGAAGTTAGTAGACTTTAATTCACTAGCATTAGTGATTAAAGTCGAGTCTTGGCCATTTAAGGGCGGTTTTGGGTGTGGTTGAGTCATTTAATGCGAATTGGGTCATTAAATGCTCAAAGTGTAAATAATGTGGTAAATACCATTAGTTGTGTATTGAATGTGTACCTATGTATTAGGTACTTTGCTCGGAGTATACGGAAGCAATTAAATCATCACCGAAGTGTTAAGGTGAGTGGAGTAATTATACGTATGTGTATATAGCGTATTTATTTGTGAATGTTATGGTATGAACCACCGAGCCGGTAGTGCCATAACATGTGTGGGTTAGGATGTGAACCACGAGCCGATAGCATCGAGTGTGAACCACGAGCCGGTAGCACTCTAAACTAAGGTGTGAACCACGAGCTGGTAGCACTATAAACTAAGATGTGAACCACGAGCCGGTAGCATCGAGTGTGAACAACGAGCCGGTAGCACTATAAACGTGTATGACTCAAAAGCGTATGGTGTGAACCACGAGCCGGTAGCACCATAGCGTTATTGGTTAACCATATTGAGATTGTTGTTTTGTTTAGCATATAATATATATTGAGTTAAGTATATGCTAATGAAGTGGTGTGATAATGTACGACTTGTTAGTGTTACGGGTATGTTGACATGCTATTTGAGTTACAAGTTCGTATGAGGTATTTGGTATTGTGATTGCAAATGGATAGGTTATATATATGTATGTATAATTGTTGCACTCACTAAGCCTTGCTTACCCTCTTCTTGTTTACCATTTTTATAGGTTCCGGCTTAGACAAGGGTAAGGGCATACGTTTGGATTAGTGGTCTCCCGCTTATGTTGTCGGGGGGTGCTTTTGGTGTTAGCTTTTTGAAGTTGGCCTAACCTTTTGGGTAGTTTAGCCCCAAACCATGCTCGAGTGTCGTTTGGATTATAAACTATCATTGTAGTGGGTCAAACTTGTATTAAACTTAATTAATGGCCTTCGTGCATTTTGTAAACATTTAAATTGATGTACGTTTAAATGGAACTTGTGGAATGGTTTACATATTTAATTGGCGCGTAAATGTGTATTATATAAAAAAAATATTTTATCGTATGGAATACGGGTTGAGATGTTTCAAGTGGTATCAGAGCATGGTCTAAGGGATTTAGGCGACTTGAGATAGGTGCCTAGACCTGGGCTTTATTGTGTGAGCGCTTTATGCGGGACTTGTAGGACTTTGGGTCTAATCGGGAATTGTTAGTGCCTTGGTTTATGTTAACTAACCTTGTGCTAATTGTTTTGTGTTGTGTTTAGCAATCATCAAGCAAGACGGATGTTGTACTAGCAAGTTAATGCGACGTGCTCGCGTAACAATGATTAGCTACCGTTGTTACGGGTGCAAATCGTGTCAAACAAGTAATGTACGACGATTGTTGAACAAGATGGGGTAGTGTGGTACGTATGTAAATACTTACATGTTATGCCTTTTCTTTCATGGTTTAACCTTTTTCGTTTTATAGAATGAAGACGATAAACGGACACGATAATGATATCGGTGGTACAAGCGAGGACCCCAAATTCACGGCCAAGGTTGAGGCCATCTAGAAGAACTACAAGGAGGACTTCCTTGTTAGCGTGAGAAAGGTTTTCAAGGAATCGGTTGACTAGCAAATAACCGATTTAATTAATGAACGAATGAAGGCCACTGTCGATGAGGCTCTTGAAGCTAGAAACATTTATCCTCATGGTGAAGGAGGTGAAGGAAGACGGGACTTCCACTACAAAAATTTCAAGGATACTCAACCTACGATGTTTAATGGGGTGAGGGATCCATTGAAAAGCACTTGTTGGATTTCCGATATCGAGGGGGCATTCCGTACAGCGGAGTGTCCTCCCAAGAAGAAGACGAGGTATGGGTCTAGCATGTTACGTGAAGAAGGCAAGTTGTGGTGGGACGATAAAATCAATTTATATGGCGAAGAGCAATGCATGATCTTGACATGGGAGGAGTTTAAGAAGGAATTTTTCCAAGAATACCGAACTTCTTCCGACCTTGATAAAATCCGGGACGAGTTGTATCATTTGCAACAAGGTTCAATGGCTAAGTCTTCTACCGTACTTTAAATGATGAGTTGAAGGGTAAGATTAGTCGGGGTATGGCTAAGTCTTTTGAGGAGTTGTTTGAGTTGGCTTGGGGTTTTGAGCCAGAGGTTCCAAGGAAAAGCGATTTAACTTTTTCTAAAAGAAAGTTTGAAGGTTCGAGTCATTCGAACTTTTCCAATAAAAAGAACAAGAAAGGCTCAGAAAGCGTTAATAGTGTGAAGAAGGGTGCTTCCGGGGGTTTCGGGCCCACGTGTTATAATTGTAATCAAAGAGGACACATGGCCCGTGATTGCACCAAGGCGTCGACCAAAGTCACTTGCTTTAATTATGGTAAAGAGGGGCACAAGAGGCCGGAATGCCCCGATTTGAATAATGATCATGCTAAGAAGTTAGAGAAGGCGGCGGGCACGGCTAGGGATCGCAACTATTTGATGACCAATGACGAAGCCAAAAAATCAAACGAAGTAGTGTCAGGTACTTTCATGGTTAATTATAATCCGGCAAGGATACTTTTTGATACTGGTGCTAACTTGTCGTACGTGTCACCAAAATTTGTGCCTAAACTTAATAAACCATTAGCTAAGTTGAGTCGTCCGGTAGAAGTAGAAATAGTGGACGGCAAGACGGTGTTAGTGGTTGATGTGTGTAATAATTGTGATGTTGTTTTTGGTGCCGAAAACTTTAAGATTGATCTTATCCCGATGACTTTGGGAGATTTTGATATCGTTGTTGGTATGGATTGGCTCTATCATAATAGAGCCGGTATTGCATGCCATGAAAAATCTATTCATGTGAAAACCCCAAGTGGGGGAGCGCTAATTATTCATGGCGATAAGTGAAGAAGACTTGTGCCGATATGTTCTTTTGCGCGGGCACGTCGTTTTCTTGTTAGTGGTGGCATGGCTTTTCTTGTCCATGTTGTTTGAAAGGACCCGTTAATATACATTATAAACGATTCACAATAGTTGATTACATCGCGAGGTATTTGACCTCTATATGATACATTTTACAAACATTGCATTTGTTTTTAAAAGACAAACTTTCTTTACATCGAAAATTGACAGGCATGCATACCATTTCATAATATCCACTGTCCAACTATAAATTGACTTAATAATAATCTTTTATGAACTCAATGACTGGAATGCAACGTTCTCGATATATTCTATGAAAGACTCCAAGTAATATCTTGAAAATGAGCAAACGCACAGCGGAAGATTTCTTTCAATCCTGAGAATAAACATGCTTTAAAGTGTCAACCAAAAGGTTGATGAGTTCATTAGTTTATCATAATCATTCATTTTCATCATTTTAATAGACCACAAGAATTTCATTTCCAGTTCTCATAAATATACGCCCCATGCATAGAGACAAAAATTATTCATATGGTGAACACTTGGTAATCGACATTAACAAGATGCATATAAGAATATCCCCTATCATTCCGGGAAATCCTTCAGACATGATAAAACAATATCGAAGTACTAAAGCATCCGGTACTTTGGATGGAGTTCGTTAGGCCCAATAGATCTATCTTTAGGATTCGCGTCAATTAGTAGATCGGTTTACTAATTCTTAGGTTACCAAGCAAAAGGGGCATATTCGACTTCGATCATTCACCCATATAATGTAGTTTCAATTACTTGTGTCTATTTCGTAAAACATTTATAAAAATTGCGCATGTATTCTCAGCCCAAAAATTAAAGGGTAAAAAGGCAAATGAAATTCACAGTATTGTATTTCGTAGTAAAAATACATATAACGTCATTGACCAAGTGCAAGGTTGGCCTCGGATTCACGAACCTATATTAATTATATATATATATATATATATATATATATATATATATATATATATATATATATATATATATATATATATATATATGTTGGTCAAAATTTGTCTAACAATTTAGTTTAGGTCATAGTGTATCACAATCCTAATGCTCGAAACTAATATGCAAAGGTCAACAAAAGTCAATTTGACTCAAAATGATTTCCAGAATCTATACATGATTACTATATAGTTTAAATATCGTCATTTTTATATTTTTAAATATTTTTAAAAGATTTATTAGAGTAAATAATATAATTCATTTATTAATAAATAAAATTTTTATATTAAAATTTTTATAATAAAATATACTCATATATATATTAAGTAATAAAATTTATAGAGTTCATCTAATATCATAAAGATAATATGATAGGTATTATTAAAGTAATTTTATTACACATAGTAAAATATGTTTGTATCACATATTTATTTGATAAAATAATATCTATAATAATAATAGTAAGTAAAAATTGTATTATTTTGTAATAATAATAATTATTATTCTATTACTAAAATATCAATATTTATAATTACTAAAATGACATTATGATAAAATGATAATTCTAATTATGATAACTTTAATATTTACGATACTTTTTAATATTATCTTTAAAATAATACTTCTATTAATAATGATATTTTATAATAACATTGACATTTCTATTAAAATGATAATTTTTGTTAAAATAATAGTTTTAATACTAATGATACTTTTATTAATAATAGTAATGATAAAAATAATAAGAACAATAATTTTATCTAAATCAATATCTTATAATATTTTAATTTCATCATGGTACACATACTCATTATTTCCTAATTGTTTCATTTAATAGTTTTTAATCGACTTTTATATCGTGTTCATAATAATGTTAATAATAGTAATCAAAATAATTAGGTGTTACTAATATTAGTTATAATTACAATAATACTAATCATGATAATTACTATGACATTATTAACGATAATACTAATAATTATGTTAATGATAATATAATAATAATAATAACAATAACAATAACCATTTTTGAATAATGATATATATATTAATAATAATAATAAAAATAATAATAATAATAATAATAATAATAATAATAATAATAATAATAATACTAATTATAACTTTAACAATAATAACGATAGTAATAATAATAAAAATAACAATTTTTAATGATAAATCCTTTTATTGATAAAGATAAGATAAAACTAGAACGACGATAATAACGACGATAATAATAATAATCATTTTTTATAATAATACCAAATTTCAATTGACTATAACTTCAAATCCGTTCATCGAAACCATTCGATATCTAAATGAAAAGTTCTTAATTTTTCGCTAGCTTTCCAACGACATGCATATCTTATACTTTATCTCAACCGTATATGTAACTAATTCAGGATTCAACATTACCTAACTAAAGGCAATATCATAAGTACAAGCATGCATAATCCTATATACTCGAGCACTAGTCAGGGATACACTATTAGTATGTAAAAATTAAATTATGAGCGCTTACGTATCAATATTGAGATTCAATATTGCAGGAAAGGTACATAGACGCAACGGGGATGATAAACACTAGTTTGACTCATGAGCAATACTCCCAAACCATACCTATAACCTCCATAGCTATAATCCATAATTTCCTTAGCTTTATCCCGCTCGAAAAACAATTTCGAAATCACTCGGACAGCACTCCGTCGTAATATTTTATGTATACTAATAATATCTTGAAATAATACGGAGTAAATATATATATGTAAATTGATTGAGAGAGTTTAGAGAAAAATATTTTCAAGTTTCTATGAAATAATGAAACCTATTGAATTCTATTTATAATAGACTTTTGAATTATTAAAGTGAATTATTAAAGTATGAATTATTAAAGTGAATTATTAAAGTATGAATTATTAAAGTGAATTATTAAAGTATGAATTATTAAAGTGAATTATTAAAGTAAGAATTATTAAAGTGAATTATTAAAGTATGAATTATTAAAATGAATTATTAAAGTTAAAGTAAAGTAAAAATAAAGTAAAGGTAAAGTTTAAGTATAGTAAAAGTAGAAAACTATGTACGTATAATACGCGTATAAATATATATAATATTAATTTAAATCATTATATATATTTAATAAAATAAAATATAAATATCGTTATCTTTATCATACTGGTTAAGTAATAAGTTATCAAAAGTGGTTCTAGATATTTATAAAAGTTATATACGTTTTAATAATAAAGTTCTTTTTAAACTGAAAACATTTTTGTACGTTTGAAACTGAATCAAATAAATATGATAATTTTGTTTTCCAAAACTAAATATATTTAAGAATCATTTTGTTTAAAGGTTAAAATAATGGAAATCGTTATATCATAAAATGTTTTAGAAAAGTAAAATCATATATAATCATAATAGGTTTCAAGTTTTTAAATTACAGTATGTTGGTGAAACATGGGATAAAGTTCAAAGGTTAAATAAACGTATGAAATCATCTTAATGAAAAATGTCGAGTTACTTAACTTGTCGATATCCAACATCTAAGTTATTTACACTCCACGTTCTTACTTATAAATCACTTTACCATTTTTTGAATGTTGTAAAAAAATAGATTTCTTAAATCACAGTGGACCTCATAACATAGACCCGTAATCATATCACAATGTATCTGATAAATCAATCATTTGATATTATCTTCTAATTCCATCGATAAACATATTGAAACAAATACGTTCGTGTAAAGTATTATACATTTAATACTTTATTAATATTCTCAAGTTATAATATATATATATATATACATATATATACATATCTATTTATATATAACGGTTCGTGAATCGTCGGAATTTGGTTGAGGTTATAATGAATGTATGAACACAATTTAAAATTCTTGAGATTTAACTTAACAAACTATGCTTATCGTGTCGGGATAATATAAAGATAAAGTTTAAATTTGGTTGGAAATTTTCGGGTTGTTACAGTACCTACCCGTTAAAGAAATTTCGTCCCGAAATTTGAGTGGAAAGGTCGTGAATGATAATAAGTATGTTTTCATGATGCATACGGGCTGAAAATTATAGTTTTATCATCAGTGAATAATTTGGATAAACAATCTATTTATATGAAGAGTACGAATGAAGCTAACATAGAAGAGTGAAATGAGTAAGTGTAGATTCATCTTATCATTTGACGTAGATATGATTGATTTCCAGATTTCAAGGGATTTGAAGAAAATCTTCATAATAAGATTTGATTCTCCGGTAACCAAGGGAATTAGGATCCGCTTTAAATGCGATCGTCCATTTTAATTGTTCTGTCGGAGATTTTCTTATAAATTCACCTCCTTCGTTTCCTTACAACTCACACCTTCTGTTGATGCATTTTATGCAAGACCCTAGATATCTACCCACGTCCATTGCAGGTACAACAGTTTACAGGCCACCATGATTGCTCGTTATTATCCTATCCGTATTTGTATGTGGTTACAGGAACTGCAGGAACGAGATTTGGATATTTGACTATGTTAGACTTAGACTGACGTACGAGTGAAGCCTCACTAGTACGGCTGACAGGCTCATACGCACGGTTGATGCTGAGCTAAGTCACAATTACAACCTAAATGAGAAGACACGAGTGAGTGATCACCCGTACTGCTGATGAAGCCAACTCGTACGTGTGATGGATGAATCATACAGGTGAGTCAACAACAGGGGTATATAAAGTCTTATGTTCTTCATTTTAGGTTAAGCCTCTCATTTGTTACACACACTCAGATCTGGTGATCTCCTCTGATTCTCTCTCAGTCCAAATCACCCAGGTGGTGAATAATAGTTCTAGGTGTTAATCTAATCACACTTGATTTAGTTGTGGTTTGACTAAATTAATCAAAAAAAAACTTAACCTATTCACTATAGGGTTTGATTCACTTATTCCGCCATTGTGTGAATTAAATCTGTTGATTTCTAAGTTCCTAGTCATGTTTCATCACCTTCTATTCTTTCCCCCTCAACTCATATTTTAAAGTATTCATCAATATGCTCCATCCAGTTCTGATTCTCGATATACTTCTAACTTTCATATCGGTCATTCTTCTTTTTCATCTACTGCCGGAAGAATCTATTTACTTTTACTATACCCTTGGGTTTATAGTATTTTTAGTTCTCCCGTGTCTTTATCTTGCTATTTGCATCGATATATACGGTTTATAATTTCTGGTTTGTCGTTGAGCTTTATATCTTCCCTTATATTTCAAAGTCTCTGCTTTTGTCTTCTATAATCATTGTCATCCACAGTTAATGCTCTCTTTCATTTGCTGCGATTTATACCCCAATTTCTATTTCGGAGTTTTTCCTTTCGTTTCTTCTTCTTGCGATTAAGCACCGCTCGTAATGGTCCAGAATTAGCAGTTATAAATTTCGGAATGAACATTTTTAATGTTCTAAGAAGGAAATGGTAATGGCAGTTCTTGATTTATTAAATTACCAGAATACCCTGGAAAAGACCGAATCATCAAGAAATATTTTCTTGATATTTTAGAGATTAAATAGAATATAAGAGTCGTGTAACATGGCACATGATGACGTTATGATCTGTGAATCATCACGTTCCATTTAGAAACTCAGCATGAATTACTGTAATATAATCACGTTGATCAAGTGTCATTATATTATACTAACTCATGCTTCAGCTCCTAATACTACTTCAAAAATATTCCTATTTTAAACTCGAATGTTTCAGAATTTAGAAACTAAAATAGTTTCTTTTATGATGTAATACATATAGCGCGAAGAGATAAATGATTTCAGATAAGAATAATTATGGAAATATCTTCAGAAATATGGAGGATATTTATAATGAAAGATACGATGATATCTTAGAATTTCTAATATCAGGGGATGATGAAGAATATTGTCTGTAGAGGTTTAGTGTCAGCAGCAAGGTATTCGTCAATGACTTCAGCAGACACTGAATCATTTATATTCTTTGAAGGTAGGTTCAGTCTTTGTGATTTGTCCACAGCCTCCTTCATACTTTGCTCAATCCGTTTTCCAGTTCCAAAACTTCTCTTTTTCTGCGCTTTGCCAGCATACTATTCATCATCATCAAACTTTTTACTGTTAAGGTCATTTTATAGTTTTTGCTGCTTCATCAACATTTCGAGAACTATTCCGCAGTTCAGGGTATTTTTCAGAAACTTCACATTCAAGTATGTAAGTCCAGGAGATAGATGTTATATGTACACATATAACTGTTGGCGTAGAAATGCTGTGAGATTTCAAAATACTGATTGCTACTTCCCGATGATTCGTATAGCAATTCTCGTTACAAGATGCGAATGAGTAAATGATGAGGTTTCGATAAATATAATGATTCTTCGGAATGCCCAAGATCAGTGAAGTTGTTGGTAAGTTTTTTGCTAATGTGTTAGAATATGAAAGGTTCTTCGGTAACAAAAGGGTAATCACATATATCAAAATTATGATAAGGCTACTCTGAATGAAAAATTGAAGTTGACTTGCTGGAGCTGTGTTATAATTTGCTACTTTGCAAAGGAATTGCAAGGTTATTTTTGCTAATAAATGTCAAAAGATCTGACAAAAATATGTTTTGAATTATGACTTTAGTTTCGAGAGCTTTTTAAGTACATAACTGTGGGTAATATGTGGTTGGATCATCATCTCGATTGCTCATTATTTGAAGTGTCTTCAGAAATTTTCGAAGGGTTTGAACACAGATTGTAATCGTTAATATACATTTGATGTTCTAACACAGTTTTGAAGTCAAAGTATAGCTTTGGAAGATGTAGGAATCTAAAAGTGATGGTACCAGTTATATCTCGAATTGAATTCTGAGGTTTCAAAATCAAAATATGTAATTGGGTTTGAATGAGTATGGTTGTTTTGATTTCTATGAAAGAATGTATATTATTGTGAAAGTAGGAAGTACAGTTGATAATTTGCTTAATCAGATTCGAAGAATGTAACATATTAATTGTGAATATATATATATATATATATATATATATATATATATATATATATATATATATATATATATATATATATATATATATATATATATATTCTTTTCGATATTACCTACCCGTTAAAAAAAAAATTTCACAATTAATATTTTGTACAAAAGAATTTTATTACAGTCTTTATGAAAATATATATGTATATATTCTCTTCAGATGTAACATAGATTTTTAATGAGTTAATACTAAATTAAACTCATTCGATTTACAGTTGGAACTAGAATTGAATAATCCCTTGAAGGCTTTAAAGATTACATAAGTATTTCTTCAATAATATTGAAATTATGAATCAATACTTCGTTATTTGTTGAGGCGTGATGTGGGTTTTCGCTAAATTCTTGTGAACTTCGCAAAGTACGAATGATGTTATCTGAAAAGTTTCGAGTACATCGATGATGAAAGTGTAAAATTAGATATATACTTGATTTATTATGAATTGGAATTTGTTGAATTGAGACAGAGATTGTAGTTAACGATAGTTAAGTTGCGGGCAAAGGACGTACATTATTGCATATTTGTAATATGAATTAACCGAGTAGTTAAGATTCACACACAATAGCTTAGCACGGAAAGATTTATTTTTCTTTCAAAAAATATATATATATACATAATATACATATAATTTCTTCAGAGGGAATGAGTTAATTCTCCATAACTCATTGATACAATATACGCGTTATTGATTCGTAATGATATCCACAGTGATTCTTGAACTGACGGAGTTTGTGATGTTATAGGTGTTGTTGATTCTGATGTTGACTGTACTGACGATGTTGGTGATGCTGACGGTACTGTTGATGTTTGATAACGCTAAAAACGAACATATATTTCATAGCATTATTCCTCAAGAAAGACAAGCTTTTAGTTGCAATTGTTCTATTTAAAAGTGATATTCGTTTAAATAATAAAAGGTGAAGACAAAAGACAGATTCGACGAATTGAAGACGCAAACGACCAAAAAGCTCAAAAGTACAAAATACAATCAAAGAGGTTCCAATTATTGATAAGAAACGTCTCGAAATTACAAGAGTACAAGATTCAAAACGCAAAGTACAAGATATTAAATTGTACGCAAGGACGTTCGAAAATCTGGAACCGGGACCAGAGTCAACTCTCAACGCTCGACGCAACGGACTAAAAATTATAAGTCAACTATGCACATAAATATAATATAATATTTAAATAATTCTTATAATTATGTATATATTATATAAATAATAAAAACCATCGGCAAGAAAGACTCCAAAGTTTGTGAGCTGTATTTACAAACTCCGCGACTCGCGGAGTTTGAAGGCAAAAAGGGCCGCGAGTCGCGGAGCCCCAAATTCTGAAACTCCCTATAAAAGCAAACGAATTCTGATCGGAAAAACCAACATATATATCCATCCTCTCTATATCTATACGTAAATATTTATATTTATATTTTAATTTTAATTTTAATTTTAATTTTAATTTTAATTTTAATTTTAATTTTAATTTTAATCCTAATAATAAGGTTATGTTAGCGAATATTGTAAGGGTGTAAGTCGAAATTCTGTCCGTGTAACGCTACGCTATTTTTAATCATTGTAAGTTATGTTCAACCTTTTTAATTTAATGTCTCGTAGCTAAGTTATTATTATGTTTATTTAAAACGAAGTAATCATGATGTTGGGCTAATTACTAAAATTGGGTAATTGGGCTTTGTACCATAATTGGGGTTTGGACAAAGGAACGACACTTGTGGAAATTAGACTATGGGCTATTAATGGGCTTTATATTTATTTAACTAAATGATAGTTTGTTAATGTTAATATAAAGATTTACAATTGGGCGTCCCTATAAATTACCATATACACTCGATCGGACACGATGGGCAGGGTATTTATATGTACGAATAATCGTTCATTTAACCGGACACGGGAATGGATTAATAGCCACTAGAATAATTAAAACAGGGGTGAAATTATGTACAAGGACACTTGGTATAATTGATAACAAAATATTAAAACCTTGGGTTACACTCAGTCGACATCCTGGTGTAATTATTAAACAAAGTATTAAAATCTTGTTACAGTTTAAGTCCCCAATTAGTTGGAATATTTGACTTCGGGTATAAGGATAATTTGACGAGGACACTCGCACTTTATATTTATGACTGATGGACTGTTATGGACAAAAACCAGACGGACATATTAAATAATCCAGGACAAAGGACAATTAACCCATGGGCATAAAACTAAAATCAACACGTCAAACATCATGATTACGGAAGTTTAAATAAGCATAATTCTTTTATTTCATATTTAATTTCCTTTATTTTATATTTAATTGCACTTCTAATTATCACATTTTTATTGTTATTGTATTTAATTGCACTTTTAATTATCGTACTTTTTAATTATCGCAAGTTTATTTTATCGCACTTTTATTATTCGCAATTTCATTATCGTTATTTACTTTACGCTTTAAATTAAGTCTTGTATTTATTTATTATTTTACATTTGGTTTTAACTGCGACTAAAGTTTTAAAATCGACAAACCGGTCATTAAACTGTAAAAACCCCCCTTTATAATAATAATATTACTTATATATATATATTTGTATTTTTATAAAAGTAAACTAATATAGCGTTAAGCTTTGTTTAAAGATTTTCCCTGTGGAACGAACCAGACTTACTAAAAACTACACTACTGTACGATTAGGTACACTGCCTATAAGTGTTGTAGCAAGGTTTAAGTATATCCATTCTCTAAATAAATAAATATCTTGTGTAAAATTGTATCGTATTTAATAGTATTTCCTGCTAAAAATTAATAGTATTTTATACCCCTCTGCTAAAACATCAAGTTATTTTTGGCGCCGCTGCCGGGGAAACGCTTAAAAGCCGGAAGCGCAACGCTAATATAAAAAAAAAAGATTTTTAGTTTACTTTTATTAAAATTCGTTTTTATAAAAATACGTTTTAAATATTCAAAAATATAAAAAGAAAACAAAAATATAAGTATTTTTAAGATTTTGATAAATATTTAAGTTTTATAAAGTTTCTTCAGTTTGTAAAAATATAAGTTTTATTTAATTTATTTTATAAATATATTTTATAAATATAAAACCGAAAAAAATATATATATATATAAATCTAGCTTTAAGATTTTTATTTATAAAATTATAAAGTAGTTCTATTTTTATTCTAGTTTTTAAAATATAAGTTTTTATTATATAAAAATTTTAGATTATAAAATAGAAAATATAAAATAAAAATAAAAAAGCGTCAAATTTAAAACTGTACCAGAGTTGAATTTTGGAACCCCGCGACTCGCGGAGTTTGCTGCTTGGAATACCGCAACTCGCGGAGCTACCCTGACACCGACAGAAACCCTAATCTGCATTTAATTACGGGTAATTATTAATTATTATTATTATAAACCCTAATTACCTATTATTATTATAATTAGTTTTATTTTAAAGTTTCTTTTTATTTAATTTGTTTTATTTAGTTAAATTAGTTTAATTAAATTGTAAAATTAATAGTTTTAATAAATAAATAATATAAAAATAATATTTTTATAAAAATTGAATTTTTTACAACTTTTAGTATATTTTTATATTTTGTCCCTTTTTAATCGTTTTAGCGTAATATTTGTATTTTTAGCTCATATTTAGTTTTAAACTTAGTTTTTGCCATAGTTATTTTTACTTCTAGATTTTTAGGCTTTGCCGTAGAATTCCTTAAGTGCTTTTTCTTTAGACTAAGATTTAGGTACTTTAGAATTTTGCGACACCTTTTTAAGTTTTAGTTTCTTTTTAAGTTATTTCCATTTGGGATTTAGTTTTTCCTATAAGCTTTAATATTTTTAGACGACTTTTTCCTATGTATCAATTATCATTCCAATTAGTAATCTCAATTTGCGATTATAATTTTAAGTTAGTTGTAGTAATAAGGTTAGGTTAGTCAAGTGTTTTTAAGTTTTATAAGTTTCTTTTATTTTTCCGTCACCTTTTATTTTTCAACCATTTTTCTTTTTCGACCTTTTTCGACGAACTCTTTTTCTTTCTTATTTCTCGCTATTCTAGTTTTAGGACATAGATTTTTATTCTACTTCTTATCTAAATTTCTTAAAATTACGAAAATTTATTTTAAGTGGTTAAATTGATAGACATCAAAATTTTCTGGTTCGTAGTAATAGTTGGATTTGTACGTGGACCGGGTTATTGGAGCCAAACAGTCCTCAATTATATTGAGACCAAACGAATCCTGCCCCTCTGCTGCATCTTTTGGCTATTCGAAACGTGGGCAAAATCAGAAAAGTCTATTGATTGGATAACTTATTATAATTTTTCTTTCCTTTTAAAAACTAATAGGATATTCAGTGAATGCACCGAGCAAGATGTTCACCACCTTTTGTTCGTTCACCACCTGTAACTAGATCAAGACATTTAGCAAATATTACTGCCGTTGATTTTTCTTTAGAATCGTCATCCAGTCGACCAAGTACTCCAGTTCAAATTTCCGATAATCCATTTTTTGAACCCGACCTCACAATTGAGAATTCGGAGAATATTCAGGAACGATTCATAGATCCTGAACCACTAAACTTTCCTCCGGAACCACCAATCATTCAAACAGAGATTGTTGAGGAACGAACCATTAAATCAGAATCCTCTAGTGATTCCGATTCAACAAATTCAATTATGGAAAATCTGGAACCTTTAAGTATGGAAGACCGAATGAGAGCTAAACGCACTGGCCAAGGTCACGCAATTACTCATCCAGACATTAATGCGCCAGATTATGAAATCAAAGGACAAATTCTACACATGGTAACTAATCAATGCCAATTTAGTGGTGCGCCGAAGGAAGATCCAAATGAACATCTACGTACCTTTAATAGGATCTGCACACTATTTAAAATCCGAGAAGTGGAGGATGAACAGATATATCTCATGTTATTTTCCTGGACTTTAAAGGGAGAAGCCAAAGATTGGTTGGAATCGTTACCTGAAGGGGCGATTGATACATGGGATGTTTTAGTTGAAAATTTTCTTAAACAATTCTTTCCTGCATCTAAAGCCGTAAGACTTCAAGGAAAAATTGTTACGTTCACACAGAAACCAAATGAAACTCTATATGAGGCGTGGACAAGATTTGGAAAGTTGTTGAGAGGATGTCCGCAACATGGTTTAGACACCTGTTAAATAGTACAAATATTCTACCAAGGATGCGACATCACTACAAGGAAAGACATAGATATAGCAGCTGGTGGTTCTATTATGAAGAAAACCAAAACTGATGCTTACAAAATTATTGATAACACTGCTTCCCACTCACATGAGTGGCACCAAGAAAAAGATATCGTTAGATCATCTAAAGCAGCTAGAGCCGATTCTAGCCATGACTTAGATTCCATTTCCGCAAAGATAGATGTTGTCGAGAGACAAATGGAAAAGATGACTAAAGATATTCACTCAATACGAATTAGTTGTGAGCAGTGTGGAGGACCACATTTGACAAAAGATTGTCTCAGTATTGAATTAACAATAGAACAAAGAGAGAATATTTCATACATAAACCAAAGACCTGGAAATAATTATCAGAATAATTATCAACCGCCAAGACCGATTTACAATCATAACCAGAATTATAACAGAAATATTCCATACAACAACCAACAAGGTCCTAGCAATCAACAAGTATCCAATAATACTTACAATCAGCAAAGACCTAATTTTCAAAACAAACCACCACAACAAACCGATGATAAAAAGCCGAATTTAGAAGATATGATGACGAAGCTAGTTGAAACTCAAACGCAGTTTTTCACATCTCAGAAACAAACTAATGAACAAAATGCTCAAGCATTTAGAAATCAACAAGCTTTTATTCAAAATCTGGAACAAGAAGTAAGTAACCTAGCAAGGTTAATAGGTGAAAGAAAACCGGGAAGTCTACCTAGTGATACAAATGCTAACCCCCGGAATGAAACAGCTAAAGCCATTACCACAAGAAGTGGTACAACACTTAAACCACCTGAAATACCTGTAACTTTTGATGAAGCTATTCCTACTCCACAAGAACCCCAACCTAATCAAGATAAGGAAAAAGAACCGGTAGTTGAAAAGGTTAATGAAGATAACACAGTTAAGGCTAAACCTTATGTTAAACCATACCAACCACCACTTCCTTACCCGAGTAAAATGAAGAAAGAGAAACTTGAAGCCGAGCAATCCAAATTCTTGGATATGTTTAAACAGATAAATATAAATCTTCCTTTCATTGATGTGATTTCAGGAATGCCTAGATATGCTAAATTCTTGAAAGATATAATCTCAAATAGAAAGAAAATGGAAGAACTCTCGGCTGTTACCATGAATGCTAATTGTTCAGCAGTGCTATTGAATAAGATACCAGAAAAACTATCTGATCCAGGAAGTTTCACAATTCCATGTTTTCTGGGTAGTCTTAGTTCAATAGAAGCATTAGCAGATTTAGGTGCTAGTATAAATCTAATGCCGTATTCACTATACGCTAAACTAGACCTTGGAGAATTGAAACCAACCAGAATAAGCATACAACTAGCCGATTGATCAATAAAATATCCTAGAGGGATAATGGAGAACATGCTAGTTAAAGTTGGTACTTTAGTATTTCCAGTAGATTTTGTTGTTCTGGATATGGAAGAAGATTCTCAAGTTCCTCTCATATTAGAAAGACCATTCTTAAACACGGCTAAAGCAATGATAGACGTGTTCGGTAAGAAATTGACCCTAAGTATAGAGGATGAGAGTGTTACCTTTTCAGTTGATAGAGCAATGCAACAACCGCAATCTGCAGATGATACATGTTATTATATTCAAACTATAGATACACATGCAGAATTATTAGAAGAATTTTCAGAATTACAAGGAACAGGAGAATGTTCTTTAGGAGAAGGTAATGAACCAATTGATGAAGCTGAAATGTTAGCTACACTTATAGCTAATGGATATGAACCAACAACAGAACAAATTTAAATGCTAAAAGAAGAAGACAGATATCGATACAAATCATCGATAGAAGAACCTCCGAAATTAGAGTTAAAGTCACTTCCAAACCATTTGGAATACGCTTATTTACATGGTGAATCTGAATTACCTGTAATAATATCGTCTTCTCTTACTGAAAATGAGAAATCACAACTCATTTCTGTGTTGAAAGCTCATAAACCAGCCATTGCATGGAAGATTCATGATATTAAAGGAATAAGTCCTTCGTATTGCACACATAAAATCCTTATGGAAGAAGGTCATAAAACGTATGTGCAACACCAACGAAGACTAAATCCTAATATGCAAGATGTAGTTAAGAAAGAGATTATTAAACTGCTAGATGCAGGTCTAATTTATCCAATCTCTGATAGTCCATGGGTAAGCCCAGTCCAATGCGTGCCTAAGAAGGGTGGCATGACTGTCATTACAAATGAAAAAAATGAGCTTATTCCTACTAGAACTGTAACAGGATGGCGTGTGTGTATTGATTATAGAAAATTAAATGACGCCACCAGAAAAGATCACTTTCCCTTACCTTTCATTGATCAAATGTTGGAAAGATTAGCCGGAAATAGTTACTATTGTTTTCTAGATGGATTTTCCGGATATTTTCAAATTCCAATAGCACCCGAAGATCAAGAGAAAACCACATTCACGTGCTCTTATGGTACTTTTGCTTACAAACGCATGCCATTTGGACTTTGCAACGCCCCTGCAACCTTTCAAAGGTGTATGATGGCGATTTTTCACGACATGATAGAAGAATGCATGGAAGTTTTCATGGATGACTTTTCAGTCTTCGGTGATACATTTGAAACATGTCTAGCTAATCTGGAACGAATGCTTATTAGATGCGAACAATCAAATCTAGTGCTTAATTGGGAGAAATGCTATTTTATGGTTAAAGAAGGCATCGTTCTTGGTCATAAAATTTCAAAAGAAGGAATTGAAGTGGATAGAGCTAAAGTAGATGTAATTGCTAAACTTCCACATCCCACCAATATTAGTGGAGTTAGGAGTTTTCTAGGGCATGCCGGTTTTTACCGACGTTTCATAAAAGATTTTTTTAAAATTGGCACTCCTATGAATAAACTCCTAGAAAAGGATGCTCCATTCATCTTTTCAGATGAGTGTATCAAATCTTTTAATATTCTTAAAGAGAAACTAACTAATGTGCCGATCATGATAACACCAAATTGGAATCTACCATTTGAACTAATGTGCGATGCAAGTGATTTTGCAATGGGAGCCGTTTTAGGACAAAGGATTGAAAAACGATTTCAACCTATATATTATGCTAGTAAGACGTTACAAGGAGCACAAACGAACTATACAACTACTGAAAAAGAACTCCTTGCTATTGTCTTTGCTTTTGATAAATTTCGATCATATCTCGTTCTAGCAAAAACGGTGGTCTATACCGACCATTCTGCTCTTAGATACCTATTTTCAAAACAAGATGCTAAACCAAGATTAATCCGTTGGATCTTACTCTTACAAGAGTTTGATATTGAAATCCGAGATAAAAGAGGAGCAGAAAATCTCGCCGCTGATCATCTTTCTCGTCTTGAAAATCCCGAATTAGAAGTTCTAAATGAATCGGCCATACAAGACAACTTTCCTGATGAATATCTATTGAAGATAGATTATAAAGAAATTCCATGGTTTGCAGATTATGCAAACTATTTAGTATGTGGATTCCTTGAAAAAGGATTATCGTACCAAAGACGAAAGAAATTCTTCAGTGATATAAAACACTATTTTTGGGAAGATCCACATCTGTTTAAAAGTTGTCCCGATGGAATAATACGCCGATGTGTATTTGGAGATGAAGCTAGTAAAATATTAAACCATTGTCACACAGGACCAACAGGAGGGCATTATGGGCCTCAACTAACAGCAAGAAAAGTTTATGATGCTGGATTCTATTAGCCTACAATTTACAAAGACTCACACCTTCTTTGCAAATCCTGTGATGCTTGTCAAAGGGCCGGAAAAATAAGTCAACGTGATGAAATGCCACAAAATGTCATACAAGTATGTGAAGTATTTGACATTTGGGGTATTGACTTTATGGGTCCATTTCCAAAATCTCATAATAATCTATATATACTCGTAGCCATTGGTTATGTATCTAAATGGGCGGAAGCACAAGCTCTCCCAACTAACGATGAACGAGTTGTAGTCAACTTTTTAAAATGTCTTTTTGCAAGGTTTGGAACACCGAAAGCTTTAATAAGTGATCGGGGTACTCATTTTTGTAATAATCAACTTGAGAAAGTTCTTAAAAGATGTGGAGTAACTCATAAAATCTCCACCGCATATCATCCACAAACAAGTGGACAAGTTGAAAATACCAACCGAGCTTTAAAACGTATTCTAGAGAAAACCGTAGGATCAAATCCGAAGGAATGGTCCATTAAATTGGAGGATGCACTCTGGACTTTTAGAACAGCCTACAAAACTCCAATTGGAACCACACCTTTTACACTTGTTTATGGAAAAGCATGTCATCTTCCAGTAGAAATTGAACACAAAGCATTTTGGGCTTTGAAGACATGTAATCTTGATTTACATGAAGCCGGACGTCTACGATTAAGTCAACTAAACGAATTAGAAGAATTAAGACATGAAGCATACGAAAATTCGTTAATCTATAAAGAAAGAACGAAGAAATGGCATGATAAAAGAATCAGAAGTTCAAAAGAATTTAAAGAAGGAGACAGAGTTCTTCTTTTCAATTCACGATTCAAGCTATTTCCTGGAAAATTGAAATCAAGATGGTCTGGACCATTCATAGTTAAAAGAGTTTTTCCATACGGAACAATAGAATTAATAAATTCAAATGGGATTGAATTTAAAGTTAATGGTCACAGAGTTAAACACTACATAGATAGTCCGATGGAAGTCGACAACGAAGTTAATCACAATTTTGACACCACAGCTAACTAAGTGTGGAGAGAATCAAGTAATTAAAGGATAATATGTATTTCTGTTAGAGTTAGATTGTCTGTTTTCGTGTAGTTCTCGAAAATGGAACCCGAATGGTCTTTCCCTAGCAGACCCTAAAGAACTAGTCTTCTCCCCCCATTCTGATTTTTTATTTTTTTAGGAAATGAAGACTGCCTGTGAACTAAACCATGGTCTAATGCTACACGCTTTGATCACTAAACGTAATAATGACACACTACCGAGTGAAATAGTATCAGTAATCAGAGAAAGATTGGACGGAGTTAGAAAAGAATCCAGATGCGAAGATAATAAGTTAAAATTTGGTAAAGGAAAATCAAAATCCGCAGCGAAAAGAAGAGCACGACACCTAGAAAGATGTCACAAATGCGGAAAATGGTCACATGGAGGTAAATGTTCAAATAATCAAACCTATTCAAACACCGAATTTGTTACTTTATGCAGCGACGGACCGTTCATATGTATAGAAGAAAAGACACTGAATGCTCGAGGTTACGCCTATGTAGCCATGGAAAACCAATTAAACCGACTATCTTATGAATGGGATAGATCATATAACTAAGAAATCTATTTCACAGGTATGTTTGTACAGTTTTTATTTTATATTATTTTTATTTTTAACCTTTTGATAATAAACGCTAATTTGTTCGCTATAAAGTATTAAATTGGTATTGAATAAAATTAGGTTTGGCGACCGAAATTATTGATATCATTCAAAAATTTATTACATCACTGCGAAATTTAACGTTTATTCTTAAGGTATAAATATCTTTAATCAATCAACCCAAAATATTTCAAAAATTCGTCATGAGTTAAATTAGGTCTTGGAACCGAAATTACTTTACCGAAAAGAGGGGCGCATATTTTTGATAATATTTGATTGATTAAAGTGGGATAAAAAGCCAAAAAGATTTTTAATTTTATTTTTTACCATGTTTTTAAAATTAATATTTAAATCTTAAATTAATATTGTAAACTTTGTAAAAACAATATATTTAAAATTGTAAATATTTGAAAATTTTATATAAGTTTGGTGTGAATTTATAATATAAATTTTTAAATTAAGTTTGGTGTGAATCTTTAATTTTTTAAAAATATGAATTTTTAATTTTATGCATTTCAAATTTTAAAGTTTGGTGTGAATTTTTAATATTAATTTTGAAATTTATATTTAAGTTGTGTGAATTTAAAAACAAAAATTTTCTTTATCTCATTAAGTTAAAAATACGAATTTTAAAATTCGTCGTAAGTTGAAGACTAGGTCTTTGAACCGAAATTGCTTTACCCAAGGGAGGGACGAGAACTTTTATTATCATTATTTTTAATCTTATTGAATTAAAGTATGCCAAAAATATTAAAAAACCAAAAATCTTAGCTTTTAAAACAATCGCTACAAAAAGACAAATTTTAAAATTTTGTCGAAGGACGGACTAGGACATCGATCCGAAACGACCTCGTCCTAAATAACAAGGGAAACAAAATTTTAAAATTAATTACTTAATTGTTTTAATTAGTATAAGATATAAATAAATAAAAAAAAATAATAACAAACTCCGCGACTCGCGGAGTTTGAAGGTTTAAACCCCGCGACTCGCGGAGGGACCGAAATACAGAAAAAAAATAAAACGCAAAGAACTGATCAGTCCACACCACAACTCAAACATACAGCGAAAATACTCCGAAAAAACCCGAAAAACACCCCCAAAATCACAATTTTTAACCGTTAATCATCAAATCTTTTACTAAAATCATGTTGAGAAGCATGCTATCAAGGAATTACTCAAGAAAAACGGTAAATTTCTACACCTAAACACCATTTAATCCGAAAATTAGTGTTCTTGAGCAATTTTTTCTCCAATTTGATTTTGATGCTTTTTAGTGTAATTATGCTTAAATTGTTTATATATTATGCTTGTATAACCTAGATTGATGCTATTTAACATGATTAGAAGCCTTAAACTTCAAATTTTGAGTAATCTAGGGTTTGTGTTCTTGAGCAATTTGGGGCTTTTTGATATAAACAGGTTATCGCCGATTTTTGTCATGAATTGTTGCTAAATTAAGTAGTGTAACATGTTTAGGTAGTTAAATGATCCAAACTTTGAGCCTAAACATGATTTTGAGAATTAAAGTGGACTTTTTCAAGTCTAAAATTCATGAACTTGATTTTTGAGAGATAATGCCATTTGAAACTTGTTTAATTGCTAGTAATGATTATTTTGACATGTTATTTGAGTTGAATGCTTATGAACTTGGCGAACATTTTCGTATATGCTTATTTGAAAAAGTGTAGATTTGATAAAAATGTGAAAATGAGCTTAAGTTTGATATAAATTGATCATGTCATTGTAATTATTTTGATTGATGATTTTGCTGACACTAATGCATATTTGGATGCACAAAAATTGTGTTTGATGTGTTTTGCAGACTGAAAGGGGTGAATCTTCATCCCAAGCTCGCAATGCTCCTGCTGAGAATGCGGAACAACAGGAGGTGGATAACTACTACAAACAAGATATACCTCATCCAGTCATGACATTTTCTGATATGCACTTGGAAGATTTGCATCCGAACCTGAGATTTGACAGACTTTGGATAGATTATCCAAAATACCAAAGGGGTTTGCATACTCTTCATTCTAAAGTTGTTGAGGTACCTAGGGTCATAGAATGGGGACCATTAGAAGCTGTAGAATTGGCCGGGCCAATTAGGGAATTACTTGCACAGAGGTATGGTAATTCTACTTTTAATGACTGGGTACGTTTATTCACCATGCGTAGACCTGTATATAAAGTATGGTGTGAAGAATTGTTGTGTAGTATAGAGTTGAATGATCGGGTAGCTAGTTTAATCGATCGTTCTTTTATTAGATTTTTGTTAGGCGGTTCGATGCGCCACATGTCTTTACTAGACATGGCTCAGGCTTTACGTATATATACGCCTGAGGAGTTAGCATCTGCCGATTGTAGAGGGTTGATACTAAACGGTAGAAAGATAGATGAAAATTTTGATACACACGGTGTGTGGAGTCAAATGACAAGCCATCACCGTTTCAAAGGGGGAAATTACTCTTATTTGGATATAGATAGAGCCGAATTAAGAGTGATTCATAGGTTTTTAGCTAATTCGATTACACAAAGAGGTAAGAACAAGGAAAAGGTAAATGAACAGGATTTGTTTTACCATATGTGTATTCGAGACCCACAAAGCGCTGTAAGTATACCTTATTGTGTGGGTTATTATTTATCAGCTATGGTTAGGGGGATGCGACCGCATAGCATAATAGGAGGTGGTATTTTTATTACTTTGATTGGTGAATATCTCGGTGTGGATATAAGTCGGGGGGGATTATTAGTAGAAGAACCAGAACCCCGCGATACTATAGGTTTAAATGTATACCATGGTGCGAAAGTTTTGAAGAGGCGAAATAACGCCGCAGTACAATACCATTTTAGACATCCATAGGTTGAGAGAAACCAACAGCAAGGTAATGTAGGAGGGGGAAATGAAATGCAAGAAATGCAAAGGTTTATAGCTTCACAGGAGTACGAAAATGCTAGACAGAGAGCATTTGAAGATTGGCAAGTTCATCAAAACCAAATCATAGCTCATTGCCAACATATAGGTAGAAACTATATTCCTACTCCAAAACCCATATTCCCTCCCTGGTCTATAGAGATGCAACCGCCGTATCCTACGTATAACCCTGCCGAAGCATTTTATAGCACCTATGGTTATGCATGGAACCCCTATTGGTATCAGTATCATCCCTAGTCTACTTAGTTTTTTTA
This sequence comes from Rutidosis leptorrhynchoides, assembly GCF_046630445.1. Classification (NCBI taxonomy): domain Eukaryota; kingdom Viridiplantae; phylum Streptophyta; class Magnoliopsida; order Asterales; family Asteraceae; genus Rutidosis; species Rutidosis leptorrhynchoides. The sequence continues at coordinate 97,345,766 of NC_092341.1, read as the reverse complement.
TTTTATTATTTGTAATGTTGTTACGTTTAATACTTATGTTAATATTGTAATAGTTTTTATAATTTTCTAACTTTTATTCTTAGATTTTAATAATTTTTGAATGTGGGGTAATATACCAAACTTCAAAAATATGTATATATGTTTGCAGTTTATCTTATGTACACAACAGGGTAAAACAACGCATTTTCAAAGACTGGCATTAAGTTCAGCAAAAGCAACTAATTTTGACGACAAGATGCAAAATATATGTGAAATAACAACAAGACGGAATGAACAAATGATGTGCACCATTTATCATTCAGCAAACAAACACCAATATATTTGGAAACTATGGTAAAAATTTAATCATTTTCACACAAATCATCCTCAATAATTTAAATTGTTACTGATTTCTTGCAAATGAGGGCATTGCAAGATCTTAAGTGTGGGAAGGGGTTAAATTCTTTCGGATTTTATAATTTTTATCTTAAACACTTGGTTACCATTAAAAATACTAGTAAAGCAGTAGTTGTATTAGAATCTAGTGCTCTCTGATAATAAAGAACAGCCCTAGTCTTATATACTGACTACCCAATTCTAGTAAAATTTTTCAAAATTTTCAGTTAAATGAGCTCAAAATCATGTTTATACATATTTATGAACGATAAAACTAGGTTTTAACACCGAAATTATTGTTACCTCAGAAAGGACATAAATTGAGAAACAAACCAAAATGTTAAAATTCATTTAAAATGGAATAGAGGACAATAAAAAGGAAAATAAAAGCCAAGTGTGGGAAAATTCTCCAAGTTATTCAAAACATATTTCACATATTTTTGTACAAATAACTGAAAATACTTTTGCTTTGGACTAAACTAAAAAGTTTTACCTGATTTACTGTAAGAGAGATGGATCTACATGATGAATCAATTCCATCATTAAAAGGAAGTAAAGTCTTCCGAAAAAGAAACGCGCTTCTTGATTTAGGTCAAGAAGTTGTCGTCCAGACCAGCTGTAGGTTGACGAAAAATCTAGAAAAGTCATCACTAAAATCAGCAGGAAATCCATGGACCTCAGCATTAAACAGGGTCGCCAAGTGGTCAGATTTATCCTAACCATGAGAAGGATTTATCTCGTACAATGGGGGGCACCATGCAAATTAGCTGGATAAGACTAATGAATCAGATCCCCAGAAAGGATAATCTCCTTAAAGATTAAAAATCAGCTTTTAAGACTGATATTACTCAATCCTTGAGATTGACCTTAAAGATTGAGAATTCAAACTCATGGAATTCAATGATATCTAAACTCGAGCTTGAACGAGAAAATATTTTGATCAAATTATAAACCGATTTGTTTTCTGAAAACCCATTTTCAATGCGTTCATTACCATTGAACGTAAAATCCTAGAAATTCACTTGGAATTCATTAGGTCACCTGAACCAAATCGGGTGTCAACCGTAAGAACGGTGGTTGCATAGTGGTCAAAGACAGGACCTTGTGCCAGACCGAAAAATCATAAGGGTGAGCTTTACTATTGCTCCTACCAAGGATAGTAATTGCGTCCGACACGTTATAGACCATAATTAAAAGCATGTTAGGGGACATTGCCTTAACAGTTGCTTGTTCAACGCTTTCCTTTACAACCGGACGGTAGTTTACCGAAAGGTAATATACGGGACAAGTAAACTGGACGTGTTGCTTTCCTAATACAAGGTTAGCAAGTGGGTGACACAAAACTGCAAGTTTTGAGCTAAAATTTTCAAATCTGAAACCCACCAAGCCCACAAAAATATTTTGCAAACACCGGTGAAGGGTTATTCCGGAAAACTTATCTAGGGTAAAAACTAGATTTAATTTTCAAAAGATCAAATGTTTTCATAAAGATCCAATTTCCTTAATGGATCTAAATTTTTATAGTCATGTGGGACTGTAAACCATATCGTTACTACCATTGTTTATACCGCCATATAGAAATCACTGATGTACAAAGTGTGAAGAATAAAGAAGTGATTCTAGTATTTCAAGACGATATTGCTTGAGGACAAGCAACGCTTAAGTGTGGGAATATTTGATAATGCTAAAAATGAACATATATTTCATAGCATTATTCCTCAAGAAAGACAAGCTTTTAGTTGCAATTGTTCTATTTAAAAGTGATATTCGTTTAAATAATAAAAGGTGAAGACAAAAGACAGATTCGACGAATTGAAGACGCAAACGACCAAAAAGCTCAAAAGTACAAAATACAATCAAAGAGGTTCAAATTATTGATAAGAAACGTCTCGAAATTACAAGAGTACAAGATTCAAAATGCAAAGTACAAGATATTAAATTGTACGCAAGGACGTTCAAAAATCTGAAACCGGGACCAGAGTCAACTCTCAACGCTCGACGCAACGGACTATAAATTACAAGTCAACTATGCACATAAATATAATATAATATTTAAATAATTCTTATAATTATTTATATATTATATAAAAAATAAAAAACCGTCGGCAAGAAAGACTCCAAAGTTTGTGAGCTGTATTTACAAACTCCGCGACTCGCGGAGTTTGAAGGCAAAAAGGACCGCGAGTCGTGGAGCCCCAAATTCTGAAACTCCCTATAAAAGCAAACGAATTCTGATCGCAAAAACCAACATATATATCCATCCTCTCTATATCTATACGTAAATATTTATATTTATATTTTAATTTTAATTTTAATTTTAATTTTAATTTTAATTTTAATTTTAATTTTAATCCTAATAATAAGGGTATGTTAGCGAATATTGTAAGGGTGTAAGTCGAAATTCTGTCCGTGTAACGCTACGCTATTTTTAATCATTGTAAGTTATGTTCAACCTTTTTAATTTAATGTCTCGTAGCTAAGTTATTATTATGTTTATTTAAAACGAAGTAATCATGATGTTGGGCTAATTACTAAAATTGGGTAATTGGGCTTTGTACCATAATTGGGGTTTGGACAAAGGAACGACACTTGTGGAAATTAGACTATGGGCTATTAATGGGCTTTATATTTGTTTAACTAAATGATAGTTTGTTAATGTTAATATAAAGATTTACAATTGGGCGTCCCTATAAATTACCATATACACTCGATCGGACACGATGGGCGGGGTATTTATATGTACGAATAATCATTCATTTAACCAGACACGGGAATGGATTAATAGCCACTAGAATAATTAAAACGGGGGTGAAATTATGTACAAGGACACTTGGTATAATTGATAACAAAATATTAAAACCTTGGGTTACACTCAGTCGACATCCTGGTGTAATTATTAAACAAAGTATTAAAATCTTGTTACAGTTTAAGTCCCCAATTAGTTGGAATATTTAACTTCTGGTATAAGGATAATTTGACGAGGACATTCGCACTTTATATTTATGACTGATGGACTGTTATGGACAAAAACCAGACGGACATATTAAATAATCCAGGACAAAGGACAATTAACCCATGGGCATAAAACTAAAATCAACACGTCAAACATCATGATTACGAAAGTTTAAATAAGCATAATTCTTTTATTTCATATTTAATTTCCTTTATTTTATATTTAATTGCACTTCTAATTATCGCATTTTTATTGTTATTGTATTTAATTGCACTTTTAATTATCGTACTTTTTAATTATCGCAAGTTTATTTTATCGCACTTTTATTATTCGCAATTTCATTATCGTTATTTACTTTACGCTTTAAATTAAGTCTTGTATTTATTTATTATTTTACATTTGGTTTTAACTGCGACTAAAGTTTTAAAATCGACAAACCGGTCATTAAACGGTAAAAACCCCCCTTTATAATAATAATATTACTTATATATATATTTGTATTTTTATAAAAGTAAACTAATATAGCGTTAAGCTTTGTTTAAAGACTTTCCCTGTGGAACGAACCGGACTTACTAAAAACTACACTACTGTACGATTAGGTACACTGCCTATAAGTGTTGTAGCAAGGTTTAAGTATATCCATTCTCTAAATAAATAAATATCTTGTGTAAAATTGTATCGTATTTAATAGTATTTCCTGCTAAAAATTAATAGTATTTTATACCCCTCTGCTAAAACATCAATGTTGTTGGTAAAACAAGTTTAGCTTGTTAATCACACACCATTTTTGTCAGGGTTTCTACTCTTCCTTCTATCATTTTGGTTCGCTTAACTGATTTATGGTTAGGGCTAGATTAGATAATCTCTAAGACTTTAGAGATTACATAATCACCGCGGAATGTTTCTCCAATGAAGTTATGAATTAATACTTCGTCAGTTATTGTTGTTGGTACTCCTTGATATTTATGGTGCGTATGACGTTGAAGCTCGTGGGACAGATTGTGAAGTTGAGGTTTACGACGCGGTTGTGGTTGGAGGTGGTAATGGTACTGTTGGCGTTGATGATGGTGGTACTGGTTATGCTGCTGGTGCTGCTGCTGGTGTTTGTAATCTCTGCACCATATTTTCCAAAGCCACTACCCGAGCGCGAAGCTCATTGACTTCTTCTATTACACCGGGGTGATTGTCGGTTCGGATGAGTGGATAAATAAAATCTAGAATTTGATGTAGTATATAATCGTGACGAGATACCCTGGAAATGACAGAGAAAATGGTGTCTCGAACAGGTTCGCCGGTAAGTGCTTCAGGTTCTTCGCCAAGAGGGCAATGTGGTGGATGGAAAGGATCGCCTTCTTCTTGTTTCCAGTGATTGAGGAGGCTACGAACCCATCCCCAATTCATCCAGAATAGGTGATGGCTGATTGGTTGATCCATTCCGGTCACACTGCTTTCGGAGCTTGAGGGGGATCCCATTTCTGAATCCGAGTGACTTGAACTAATGACGAATTCCATTTCGTACGATTGGATAAATGATTTTTCGATATGAAATAATTTTGGCTAACGGATGGTATTCTAATTACATAGAATATCCATATATATAGAACAAAAGATTTCATAAATTACGGAGGAATTTACGGAATATATCAGGCAGCGTTTACAGTAATAAATACGATAATATATGATTTAGCAGATACGCTAAGATATGAATTTTGTCCATACACTACTCATGCAATTAATGTAGCAAGACGTGTCTAGACTAATAATGATAAGCAGGTAATTTTCTAAGGATGATAAGCAGATGATTTTCGACTAGAAATGATAAGCAAAACTTTTGACATGTAGACACGGTCGAAGTCCAGACTCACTAATGCATCCTAACGACTTATCAGTTAGACACACTAATGTAGACTTGGTTCGCTAAGACCACCGCTCTGATACCAACTGAAAGGACCTATTCATATACATTATAAACGATTTACAATAGTTGATTACATCGTGAGGTATTTGACCTCTATATGATACATTTTACAAACATTGCATTTGTTTTTAAAAGACAAACTTTCTTTACATCGAAAATTGACAGGCATGCATACTATTTCATAATATCCACTGTCCAACTATAAATTGACTTAATAATAATCTTTCATGAACTCAATGACTCGAATGCAACATTCTCGAAATATGCTATGAAAGACTCCAAGTAATATCTTGAAAATGAGCAAACGCACAGCGGAAGATTTCTTTCAATCCTGAGAATAAACATGCTTTAAAGTGTCAACCAAAAGGTTGGTGAGTTCATTAGTTTATCATAATCATTCATTTTCATCATTTTAATAGACCATAAGAATTTCATTTCTAGTTCTCATAAATATACGTCCCATGCATAGAGACAAAAATCATTCATATGGTGAACACCTGGTAACCGACATTAACAAGATGCATATAAGAATATCCCCTATCATTCCGGGAAATCCTTCGAACATGATAAAACAACATCGAAGTACTAAAGCATCCGGTACTTTGGATGGGGTTCGTTAGGCCCAATAGATCTATCTTTAGGATTCGCGTCAATTAATAGATCGGTTTACTAATTCTTAGGTTACCAAGAAAAAGGGGCATATTCGGCTTCGATCATTCACCCATATAATGTAGTTTCAATTACTTGTGTCTATTTTGTAAAACATTTATAAAAATTGCGCATGTATTCTCAGCCCAAAAATATAAAGGGTAAAAAGGCAAATGAAACTCACAGTATTGTATTTCGTAGTAAAAATACATATAACGTCATTGAACAAGTGCAAGGTTGGCCTCGGATTCATGAACCTATATTAATTATATATATATATATATATATATATGTGTGTGTGTGTGTGTTGGTCAAAATTTGTCTAACAATTTAGTTTAGGTCATAGTGTATCACAATCATAATGCTCGAGACTAGTATGCAAAGGTCAACAAAAGTCAATTTGACTCAAAATGATTTCCAGAATCTATACATGATTACTATATAGTTTAAATATCGTCATTTTTATATTTTTAAATATTTTTAAAAGATTTATTAGAGTAAATAATATAATTCATTTATTAATAAATAAAATTTTTATATTAAAATTTATATAATAAAATATACTCTTATATATATTAAGTAATAAAATTTATAGAGTTCATCTAATATCATAAAGATAATATGATAGGTATTATTAAAGTAAATTTATTACACGTAGTAAAATATATTTGTATCACATATTTATTTGATAAAATAATATCTATAATAATAGTAAGTAAAAGTTGTATTATTTTGTAATAATAATACTTATTATTCTATTACTAAAATATCAATATTTATAATTAGTAAAATGACATTATGATAAAATGATAATTCTAATTATGATAACTTTAATGTTTACGATACTTTTTAATATTATCTTTAAAATAATACTTCTATTAATAATGATATTTTATAATAACAATGACATTTCTATTAAAATGATAATTTTTGTTAAAATGATAGTTTTAATACTAATGATACTTTTATTAATAATAGTTATGATAAAAATAATAAGAACGATAATTTTATCTAAATCAATATCTTATAATATTTTAATTTCATCATGGTACACATACTCATTATTTCCTAATTGTTTCGTTTAATAGTTTTTAATCGACTTTTATATCGTGTTCATAATAATGTTAATAATAGTAATCAAAATAATTAGGTGTTACTAATATTAGTTATAATTACAATAATACTAATAATGATAATTACTATAACATTATTAACGATAATACTAATAATTATTTTAATCATAATATAATAATAATAATAACAATAACAATAACCATTTTTGAATAATGATATATATATTATTAATAATAATAATAATAATAATAATAATAATAATAATAATAATAATAATAAAATACTAATTATAACTTTAACAATAATAACGATAGTAATAATAATAAAAATAACAATTTTTAATGATAAATCCTTTAATTGATAAAGATAAGATAAAACTAGAACGACGATAATAGCGACGATAATAATAATCATTTTTATAATAATACCAAATTTCAATTGACTATAACTTCAAATCCGTTCATCGAAACCATTCGATATCTAAATGAAAAGTTCTTAATTTTTCGCTAACTTTCCAACGACATGCATATCTTATACCTTATCTCAACCGTATATGTAACTAATTCAGAATTCAACATAACCTAACTAAAGGCAATATCATAAGTACAAGCATGCATAATCCTATATACTCGAGCACTAGTCAGGGATACACTATTAGTATGTAAAAATTAAATTATGAGCGCTTACGTATCAATATTGAGATTTAATATTGCCGGAAAGGTACATTGACGCAACGGGGATGATCAACACTAGTTTGACTCACGAGCAATACTCCCAAACCATACCCATAACCTCCATAGCTATAATCCATAATTTCCTTAGCTCTATCCCGCTCGAAAAGCAATTTCGAAATCACTCGGACAGCACTCCGTCGTAATATTTTATGTATACTAATAATATCTTGAAATAATACAGAGTAAATATATATATGTAAATTGATTGAGAGAGTTTAGAGAAAAATATTTTCAAGTTTCTATGAAATAATGAAACCTATTGAATTCTATTTATAATAGACTTTTGAATTATTAAAGTGAATTATTAAAGTATGAATTATTAAAGTGAATTATTAAAGTATGAATTATTAAAGTGAATTATTAAAGTAAATTATTAAAGTTAAAGTAAAGTAAAAATAAAGTAAAGGTAAAGTTTAAGTATAGTAAAAGTAGAAAACTATGTACGTATAATACGCGTATAAATATATATAATATTAATTTAAATCGTTATATATATTTAATAAAATAAAATATAAATATCGTTATCTTTATCATACTGGTTAAGTAATGAGTTGTCAAAAGTGGTTATAGATATTTATAAAAGTTATATACGTTTTAACAATAAAGTTCTTTTTAAACTGAAAACGTTTTTGTACGTTTGAAACTGAATCAAATAAATATGATAATTTTGTTTTCCAAAACTAAATATATTTAAGAATCATTTTGTTTAAAGGTTAAAATAATGGAAATCGTTATATCATAAAATATTTTAGAAAAGTAAATCATATATATTCATAATAGGTTTCAAGTTTTTAAATTACAGTCTGTTGGTGAAACATGGGAGAAAGTTCAAAGGTTATATAAACGTATGAAATCATCTTAATGAAAAATGTCGAGTTACTTAACCTGTCGATATCCAACATCTAAGTTATTTACACTCCACGTTCTTACTTATAAATCACTTTACCATTTTCTGAATGTTGTAAAAAAAATAGATTTCTTAAATCACAGTGGACCTCATAACATAGACCCGTAATCATATCACAATGTATCTGATAAATCAATCATTTGATATTATCTTCTAATTTCATCGATAAACATATTGAAACAAATACGTTCGTGTAAAGTATTATACGTTTAATACTTTATTAATATTCTCAAGTTATAATATATATATACATATATACATATATATACATATCTATTTATATATAACGGTTTCGTGAATCGTCGGAATTTGGTCGAGGTTATAATGAATGTATGAACACAATTTAAAATTCTTAAGATTTAACTTAACAAACTATGCTTATCGTGTCGGGATAATATAAAGATAAAGTTTAAATTTGGTTGAAAATTTCCGCGTTGTCACATTATTGATACTCGTGACGAGCCACCACCTATTCGTGAAATTCCAGTGGTTAGTAAATTCGAAGACGTTTTTTCGGATGAGTTACCGGGTGTTCCGGCGGAAAGACAAGTTGAATTTCGCATTGAGTTGGTTCCGGGAGCTACTCCCATTGCTAAAACTCCTTATCGTTTAGCGCCGACGGAAATGCAAGAGTTGTTAAATCAAACCCAAGAGTTGCTTGAAAAGGGTTTTATTCGACCGAGTGCTTCGCCATGGGGCGCTCCGGTTTTATTCGTGAAAAAGAAGGATGGTAGTATGTGGATGTGCATCGATTACCGGGAGTTGAATAAAGTGACGATCAAGAATCGTTATCCATTGCCTCGGATTGACGATTTGTTTGACCAACTTCAAGGTGCGACGTATTTCTCTAAGATCGACCTACGGTCCGGCTTTCACCAAATGCGGGTCCGTGAGGAAGATATCGAGAAAACGGCTTTTCGGACGCGTTTTGGGCATTTTGAGTTCGTGGTAATGCCTTTTGGTCTTACGAATGCACCGGCGGCATTCATGGATCTTATGAACTGGGTGTGCCAACCCATGTTGGACAAGTCGGTGATTGTGTTCATTGCGACATACTACTCTACTCGAAGAGTATGAACGAACATGAACGTCATTTGCGTGTAGTATTGAGAAAGTTACGGAAGGAGAAGTTGTATGCTAAGTTCTCCAAATGTGAATTTTGGCTAAGGGAGGTTCAATTCCTTGGTCACATTGTGAACAAAGACGGCATTCAAATAGATCCGGGGAAGATAGAGATGGTGAAGAGTTGGAGACAACCGACTACGCCTACAGAGGTTCGAAGTTTTCTCGGATTGGCCGGTTATTATCGTCGGTTTATCCAAGACTTTTCTTAGATCGCTTCTTCATTGACGAAATTGACGAGGAAAAATGCGAGGTTTGTTTGGGAGAACGAGCAAGAAATTGCTTTTCAATTGCTAAAAGAGAAGTTGTGTCAAGCTCCGGTGTTAATGTTGCCGGAAGGAGTGGAAGACATGACGGTTTATTGTGATGCTTCGTTAAATGGACTCGGGTGTGTTCTAATGCAAAGAGGTAAAGTCATAGCTTATGCCTCTCGACAATTAAAGGGACACGAGATGAGATATCCGACTCATGATCTTGAGTTGGCGGCGGTTGTGCATGCATTGAAAATTTGGCGCCATTACTTGTATGGTGTCAAGTGTACGATTTATTCGGATCATAAGAGTTTGAAACATCTCTTTAATCAACGAGATTTGAATTATCGTCAACGTAGGTGGATGGATGTGGTAAAAGACTATGATTGTGAGATACTTTATCATCCGGGCAAGGCGAATGTGGTCGCGGATGCGTTAAGTCGAAAGAGTCATCACCCGGCGTTACGATTGGGATTGTTACGTATGGTTATTACTAATGATTTTCTTGAAAAACTCGGCGTGATTCAAATAGAGGCTTACATTCACAGCAAGCATGCGGAGCGAATTGTGGGACATTCGGAGTTCATTACTATGGGCTCACGGGGTTTGTTGTCTTTTCAAGGAAGAGTGTGGGTGCCTAAGATGGGAGATTATCGACAAGTGCTACTTGATGAAGCACATAAGTCAAAGTATTCCATTCATCCGGGCGCAACGAAAATGTATCTTGATTTAAGGAAAGATTATTGGTGGCCGGGCATGAAACGTGATGTTGTGAAGTATGTTGAGCAATGCGTCACGTGTTTGCAAGTTAAAGCCGAGCACCAAAAGCCGTATGGTAAGTTACAACCGTTAGAAATCCCGAAATGGAAATGGGAGCACATTACCATAGATTTCATCACAAAGTTACCTAAAACGGCGAGAAACCAGTTTGATTCGATTTGGGTTATAGTTGATCGACTGACGAAGAGTGCTTTGTTTCTTCCCATTAAGGAAGCGATATCGTCGGAGACCTTGGCTAAGTTGTTTATCAAGGAAGTCATCTCTCGACACGGTGTTCCTATATCTATTATTTCGGATCGAGATACTCGTTTTACATCTCGGTTTTGGAAAAAGTTTCATGAAGATATGGGTACGTAATTGAAGTTGAGCACGGCGTATCATCCTCAAACGTACGGTCAAACCGAAAGTACGAATCAAACTTTGGAGGATATGTTACGGGCATGTATTATCGATTTTGGTGGTAGTTGGTACGAGCACTTGCCTTTGGTGGAATTCTCGTACAATAATAGTTATCATACTAGTATTGGGATGCCACCTTATGAGATGCTTTATGGGCGTAGGTGTCGAACCCCAATTTGTTGGGGTGAAGTGGGACAAAAGGAAATCGGGAGTACCGATTTGGTTTTAGAGACGAATAGTAAGATTGATATGATTCGAGAGCATTTGAAGAAGGCTCAAGATAGGCAAAGTCGTATGCCGACAAACGTAGATGAACGATCGAATTTCAAGAAGGTGACATGGTGATGCTTAAGGTTTCGCCATGGAAAGGTATTATTCGATTCCAGAAACGAGGAAAGTTAGATCCTCGGTTTATTGGACCATTTAAGGTTTTAGCTCATGTTGGTGAAGTCACGTATCGTTTGGAATTACCCAAAGAGCTTGCGGGGATCCATAATACATTTCATGTTTCCCATCTCCGTAAGTGTCTTGTAGACGATTCATCTTGGGTACCATTAGACGAGATCGAGCTAAACAATAAGTTAGAATATATTGAGGAACCGATTGCCATACTTGATGAGAAGGTCAAAAGGTTAAGACATAAAGAGATTAGGACTTTTAAAGTTCAATGGCGTCGGAGTAAGGGTTCCGAGTTTACTTGGGAGCTCGAAGAGTTTGTGTTGGTTTATCTTCCTTCTTGTCATGCGGCTTGGATCGCGAGGACGCGCTCCAATTTAAGTGGGGGAGAGTTGTAACATCCCGTTTTCCCGTACATGTCTAAAGGTACACACTTAGTCATTGGTACGTTTGTAACTCGTTAGCTTTTGCGTAAATGTATAGATATATGTGTAGTTATATATAGATATATACTTGATAATGTGTGCTTATACAAGTTATACATGGGTTTTGTTAGCATTAAGTCTTGCGAGACTATTGTTGAAGGCTAGGTGAATATAGGAAGCGGGTTTGGAATGTACAAATTAAATAACATCAAAAATTGTTTAAGGTGATCGAGCTATTCAGATGCAGCCTTAAGCCGCGTCGTGACAAAGGGGTCCGCGCTGCGGCATATAAAGCAATTCCAGATCAGAAAGTGGGTTAAAAGGGGTCGTTTTTCCTTCGATACGTCGCGCCGCGACAAACGGGCCGCACCGCGGCATATCTGCTGTTCTGACTCCGATTTCTACTCAATTTAAAAGGGTTTTAGGGGTAATTTGGTCTTTTTGTGTGTAGATCAGATTGGAGCATTAAATCACAGACACTTATCCATTTATTTCATTTCCTTTTCTCTTTTCTTTCCAATTTCTCTCCCAAAACACAAAACCCACTTAGCTTAATCTTGGGATTTGAAGGTGAAGATTTGTGAATCAAACCTAGGAGCAAGAATTAAAGTTGTTCTCCTTGTTGTTAGCTACAAGAGGATAGTCTTGGTAAGTTCTAACTTTATGTTTTAAGTTTTAATTGGGCAATGGCTAGGGTTTTGGTTACTAGAGATTTGTAAGACCCATTTGGTGGTAAAATGGGTGAATTTGGGTAATGTTGTTGTAATAAAACCCTAATGGCCACAATCTAGGGTTTTAGCCTTGTGATTTGAGTTTGTAAGGGTCAAATGGTGTTGTTAGTCACTAATGCACTTTTAGATTAATGAAACAAGTGTTAATGGGTAAGTTTGACTTGATTATGAGTCTAAGTAATATAAAATGGGTCAAAATGTACTAGTTGACCTAATTAGATGAAATGGGTATGGATTACCCTACGTTTGTGTTAATTGAAGTTAGTAGACTTTAATTCACTAGCCTTAGTGATTAAAGTCGAGCCTTGGCCATTTAAGGGCGGTTTTGGGTGTGGTTGAGTCATTTAATGCGAATTGGGTCATTAAATGCTCAAAGTGTAAGTAATGTGGTAAATGCCATTAGTTGTGTATTGAATGTGTACCTATGTATTAAGTACTTTGCTCGGAGTATACGGAAGCAATTAAATCATCACCGAAGTGTTAAGGTGAGTGGAGTAATTATACGTATGTGTATATAGCGTATTTATTTGTGAATTTTATGGTATGAACCACCGAGCCGGTATTACCATAACATGTGTGGGTTAGGATGTGAACCACGAGCCGGTAGCATCGAGTGTGAACCACGAGCCGGTAGCACTATAAACTAAGGTGTGAACCACGAGCCGGTAGCACTATAAACTAAGATGTGAACCACGAGCCGGTAGCATCGAGTGTGAACCACGAGCCGGTAGCACTATAAACGAGTATGACTCGAAAGCGTATGGTGTGAACCACGAGCCGGTAGCATCATAGCGTTATTGGTTAACCATATTGAGATTGTTGTTTTGTTTAGCATATAATATATATTGAGTTGAGTATATGCTAATGAAGTTCTGTGATAATGTACGACCTGTTAGTGTTACGGGTATGTTGACATGCTATTTGAGTTACAAGTTCGTATGAGGTATTTGGTATTGTGATTGCAAATGGATAGGTTATATATATGTATGTATAATTGTTGCACTCACTAAGCCTTGCTTACCCTCTCGTTGTTTACCATTTTTATAGGTTCCGGCTTGGACAAGGGTAAGGGCATACGTTTGGATCAGTGGTCTCCCGCTTATGTTGTCGGGGGGTGCTTTTGGTGTTAGCTTTTTGAAGTTGGCCTAACGTTTTGGGTAGTTTAGCCCCAAACCATGCTCGAGTGTCGTTTGGATTATAAACTATCATTGTAGTGGGTCAAACTTGTATTAAACTTAATTTATGGCCTTCGTACCTTTTGTAAACATTTAAATTGATGTACATTTAAATGGAACTTGTGGAATGGTTTACATATTTAATTGGCGCGTAAATGTGTATTATATAAAAAAAATATTTTATCGTATGGAATACGGGTTGGGATGTTTCACTATCATATCGTATCGTGAGTTTTCATAGCTCCCTTTTTATATATTTTTGGGCTGAGAATACATGCGCAAATTTTATAACTGTTTTACACGTTAGACACAAGTACCAACTGTTAAACTATGCTATACCCGGCTATGTCCGACTAAGTCCCTACAGTGATATTTTTAATTGCTCGTTGAATGCATTCTTAATTATTGGGGGTAGGCCTATTGGGAGTAACGTTCCCGATACATTTGACTAAGACTTTGTATTACCTAATAATGAAATTAAACTGACAAGTATAGACACAACTTGTCATTGGGGAAAACTTTGAACGTTTAGTCTAAATATCATGAACTGGCATAACTTTTGGATCTGCGAGATCTACTTCTATATTAAATCTTATGGTCTACATCTATTACTGAAATAATTGTTTATGACAAACCTATGAACTCACTCAACCTCGTGTTGACACTTTAAAGCATGTTTATTCTCAGGTCCAACATAATGCTTCCGCTGTGTATTTGCTAATTAAAAGCAACATTTCAACGAGTCATTCATGGATAATTTGAAAGACTTGCATTTGCTAAACTGATGATAATTGCTTGCTATGCTTGGAGTCTTCATCACATATCATATCAATTAAAGACATTTAATGCGTTGTTCATTATATACAATGTAACTTATTTATCTTCCGCTGTAAAACTCAATATAATGTCTCATATAGAGTCGTTCTCGTTTATACAACTGTGATTTGATATAATTAGTCACAAATACCCCAGGCCCTATTTGGGGGTGTGACAATGTGTCATGTTACACGACCCTTACATTCTATCTAATCTATAAATATATCAAGAACAAATTTTCTTTATAGTTCAATCTTTTCTCTTAAATTCTGGTAATTTAACCAATCAAGATCTTGCTATCACAATTCCTCTCTTAGAACATTAGCCGCGTTCATTCGAAACACCATACCTATGAATTCTGGACCATTATTCGCTTGACTTAGAGTCGAGAAGAGAATAAAAAGGCAAAGAGCTCCGAAATATAAGGGAGAATATAAAGCCCGATAACAACATATAAATTACAAACCATGTATATCAATGTTTATCGCAACATAAAGACACGGGAGAATTAAAAACACTATAACCCCAAGGGTGAAGTAGAAGTAAACCGATTCCTCCGGTGGAAGTTGGAAAAGGAGAATGTTTGTTGCGATAGTCAGGATAAGGACAAGGATCAGAACTGGATTAAGCATTTTAAAAATCTTTTTAAATTTGGGAATTGAGTATAGAAGTGGTGAAAACTAATGAAACGGAAAAGGTAAATTTATAATGGAAAAAAATCAGACGTAGTAATTGAGGCAGATCACCGTATTTAATTATAGAGATCTTAATTTCCTTACTCGTCAAAGAATCATATCTTTTAGATTTCGAAGATTTTGTTTAAATCCCTCGAATTTTGGAAATCAACCGTGACTACGTCACCGGTTAAGATGAACCTGCAATTATTCATTTCACTCTTTTATGATAGTTTCATTCATACTCTTCGAATAATCGAATTGTTTTATTCATATTACTCAATGATGATACAACTCCATTTATCAACTCGTATGTGTCATGAAAACATACTTATTGTCAGTCATGATGATCTCAATCAAATTTCGAGATGAAATTTCTTTAACGGATAGGTACTGTGACGACCCGGAAATTTCCGACCAAATTTAAACTTAATATTTATATGATCTAATGTTTCCGACACAATAAGCAAAGTCTGTAATGTTGATGTTTCAAAAACTTTGAACTGTGTTCATGTAATCAATTACCCTTCGACTATTCGTGACGATTCACGAACCATTATATGTAAATAAATATATATATAAATAAATAAATAAATAAATAAATAAATATATATATATATATATATATATATTAATTATTATAAATTAAAATATTATATGTGTTAACTAATTATGTAAATAAAATAATATATGATATTAAAATAGATCTATATATATATATATATATATATATATATATATATATATATATATATATATATATATATATATATATATATATATATATATATATATATATATATATATATATATATATATATATATATGTAAGGTATATTGAATGTATATTTATATAGTTCCGAATTTATTTAGTAAACGATAGAAGCACTCGTTTATCATTCGATGGTTATTTAAATAAGTTAAGTTCAAACTTAGGTGATTTTAAAATAAACAGTTATCTGAAAATGAGTTCTATAAATTTTTGGCTTCCTAAAAATGTATTTAGGATCTAGTTATTAAATTTTAACATTTTTTATATTTTACCCAGAATTGAGAGAGACAGTCGATGTAATTTTTATTTAGTAATTAATAATCAAATTTTATACCATAATGACCAAAATAAATAAATATAGTTAATTTAAAAATATGGGATTTTTCTGAACACTTTTATCCGCCACTGATTTCGCACGATACACAGTCCGTGAAAACTGTCGGCACAATATTACAAATGCTTCGATGGATTTGCTGTAGATGCATGTTTTAATTCCTGAAAGTTATTTATTATTATAGAATGATTTAAGATTTTTGTTTTCTTCCCTCACATATTATATCATACGGAGTTTATATATGTACATATTCATCTTAATAATTCATCCACCCCATCACCACTAGTTTCTTTTGCTTTTTTCTTCTTTTTATATCTCACTTGCTGTTTCTCCTCTGGCAAAACCAAGAACTCACAACTTGCAATACTTCTATTTTCTTTTGATTAAATAACCAGTGTGTTCCTATTTTTCTTCTTATTGACCAATAACAATATAAACTCACTTGCTATAGCTTCTGATTGCTATTCGATAAAAACCCAACATCACTACCTTCATCTTCAAATTCTACTACTCGTCTTGTATTCGACAACCAATATGACCCGTTGCAATAGACACCACCATCACCATTTTGACTTGGTCATCAAACCCATTCGACATTTTGACAAACCATTTAACCACCAAACCAACTCGTCTCTGGTTGCCTGCTGTTATCGAAGAACAAGACCAAGACAAGCCATTATGTTTGCTACTACCATCGTCTCTTGTTTGTTACTATTGTTCGAAGATTAACATCAAAACCGGTTACTGTTTTTGTTTTTCTGTCAAAAGAACCCAAACACCATCTAATACTATTGTTATTACTATTTCTATTCCGGTTGAGAACACCATCAAACACCCCATCGATCATCACATAAAATCACCATAGTTTGCTACTCCAGCTATCTGATCGAACAACCCAATATACCACATAATAGTGTTTTGCTACGTAAAATAGTAGCTTCTTGCAACTATTGCTCGCTTTCTGTACATCCTAGTTCAAGTCGAGCACCAACACCACTCGATAGCTGCTACATGATGAAACCCACTTGTTGCTACAATCGTCGCTCTATTTTTCCTGCAAATCAACTATTACTGCTAGGTTTTCTGTGTTTCCAAATAGTAAGATAGCGAATAATGATTAATGATGATGATACGATATGAGTCGATGATATATGAAGATGATGAATAGATATGCTTCCTGTCATTTTTTCTTCTTCTTTTTGTTTTATCGAACCACCAACACAACCACCTCTATCGCTATATTATTTTTCTTTTCTTTCGATGAATGATGATGTAATGATGATGAAATGATTATGATGAGAAGGAAGAGAAGGATGTACTATAATCTGTTCGAAAAATGGCTGTTGCCGCATTCAGTTTCTGTATCCGAACAATAACAACAACGATAATAATACAAGCGTATGATTTTAGGATAACCCTGCTTTCCTTCTATTTTGTTCCAATCACAGACCATAAACCCACTTGAATACCACCTGCAATATTGCTATTCTTGTTTTGATCAAACCCAACACCATCGTCAAACTATTATTTCTGTTTATGTTTAGTCGTGATCCAAATCGAACACCACTTGAAAACTTTCTATCCTTTTCGTGACTGATGATGATGATAAAACGACGACGATGGTTATGTGATAATGATGAGATGATAGAAGATGATGAAGATGATACGTGATACGATGATGATGATTGAAGAACCAAAGCTGCCCACTATTCGCTTGTTACCAGGAAACCTTCGATTATGTTACAGGTTATAATATGAATGAATTGGGCCACTAAGCTTCAATGTTGGGTCATCATGTTCTATTTACAAGTTGGGCCGTGACAGTGTTGTGATTAATTGTTGGGCCGAAGTCCAATTGTTAAACGGGCCGAAACCGTGTTAAAAGAAATAAAAATCGTAAATTGATAAGAATAGTAACATTGGTTCAGTGGTTGGGCGTGTTGTCTTTAACCGAGGAGTCTTGAGTTCGAGCCTTGGCTACGACAATTATTTTTTTGAAACTTTTTCTTGTAAGGTAGTATTATTACCCTTATACTTATTATTACTATTTATTATTATTATTATTATTATTATTATTATTATTATTATTATTATTATTATTATTATTATTATTATTATTATTATTATTATTATTATTATTATTATTATTATTATTATTATTAATTTTATCATGTTTATTATTATTATTATTATCATTATTAATGCAAGTAGTATTATTATTGAAACTAACTTTTTTTATACCAAAATTATCACTTTTATTATTAAAACTATCATCATCATCATCATCATCATCATCATCATTATTATTATTATTATTATTATTATTATTATTATTATTATTATTATTATTATTATTATTATTATTATTATTATTATTATTATTAGAATTATCATTATTTTTATCATTATTATTTTTATTATCAATTTTATCATTATTTCTAACAATAATATTGTTATTTTTATCATTATCATTATTAGTAAATCAAATAAAGATTTTCTATATAAAAATATATTATTAACATAAAGCATAATTATATTATTATTTTTGTAATAAATATTAATTATCTACTTAAAATATATAAAATAAATAAGTTAATTTAGTTATTAATGAAACGTACAAGTTACTAAAATAACAATTAATAATAATATCTAAATTTGTTCGATTACCATTATACGTGTTAATATATATACTTGATATAGGTTCGTGAATCCGAGGCCAACCCCGCATTGTTCAGTATCGTCGTATGTATATTTTTACTACAAAATATCGTATTGTGAGTTTCATTACTCCCTTTTTATATATATTTTTGGGACTGAGAATACATGCGCTGATTTTATTAATGTTTTACGAAATAGACACAAGTGATCAAAAACTACATTCTATGGCTGGATTATGAATATTGAATATCACTCCTTTTTAGCTTGGTAACCTAATAATTAGGAAACGGGTATGACCCCTAATTGACGCGAATCCTAAAGATAGATCTATGGACCTCGACAAGTCCCATCCGGGGTACGGATGCTTTAGTACTTCGAGATTATTATTATTATACAGACGAGAGGTTCTGTTTGGGGATATTCTATGCATTAAAGTTAAGTCGGTTATCAAGCGTTCACCATATGAATGATTTTTAATTCGCGGGTTACGCGTATTATTTTGTACTCGGGTTACGTGTACAATTAAATATATGAAATCTTGTGGTCTATTAAAATGATGGAAATGAATGTTTACGATAAACTAATGAACTTACCAACCTTTTGGTTGACACTTTAAAGCATGTTTATTCTCAGGTACGAAAGAAATCTTTCGCTGTGCATTTGCTCATTTTTAAGATATTACTTGGAGTCACTCATGACATATTTCAAAAGACGTTGCATTCGAGTCGTTGAGTTCATCAAGATTATTACCAAGTCAATTAGAGTTGGATGTATTATGAAATGGTATGCATGCCGTCAACTTACGATGTAAAGAAAGTTTGTCTTTTAAAAACGAATGCAATGTTTGCAAAATGTATCATATAGAGGTCAAATACCTCGCGATGTAATCATATGTTATTGTATTCGTTCTTATGGATTAGGACGGGTCGCTTCACAGACAAATAACAATTCGTAAGTACATTATAAAAATTACTCCGTAGTACATTTTGATTAGGACGAATAGTCTTTAATAAGATGTACCGTAGTAACTAATTTAGTTGCTAGATAAGTACAATATAAAATCATCCAAACGAGTGGTATATATATGATACCTATTTCCTTCGTTCCAATTTAATATTACGCTTAAAAAATACGCAGTTAAACAGAATCTCATTATTACATTATACTTTTTTCTTTTATAATTTTCACTTATTACTTTTTACAGAGTATCAATCTTTTTTCTCTTGCAAAAGTTAAAGATATACAGGAAATTACCTCATTACATTTGTCTGTTTATAAAAGTAGACTATTAACTTAGGATAATTTAAAATGAAATCACTACAAGAAGAATGATCATTTGTGAAGGTCTTTTAATGACGATATATTATTTGGTCAATTTTTTTTATTTAAATTTTTTTGGCAAAAATATTAATATGTATATATATATAAAAGAACCGAAGTTCCGGTGATACAACATTAAACAGATCATAACGATCTCTAGAGAAACTATGTTCGTTCTAAACAATATGAACGACACATAAACACTATAAGAATTGCAACTGAAAAGTTAAACAAAGACAACCCGCTATAAGAATTTGGTCAATAATAATGTTATTTAGTTGCCATTAAAAAAATCGTCACTAAATTTTAGTCATTGTACGATATTAGTGACCAAACAAATGGTCACTTTAGTGATCAAATTTAGTATTTTGTTATCTAATAATACTACGTAATGTTTCGTGCTGGAGCGATAGTGACGAGAAATGATCAACCTATTTTTGATCACTAATTTTAATCGTCACTAGTGACAAATAACTTGTGTCACTAAAACTTATTTTTCTTATTGTTAATAATGGATTATTAAAGTGAGACGGGGGAAGTATGTGGTTTTGTTCGCATACCAACTATAGGCACAATGCATTATTAGTTGCACGATTTATTATTAGTTGCACCATGTATTGTTAACACTGATAGAACGATATTTTGATGTATTCATTGCCAAATATAGTGTAAAAATCATTTAATAATGCTAGAAACATGTATGCTAGTACTGTAACTTTTTTAGAGAACGTCCTTAACTTTGTTTGATCTATTTACCTAACATATTAAGCAAGTCCATTTGGGTCACTTCTATACCAGTACAAGCTAGTCCCTTTGGGTCACTTCTACATTACTACAACTAGTCTGGCCTATATATACTTTTTATTGTGGTAAAATAAAACCAGTGAAATATAAGGATTTTCATGTATATTTTGTTGTTTTGTTAAGATTTAAATGTGGATAAAATCTTGAGGATCTTGTGTGAAATGAAATGGTGATAGTGTAAAAAGCAAAGAGTAGGCTGTGTTAAGTGGTACTATGAATGTATGGGTGGGTGATAAATGTAATGTTGGACAGTTTATATATGGAAATGGGACTGTTTCTTTGATGTGATCACTTGCTTTATTTTATTTACATCTTCACCTTCCTCTATTCTGTTCTGCTTTTCTTTTTTCCTTTATTGTTTTCCCTCCAATACCACTTAACCTTTCTTTCATTTTTATTTCTCCAAACATATACGGAGCATATATATATATATATATATATATATATATATATATATATATATATATATATATATATATGGCAGGATCAATGGGGAAGTAACCAATCGGGGGGAAGCGGGGGAATCAAAAAAAAAAAAAAATTCTTTTTTTGAAAAAACTTTGTTTACGAACATTATAGATTGGATGAAAATAAGAATATTTAGAAAAGACACTTCGTGATAAATGTTATTATTTTGGCGGAAAAACGATCGACAAAAATAAAATTCAAGATAATATTGTTCGTAGTTTTTTTTTTCTTCATGTTTTGTGAAGTAAAATTTAGCCCGATTTAGAGTTTAGGGTTTAGGGTTTGGTGTTTTGGGTTTATTCCATAAACCCAAAACACCAAACCCTAAACCCTAAACTCTAAACCGTTCGTGTTAAAAACTCAATCTAACTCCTAAATCTAAACCCTAAACCCTAAATTTCTAAACCCTAATGTCTAAACCCTATTAACCCTAATATCTAAACCCTAATATTCAAACCCTAATATCTAAAACCTCAAAATACGTTCGAAAAACACGATAATTGTTATATATTACTTCTTCGAGCGTTTTTCCGCCAAAATAAAAACATTTATCACAAAGGGTCTTTATTTAATGTCCATATTTTCATCCAATCTATAATGTTCGTGAACAAAGTTTTTTTAAAAAATGAAGATAAAAAATTTTTCTTCCCACCGCTTCCTCCCGAATGGTTACTTCCCTCTTGATCCATATATGTTGTCCTAAAAAACGCTCGAAAAAAGATCCATATATGGGAGAAATTAACGGGTAAGTGACATGTAGGAGGAAGTAATTTTAATTTTTTTATTTTTTTTACAAACATTAAGATTAGGTGAAAATATGCAAATTTAAAAAAGAGACTTTATGATAAATGTAATTATTTTGATCTAGCAAATCTCGAAAAAATAACATTAATCGTGATGAATGTTATTTCTTCAAGCGTTCCGTTTTTCAATTTATGTGAAGTTTTTTTCTTCAAAATTTAGTCCGATTTAGGGTTTAGGATTTGGAGTTTAGTTCCTAAACTCAAATCTATAAACCCTAAACTCTAAACCGTTCAGGTTAAAAACTGAATCTAAAGCCTAAATCTAAACCTCAATCCTAATTACTAAACCCTAATTTCTAAATAACATTCATCACGATGAATGTTATTTCTTCGAGCATTTTCTAGGTTAAAATAATACGGAGTAGCATTTATCACAAAGTAACTTCTTTAAATTTTCATATTTTCATATAATCTTAATGTTTGTAAATTTTTTTTTATAAAAATGAAAAAATAATAATATTTACTTTCCCCCTATTTGTCATTTTCCTCTGGATCCTTCATATATATATATATATATATATATATATATATATATATATATATATATATATATATATATATATATATATATATAATGGTTAAGTGACATGTAGGAGTAAGTATATTTTAATTTTAATTTTTGTTTTTTATTTTTATTTTACAAAAAAATGAGGTGAAAATATGATAATTTAAAAAAGAGACTTTATAATAAATATAATTATTTTGAGCTAGAAATTCTTGAAAAAATAACATTCATCGTGATGAATATTATTTCTTCAAGCGTTTTGTTTTTCAATTTATGTGAAGTTTTTTTTTTCAATATTTAGTCCGAGTTAGGGTTCAAGGTTTGGAGTTTAGTTCCTAAACTCAAAACTATAAACCTTAAACTTTAAACCATTTAGGTTAAAAATCAGTCTAAACTCTAAATCTAAACTTTAAATCTTAATTTTTAAACCCTAATTAGTAAACCTTAATTTCTAAATAACATTCATCACGATGAATATTATTTTTTTCGAGCGTTTTCTAGGTCAAAATAATAGCATTGCTGGTCCCTTAATTAACAACAGGAGTATTGTAGGGGGGGGGGGGGTTAAATACAATTTCTTTGAATTAACTTAACAGTTAAACACAGTTTAGTATTCAAGCATGTAATTTAAATAGAGTCAAAGGTAATTTTTCAACTGTTATTCTTTATTGATTAAATCACAAAGAATTACAACTATCCTTGGCGGAATGATAGTTGGTTGATACAGATTCACCTAAGTATAGCTACAGAGTGTGTTCTAAGCTATTACACGTTTTGGAATCTAAATAAATAAACCCACACCACTAGTTGTTACAATAGTGGATACAACAATTTATAGTAGTCCTATTGATCGTGTAATGATTCTATTGTCTACTGGTACATAGGATGTATGTACTTGTGGGGACAACTGCATCAGAGAGCGTGCTCTCTTCTTTCCTCTTTGGTAGCTATTTGCAGGAACACCCCAATTCGGTTTGGCACCACTATTTGTTTAAACAAATAGAATGTTGTGTTCCCTAGGTGTTGACAAAGTATAACACATGTCTGCACATGCGTTAAACTTCTGCATTACCATGTGGTCTTGTAAGGTCGCTTGTCAGCCGCCGACGCGTGTCCTTTTCTGTTCAACTTTGTCTTCGACTTCTGTTGAATAGTACAATTGATATAGACCACTCAGGAAACCACCATGCTTGTAATGGAGCATGGCTGTATTGTGTTGTATGCTGCTTACCAGGTTTACTGGTTCTTCTTATGCTGAGTCATTTGATATTCTTGAATTACTGAGTACTCATCCGGTGCTGATTCGAAGAATACACCCTACCTTGTGCTGGTAGACTAGGCAGCATACTGAACACTTGACATAGCAATATTTGCTGTCTATACATAAACAAACATGTGCTAGCTGCACATAACATTTTAGTGCAAATAAATTACAGTTTTGTCATAATTAAATCCTTAATTATTTTGGGGACTTAACAATCTCCCCCTATTTGATGATGACAAAACTTATGACATTTAGAGAAAACACTAAAGCCAGCACTGAGGAACCTAATGAAAAATAGACAGTAAATTTGTCCCTTTTAAGTTTATTTTTGGGATCTTTTGCTGAGTTATCTATATCTTATAACTTGATATGATTTTGAAGATAAACTCATTTAATTTTCATTACAACAGAGTATATACAGTAATTATAAAACATCATAATGATAAATGAAGTAACAAAAGATACAATTTGAGCACTAGAAGGCTATCTGTCTTTATCTTTATCCTTTTCTAGTTCATCACCAGATAGCTCTTCTTCTTTCACTTTCAAGGCAGCCCAGGCTTTAGGAAACAAGTAAGGCAGCTCAGCAGGGTCATAAACTGGAACATGAGGAGGTAGAATGATGAGATCTCTTCTGTGTGGGCCTTCACCAGTAGATTTCTTTCTTTTAGGCTTTTGAGAAAGAACTTCTTCTACGTTTACTACTGGTGCATTCCCAAATTTTGTTGCTTTGTTGAAGAGCTCTTGGAGTTTTGGCTTCAATGTCTTTTTAATACCACTTTCAGCCTTACCAATGAAGTACTCCAATATCTCCATCCATTCACTGAATCCGAAGGTTCTCAAATCGGTGTAGTCTACCCTTTCTTAAATGTTCTCTTCCCTGCTGATAGTGAAATGTAACGACCCTGGATTTTCCAACTTTTATTTATTAATAATTATTATTAATACTTGTGCTTTAATAAATATATTTTATTACATTTACTTGTTACCGTATTTAACTTTCCATGGCCCGATAAGTCTTTGTGACACGCGTACTTTTCACGAATAATATTTTGAATATTATTTACATTCATGATTATTTATTATTAATCATTTTTAAATAACTAAGGTTAGTAATTAATTACTTGGGCTTTTTATTTATTTATTGGTTACTTGGGCTTGGACTTTTATTTAATGGACTAGTAAGCCCACCCTACACTCATAATGGACTTGTAAGCCCATGTATTATGCTAGTATTATATTAAGAATAATCATGGTTAATTAACTTAATTTAGAGACAAAACACTTCAAGCATGCTACACCTTTCTCCCATGCAATTTAACTTATACCTCATTCTAGCTTTTCTCATCCTTCCAACACTTGAAAGTAAGTTTTTGACTTCCTCTTTTATCCCCAAAACCATCCACTCTTGTAGCTAGGAGGGAGTTCATTTTCACTTCACTTTGTTACTTATTCACTTGCATTTCATTTCTTTTACACACACATTCAAACAACACTTCATTTTCTCTCAATATTCTCTCTAGTTTGTAAGTAAACAAACCTTAATTTCTTCTTCTTTTTCTTGTGAAAAACCGTAACATATACATCCATCATCATCATTGTTTCTTGTTTAATTACTTGTTGTTGTTTGTTGGTTATTATTCAAGATCAAACTTCCTAGTTTGAATCTTCATGGATCTTAGTTACTTCTATATCTTGTTTGATGAAGAACCAAGAAAAAGAACCTAAAACTTGTTAGTTTGTGGTTCTATACTTAAGTGTTTTCAAGATCTAGAGTTCATAAACTTGATGATCTTCTTTATGTTCATGTTTTGTAGACTTGAATTTTTAAGATCTAAAATTTGGTTTGAATCTTCTCAAGTATGAAGCAAATATGAACATAATACTTGTAACTTTAATTTATTTCTTCATTTCATGTACTTTAAAGTTGTGATTGTTGTAAGCATGGTCAAGTATTACTAGTTAATCTTGATCTCATATTTCTTGAAACCAAAGTTAACTTTGTAAGTTCAAGAACATGGAAGTATAACTTTCTAGTTATAACTTCATATACTTATGTTAGATCTAAGCTTATATAACTTATGGTCTTCTAATTTTGTTGTAAATAAGAGCTTACAAGCTTACATACACTTTACAAGTTGAAAATCTAAGTTTCATAACTTATGGTTTCATTAAAGTGTAGATCCAAGTTTTGTAACTTAGGATCTAACTTAAGAACACTAGATCTAGACTTTCTAGTCTAGGATCTTTAAGATCTAGCTAAGATCTAAGTTCTACAACTTATGATCTTGATTATTTAGTTTACTTTCAAGTTTGTAGCTTAATATTACTTTTGTAACTCATGTATGTGTTGGATCTAAGATCTTGATGTAACTTTGGTTCATCAAACTACATACAACTCTTAAGTGATTTGTGCAAATTATCTTAGACCTACACAAGTGTTATGATGGTCAAACCTTGGTTAAGATGATGCATACCCATCAACGAGTTGTACACTCGAAGCTATACGCATCAAGGATGAGAACCGTGATGAGCATCAAGCACCAAGAACCCACCGGAACACCTTTAGCTACTGATTCTGGATCTGATCAGACTACCTAGGCTACTGTAAAGTTGATTTTTAGTTAGTTAGGTTCGATTAGATGATTTTCCATTTAGACCTCGTCTTAATCCGAGTTACGGTTTAGGATCTATGGCCTCCCGAAAGTCACTACACCCTATTAACGTTGTGCTGAAATTTCCGACCTACTCGCACTTAAACCGTCACCACAGTCAAACGAAGAAGAGTTTGGTTCTAAAAATTGGTCAGTACCTAGGGGACTCATATACGGAGCCATGGCCACTGGTCTCACCTCATTTCAGCTTGTATAGAGGTCGAGGCGACTGAACAAAATCAGCCTTTGTTTCAAACCCTAGTCTTTACTTGAAAACTTACTTTACCCTTTTGACTTAATGATGAATGATGATGATACTTAAGACCTAATTTACATACATTTAAACCTTTGGGAACGATTTACTGAATTAGTACCTTTTGACTTAGGTTGAGGACTTTCGGACCAACCACTTTGCTTACTTTACCGCGTACCGACTTTTACTACTTTATCACTGTGAGTTATAGCATCCCATTTTACTTTAACTATTTTGGGAACTAAGAATACATGCGCATTTTACGTTTTACATACTAGGCACGAGTACTTAAACTTTATATACGTGTGGGTTATACAACGGCATAAACTTTCCCCTTAGCTCGGTAACGTTTAGTCATTGGTTTTTGAACCGGTGAATGCGAATCTTAGATATGGATCCATAGGGTTTGACTTCCCCACTCGGGCTAGTAGCGCTAGCATTTTACGGGTGTTTAATATTTCATGAACATACACACTCGCCAAGTGTACTTTTAGGGGGTGATAAACGTTAAGTTAGTTACCAAGTGCCCACGGTTATACATATACTTTTCATACTGTTTTGAAACGCTGTTAAAGCACTGAAATCTCGTGGCCTACCTTACATTACTGTTATACTTAAACTACAGCTCACCAATATTCGTGTTGACGTTTTTAAGCATGTTTTTCTCAGGTGCTTAAGGTTGCTTGCTTCCGCTATTGTACTAGTCTTGCTGATTAGCCACCCGCTGCTTTATTAGAGATGTTACCGCATGAAACATTTTATCTTGAATTCAAACTTTATTACTTTTGAACAATGATTTGTAACGACCTAAGGGTCACGTACTATTATTACTTGCTTCCGTTCATAGAAGCATATTTTTGGTTGTAAAACATTTGACGTTGGTTATGACGTCACCTTTTATCATGAATGCAAACTTGTTTTGAAAACGCATATAGTTTTTGACCTTGTAATGATCCTGTTGTTGATGGTCCGTACATGCTGATTTAGTACGGGGCGTCACATTTGGTGTCAGAGCATTGGTTGTAGGGAATTAGGTTGCATTAGTGAGTCTGGACTGACCCGAGTAGGATTCACTAATAGGACTAATCTACAACTTGCTAGTTTACTTGTTTCTGCAGGACTTACTGCATGCTGCTGTTTACTTTTACTGCTATATGCCGTGTACTGTTACTTGATTTTCACTACTGCATGATATTATTTGCTTTCGATTGTATGCTTCTTCTGTAGGATTCATTGTTATTGCCATGCTATTTACTGCTATACATGATTTAGACTGTCGTAGTTAATTTGCCTAATACGTGCTTGCTTTATGACTTACTGACATGGAAAAAGTTATTTTTCCTTGTTCAGATGTCGGATGCCCCGCGCACTATCATTCACTTAGAGAGCGACTCGGACTCATCGGCTACCTCACCTACTGTTGTTGCTGACTCGATCTCGTCATCTACACCTTCCAGTGACTCTGGTGCTTCATCCTCCGGAGCTAGTAGCCATGCACCCGGCCCAGTGAATACCTCAGACGGAGTCGAGGACCTACAGGAGATTCCAGCTCCACTTGTCCCAGGACCCTCGGAGCCACATCACCATTCCGGTGGTGCTGTGATTTCCGCGGAACTTGGGGAAGGTCCAGTCCGTAATGAGCGTAACCATTGGTGCCGACGCCTTCCTGATGGACGTCTCGTGCCAATCAGGCCGGCCAGATACCGACAGATGATGGCCGCCCGAGGAGAGCCACCCGTGCAACCACCCCCAACCGATCTAGATGACAAATCATCCGCTGATTCTTCATCCGACGACTCATCCTCTGACGACTCTAGTGACGAGGATTCAGATGAGGACCCTGATGATGCACCTGTACAGCCACCCTCCACCCCGCCAAAGAAGCGGTATCGTTTTGATGGTACCGTCATTCCAGGGATTAATGGAGGTCGACCATTCGTTGACGCTCATGGTCGGCGTCGTAAGGTTACCGCCTGAAAGCGGCTTGTACCGTACCCTGCTGATCCTTTTGTACGTAAGTCTTACCGCTTTGCAGCCTCCACTTCTCGAGCCGGACCATCTGCACCACCAGCACCACCTATACCGACTGCACCGCCTGCCCCACCATCTCTCTCTGTCGAGGAACTGACAAGGGAAGTGGAGATCCTCCGTGCTCGGGTAGCTGAACTCGAGGACCAGATGTCCCACGTAATGGACATCCTACACCCACCATCACCTTAGGACTTTTGTAGTAGATTCCATTATGTAATCTCATTTGTAGTTTTATGTTTTACTTATGTATTGTACGAACCTATGCGGATGTATGCAACTCATTATTAATGAATGGAAATTTGTGTTGTTTAATTCTTGCACAGTGTTCTATTTACGTTACTGTGTGATGACTTTGTGGTATCTGAATCTATTTGCGTTACTTAATTAGCATGTGTTGTATTGATTCCATGCTGGTTACATATACTGTATTATTACTATTTGAATACTAGATTTTGACTTGAGTCAAAATTTTTGTTTAGAACATCAATGGCAAACGGAAGATCAACACCCACCACATCCCAAATCTAGGAAATGATCAATGAATGAGTCGCCGCAGCTTTAGTAGAAATGAACCCCCAAGCTCCACTGCCACCGGTTATCCAGCCCATTCGTAACATGTGCACATACAAAGAGTTTCAAATCTGCAAGCCCCACAACTTTAGTGGAACTGAGGGGCCGATTGGTCTCACTAGGTGGTTTGAGAAATTAGAATCTGTGTTTCGAGTTAGTAACTGCTCAAAGGCGAACAAAACCAAGTATGCCTCATGTACGCTGTCTGACGGTGCACTAACTTGGTGGAACACATTGGCTCAAGCAAAGGGTATTGATGAGGCATTTGCTACCCCATGGGAGGAATTCAAAGGGGCCCTGATTGAGGAATATTTCCCTAGGATAGAGATCCAGAAGATGGAGATTAAGTTTATGCAGTTGAAGGTTGTGGGAAACGATCTCGATGGTTACAACCGTAGGTATCTAGAATTAGTCCAGATGTGTCCTACCATGGTTACCCCGGAGTTTAAGCGCATGGAAAGGTACTTATGGGGATTTCCTAAGTCCATTAAGGGAAATGTCACCTCATCTAAGCCACCAAATGTCCCGGGAGCAATGCGCATGGCGCACACTTTAATGAATCAAATCATCATCGATGAACCGGAAAAGGCTAAGTCCGAAGCTGGTAGTAGTGATAAGCGTAAGTGGGATAACAACAAGGGGAGAGCCTATGATCAAACCCCCACTAAGAGGCACAACAACGGTGGAAATCCCAATCCGAACACCAACTCAAACCCCAACTACAAGGGTACTCTACTACAGTGCAAGAGGTGCTACAAGCACCATACCGAGTATTGTAACATTGTTTGTGAAAAATGCAAAAAGACCGGGCATATTGGCAGGGACTGCAAGATCACCACCATGACTGGGAAGCCAAACCCCACTGGACCGAGAAAGTGTTATGAATGCGGATAAACGGGCCACTTCAGAAATGAGTGTCCCAACAAGCGAAAGGATGGCGGACCACCGTGTGGCAGAGCTTTCAATGTAAATGCAAGGGACGCCCGTGAGAACCCCGACTTGGTCACAGGTATATTCACTATCAACAATCTATTAGCTTCTATTCTGTTTGATACTGGTGCCGATAGAAGTTATGTATGTAGACACTTTTGCTATAAGATAAATTGGTCGTTAGTTCCTTTAAATGAGAGTATGCTTGTAGAAGTAGCCAATGGGAAACTTGAGAAAGTTGACCAAATTAGCCGAGGAGCTATTATCAACAAAGCTGGTGTGGATTTCGAGATTGACTTGATACCCATTAAGTTGGGGAGCTTTGATGTTATTGTTAGTATGGACTGGTTGACCAAGATAAGGGCTGACATTATCTATGGAGATAAAGCTCTTCGTATACCACACGGAGACGGTGAGCCACTGACCATTTACGGAGAGAGATGTACCTCAAAGCTGAACCTCATTAGTTGCGTGAAAGTGCAAAAGATCATGAAGAAAGGACGTCTTGCTGTGTTAGCACATGTGAAAACATTAGAAACCGAGGTAAAGAGTGTGAACGATGTACGAATTGTGAACGAGTTTTCCGATGTCTTTCCGAAAGAATTGCCTGGATTACCACCACTGAGAGCAGTAGAGTTTCAGATTGATTTAGTGCCAGGAGCTGCACCTGTAGCTCGCGCACCATATCGACTCGCACCTTCCGAAATGCAAGAGTTGCAGAGCCAATTACAAGAACTGTTAGACCGTGGATTTATCCAACCGAGTTCTTCGCCTTAGGGCGTGCCTGTTTTGTTTGTAAAGAAGAAGGACGGATCCTTCCGCATGTGTATCGACTACCGCAAACTCAACAAATTGACAATCAAGAATCGGTATCCTCTTCCCCGAATTGACGATCTTTTTGACCAACTACAAGGATCGAGCGTTTACTCTAAGATCGATTTACGATCTGGTTATCATCAGTTGAGGGTGAAGGAGAGTGATGTAATGAAAACTGCGTTCAGAACTCGTTATGGTCATTATGAGTTTCTCGTGATGCCATTCGGATTAACCAACGCACCTGCCGTGTTCATGGACCTCATGAATCGTGTCTGTAATCCATACTTGGACAAGTTCGTTATCGTCTTCATAGATGATATCCTCATTTACTCTAAGAGCGAAGAAGAACATGAACAACATCTTCGGTTAGTGCTTGAACTCTTGAGACTTGAGCAACTTTATGCCAAATTCTCCAAGTGTGAATTTTGGTTGAAGGAAGTCCAATTTCTGGGTTATGTTGTGAGCGACCAGGGTATCAAAGTGGATCCCGCCAAGATTGAAGCTATCAGCAAGTGGGAAACCCCCACTACTCGGACTCATATCCGCCAATTTTTAGGTCTCGCCGGTTACTACCGAAGATTTATTGAAGGATTTTCTCTGATTGGGCGTCCTGTGACCGCACTGACTCACAAAGGGAAGAAGTTCATTTGGGAACCCGCACATGAATCAGCATTTCAAACCTTGAAGAAGAAGTTAACCACCGCACCTATCTTATCACTTCCCGAAGGTAATGACGATTTCGTCGTTTAATGCGATGCTTCAAAAAGTGGTTTTGGTTGTGTACTGATGCAACGAACAAAGGTTATCGCTTACTCCTCTCATCAACTGAAGATTCACGAGCGAAATTACACAACGCACGATCTCGAGCTTGGAGCCGTTGTCTTTGCATTAAAGCTATGGAGACACTATCTTTATGGAACTAAGAGCACTATTTTCACCAATCATAAAAGCCTCCAGCACATCTTTGATCAGAAGAAACTGAATATGAGACAGCGTCGATGGATCGAGATGCTGAACGACTATGATTGTGAACTTCGTTATCACACTGGCAAGGCCAATGTTGTAGCTGATGCTTTGAGCCGAAAGGAGAGGATGAGACCTCTTCGTGTCCGAGCCTTGAACATCACCATTCATTCGAACCTCAATAGCCAGATCCGAGTAGCCAAGATGAGGCTCTCAAGGAGGAGAATATATCTCATGACCACTTGAACATTCTCGTCTCCCGATTTGAGGTTAAGGAGACCGGACTTCGATATTTTGCCTGAAGGATTTGGGTACCTCTTTATGGAGATCTACAGAACCTTATACTTGATGAAGCCCATAAGTCGAGATACTCGATTCATCCCGGAGCGGGCAAAATGTACCACGATCTCAAGGAACAGTATTGGTGGCCGAATCTTAAGAAGGATGTTGCAACTTATGTTGGGAAGTGTTTGACCTGTTCAAAAGTTAAGGCCGAACATCAGAGGCCCTCTGGATTACTTCAGCAACCAAAAATCCTGCAATGGAAGTGGGAGAGGATAACCATAGATTTAATTACCAAGCTACCAAAGACGGTGGGCGGATACGATACCATCTGGGTTATCGTTGTCCGCCTTACCAAATCTGCACACTTCCTAGCTATGAAGGAAATGGATACGATAGAGAGACTCGCTCAACTATACATAAAATAGGTTGTATCTCATCATGGTGTGCCCTTATCGATCATCTTGGATCGAGATCCCCGTTTTGCTTCCAGATTTTGGAGTTATTTACAAGAAGCCATGGGAACCCGCCTCGACATGAGTACTGCATATCACCCACAGACCGACAGGCAAAGTGAACGCACGATTCAGACTTTGGAGGACATGTTGCGTGCATGTGTCATGGATTTCAGAAAGGCCTGGGAAAGACATTTGCCGTTAGCCGAATTCTCGTACAACAACAGTTATCACTCGAGCATTAATGCCTCACCTTTTGAAGCGTGTTGGGCCGAAGTAGGCGAAAAGCAAATCACTGAACCCGAGGTAGTCCATGAAACAATGGAGAAGATTGCTCAGATTCAAGCGAGACTTAAGATGGCCCGTGATCGTCAAAAGAGTTACGACGACCTCAAACATAAAGACTTTGAATTTAATGTCGGTGACCGTGTAATGTTGAAGGTTGCACCTTGGAAAGGTGTGATTCGTTTTGGAAAACATGGAAAGTTAAACCCACGATACATTGGTCCTTTTGAAATCTTGGAACGTGTTGGACCCGTTGCTTACCGTTTGGATCTCCTAACTCAATTGAGCTTAGTTCATCCTACCTTCCACGTATCAAATTTGAAGAAGTGTCTTGCTGCACCAGAACTTGTCATACCACTGGAAGAACTTACGATTGACGACAAACTCCACTTCGTGGAAGAGCCTGTTGAAATTATGGACCGCGAGGTCAAAACTTTGAAACATAACAAGATTCCGATCGTCCGAGTACGATGGAATGCCAAACGAGGACCTGAGTTTACCTGGGAGCGAGAGGATCAAATGATGCAGAAGTATCCTCACCTTTTCCCGACTCCTCCATCTACCTCAGCTTAAAATTTCGGGACGAAATTTTCTTTGACAGGTGGGTGATGTAACGACCCTGGATTTTCCAACTTTTATTTATTAATAATTATTATTAATACTTGTGCTTTAATAAATGTATTTTATTACATTTACTTGTTACCGTATTTAACTTTCCATGGCCTGACAAGTCTTTGTGACACGCGTACTTTTCACGAATAATATTTTGAATATTATTTACATTCATGATTATTTATTATTAATCATTTTTAATTAACTAAGGTTAGTAGTTAATTACTTGGGCTTTTTATTTATTTATTGGTTACTTGGGCTTGGACTTTTATTTCATGGACTAGTAAGCCCACCCTACACTCATAATGGACTTGTAAGCCCATGTATTATGCTAGTATTATATTAAGAATAATCATGGTTAATTAACTTAATTTAGAGACAAAACACTTCAAGCATGCTACACCTTTCTCCCATGCAATTTAACTTATACCTCATTCTAGCTTTTCTCATCCTTCCAACACTTGAAAGCAAGTTTTTAACTTCCTCTTTTATCCCCAAAACCGTCCACTCTTGTACCTAGGAGGGAGTTCATTTTCACTTCACTTTGTTACTTATTCACTTGCATTTCATTTCTTTTACACACACATTCAAACAACACTTCATTTTCTCTCAATATTCTCTCTAGTTTGTAAGTAAACAATCCTTAATTTCTTCTTCTTTTTCTTGTGAAAAACCGTAACATATACATCCATCATCATCATTGTTTCTTGTTTAATTACTTATTGTTGTTTGTTGGTTATTATTCAAGATCAAACTTCCTAGTTTGAATCTTCATGGATCTTGGTTACTTCTATCTCTTGTTTGATGAAGAACCAAGAACAAGAACCTAAAACTTGTTAGTTTGTGGTTTTATACTTAAGTGTTTTCAAGATCTAGAGTTCATAAACTTGATGATCTTCTTTATGTTCATGTTTTGTAGACTTGAATTCTTAAGATCTAAACTTTGGTTTGAATCTTCTCAAGTATGAAGCAAATATGAACATAATACTTGTAACTTTAATTTATTTCTTCATTTCATGTACTTTAAAGTTGTGATTGTTGTAAGCATGGTCAAGTATTACTAGTTAATCTTGATCTCATATTTCTTGAAACCAAAGTTAACTTTGTAAGTTCAAGAACATGGAAGTATAACTTTCTAGTTATAACTTCATATACTTATGTTAGATCTAAGCTTATATAACTTATGGTCTTCTAATTTTGTTGTAAATAAGAGCTTACAAGCTTACATACACTTTACAAGTTGAAAATCTAAGTTTCATAACTTATGGTTTCATTAAAGTGTAGATCCAAGTTTTGTAACTTAGGATCTAACTTAAGAACACTAGATCTAGACTTTCTAGTCTAGGATCTTTAAGATCTAGCTAAGATCTAAGTTCTACAACTTATGATCTTGATTATTTAGTTTACTTTTAAGTTTGTAGCTTAATATTACTTTTGTAACTCATGTATGTGTCGGATCTAAGATCTTGATGTAACTTTGGTTCATCAAACTACATACAACTCTTAAGTGATTTGTGCAAATTATCTTAGACCTACACAAGTGTTATGATGGTCAAACCTTGGTTAAGATGATGCATACCCATCAACGAGTTGTACACTCGAAGCTATACGCATCAAGGATGAGAACCGTGATGAGCATCAAGCACTAAGAACCCACCGGAACACCTTTAGCTACTGATTCTGGATCTGATCAGACTACCTAGGCTACTGTAAAGTTTATTTTCAGTTAGTTCGGTTCGATTAGATGATTTTCCATTTAGACCTCATCTTAATCCGAGTTACGGTTTAGGATGTATGGCCTCCCGA
This sequence comes from Rutidosis leptorrhynchoides, assembly GCF_046630445.1. NCBI lineage: Eukaryota > Viridiplantae > Streptophyta > Magnoliopsida > Asterales > Asteraceae > Rutidosis > Rutidosis leptorrhynchoides. The sequence continues at coordinate 97,309,803 of NC_092341.1, read as the reverse complement.
AAGTCACTACACCCTATTAACGTTGTGCTGAAATTTCTGACCTACTCGTACTTAAACCATCACCACCGTCAAACGAAGACGAGTTTGGTTCTGGAAATTGGTCAGTACCTAGGGGACTCATATACGGAGCCATGTCCACTGGTCTCACCTCATTTCAGTTTGTATAGAGGTCGTGGCGACTGAACGAAATCAGCCTTTGTTTCAAACCTTAGTCTGTACTTGAAAACTTACTTTACCCTTTTGACTTAATGATGAATGATGATGATACTTAAGACCTAATTTACATACATTTAAACCTTTGGGAATGATTTACTGACTTAGTATCTTTTGACTTAGGTTGAGGACTTTCGGACCAACCACTTTGCTTACTTTACCGCGTACCGACTTTTACTACTTTATCACTGTGAGTTATAGCATCCCTTTTTACGTTAACTATTTTGGGAACTGAGAATACATGCACATTTTACGTTTTACATACTAGGCACGAGTACTTAAACTTTATATATGTGTGGGTTATACAACTGCATAAACTTTCCCCTTAGCTCATAACGTTTAGTCATTGGTCTTTGAACCGGTGAACGCGAATCTTAGATATGGATCCATAGGGTTTGACATCCCCATTCGGGCTAGTAACGCTAGCATTTAACCGGTGTTTAATACTTCGTGAACATACGCACTCGCCAAGTGTACTTTTAGGGGGTGATAAACGTTAATTAGTTACCAAGTACCCACGGTTATACATATACTTTTCATACTGTTTTGAAACGCTGTTAAAGCACTGAAATCTCGTGGCCTACCTTACATTACTGTTATACTTAAACTATAGCTCAACAACATTCGTGTTGATATTTTTAAGCATATTTTTCTCAGGTGCTTAAGGTTGCTTGCTTCCGCTGTTGTACTAGTCTTGCTGATTAGCCACCCGCTGCTTTATTAGAGATGTTACCGCATGAAACATATTATCTTACATTCAAACTTTATTACTTTTGAACAATGATTTGTAACGACCTAAGGGTCACGTACTATTATTACTTGCTTCCGTTCATAGAAGCATACTTTTGGTTGTAAAACATTTGACATGCCTTTTATCATGAATGCAAACTTGTTTTAAAAACGCATATAGTGTTTGACCTTGTAATGATCTTGTTGTTGATGTTTCGTACATGCTGATTTAGTACGGGGCGTCACATGAAAGCTCTTTTTGTGCCTCTATGCACTTTGATGATCTTGCTGGGATTTGATCTCCTGGTCAGTACATCACCATACTTGCTCCTATAATAGTGATCATATAGCTCTATTGTTCGTTCAGTTTCTATAGGAGCAGTAGCAGGTGCTTTTTCAGCAGCTTCCAGTTCATCAAGAGCTTTATCTTGTTCCTTAACAATAGCTTTGGCTAGCTTGAGGGACTCAGCCTCTTGCTTTCTATCAGCAGCTAATTTAGCTTCTACTTTCTGAAGCCTTACCCTTTCAGCATATTCAGCATCAGCATCCTCCCTTCTTTGCCTTTCAACTTCTAAGCCCAAAAGATAATCATCGACAGTAATATTCAGGGACTTTGCTATTTCAATCATTTTCCTTCCCTCATCAGTTCTAAGGGTATCACGATACTACCTTAGATCCATACCCAGTTGCCGAGCCTCTTGAAGTTAAGCTTTCTCTTCATCAGTATGAAGCCTTTGACCACTGTTATTTAGATACACGCCCATTTCAATGTCATAGGTTAAAGCAGTGATATAGAATGGCTGACCAAGAGGATGATGCAGCAATCTAACTTGACGTATCCTTTCAGAAATAGCTGCTTGTCTTTGTTCAAGCAATTCTGATGCAGTGATCTCCAGCCTGTAAGCCTCTCTTTCATCTGGATTCATCCTTTTTAGATCTGGCTCACCACGGGCAACTGAATCATCTTCCCAAGTTGTGTGTTTATCATGAGGTTTTGGGGAAGATGGAGGATACATGATTGATTCTGATATGCCTGAAGAACTCACTAAAAACTGATTAATACGGTCATCCTGTGTTCTGTTAAAATAAGAAAGAGTCCGGGGAGAGATAGGTGATTGAACAAATAAGTGATCTTCTCTACCCCAGACTATGAAGTCAGCAGGATCAACATTATCATCATCTTGTTTAGCACCCAGTTCAGCCCCCTTGGCTGGGTCTTCAACACTTGTTTCACCCAGCAGCGCACTACTGGCTGGGTCTTCTATCACAACACTCCTTGCTGTTTCTTCAGTACCAGCTGAATTAATTGTATCAGCTGGCACAACTACCACAGTATCTTCATCAGCTGCCTCAAATAGGGGTCCTTTCCTTAGGGGCTGGTTATCCCTAGGAGCAGATTTCACCCTTTATTTGTCGATTGGCATGGGTTCAGCTGATGGTTCTTGTGTTGATACTGGTTCTTATGGAGGAAGATAGGGAACAATAGCAAGATGCTCCCCCTTAACATCATAATCATCAAGGTCTATTATTTATTGCTGACTGTTGTTGTGTAGCTGGCTGAGTAAAAGATGCTGGTCGAGAAGATGAGCTAGTTTCTAACATTGCATCTAGCCATTTCATGAACACGTCAGCTCTAACTCCTCCTGACCCAGTAGATTGCAGATAATATTTCATTTTTTCAGGAGTCATTCGTTTGATCCTTTCTGCTCGCTCAGCATACAGCTTTACCCTTTTCTTGTCATACTTAACCATGAACATAGCATTTCTTTTACGAGCGTCTCTTTTGTATTTTTTAATGCTGAGTAGTTCATCATTAATATCCAACTTTTCTGGGACTAGGCTTCTTCTATGTTCAATTCTGTGTTGTTTACGAGCAACATAAGCCTCCCATTTGGCATTAAAGGCATCATTTAAATCTTTTTATCTTTTCTGATGTGTCTCCAGTTTTCTTTTCATTTTCCTTTCAATCGTCTGAGAGACAACAAAAGATTCAGCAACAGACAGCTCAGAAACATCACTGGGCTTACTGCCAGAACCAATATCATCCACTGATGTGGTAGACACACTGGGTTGAGATTCACCAGCTGCCTGTACACCAGCTTCAGTATGAGCGTTGCTGGGCTTAATGCCAGCACCTTGACCAGTACCAGTACCATCATCGTCACCATCTCTCCTTTGCTGTTTAGGAGCCTTTTTATGCTCATGCTCCCCCTCAGATTGTTTTCTTTTTGGACTTCTTTTTAGACTTCTTATCCCCCTTTTTATCATCAGCAGGGGCAAACGGGTGATCAGGGGAAACCTGTGCATCAAGGTCACTATCTGACTCGAAACTAAATATGCAAAGTTGTTCCAGTCAGCATCAGCAGGAGAAAGATGGGCACCAGGATTTACACCATATTGTCGGAGACACAGATATGAATATCTAACTTCATTTCTTGCAACACCCATGGCCATTTGAGCAACAGTGGCCCTAACATCTGCTTGTAGGGCAGCCATTTGTTGCATAGTCTCCACCAATTGAAGATAAGTAGAGACAGGAACCATATTAGCCATTTGCTGTTCCTGCGAATCCAACCTCTCTGTCAATACCATATTCTCTTCATTAAGAAAAAGATTCCTTCGATTAGCAGCATCAAGATCAGTTTGAAGACGGGTAATATAATCAGCATATTCATTATGAGAGATGATTCGCCTTTTGAGATCCTCATATTCTTCATATTGTTTGACAATAGCTTCCACCGCTAGATCAGTAAAAGCACATACTTGTTTGAGCTGGTTTTCAATGGTAGAAGTGGTAACCTCCCCAGCTCTGCGTATGGTTCAGTCATTCTATCAACAATAGCAGAGCAAATGGTGCTTTGTAGATCTGGTGTAACTTCAGCTAACGTCTTATAGACAGCCAGAGTGGAGATAGCAGCCACCTCATCAGCATTAAAACTGCTGGTTGAGGGGCGATCACTAGCAGCTAACATAGGAGAATCTCTGTGGGGTGGTGGAGGTGGAAGGTCAGAATCTGACTCGTCACCATGATCACCATCATTTTTACCTTCACCCGAAGGTTTAGAACCATTGGTATCCTTGTCAGCATCATTATCAACATCATTAGTTAGATCTACTGGTTTATACTTTGGAACCAGTCACATTATCTTGAGTGACTGGTCCGCCCTTACTAGTACCGTTATCAGCATCACCATCAGATGAAGAAGATGATGAGGAAGAAGTTGATGAATCAGAAGGTACTGGCGAATCAGGGACATTCTGCATAACACATTTACCAGTAGCATGATCTATGATGAACTTGAGAGGCCTCCATGTACTAGGCCATGGAGAAGCAGCTGGAGCCATACCAAAGTAGTGATAGTGTGGCTGCTCATTAACTTGTTGTAGTGTGGCCAACCTCTTATATACCTCTTCTCTTGCTGTTCGATCCAGCTGAGATAATAGCTCAGTCAGCTCCTCTTCTAGTAATTTGCTGGCTGAGACTATAGAACTTTGGGGATCAATAGTCAGCTGATCCACTAGCAAGGCAACTCTGGAAGTGATGGATGCTCCCCTATAGATGAAGTTAGGTACAACTTCATCAAGATCTGGTACCTGACACACATATGGTTTCTTCTCAGCAGAAGCAGTAGCCTGAGAAGAATCAATGGTGGCAGTAGCAGAGGTACCAGCATCCATAATGGGTTCCGTAGAACCAGTGACATGTGCAGAATAGGCAGCATTTGCTGTGATAAGCTCATCAGTAAGCAGCACGTCATCTTGGTCATCACATGTGATAATCTCCTCAATAGAAGCAGTTAGAGGAGTGACAGTGGTAGTGCCAGAAATATCAACATCAAGAACCTCCTTAACAATATAACCAATGACCTTTCAAGTACAGGAGGAGGTTCCATTATCATCTCCTCAACCACTTCAGAATCAATGGTTGAAGCAGCAATACCAGAGACAGTAGGAGGAGTAGCAGAAATATCAGCAGTAGCTAAATCTTCATTATCAGTAAGAACAGTGGAACCAGTAATCACATTGTCTCCAGTAGAGCCAGCAGCAGTAGAAGCAACAGTACTAGTATCAGTACCACCAGTAGACAAATCATTAGCACCAACACTAGTAGCAGAAACGGAGAGCTCATCAGTAGAAACAATAACATCCTTTTCTTGCTCCCCCTCTGCCTATTCATCTACCCTGCTAAGAACTGAAACAAAAGAACATTTTAGGTTAACAACTGTAGAACCAAATAAATTTGACTCAACAATTGCATCTGTTGTTGGTCTCTGGAGACAGACTGGTGATTAAGTCAGCCCTTCGATTGAGACAGAGTTAGGTGTCTGTAAGTACAGTTGTGACTCTGCTGACTCATTGGCAATACATGTTGACCCAGATAGTGTAAGAGTTTTGGCTGGTAATGATGTAGGAGTGAGACTCTTAGCATGATCTAAGAAACATTTAGGCTGTGCAGTGGCTTGAGCTGATTCAACACGATGAGAAACCAGCTCAAGACTGCTTTAGGGGTTAGTTATGTTCTTTGCTGGTTGTACTGTCAGCAGAGGATATTGCATGATGTTCATTTTAGAAAAATGTGAAAGTGCCTGATTAGAAGAGTATGTGTTGCTACTCTTCTTAACACTAGTTTTAAAACCAGTCAGCTTGGGAGTAAAGGTTGTGCCTTTAACTTCACTTTCATTTTTCAAGTCAGCAGTTAAAATATTTTTAATTAAGTTAGAGATTTCTCCTGTTTGGTCTAGAGGCGCACCAGGTTCCATAGCAGCTTTCTTTTCAGAAGCAGCAGTTGAGACTGGGGCAATCCCTCCTGTGGTTTACTTGGAGCTAGCTTTAGCTCGTTTGGATTTGCCTGTTACCAAGAAATAGTTAAGCAACGGATTCCAATACTAGAAGTGGGTAGTCAGTATATAAGACTAGGGCTGTTCTTTATGATCAGAGAGCACTAGATTCTAATACAACTACTGCTTTACCAGTATGTGAGATGGTGGATGTACTAGTTGAGGTAGCTGGCTTCTTCCTTTTCATAGCTGGCTTTCACTGAAGTCCCTCCCCCTCAGCTGGTGCAACACCAGAGGCAGTCGTTTGGTTTACTCCACCTTGAGCAGCAAGATACTCGAGCATGCCTGGTGTTAAACCAGTATATGGAGCAGCAGGAGCATCTTTTGGCATTCCCCCTTGTTTTGGAGGCAGGTCAAATGATTCATCAGCAATCTGCTGGTAAGCTTCACCCAGCTCATTTTCAAAAACAAGGCTCAAGTGTAGTAACCCAAACTTTTACATGTTTATATATATATATATATATATATATATATATATATATATTAAATGAAATTGTTATTTACATGATTAAGTGTTTCCAACATGTTAAGCAATCAAACTTGTTCAGATTTGATTAATTGAAATAGGTTTCATATAGACATTTGACCACCCAAGTTGACCGGTGATTCACGAACGTTAAAACTTGTAAAAACTATATGATGACATATATATGATTATATATATAGTTAACATGATATTATGATAAGTAAGTATCTCATTAGGTATTTTAACAATGAGTTATATACATAAAATTGAGTTTATTGAATTAAGAAACTCGAAACGATATATATAACGATTATCGTTATAACAACTTCTTACTAATTACATATGAATCATATTAAGATATTGATACACTATGTTTAATCATGATAAATGATAAGTAAACATGTCATTAAGTGTATTAACAATGAACTACATATGTAAAAACAAGACTACTAACTTAATGATTTCGAAACGAAACATATATGTAACGATCATCGTTGTATTGACATTTAAATGTATATATATCATATTAAGATATATTAATATATCAAAATATCATGATAATATAATAATTTAACATCTCATTAGATATAATAAACATTGGGTTAACAACATTTAACAAGATCGTTAACTTAAAGGTTTCAAATCAACATTTACATGTAACGACTAACGATGACCTAACGACTCAGTTAAAATGTATATACATGTAGTGTTTTAGTATGTATTCATACACTTTTGAAAGACTTCAAGACACTTATCAAAATACTTCTACTTAACAAAAATGCTTACAATTACATCCACGTTCAGTTTCATCAACAATTCTACTCGTATGCACCCGTATTCGTACTCGTACAATACACAGCTTTTAGATGTATGTACTATTGGTATATACACTCCAATGATCAGCTTTTAGCAGCCCATGTGAGTTACCTAACACATGTGGGAACCATCATTTGGCAACTAGCATGAAATATCTCATAAAATTACAAAAATATGAGTAATCATTCATGACTTATTTACATGTAAACAAAATTACACATCCTTTATATCTAATCCATATACCAACGACCAAAAACACCTACAAACACTTTCATTCTTCAATTTTATTCATCTAATTAATCTCTCTCAAGTTCTATCTTCAAGTTCTAAGTGTTCTTCATAAATTCTACAAGTTCTAGTTTCATAAAATCATGAATACTTCCAAGTTTGCTAGCTTACTTCCCAATCTTGTAGAGTGATCATCCAACCTTAAGAAATCTTTCTTATTTACAGTAATATATCTTTCTAATACAAGGTAATACTCATATTAAAACTTTGATTCAATTTCTAAAACTATAACAATCTTATTTCGAGTGGAAATCTTACTTGAACTTGTTTTCGTGTCATGATTCTACTTCAAGAACTTTCAAGCCATCCAAGATCCTTTGAAGCTAGATCCATTTGTATCTTTTTCAGTAGGTTTATTCACAAAACTTGAGGTAGTAATGATGTTCATAACATCATTCGATTCATACATATAAAGCTATCTTATTCGAAGGTTTAAACTTGAAATCACTAGAACATAGTTTAGTTAATTCTAAACTTGTTCGCAAACAAAAGTTAATCCTTCTAACTTGACTTTTAAAATCAACTAAACACATGTTCTATATCTATATGATATGCTAACTTAATGATTTAAAACCTGGAAACACGAAAAACACCATAAAACCGGACATACGTCGTCGTATTAACACCGCGGGCTGTTTTGGGTTTGATAATTAAAAACTATGATAAACTTTGATTAAAAAGTTGTTCTTCTGGGAAAATGATTTTTCTTATTAACATGAAACTATATCCAAATATCATGGTTAAACTCAAAGTGGAAGTATGTTTTTCAAAATGGTCATCAAGACGTCGTTCTTTCGAATGAAATGACTACCTCTTACAAAAATAACTTGTAACTTATATTTATGACTATAAACCTATACTTTTTCTATTTAGATTCATAAAATAGAGTTCAATATGAAACCAAAGCAATTTGATTCACTCAAAACGGATTTAAAATGAAGAAGTTATGGGTAAAACAAGATTGGATATTTTTTGATTTTTGTAGCTACGGGAAATATTAACAATTCTATACAAATCATATCCTAGCTAACTTATATTGTATTATACATGTATTCTAATATATTATGTAATCTTGGGATACCATAGACACGTATGCAAATGTTTTGACATATCATATCGACCCATGTATATATATTATTTGGAACAACCATAGACACTCTATATGCAGTAATGTTGGAGTTAGCTATACAGGGTTGAGGTTGATTCCAAAAATATATATACTTTGAGTTGTGATCTAGCCTGAGACATGTATACATTGGGTCGTGGATTGATTCAAGATAATATATATCGATTTATTTCTGTACATCTAACTGTGGACAACTAGTAGAAGGTTACTAACGAGGACAGCTGACTTAATAAACTTAAAACATCAAAATGTATTAAAAGTGTTGTAAATATATTTTGAACATACTTTGATATATGTACATATTTGTTATAGGTTCATGAATCGACCAGTGGCCAAGTCTTACTTCCCGACGAAGTAAAAATCTGTGAAAGTGAGTTATAGTCCCACTTTTAAAATCTAATATTTTGGGATGAGAATACATGTAGTTTTATAAATGTTTTACGAAATAGACACAAGTAATTGAAACTACATTATATGGGTGAATGATCGAAGCCGAATATGCCCCTTTTGCTTGGTAACCTAAGAATTAGTAAACCGATCTACCAATTGACGCGAATCCTAAAGATATATCTATTGGGCCTATAGAACCCCATTCAAAGTACCGGATGCTTTAGTACTTCGAATTCATTTTTATCATGTCCGAAGGATTTCCCAGAATGATAAGGGATATTCTTATATGCATCTTGTTAATGTCAGTTACCAGGTGTTCACCATATGAATGAATTTTATCTCTATGTATGTGATGTATATTGAAATATGAAATCTTGTGGTCTATTATTATGATTTGATAATATATAGGATAAACCTATAACTCACCAACATTTTTGTTGACGTTTTAAGCATGTTTATTCTCAGGTGATTATTAAGAGCTTCCGCTGTTGCATACTAAAATAAAGACAAGATTTGGAGTCCATGTTTGTATGATATTATGTAAAAACTGCATTCAAGAAACGTATTTTTGATGTAATATGTTCTTATTGTAAACCATTATGTAATGGTCGTGTGTAAACGCTATATTTTAGATTATCATTATTTGATAATCTACGTAATGCTTTTTAAACCTTTATCGATAAAATAAAGGTTATGGTTGTTTTTAAAAATGAATGCAGTCTTTGAAAAACGTCTCATATAGAGGTCAAAACCTCGCGACGAAATCAATTAATATGGAACGTTTATAATCAATATGAACGGGACATTTCAGTTGGTATCCGAGCGTTGGTCTTAGAGAACCAGAAAATTGCATTAGTGTGTCTTACCGAGTTTGTTAGGATGCATTAGTGAGTCTGGACTTCGACCATGTTTTTCTTCAAAAAAAAAAAAAAAAAACGATTGCTTAACATTTTTTGTTGGAAACTGTATATTATTAACATGTAAATATTATGTGATATATTAATCTCTTAACGTGTTTGATATTGTGTGATAGATGTCTACCTCTAGTACAAATCCCACTGATTCATCTAATAATAATGAAGAGTCGAATATATTTTGGGAAGATTCACAAATTCCTGAAGAGGAACCGGAAGAAGAGGAACCGGAAGAGGAGGAACCGGAACATGAGGAACTGGCAGAAGAGGAACCAGAAGAGGAGGAATGGGAAGAGGAGGAACCAGAAGAAGAAGAGGTTCTGGAGGAAGAAATATTGATACCTATAGTAAATCGATTAAATAAAAGAAAATCCTCAACCAACGGACCAAAGTTAATAATGGTCAATGGTGTTTCCGTTGAGGAAGCAAAATATTGGAAAGATTACCAATTTTCCGATGAATCGGATCCCGATGAGGATTCTGATGATGTTATAGAAATTACCTCGACCCAATTTAATAAAGCGAAAGAAAATAATAAGGGAAAAGGTATAAAAATAGAGAAACCCGATTCCAATCCCGATGAACTTTATATGTATCGACAACATCCGTATTTCCTAAAATGTAACAATGACACGGGAACCTCTAAACCACCAGGTTTTTCTAAACCATTATATAAAATGACGGCTCGTATTAGAGGAACACCATATATTCCTAGAAAATTAGGAAAACGAACCAAGGCCGAAGAAGAAGAAACCAGTGATTCAGATTAGAGGGTTGTAATCATGTTGTGTATTATATGTATTGTAGTGTGCTTGTATTTTTTTGTTCTATGTAAAAATTGCTTGTATTGTTTGTTAATTATCTTTTACGAATCTAATTCTTGTCTATTTTAGAGTATAAAAACAAAATGGACGTTAAAGGTAGACAACCGAATATTTTAGAAGACCTACCAGAGGATATGATTGAGGAAATCTTGTCTAGAGTCGGTCAGAATTCATCAGCACATTTAGTTATGGCAAAATTAACTTGTCAAACATTTGAAACACTTTCCAGAAATGCCTTAGTTTATAAAAGGCTTTCCTTTGATAGGTGGGGTATATCACATTGGGGAGACCGTAAGTTACGCCGTGTTTTCTTTAAAGCGTTAAATGCGGGGAACCCAAATGCAATTTTACGCTACGGGTTAAGAACCTATTTTGACTCAACATATCCCAACATAGGATTTCGTGAATTAGAAAGAGCTTCTAACATGCAACATAAAGAAGCATGTTATGCTTACGGGTTAGTGATGTTCGCTTCTTACCAAAGTGAGAAAAAGAATATCGGATTGCAACTTTTAAATAAAACCTTCCCACAAGTGACGGATTCAGTAGTTGGGGTGAGAAACAAGGTTTTTAGATTATTACGGGGCTGTTGGACATTACGAAACCCTCGTCCTTTTGACGACGTTACAACATGCTGCCTAGCCAATGGTCATAACGGTTATTTTCCACAAGACCAAGGATGGGAAGTCATCTTAGTAAAACCAGAATGCATGACTTGTTTCTGGACTTATGAATTACGTGTCTTTATTTCCTTTGCTGAACAACTTGCGTATTAACTAGATTTATCTTCAAAACTGTCCTGTATCATAGTGTACTATATTTTATGTTATATGTAATTTAGCGAAGTTGTAAGTTTGAAGAATATTTGTATGTGATATATTATTATAATCAGTTTTTCATATGGAATTGTAGTAGTTGAATTGTATATTAGCTACTAAGTATGAACTTAACGGGTAGGTAGTACCCGAATTTAAACTTATAAAACTATAATATGAAGAAAAAGCTTTTATAAATGAGTTCATATTATGCTACGAAATACTATTAACTACTCTTAATATTCTGTATGATTAACTCGATTCAGTTGTCTATTTTGAAGGAAATGGCACCGACTACTCGACACACCATGAATATGAATGAAGAGGAATTTCATACCTTTCTTGCTGCAAACATAGCCGCAGTACAGGCTGCGCTACATACCAACAATAACGCTGAATCTAGCAATGCAGCTAACGGTGCAAGAAATCGTGTAGGATACACCTACAAAGAATTCTCTGCCTGCAAACCTTTAGAATTTGATGGAACCGAAGGACCAATTGGATTGAAACGGCGGACCGAGAAAGTCGAATCGGTGTTTGCCATAAGTAAGTGTACTGAAGAGGACAAAGTTAAGTACGCTACGCATACCTTCACAGGTACTGCGTTAACGTGGTGGAACACCTATCTTGAACAGGTAGGACAAAATGCTGCTTACGCACTACCGTGGTCAGCATTCAAGCAATTGATGAACGAGAAGTACCGTCCTAGAAACGAAGTCAATAAACTTAAGGCGGAACTTAGAGAGTTACGAACACAAGGGTTCGACGTTACCACATATGAACGATGATTCATAGAGTTGTGCCTATTGTGTCTGGGAGCATTCGAAGATGAAGAAGAGAAGATCGATGCATTTGTAAAAGGGTTACCATTAAGGATTCAAGAAGATGTAAGTTCACACGAGCCTGCTTCTATACAGAAGGCAAGTCGAATGACTCATAAACTCATAAATCAGATTGAGGGAAGAATTAAAGAGCAGGCGGCTGAAGAAGCCAACACGAAACAACTCAAGAGGAAGTGGGAGGAAAACGGTGACAAGAGTCACCAGTACAACAACAATAACAATTACAACCACAATCGCAACAACTATCCCAACAACCACAACAACAATCGCAACAATAACCGCAATCCTAACAATAACTACAACAAACATCCCAACAACAACAACAACTACAACAACTGTTTCAACAACAATAACAATCCCAACAACAACCTCAATAACAACAACGGCAACAAAAACCAAAAACAGCCATGTCATAGGTGTGAAGAAAATCACCAGGGGTTTTGCACGACATTTTGCAACAGGTGTAAAAGAAATGGTCATAGCGTGACAAAGTGTGAGGTCTACGGACCAAAGTTTAACAGAACTAAGGGAGCAAATAATGCTGGAACAAGTAATGCCGAAACAAATAGTGTCGGAGCAAGTAATACCAACGCTGTTTGTTATAAATGTGGAAAACCGGGCCACATTATTAGAAGTTGCCCGAATCAGTGGAATACTAATGGGCAGGGCCGTGGAAGAGTTTTCAATATTAATGCGGTAGAAGCACAGGAAGACCCGAAGCATGTTACAGGTACGTTTCTTATTTACGATAAATCTGCTTATGTTTTATTTGATTCGGGTGCGGATAGAAGCTATATGAGTAGAGAATTTTGTGCTAAATTAAGTTGCCCATTGACGCCTTTGGATAGTAAATTTTTACTAGAATTAGCAAATGGTAAATTAATTTCAGCAGATAATATATGTCGGAATCGAGAAATTAAACTGGTTAGCGAAACATTTAAGATTGACTTGATACCAGTAGAGTTAGGGAGTTTTGATGTGATAATCGGTATGGACTGGTTGAAAGAAGTGAAAGCAGAGATCGTTTGTTACAAAAATGCAATTCGCATTATACGAGAAAAAGGAAAACCCTTAATGGTGTACGGAGAAAAGAGCAACGCAAAGTTAAATCTTATTAGTAACCTGAAGGCACAAAAACTAATAAGAAAAGGTTGCTATGCTGTGCTAGCATACGTCGAGAAAGTCAATTCTGAAGAAAAGAACATCAATGATATTCCCGTCGCAAAAGAATTTCCCGATGTATTTCCGAAAGAATTACCGGGACTACCTCCACACCGATCCGTTGAATTTCAAATAGACCTTGTACCGGGAGCTGCACCAATATCTCGTGCTCTATACAGACTCGCACCTAGTGAAATGAAGGAACTTCAGAGCCAATTACAAGAACTTTTAGAGCGTGGTTTCATTAGACCAAGCACATCACCGTGGGGAGCTCCTGTTTTTTTTGTTAAGAAGAAAGATGGTACATTCGGGTTGTGTATCGACTACCGAGAATTGAACAAACTTACCATCAAGAACCGCTACCCACTACCGAGAATCGACGACTTATTTGATCAACTACAAGGCTCGTCTATTTATTCGAAGATCGATTTACGTTCTGGATATCATCAAATGCGGGTGAAGGAGGATGATATTCCAAAGACTGCTTTTAGGACGCGTTACGGTCATTACGAGTTTATGGTTATGCCATTTGGATTGACTAACGAACCAGCTGTGTTCATGAACCTCATGAACCGAGTGTGTGGGCCATATCTTGACAAGTTTGTCATTGTTTTCATCGATGACATACTTATTTACTCGAAGAATGATCAAGAGCACGAAGAACACTTGAGAAAAGTGCTAGAGTTGTTACGGAAATAAAAACTGTACGCTAAGTTTTCAAAGTGTGCATTTTGGTTGGAAGAAATTCAATTCCTCGGTCACATAGTGAACAAAGAAGGTATTCAGGTGGATCCAGCAAAGATTGAAACCGTTGAAAAGTGGGAAACCCCAAAAACTCCGAAATACATACGCCAGTTTTTAGGACTAGCTGGTTACTACAGAAGGTTCATCCAAGACTTTTCCAGAATAGCAAAACCCTTGACTGCATTAACGCATAAAGGGAAGAAATTAGAATGGAAGGATGAACAAGAGAAAGCGTTTCAGTTATTGAAGAAAAAGTTAACTACGGTACCTATATTGTCATTACCTGAAGGGAATGATGATTTTGTGATATATTGTGACGCCTCAAAGCAAGATCTCGGTTGTGTATTAATGCAACGAACGAAAGTAATTGCTTATGCGTCTAGCCAATTGAAGATTCATGAACAAAATTATACGACGCATGATTTGGAATTAGGCGCGGTTGTTTTTGCATTAAAGACTTGGAGGCACTACTTATATGGGGTCAAAAGTATTATATATACCGACCACAAAAGTCTTCAACACATATTTAATCAGAAACAACTGAATATGAGGCAGCGTAGGTGGATTGAATTGTTGAATGATTACGACTTTGAGATTCGTTATCACCCGGGGAAGGTAAATGTGGTAGTCGACGCCTTGAGCAGGAAGGACAGAGAACCCATTTGAGTAAAATCTATGAATATAATGATTCACAATAACCTTACTACTCAAATAAAGGATGCACAACAAGGAGTTTTAAAAGAGGGAAATTTAAAGGATGAAATACCCAAAGGATCGGAGAAGCATCTTAATATTCGGGAAGACGGAACCCGGTATAGGGCTGAAAGGATTTGGGTACCAAAATTTGGAGATATGAGAGAAATGGTACTTAGAGAAGCTCATAAAACCAGATACTCAATACATCCTGGAACGGAGATGATGTACAAGGATCTCAAGAAACATTTTTGGTGGCCGGGTATGAAAGCCGATGTTGCTAAATACATAGGAGAATGTTTGATGTGTTCTAAGGTCAAAGCTAAGCATCAGAAACCATCAGGTCTACTTCAACAGCCCGAAATCCCGAAATGGAAATGGGAAAACATTACCATGGATTTCATCACTAAATTGCCAAGGACTGCAAGTGGTTTTGATACTATTTGGGTAATAGCTGATCGTCTCACCAAATCAGCACACTTCCTGCCAATAAGAGAAGATGACAAGATGGAGAAGTTAGCACGACTGTATTTGAAGGAAGTCGTCTCCAGACATGGAATACCAATCTCTATTATCTCTGATAGGGATGGCAGATTTATTTCAAGATTCTGGCAGACATTACAGCAATCATTTGGAACTCGTCTAGACATGAGTACTGCCTATCATCCACAAACTGATGGGCATAGCGAAAGGATGATACAAACATTTGAAGACATGCTACGAGCATGTGTTATTGATTTTGGAAACAGTTGGATCGACATCTACCGTTAGCAGAATTTTCCTATAACAACAGCTACCATTCAAGCATTGAGATGGCGCTGTTTGAAGCACTTTATGGTAGAAAGTTCAGGTCTCCGATTTGTTGGAGTGAAGTGGGGGATAGACAGATTACGGGTCCGGAGATAATACAAGAAACTATTGAGAAGATCATCCAAATTCAACAACGGTTGAAAACCGCCCAAAGTCGACAAAAGAGCTACGCTGACATTAAAAGAAAAGATATAGAATTTGAAATTGGAGAGATGGTCATGCTTAAAGTTGCACCATGGAAAGGCGTTGTTCGATTTGGTAAACAAGGAAAATTAAATCCAAGGTATATTGGACCATTCAAGATTATTGATCGTGTCGGACCAGTAGCTTACCGACTTGAGTTACCTCAACAACTCGCGGCTGTACATAACACTTTCCACGTCTCGAAATTGAAGAAATGTTTTGTTAAAGAAGATCTCACTATTCCGTTAGATGAAATCCAAATCAACGAAAAACTTCAATTCATCGAAGAACCCGTCGAAATAATGGATCGTGAGGTTAAAAGACTTAAGCAAGACAAGATACCAATTGTTAAGGTTCGATGGAATGCTCGTAGAGGACCCGAGTTCACCTGGGAATGAGAAGATCAGATGAAGAAGAAATACCCGCATTTATTTCCAGAAGATACGTCAACACCTCCAACTTCTTTAAATTTCGGGACGAAATTTATTTAACGGGTAGGTACTGTAGTGACCCAAACTTTTCCATGTTTATATATATATATTAAATGAAATTGTTATTTACATGATTAAGTGTTTTCAACATGTTAAGCAATCAAACTTGTTAAGACTTGATTAATTGAAATAGGTTTCATATAGACATTTGACCACCCAAGTCGACCGGTGATTCACGAACGTTAAAACTTGTAAAAACTATATGATGACATATATATGATTATATATAGTTAACATGATATTATGATAAGTAAGTATCTCATTAGGTATTTTAACAATGATTTATATACATAAAATTGAGTTTATTGAATTAAGGAACTCGAAACGATATATATAACGATTATCGTTATAGCAACTTCTTACTAAATACTTATGAATCATATTAAGATATTGATACACTATGTTTAATCATGATAAATGATAAGTAAACATGTCATTAAGTGTATTAACAATGAACTACATATGTAAAAACAAGACTACTAACTTAATGATTTCGAAACGAGACATATATGTAACGATTATCGTTGTATTGACATTTAAATGTATATATATCATATTAAGATATATTAATATATCATAATATCATGATAATATAATAATTTAACATCTCATTAGATATAATAAACATTGGGTTAACAACATTTAACAAGATCGTTAACTTAAAGGTTTCAAATCAACATTTACATGTAACGACTAACGATGACTTAACGACTCAGTTAAAATGTATATACATGTAGTGTTTTAATATATATTCATACAATTTTGAAAGGATTCAAAACACTTATCAAAATACTTCTACTTAACAAAAATGCTTACAATTACATCCTCGTTCAGTTTCATCAACAATTCTACTCGTATGCACCCGTATTCATACTCGTACAATACACAGCTTTTAGATGTATGTACTATTGGTATATACACTCCAATGATCAGCTTTTAGCAGCCCATGTGAGTCACCTAACACATGTGGGAACCATCATTTGGCAACTAGCATGAAATATCTCATAAAATTACAAAAATATGAGTAATCATTCATGACTTATTTACATGTAAACAAAATTACACATTCTTTATATCTAATCTATATACCAACGACCAAAAACACCTAAAAACACTTTAATTCTTCAATTTTCTTCATCTAATTGATCTCTCTCAAGTTCTATCTTCAAGTTCTAAGTGTTCTTCATAAATTCTACAAGTTCTAGTTTCATAAAATCATGAATACTTCCAAGTTTGCTAGCTTACTTCCCAATCTTGTAGAGTGATCATCCAACCTTAAGAAATCTTTCTTATTTACAGTAATATATCTTTCTAATACAAGGTAATACTCATATTCAAACTTTGATTCAATTTCTATAACTATAACAATCTTATTTCGAGTGGAAATCTTACTTGAACTTGTTTTCGTGTCATGATTCTACTTCAAGAAATTTCAAGCCATCCAAGATCCTTTGAAGCTAGATCCATTTGTCTCTTTTCCAGTAGGTTTATCCACAAAACTTGAGGTAGTAATGATGTTCATAACATTATTCGATTCATACATATAAAGCTATCTTATTCGAAGGTTTAAACTTGAAATCACTAGAACATAGTTTAGTTAATTCTAAACTTGTTCGCAAACAAAAGTTAATCCTTCTAACTTGACTTTTAAAATCAACTAAACACATGTTTATATATATTAATTGAGATTGATATTTACATGATTATATATATTATATGCATCTTGTTAATGTCGGTTGTAGTGACCCGAACTTTTCCATGTTTATATATATTAATTGAGATTGATATTTACATGATTAAATGTTTCCAACATGTTAAGCAATCAAACTTGTTAAGACTTGATTAATTGAAATATGTTTCATATAGACAATTGACCACCCAAGTTGACCGGCGATTCACGAACGTTAAAACTTGTAAAAACGACATGACGATATATATATGGATATACATATGGTTAACATAAGATTATGATAAGTAAGTATCTCCATAAGTATATTAACAATGAGTTATATACATATAAACAAGACTACTAACTTAAGGATTTCGAAACGAGACATATATGTAACGATTATCGTTGTAACGACATTTAAATGTATATATATCATATTAAGATATATTAATATATCATAATATCATGATAATATAATAATTTAACATCTCATTAGATATAATAAACAATGGGTTAACAACATTAACTGAGATCGTTAACTTAAAGGTTTCAAAACAACACTTACATGTAACGACTAACGATGACTTAACGACTCAGTTAAAATGTATATACATGTAGTGTATTTAGATGTATTAAAATACTTTTGGAAGACTTCAAGACATATATCAAAACACTCATACTTAACGAAAATGGTTACAGTTACTTTCCCATTCTTTTCTTTCATCAAGAATTCTAGTCGTATTCTTACCCGTATTATACACAGCTTCAAAACGTACTTACTATGGGTATATACCAATAGGAACTAGCATGGGATTCCACTCTTGATTATGTCATGTATGACTAATCAATTTTAACTTCTACCATGAGCTAGTCAACTAACTAGAACTCCTTTTAACCCCACTCACCACTCACCAATTACCACTCATCGTTCACTCCATTTCACTTCCAATTCTCTTTCTAATTCTCTCTCAACACACAAACACACACTATTATGAACGTATTTTTCCAGTAGTTAATCATCATCTTCATCAAAAATCACTTCAAGAATCAAGCTATAATCATCATAGGAAGAACACTTCAAGAACACTTCAAAAATCCCTTCAAGTTTACTAATTTACTTCCAAGCTTTCTAATCCATTCCAAGTAATCATCTAAGATCAAGAAACCTTTGTTATATACAGTAGGTTATCTTTCTTATTCAAGGTAATATTCATATTCAAACTTTGATTCAATTTCTATAACTATAAACTATCTTAATTCGAGTAAAAATCTTACTTGAACTTGTTTTTGTGTCATGATCCTACTTCAAGAACTTTCAAGCCATCCAAGATCCTTTGAAGCTAGATCATTTCTTGTCACTTCCAGTAGGTTTACCTACTAAACTTTAGGCAGTAATGATGTTCATAACATCATTCGATTCATATATATAAAACTATCTTATTCGAAGGTTTAAACTCGTAATCACTAGAACATAGTTTAGTTAATTCTAAACTTGTTCGCAAACAAAAGTTAATCCTTCTAAATTGACTTTTAAAATTAACTAAACACATGTTTTATATCTATATGATATGTTAACTTAATGATTTAAAACCTGGAAACACGAAAAACACCGTAAAGCCGGATTTACGCCGTTGTAGTAACACCGCGGGCTGTTTTAGGTTAGTTAATTAAAAACTATGATAAACTTTGATTTAAAAGTTGTTATTCTGAGAAGATGATTATTATTATGAACATGAAACTATATCCAAAAATTATGGTTAAACTCAAAGTGGAAGTATGTTTTCTAAAATGGTCATCTAGACGTCGTTCTTTCGACTGAAATGACTACCTTTACAAAAACGACTTGTAACTTATTTTTTCGACTATAAACCTATACTTTTTCTGTTTAGATTCATAAAATAGAGTTCAATATGAAACCATAGCAATTTGATTCACTCAAAACGGATTTAAAATGAAGAATTTATGGGTAAAACAAGATTGGATAATTTTTCTCATTTTAGCTACGTGAAAATTGGTAACAAATCTATTCCAACCATAACTTAATCAACTTGTATTGTATATTATGTAATCTTGAGATACCATAGACACGTATACAATGTTTCGACCTATCATGTCGACACATCTATATATATTTCGGAACAACCATAGACACTCTAAATGTGAATGTTGGAGTTAGCTATACAGGGTTGAGGTTGATTCCAAAATATGTATAGTTTGAGTTGTGATCAATACTGAGATACGTATACACTGGGTCGTGGATTGATTCAAGATAATATTTATCGATTTATTTCTGTATATCTAACTGTGGACAACTAGTTGTAGGTTACTAACGAGGACAGCTGATTTAATAAACTTAAAACATCAAAATATATTAAAAGTGTTGTAAATATATTTTGAACATACTTTGATATATATGTATATATTGTTATAGGTTCGTGAATCAACCAGTGGCCAAGTCTTACTTCCCGACGAAGTAAAAATCTGTGAAAGTGAGTTATAGTCCCACTTTTAAAATCTAATATTTTTGGGATGAGAATACATGCAGGTTTTATAAATGATTTACAAAATAGACACAAGTACGTGAAACTACATTCTATGGTTGAATTATCGAAATCGAATATGCCCCTTTTTATTAAGTCTGGTAATCTAAGAACTAGGGAACAGACACCCTAATTGACGCGAATCCTAAAGATAGATCTATTGGGCCTAACAAACCACATCCAAAGTACCGGATACTTTAGTACTTCGAAATTTATATCATATCCGAAGGGTGTCTCGGAATGATGGGGATATTCTTATATATGCATCTTGTTAATGTCAGTTACCAGGTGTTCACCATATGAATGATTTTTATCTCTATGTATGGGATGTGTATTGAAATATGAAATCTTGTGGTCTATTGTTACGATTTGATATATATAGATTAAACCTATAACTCACCAACATTTTTGTTGACGTTTAAAGCATGTTTATTCTCAGGTGAATATTAAGAGCTTCTGCTGTTGCATACTAAAATAAGAACAAGATTTGGAGTCCATGTTTGTATGTTATTGTGTAAAAACTGCATTCAAGAAACTGATTTCGATGTAACATATTTGTATTGTAAACCATTATGTAATGGTCGTGTGTAAACAGGATATTTTAGATTATCATTATTTGATAATCTACGTAAAGCTTTTTAAACCTTTATTTATGAAATAAAGGTTATGGTTTGTTTTAAAATGAATGCAGTCTTTGAAAAACGTCTCATATAGAGGTCAATACCTCGCAACGAAATCAATTAATATGGAACGTTTTTAATCAATAAGAACGGGACATTTCAGTTGGTATCAGAGCGTTGGTCTTAGAGAACCAGAATTTTGCATTAGTGTGTCTTATCTAGTTTGTTAGGATGCATTAGTGAGTCTGGACTTCGACCGTGTTTACTTGAAAAATGATTTCTTAACAAATTTTGTTGGAAACTATATATTTTTAACATGTGAATATTATGTGATATATTAATCTCTTAACCCGTTTGATATTATGTGATAGATGTCTACCTCTAGAACAAGTTCCATTGACTCACCTAATAATAATGAAGAGTCAAATGTAAATTGGAATGATTCGTGGACTGATTCACAAGTTCCCGAAGAGGAACCGGAAGAAGAGTCGGAACCGGAAGAAGAATCGGAACCGGAAGAAGAATCGGAACCGGATGAAGAAATAGAACCGGTGGGGGAAATAATAAAACGGTTAAGTAAAAGAAAATCCTCAACCAACCGACCAAGGTTAATTATGGTCAATGGTGTTTCCGCCAAGGAAGCAAAATATTGGGAGGATTACCAATTCTCCGATGAATCGGATTCCGACGAGAATTCCGATGATGTTATAGAAATTACCCCAACTGAATTTAAAAAGGCAAAAGAAAATAATAAGGGAAAGGGCATAAAAATAGAGAAATCTAATTCCAACCCCGATGAACTTTATATGTATCGTCAACCCCCGAAGTCCTTAAGTTGTAACAATGACCCGGGAACCTCTAAACCACCAGGTTTTTCTAAACCAATGTGGATAACGACGGCTCGTATTAGGGGAACATCATATATCCCTAGAAACTTGGCAAAACGAACCAAAACCGAAGAAGAAGAAACAAGCGAGTCGGAATAAGATAGTTGTATTCGTGTGGTGTAATATAAGTAATATAGTGTGCTTATGCTTTATGATATATGTAAAAATTGCTTGTATTAATAAGTATTTTTTTTTATGAATCTAACTCTTGTCTATTTTACAGTATAAAAACACAAAATGGATAGACAACCCAATATTTTAAGAGACCTACCCGGAGACATGATTGATGAAATCTTGTCTAGAGTCGGTCAAAATTCTTCGGCATAACTATTTAAGGCGAGATCAGTTTGTAAGACATTCGAAGAACGTTCCAAGAATGCCTTGGTTTATAAAAGACTTTCGTTCGAAAGATGGGGGATATCACATTGGGAAATCCATAAGTTACGATGTGTTTGCTTTGACGCATATATTGCGGGGAACCCAAATGCTATTTTACGCAATGGGTTAAGAAATTATTTTGACTCAATATATCCGAATATTGGACTTCGTGATTTAGAAAAAGCGGCTAACATGCAACATAAAGAAGCATGTTATGCTTACGGATTAGTAATGTTCGCTTCTCACCAAAGTGAGAACAAGAACATCGGGCTACAACTATTAAACAAAACGTTCCCACAAGTGACGGAGTCGGTAATTGGCGTAAGAAATGAGGTTTTTAGATTGTTACGGGACTGTTGGACATTACGTAACCCTCATCCCTTTGACGACGTTACAACACGCTGTCTTATCAACGGCCATAACGGTTATGTTCCACAAGACCAAGGATGGGAAGTAATCCTAGTAAAACCAGAATGCATGACTTGTTTCTGGACGTATGAATTACGTGTCTTTATTGCCTTTGCTGAACGACTTGTGTACTAGCTAGAATTATCTTCACAACCATCTTGTATCAAATTTATTGTGTGCTATATTTCATGCTATATGTAAAATAAGCGGTATTGTAAGTTTGTAAAATATTGTGTAAAAGTTTGAACGCGAAATATTATTATAATCAGTTTTTCATATAGAATTGTAGTAGTTGAATTGTATATTAGCTACTAAGTATGAACTTAACGGGTAGGTGCTACCCGAATTTAAACTTATAAAGCGCTAATATGAAGAAAAAGCTTTTATAAATGAGTTCATATTATGCTACGAAATACTATTAACTACTCTTAATATTCTGTATGATTAACTTGTTCCATTTGACTATTTTGAAGGAAATGGCACCGACTACTCGACACACCGTGAATATGAATGAAGAGGAATTCCGTACTTTTCTAGCTTCAAACATAGCCGCAGTACAGGCTGCGCTACATACCAACAATAACCTTGGATCTAGCAGTACAGGAAATCGTGTAGGATGCACCTACAAAGAATTCACTGCCTGCAAACCTTTGGAATTTGATGGAACCGAAGGACCGATCGGATTGAAACGGTGGACCGAGAAGGTCGAATCGGTGTTTGCCATAAGTAAGTGTACTGAAGAGGACAAAGTGAAGTACGCTACGCATACCTTCACAGGTTCTGCGTTAACATGGTGGAATACATATCTAGAGCAAGTGGGACAAGACGATGCGTACGCACTACCGTGGTCAGTATTCAAGCACTTGATGAACGAGAAGTACCGTCCCAGAACCGAGGTCAATAAGCTCAAGACAGAACTTAGAGGGTTACGAACCCAAGGATTTGATATTACCACGTACGAAAGACGATTCACAGAATTGTGCCTATTGTGTCCGGGAGCATTCGAAGATGAGGAAGAGAAGATCGACGCGTTTGTGAAAGGATTACCGGAAAGAATCCAAGAAGATATAAGTTCACACGAGCCCGCCTCCATACAACAGGCATGTAGAATGGCTCACAAACTAGTGAACCAGATTGAAGAAAGAATTAAAGAACAGACTGCTGAAGAGGCCAATGTGAATCAATTCAAAAGAAAGTGGGAGGAAAACGATGATAAGAATCACCAATACAACAACAACAACAATTACAACAATAATCGCAACAATTATCCCAACAATCGCAACATCAATCGCAACTACAACAAACGGCCCAACAACAACAACAACAACAACAACAACAAAAACAACAACAATAGCAGCAACTACAACAATCATCCTAACAACAATAATAACCGCAACAAAAACAACAATCAGAAGCAGCTATGCCAAAGGTGTGAAAAGTATCACTCGGGGTTCTGCACCAAATTTTGCAACAAGTGTAAAAGAAATGGTCATAGCGCGGCGAAGTGTGAGGTCTACGGACCAGGGGTTAATAGAACGAAAGGAACAAATGGTGTTGGAACGAGTAATGGCGGAGGAAGTAGTGTCGGAGCAAGTTATGCCAATGTAGTTTGTTATAAATGTGGAAAACCGGGCCACATTATTAGAAATTGCCCGAACCAGGAGAACACGAATGGACAAGGCCGCGGAAGAGTTTTCAATATTAATGCGGCAGAGGCACAGGAAGACCCGGAGCTTGTTACGGGTACGTTTCTTATTGACAATAAATCTGCTTACGTTTTATTTTATTCGGGTGCGGATAGAAGCTATATGAGTAGAGATTTTTGTGCTAAATTAAGTTGTCCATTGACGCCTTTGGATAGTAAATTTTTACTCGAATTAGCAAATGGTAAATTAATTTCAGCAGATAATATATGTCGGAATCGAGAAATTAAACTGGTTAGCGAAACATTTAAGATTGACTTGATACCAGTAGAGTTAGGGAGTTTTGATGTGATAATCTGTATGGACTGGTTGAAAGAAGTGAAAACAGAGATCGTTTGTTACAAAAATGCAATTCGCATTATACGAGAAAAAGGAAAACCCTTAATGGTGTACGGAGAAAAGGGCAACACGAAGCTACATCTTATTAGTAATTTGAAGGCACAAAAACTAATAAGAAAAGGTTGCTATGCTGTTCTAGCACACGTCGAGAAAGTACAAACTGAAGAAAAGAGCATCAATGATGTTCCCGTCGCAAAAGAATTTCCCGATGTATTTCTGAAAGAATTACCGGGATTACCCCCACATCGATCTGTTGAATTTCAAATAGATCTTGTACCAGGAGCTGCACCAATAGCTCGTACTCCTTACAGACTCGCACCCAGCGAGATGAAAGAACTGTAAAGCCAATTACAAGAACTTTTAGAGCGTGGTTTCATTCGACCAAGCACATCACCGTGGGGAGCACCTGTTTTGTTTGTCAAGAAGAAAGATGGTACATTCAGGTTGTGTATCGACTATCGAGAGTTGAACAAACTTACCATCAAGAACCGCTACCCACTACCGAGAATCGACGACTTATTTGATCAACTACAAGGCTCGTCTGTTTATTCAAAGATTGACTTACGTTCCGGGTATCATCAAATGCGGGTGAAAGAAGATGATATTCCAAAGACTGCTTTCAGAACACGTTACGGTCATTACAAGTTTATGGTCATGCCGTTTGGTTTAACTAATGCACCAGCTGTGTTCATGGACCTTATGAACCGAGTGTGTGGACCATACCTTGACAAGTTTGTCATTGTTTTCATTGATGACATACTTATTTACTCAAAGAATGACCAAGAACACGGTGAACATTTGAGAAAGGTGTTAGAAGTATTGAGGAAGGAAGAATTGTAAGCTAAGTTTTCAAAGTGTGCATTTTGGTTGGAAGAAGTTCAATTCCCCGGTCACATAGTGAAACAAGAAGGTATTAAGGTGGATCCGGCAAAGATAGAAACTGTTGAAAAGTGGGAAACCCCGAAAACTCCGAAACACGTACGCCAGTTTTTAGGACTAGCTGGTTACTACAGAAGGTTCATCCAAGACTTTTCCAGAATAGCAAAACCCTTGACTGCATTAACGCATAAAGGGAAGAAATTTGAATGGAATGATGAACAAGAGAAAGCGTTTCAGTTATTGAAGAAAAAGCTAACTACGGCACCTATATTGTCATTGCCTGAAGGGAATGATGATTTTGTGATTTATTGTGATGCATCAAAGCAAGGTCTCGGTTGTGTGTTAATGCAACGAACGAAGGTGATTGCTTATGCGTCTAGACAATTGAAGATTCACGAACAAAATTATACGACGCATGATTTGGAATTAGGCGCGGTTGTTTTTGCATTAAAGACTTGGAGGTACTACTTATATGGGGTCAAAAGTATTATATATACCGACCACAAAAGTCTTCAACACATATTTAATCAGAAACAACTGAATATGAGGCAGCGTAGGTGGATTGAATTATTGAATGATTACGACTTTGAGATTCGTTACCACCCGGGGAAGGCAAATGTGGTAGCCGATGCCTTGAGCAGGAAGGACAGAGAACCCATTCGAGTAAAATCTATGAATATAATGATTCATAATAACATTACTACTCAAATAAAGGAGGCACAACAAGGAGTTTTAAAAGAGGGAAATTTAAAGGATGAAATACCCAAAGGATCGGAGAAGCATCTTAATATTTGGGAAGACGGAACCCGGTATAGGGCTGAAAGGATTTGGGTACCAAAATTTGGAGATATGAGAGAAATGGTACTTAGAGAAGCTCATAAAACCAGATACTCAATACATCCTGGAATGGGGAAGATGTACAAGGATCTCAAGAAACATTTTTGGTGGCCGGGTATGAAAGCCGATGTTGCTAAATACGTAGGAGAATGTTTGACGTGTTCTAAGGTCAAAGCTAAGCATCAGAAACCATCAGGTCTACTTCAACAACCCGAAATCCCGGAATGGAAATGGGAAAACATTACCATGGATCTCATCACTAAATTGCCAAGGACTGCAAGTGGTTTTGATACTATTTGGGTAATAGTTGATCGTCTCACCAAATCAGCACACTTCCTACCAATAAGAGAAGATGACAAGATGGAGAAGTTAGCACGACTGTATTTGAGGAAGTCATCTCCAGACATGGAATACCAATCTCTATTATCTCTGATAGGGATGGCAGATTTATTTCAAGATTCTGGCAGACATTACAGCAAGCATTAGGAACTCGTCTAGACATGAGTACTGCCTATCATTCACAAACTGATGAGCAGAGTGAAAGGACGATACAAACGCTTGAAGATATGCTACGAGCATGTGTTATTGATTTCGGAAACAGTTGGGATCGACATCTACCGTTAGCAGAATTTTCCTACAACAACAGCTACCATTCAAGCATTGAGATGGCGCCGTTTGAAGCACTTAATGGTAGAAAGTGCAGGTCTCCGATTTGTTGGAGTGAAGTGGGGGATATACAAATTACGGGTCCGGAGATTATACAAGAAACTACCGAGAAGATCATCCAAATTCAACAACGGTTGAAAACCGCCCAAAGTCGACAAAAGAGCTACGCTGACATTAAAAGAAAAGATATAGAATTTGAAATTGGAGAGATGGTCATGCTTAAAGTTGCACCTTGGAAAGGCGTTGTTCGATTTGGTAAACGAGGGAAATTAAATCCAAGGTATATTGGACCATTCAAGATTATTGATCGTGTCGGACCAGTAGCTTACCGACTTGAGTTACCTCAACAACTCGCGGCTGTACATAACACTTTCCACGTCTCGAATTTGAAGAAATGTTTTGCTAAAGAAGATCTCACTATTCCGTTAGATGAAATCCAAATCAACGAAAAACTCCAATTCATCGACGAACCCGTCGAAATTATGGATCGTGAGGTTAAAAGACTTAAGCAAAACAAGATACCAATTGTTAAGGTTCGATGGAATGCTCGTAGAGGACCCGAGTTCACCTGGGAGCGTGAAGATCAGATGAAGAAGAAATACCCGCATCTATTTCCAGAAGATTCGTCAACACCTTCAACAGCTTAAAATTTCGGGACGAAATTTATTTAACGGGTAGGTACTGTAGTGACCCGAACTTTTCCATGTTTATATATATTAATTGAGATTGATATTTACATGATTAAATGTTTCCAACATGTTAAGCAATCAAACTTGTTAAGACTTGATTAATTGAAATATGTTTCATATAGACAATTGACCACCCAAGTTGACCGGCGATTCACGAACGTTAAAACTTGAAAAAACGACATGACGATATATATATATGGATATACATATGGTTAACATGAGATTATGATAAGTAAGTATCTCCATACGTATATTAACAATGAGTTATATACATATAAACAAGACTACTAACTTAAGGATTTCGAAACGAGACATATATGTAACGATTATCGTTGTAACGACATTTAAATGTATATATATCATATTAAGATATATTAATATATCATAATATCATGATAATATAATAATTTAACATCTCATTAGATATAATAAACAATGGGTTAACAATATTAATTGAGATCGTTAACTTAAAGGTTTCAAAACAACACTTACATGTAACGACTAACGATGACTTAACGACTCAGTTAAAATGTATATACATGTAGTGTATTTAGATGTATTAAAATACTTTTGGAAGACTTCAAGACATATATCAAAACACTCATACTTAACGAAAATGGTTACAGTTACTTTCCCATTCTTTTCTTTCATCAGGAATTCTAGTCGTATTCTTACCCGTATTATACACAGCTTCAAAACGTACTTACTATGGGTATATACCAATAGGAACTAGCATGGGATTCCACTCTTGATTATGTCATGTATGACTAATCAATTTTAACTTCTACCATGAGCTAGTCAACTAACTAGAACTCCTTTTAACCCCACTCACCACTCACCAATTACCACTCATCATTCACTCCATTTCACTTCCAATTCTCTTTCTAATTCTCTCTCAACACACACACACTATTATGAACGTATGTTTCCAGTAGTTAATCATCATCTTCATCAAAAATCACTTCAAGAATCAAGCTATAATCATCATAGGAAGAACACTTCAAGAACACTTCAAAAATCCCTTCAAGTTTACTAATTTACTTCCAAGCATTCTAATCCATTCCAAGTAATCATCTAAGATCAAGAAACCTTTGTTATATACAGTAGGTTATCTTTCTTATTCAAGGTAATATTCATATTCAAACTTTGATTCAATTTCTATAACTATAAACTATCTTAATTAGAGTAAAAATCTTACTTGAACTTGTTTTTGTGTCATGATCCTACTTCAAGAACTTTCAAGCCATCCAAGATCCTTTGAAGCTAGATCATTTCTTGTCACTTCCAGTAGGTTTACCTACTAAACTTGAGGTAGTAATGATGTTCATAACATCATTCGATTCATATATATAAAACTATCTTATTCGAAGGTTTAAACTCGTAATCACTAGAACATAGTTTAGTTAATTCTAAACTTGTTCGCAAACAAAAGTTAATCCTTCTAACTTGACTTTTAAAATTAACTAAACACATGTTATATATCTATATGATATGCTAACTTAATGATTTAAAACCTGGAAACACGAAAAGCACCGTAAAGCCGGATTTACGCCGTCGTAGTAACACCGCGGGCTGTTTTGGGTTAGTTAATTAAAAACTATGATAAACTTTGATTTAAAAGTTATTATTCTGAGAAGATGATTATTATTATGAACATGAAACTATATCCAAAAATTATGGTTAAACTCAAAGTGGAAGTATGTTTTCTAAAATGGTCATCTAGACGTCGTTCTTTCGACTAAAATGACTACCTTTACAAAAACGACTTGTAACTTATTTTTCCGACTATAAACCTATACTTTTTCTGTTTAGATTCATAAAATAGAGTTCAATATGAAACCATAGCAATTTGATTCACTCAAAACGGATTTAAAATGAAGAAGTTATGGGTAAAACAAGATTGGATAATTTTTCTCATTTTAGCTACGTGAAAATTGGTAACAAATCTATTCCAACCATAACTTAATCAACTTGTATTGTATATTATGTAATCTTGAGATACCATAGACACGTATACAATGTTTCGACCTATCATGTAGACACATCTATATATATTTCCGAACAACCATAGACACTCTATATGTGAATGTTGGAGTTAGCTATACAGGGTTGAGGTTGATTCCAAAATATGTATAGTTTGAGTTGTGATCAATACTGAGATACGTATACACTGGGTCGTGGATTGATTCAAGATAATATTTATCGATTTATTTCTGTATATCTAACTGTGGACAACTAGTTGTAGGTTACTAAGGAGGACAGCTGATTTAATAAACTTAAAACATCAAAATATATTAAAAGTGTTGTAAATATATTTTGAACATACTTTGATATATATGTATATATTGTTATAGGTTCGTGAATCAACCAGTGGCCAAGTCTTACTTCCCGACGAAGTAAAAATCTGTGAAAGTGAGTTATAGTCCCACTTTTAAAATCTAATATTTTTGGGATGAGAATACATGTAGGTTTTATAAATGATTTACAAAATAGACACAAGTACGTGAAACTACATTCTATGGTTGAATTATCGAAATCGAATATGCCCCTTTTTATTAAGTCTGGTAATCTAAGAATTAGGGAACAGACACCCTAATTGACGCGAATCCTAAAGATAGATCTACTGGGCCTAACAAATCCCATCCAAAGTACCGGATGCTTTAGTACTTCGAAATTTATATCATATCCGAAGGGTGTCCCGGAATGATGGGGATATTCTTATATATGCATCTTGTTAATGTCGGTTACCAGGTGTTCACCATATGAATGATTTTTATCTCTATGTATGGGATGTGTATTGAAATATGAAATCTTGTGGTCTATTGTTACGATTTGATATATATAAGTTAAACCTATAACTCACCAACATTTTTGTTGACGTTTAAAGCATGTTTATTCTCAGGTGAATATTAAGAGCTTCCGCTGTTGCATACTAAAATAAGGACAAGATTTGGAGTCCATGTTTGTATGTTATTGTGTAAAAACTGCATTCAAGAAACTGATTTCGATGTAACATATTTGTATTGTAAACCATTATGTAATGGTCGTGTGTAAACAGGATATTTTAGATTATCATTATTTGATAATCTACGTAAAGCTTTTTAAACCTTTATTTATGAAATAAAGGTTATGGTTTGTTTTAAAATGAATGCAGTCTTTGAAAAACGTCTCATATAGAGGTCAAAACCTCGCAACGAAATCAATTAATATGGAACGTTTTTAATCAATAAGAACGGGACATTTCATCAGTTACCAGGTGTTCACCATATGAATGAATTTTATCTCTATGTATGGGATGTATATTGAAATATGAAATCTTGTGGTCTATTATTATGATTTGATAATATATAGGATAAACCTATAACTCACCAACATTTTTGTTGATGTTTTAAGCATGTTTATTCTCGGGTGATTATTAAGAGCTTCCGCTATTGCATACTAAATTAAGGACTAGATTTGGAGTCCATGCTTGTATGATATTATGTAAAAACTGCATTCAAGAAACTTATTTTTGATGTAATATGTTCTTATTGTAAACCATTATGTAATGGTCGTATGTAAACGGTATATTTTAGATTATCATTATTTGATAATCTACGTAATGTTTTTTAAACCTTTATCGATAAAATAAAGGTTGTGGTTGTTTTTAAAAATGAATGCAGTCTTTGAAAAACGTCTCATATAGAGGTCAAAACCTCGCGACGAAATCAATTAATATGGAACGTTTATAATCAATATGAACGGGACATTTCATCAAGAACCTTGGAAAGGGGATTAGATGTGTTCGTTTAGGTGCAAGCACCATTTCCCTTAGCCTCAAATAAATTTCACCGGCATAATCAATATTACGGTTAAACAGCATCCCGTGACCAATCTTCAGCTCAAAATCTGAGCACTGATCAAAACTTCCAGACTTCTGGCTGATACACTGAGTCAGCAACCCAAAGAAATAATACCATAGTGGTGGCATATGCTTCCTTAATGGCATATGAGCTACTGGATGAGTGAACCCAATAATTTCCAGTACCTCCCTTCGAAACTCATCACTGATAGGTGAAGGAACAAATGGTCCAGCCGGCAGGTGAAGGGCTCGTCGGATGCCATCAACTGTGATGGAGTAGGTTAGGGTTTCTGTAACCATGCCATGAATACATGGAACGTTCTGTGAAGTGGTGGCAGTGGTAGCAGTACACCAAAATCTAGCCAAGCAGGCTGGATATAAACGTGAAGGTACACCTGTAATAGCTCTAGCCAGAGGTGATTGCCGTATATAATTGATCAACATTTCATAGCCCATGTTGGCTTTGGATTTGGGAATGGATGGGGCATGAGCAGCATTGCCTCTCGATAGGCGAATTAGTGCATGATCTGGTGCATTAGCAGCCCGGATCAAGTTGGGGTGAAGATTGAACAGTGGAACCTGTACAACTTGTTCCTCGATGACCGGTGGAGGGTGTTATTCCGATTGTTGTGGTTCCACCGCTTGTTGTTGCTGTTGTTGTTCCTCTGGCTAATTCTCAGCAGGTGGTGATTGGTGTTGTTGTTCTGCCATTAATAAAATGTTGAAGATGAATGTATGAAAGATTTGAAGATTTGGGAATTTTAGAGAGAGGAGTGTGTATTTGAAAAGTAAATCAAAGAGTTAATAACCGAAGGTTATTATGCGGAATTGATCGCCTTGTTTAACCTTTTGGATTGGTGGAAAAGTATTGGAGAAAGAAAATGGCAACTGTCATCTGCAGGCGCGTGGGCAAATGTGACAGACTGGCACGTTTTCGAGGGGACACAGACTGTTGACATGACGTTTAATCGGCTTGAACACTCATACCTCTCATTAAGCATTAAATGCAGCAGTTTTCAATTCAATTTGAAGTTAAAAACCATAAGATAAATTTTGTATTAAATACAAAAAATCTTTGTGACATTTAATATGTAATGAATTTAATTTTAAATCGTTAGGAGTAAATGAGTTTCAGATTTAAGGCATCATTTAAGTATTGTGAGCTATTTATTATTTCGTTTTGAACATTGAATAACTATGATATAAAAGACCTTGTTGTGCTGACTGTTTGACATGTAGGCAGTAAGTGAAAGAATTTGTGACTTACTGGTTTGCCCTACATGTTGTAGAGTCAGCACACCAACAAAGTTGTCTTTTATTTTAAAGTTCAAGCATACCCAGCTCAGAGACGAGATAGTTAAAACGTTTCTCATCTAAGGGCTTTGTGAAAAGATCTGCTAACTGCTGGTCTGTTGAAATAAAATGTAGCTCCACATCTCCTTTCTGAACATGATCCCATATGAAATGATATCGAACGTCAATGTGCTTTGTTCTAGAATGCATCACAGGATTGTTGGTAATAGCAATAGCACTTGTGTTGTCACAGTAGATTGGAGTTTTTGTAACATGAACACCATAGTCCTTCAGCTGGCTTTGCATCCATAGTACTTAAGCAGTACAACTACCAACAGAAACATATTTTGCCTCAGCAGTAGATGTGGACACAGTATTTTGCTTTTGGCTCGTCCAGCTGACTAGCCTACCACCCAGTAACTGGCAACCACCAGTAGTACTTTTCCTGTCTATTTTACACCCTGCAAAGTCAGCATCTGAATACCCAATTAGCTCAAAATCCTGGTCTTTGGAATATCAAAGACCACGTTTAGCAGTACCTTTCAGATACCTAAATATCCTTTTTACTGCTAGCAAGTGTGACTCTTTATGATCAACTTGATATCTGGCACAGAGACATGTGGCAAACATAATATCTGGTCTGCTGGCTGTAAGATAAAGTAGGGATCTAATCATTGATGGAATTTAATGAGTTTCAAAACAACATGTTCATTAAGTTTACACAATGATTTGAGATAGTAAACACAAGCGGAAGCATTAATAGAACGAGTGTATTTGTAAAGCCATTTTGTTAAATTCCATGTAATATCAAGTCTTGAATTCATGCTTACAAATATAACAAGATTAGAAGAGTGATTATACCTTTTCTTGGAATGTAGAGGGTTGAATTTTGGACAGCAGAAATGTAGAAGAAGATGATGCAAAATGAGCTTCTAACTTGAAGCCTCAAGCAAGTGATACCCAAAGCAATCAATCACCAACACCCACCTTTGTTTAGTTAGGATTTTAGGACACTTAATACCTTAATTTAGCAAGCAAAAGGCTCTCCTATTCTGCCCAAACAGTTCAGCCAGCAGGCTCTCCAAGTGCTGAATTTTTGTTGCAGTTTTTTTTAAGTGTATTTCTTGAACTTTGAATGCATGCCCACTTTGTATTTGGTCAAGCATCAATAACTAAGGAATTGTGGCATATATTGGGAGTAACAACAAGCATGGGGAGGCCATCTTGGTCCCCTAAAACCGTCCCCCATGGGATGTATCTAAAAAATATGTAACTTGCAATTATCTAAAGAAAACTAGTTACATATAATCCCATGCCTTTTGTTACTTACATTTTATAAATCCTTTTACAAAATGTATCACAACATAACTATTTAATCTTATAAATAATTAATTCCTTATCATATAAATTATCCAAATTATATATCTCAAGTAATAATATTTTAGAAAAACCGATTTTCTAAAGTTCAAGTGTCGCATATTTGTTTAATGAACCAATCGTTAAGATCAAATACGTTTAAGGTGTCGGTAAGCTTGTTATTGGGTATGACCCGACTTGGGTCATAACATATTAGCCACATTAATTTAATATGTCTCTCGGGCATACGAAAAACCTTCAATCTCCCACTTGCACGAGAAACATAAGAAATTAGTGTAAGTGACGGATACCACCTAACTACCGTCCATCACCCCCAATATGTTATGACTTTGTGCCATTCAATAACATCATCCTTTTCGAGTTCCCATCTCGAATATGAATAGGTGAATCTTTCATCACATCCTTTTGTCCTAGATGTCATGTTAAATCCAAGAGACACAAAGTGATCACTCTCTTCTAGATTTAACTTTATCAGGCCTTAAACATCTGACTCTCAACGAATAAGAGGGACAAATTCCATCTTGACAACATGCGGCCTAAATATATACCTTGTATTATACCTGAGATCTTCCTTATGAACTACCATATTTCAGAATAGTGAAGGAAAGAATCAAGACACAATACTCGGCAGATATCCGAACCCAACATGCATCTCAGGTCAGAGGATACAATGATATTCGCCTTTACTCAAGATTACATGTGATCAACCACAAAGGCTCCATTTAGTA
This sequence comes from Rutidosis leptorrhynchoides, assembly GCF_046630445.1. Lineage (NCBI taxonomy): Eukaryota > Viridiplantae > Streptophyta > Magnoliopsida > Asterales > Asteraceae > Rutidosis > Rutidosis leptorrhynchoides. Next base: position 97,274,606 of record NC_092341.1, on the reverse strand, counting down.
AATCTTGAGGGCGGGTCTTCCAATATTTGCATCCCACAAATATCTATGAACCTTGGTAGCAACCTTACCCCACATTCAGTCCGTGAATGTATACCAATCCAAGTTCATAATAGTCTAAACCACACACTTGTTCCCACGAATGTGATCGACTACGAAATTTAGAATAATTACTTATTCATGGATAAATATGCAAAATAGGAACATGACTTAAAATAAATTAATACCATAATTATATTAATGAGTTCGAACAATTTCGTTCTGTTACAATACTTAAAACATATCATGACCAATCACTAGAATGTCAAAGCCCTAATGCACAAACATGTCCTGTATGTTTTGCTCCATGTAAGAGCTTCGTGAGAGGATCCGCTATGTTAAGATCTGTGTGAACTTTGCGAATACATATCTTTCCCTTTTCAACTTCATTCCTTATGTAGTTGAATCTCCGCTCAATGTGACGCACGAGGTTCTTTGATTTGAGCAATCGCACCCTCGTTGTCACAAAAGATCTCAAGAGGGTCCTGAATGGAAGGGACTACTCCTAAGTCGTCGATGAATTTCTTCATCCATGCAGCTTCCTGAGCTGCCAACGATGCGGCGATGTACTCCGACTCTGTAGTGGATAAAGCAACAACATCCTGTTTTGAACTCTTCTAAGAGACCGCACCTCCATTTAACGTGAAGACATGTGATCGAGAATCATCTCGATCAGTTTGAAAACTCGCATCCACGTAACCTTTTACAGCGAGTTCCTCCTCACCAGACCCATATATTAGAAACATATCCTTAGTCCTCCTAAGGTATTTCAATATACTTTTGACAACAATCCAATGACTGTTTCCTGGGTTATTCTGGTATCTACTTGTCAGGCTAAGAGTGCATGACACATCCGGTCTAGTGCATATCATTGCATACATGATTGACCCAATGGCAGACGCATATGGGACTTTCTTCATTCTCTCTTGTTCATCTTTCGTGGTAGGACACTGAGATGAACTGAGAGGCGTTCCTCTTTGAATAGGTACCAAACCTTTCTTAGAGTTCTCCATCTTGAAACTTTTCAAGACCTTTTCAATGTATGCACTTTGATTCAAACCTATCAGTTTCTTGGATCTATTCCTGTAGATCCCAATCCCCAAAACGTATTGTGCTTCTCCAAGATCCTTAATGGAGAAGCATTTACTTAGCCAAGTTTTAACTCCTTGCATTTCCGGAATATCATTTCCAAATAACAATATATCATCCACATATAGTACAAGGAACATGATAGTGCTCCCACTAGCTTTCTTATATACACAAGCTTCATCACTATTTTTAATGAAGCCAAATTTCTCGGCTTCCTCATTAAAACGATGATTCCACATTCTAGATGCTTGTTTCAATCCGTAGATTGACTTATTTAACTTGCATACCTTTTTAGGATATTTCGGATCAACAAAACCTTCAGGCTGAACCATATAGACATCTTCCTCAAGATGCCCATTCAGGAAAGCGGTCTTGACATCCATTTGCCATATTTCATAATCATAATGAGCAGCAATGGCAAGTAATATCCTAATAGACTTTAGCATTGCCACAGGCGAAAAAGTTTCATCATAGTCAACCCCTTGAGTTTGAGTGAAACCTTTTGCTACAAGTCTAGCTTTATATGTATCCAAGTTTCCATGTATGTCAGTTTTCATTTTGAAAAGCCATTTACAATCAACTAGCCTTGAGCCAGTAGGTTGTTCAACAAGTTCTTAAACTTGGTTGTCATACATGGATTGCATCTCAGCGTTCATGGCTTCCTGCCATTTATCTTTATCAATCCTTGATAAAGCATCTTGGTAGTTTGTTGGTTCATCCAAATCAACCACAGAGCAACCATCCATGAGAAACCCATATCTCTCAGGAGGATTACTAATCCTACCAGATCTGCGAACGTCTTGTGTATTTTGATCATCCATTTGATCATTCTCAACATTTTCATGTTGAGTGCTAGCGTCAACCAATTGTGTATCATCTACTTGACCTTGAACCGCTTCAAGATCTATCTTCCTTTCACTATTTCCTTCCAATAGGAACTTAGTTTCAAGGAATTCAGCCTTTCGAGCAACAAATACATTTTGCTCGGTTGGATCATAGAAATAGTATCCCATATCATCCTTGGGATATCCTATGAAGATACACTTCGTGGATCGAGCATTCAACTTATCAGGGATGTAACGCTTAGGATAAGCTTCACATCCCCATACCTTTAAGTATGATAGAGATGGAGGTTTTCCAAACCACATCTCATGAGGAGTTCGTTCCACTTTCTTGGTTGGGGCCATATTTAGAATACGAGCCGCGGAGCATAGACAATAACCCCAGAATGATAGAGGTAACGAGCTTTTAGCCATCATAGATCGAACCATATCCATTAGGGTTCGGTTCCTCCTTTCGGACACGCCATTAAGCTGTGGTGTCCCGGGTGGAGTAAGTTGCGAGATAATCCCACAACTTCTAAGATGATCTTGGAAAGCATCGCTTAGGTATTCACCTCCTCTATCGGTACGAAGTACCTTGATTGTCTAATTGAGTTGATTTTGTACTTCGTTTTGATATTCTTTGAATGCTTCAAATGTTTCGTCCCTGTGTCTCAATAAGTAGACATATCCGAAACGACTGAAGTCATCAATGAAAGTAACGAAGTATCTTTCACCATTCCTAGTTATGGGCTTAAAGGGTCCACATACATCCGAATGTATTAATCTCAATAAGTCCTTAGCCCTTTCATAGGTCCCTTTGAAAGGTGCTTTAGTCATTTTGCCTTGTAAACAGGATTCACATACATCAAACGAGTCTAGTTCATTTGATTTCAAAAGGCCATTCTTTTGAAGTGTATGCATTCGATTCTTGTTTATGTGACCAAGGCGACAATGCCATAAGTAGGAATCACTCAAATCCCTTTTGAGTTTCTTGGTGTTTGCATGGAACATTGAGCTATTGTATGATGTGTCATCATGAACCAATTCATAAATACCATTTGAAGGCGAAGCCTTAAAATAGAACACATTATCTAAAGAAACATGGATTTCATCATTAATGAAATTAAGATTAAAACCATATTGTTTCAAACGGGATACAGAAATAATGTTTCGTGATAAATCGGGTGCATACAAAACATTTTTCAAAATAAGCTCCAAACCACTTGGAAGCTTTAAAACAAAGTCTCCATGAGCTTTCACTTGCACCCTTGCTCCATTTCCCATGAAGATACTTGTTGTTCCCGCATCTTGATCACTTCTTTTGAACCCCTGCAATGAATTGCAAACATGAGTTCCACATCCTGTGTCTAATACCCATGTATTAGAAGGAGTAATACTAAGCTCAATGTATACCATATATACATTACCTGAGGTTTGCCCTACATCCCTCTTCTCTTTCAACTCCTTCAGGTAGACCGGGCATTTAATAACCCGTCCTAATCCATCTGGACGAAGTCCATATCGATTATAAACGATTCATAATAGTTGATTACATCGCAAGGTACTTGACCTCTATATGATACATTTTTACAAACATTGCATTCGTTTTTAAAAGACAATCTTTCATTACATTGAAAGTTGACAGGTATGCATACCATTTTATAATATCCAAACTATAAATGACCTAATCTGTCATTTACTTAATAATAATCTCTAATGAACTTCAACGACTCGAATGCAGCGTCTTTTGAAATATGTCATGAATGACTCCAAGTTATATCTTTAAAATGAGCTAATGCACTGCGGAGGATTTCTTTCAAACCTGAGAATAAACATGCTTTAAAGTGTCAACCAAAAGGTTGGTGAGTTCATTAGTTTATCATAATCATTCATTTTCATCATTTTAATAGACCACAAGATTTCATATTTCCAATTCTCATAAACATACGTCCCATGCATAGAGACAAAAATATCATTCATATGGATTGAACACCTGGTAACCGACATTCACAATATACATATTAGAATATCCCCATCATTCTGGGATCCTCCTTCGGACATGATATAAATTTCGAAGTACTAAAGCATCCGGTACTTTGGATGGGGCTTGTTGGGCCCGATAGATCTATCTTTAGAGTTCGCGTCAATTAGGGTGTCTGTTCCCTAATTCTTAGATTACCAGACTTAATAAAAGGGGCATATTCGATTTCGATAATTCAACCATATAATGTAGTTTCAATTACTTGTGTCTATTTCGTAAAACAGTTATAAAAAACAGCGCATGTATTCTCAGTCCCAAAAATATATATTGCAAAAGCATTTAAAAAGGGATTAATGAAACTCACAATACTGTATTTTATAGTAAAAATACATATAACATCATTGAACAAATGTAAGATTGGCCTCGGATTCACGAACCTATATTAATTATATATATTTATATGTTGATCAATATTTGTCTAATCAAATTAAGTTGAGTCATAGTGTACCACAATCCTAATGCTCGAGACTAATATTTAAAAGTCAACAAAAGTCAATTTGACTCAAAATGATTTCCAAAATTTATACATAATTATTATATAGTTTAAATATCGTCGCTTTATATTTTTAAATATTTTAAAAGATTTATTAGAGTAAATAACATAATTCCTTTATTAATAAATAAAATTTTATATTAAAATTTATATAATAAATTATACTTTTATATATATTAGGTAATAAAATTTATAAAGTTTATTTTGTATCATAAAGATAATATGATATGTATTATTAACGTAATTATATTACACGTAGTAAAATATCTTTGTGTTACATATTTATTTGATAAAATAACATTGAAAATAATAATAAGTAAAAGTCGTATTATTTTGTAATAATAATTATTATTATTTTATTAATAAAAATTAATATTTATTTTTACTAAAAATGATATTATGATAAAATGATAATTCTAATTATGATATCTTTAATATTTACGATACTTTTTAATATTAACTTTAAAATAAAAATTTTATTTAAAATGATAATAATAATGATATTTTATAATAATAATGACATCTCTATTAATATGATAATTTTGATAAAATGATAGCTTTAATACTAACGATACTTTTAATAATACTAGTAATGATAATAAGAACGATAATTTTATCTAAATCATTATCTTACAATATTTAAATTTCATCATGATACTCATACTCATTATTTCCTAATCAATTTGTTAATAGTTCTTAAATCGTCTTTTATATCGCATTCATTTTAATGATAATAATAATAATAATACTAATTATAATTTTAACGATAATAGCGATAGTAATAATAATAAAAATAACAATTTTTAATGATAATACTTTTATTGATAATGATAATAATAATAATAATAATAATAATAATAATAATAATAATAATAATAATAATAATAATAATAATAATAATAATAATAATAATAATAATAATAATAATAATAATAATAATAATACTTAGATAAAAACTAGAACGACGATAATAACGACGATAATAATAATCATTTTTAATAATAATACAAAAATTCAATTGATTATAACTTCTAATCCGTTCATCGAAACCATTCGGTATCTAAAGGAAAAGTTCTTAATTTTTCGCTAGCTTTCCAAGGACATGCATATCTTATATCTTATCTCAACCGCAGGTGTAACTAATTCAAGATTCAACATAACCTATCTAAGGACAATATCAAAAGTACAAGCATGCATAATCCTATTTTCTCGAGCACTGGTCAGGGATATACTATTAATATATAAAAATTAATTTACGAGTACTCACGTATCAATATTGAGATTCAATATTGTAGGAAAGGTACGTAGACGCAACGGAGACGATAAACACTAGGTTGACCTCATGAGCATACCCATGAACATTGCCCATAACCTCCATAGCTATAACCCATAATTTTCTTAGCTTTGACTCGTTTGAAAAAAAAAACCTTTTGAAATCACCCGAACTTAACCACGACATTGTATTTTATGTAATATCTTAAAATTAATAATAATAATAATAATAATAATAATAATAATAATAATAATAATAATAATAATAATAATAATAATAATTAATAATAATAATAATAATAATAATAATAATAATAATAATAATAAGAGTAAGTAGTAGTAGTAAACGGAGTATATGGATGTAGATATGTGTTGTGTTATGTCTTGTGAAGTGAAATATATATACTGCACATTCCATTTCCATGTGAAAAAATTGGTCCACCTTTCTTGTTCTCATACTCCACGTGAAACATCAAAAGCAAACATTGTGACACATTTTATTTTTATTATATTTTTTTTATTATATATATATATATATATATATTAATATATATTTAATTTATGTAATTATTTATATATTATATTATATTTTTGTGTGTAGTAAAAATGTAATTTTTACACAACTGACATGGGCGTTGTCACCCTACTTATGTCTCGCTTTCGGTCTCTCGAACTCATTCTCGTACGTTTAGAAAACTTGCCTTTTACGTTTAATGACTCGTACCCTTATAAAAACAATAGATTTAAACAATGAAAACAATCCCACTAAAAATGTAACTTTATTCATTTGAGTGCTTTGGTCATTTGCTTCTATAAATCAGTGACTCGTTGTTTACTAAATTATATGATTTTAAATTGGGACATTTTTATGACTAAGTTATTTACTTCGAAATATAAATTTTGGACAATATATAATATATAGTTTTTCAAAACTAATAATATTCAAATTTATATATATTGAAATCGCCTAAATAATAAGAAATATTATTTCGTAACTTTTGTATTTTTATAGTTTAAAATTGATATACTTTATTTATATAAAAACATTTACAACGATATTTTAATATTCCAATTACTTTATATTCCCAAAACATTATATTTCAAAGGTTATATTAGTAGAAGTTGTTATGTCATAAGACGTTCTTAAAAAGTCTATTATATCGAAAAGACGTTTTCGTTTATGAACGTAAAATCACATATGAATTATATCAGGTTTCAAGGTTTAACTTCTAGTTTAAAAATGACTCGTAGGATTTAGTCTAAAGGAAAAATCAAACGTAAGGAATCACCTTAATGTAAAATGTCAATTTATTTATCTTGTTAATATCTATTTTCTAATTTACCTATATTCCCTAATTTTACTTTCACAATACCTAATATGAAGGTTAATTAATTTATCTTATCAAAAGTTACGAGGCAATTATTGTAAGGCATATATTCAAATTTAACAGGACTTTCCACCAATCTGACTAGCTCTCGCTACTTGACACTTTGTCCTTACTCGAAGATCACTTTACCATTTATTCCGAATATCGTTAAAAAGTAAAGGTTTCCTAATTCAAAGTGGACCTCATAACAGAGGCACGTAATCATAATTCAATGTATCCGATAATTCAATCATTTAATCTTATCTTCTAATTTCATCGATAAATATATTGAAATAGATAAAATCATGTAAAGTATTAAATCTAATATTTTGTTTACGTTTCAAGTTATAATATACATACACATATACATATATAATCGTATTCATTTAATGGTTCGTGAATCATTGGAATTTGGTCGAGGTTGAATGAATGTATGAACATAGTTTAAAATCCTTGAGATTTATCTTAACAAACTTTGCTTATCGTGTCGGAATAATATAAAGATAAAAGTTTAAATTTGTTCGGAAATTTCCGGGTCGTCACAGGGTAGTTGCATTTCCAGTGACCCATTTCACCGCAACCAAAACACGGATCTTCCTTGGGGTTAGCCTTACCGTCAACCTTTTGCTTCTTGTTGTTGATGGTTGGGGTAACCATCATCCCTTTTCCTTTTCCTTTGCCTTGGAAGGAGGGTCCTTTCCTCTTAGCCACCTTCGGCTTAGAGGTGTTATTGTTTTTGGACCCGCCTTCATTGATCATAAACATGGGTGAAGCCCTTTTACCCATGCTCGCTTCGGCCATCTTAAGCATGGCATGTAATTCGCCAATGCTCTTATCCCATCCATTCATGTTATAATTTAACACGAATGTGTCAAACCTCTTTGATAATGAGTTAAGGATAAGGTCCATGGCTAATTCATTAGACACGTTGCAATTTAGACGGTTCGCTCGATCAATTAGGCTTTTCTCTTAAGGACATAAGATGAAACGGATTGGGTGTCGTCCATCCGACATGCATGAAGCGCTCGGACCGTTTCAAAGCGCTCGACACGAGCTTGTTGAAGGAACATCTCCTTCAACTGTGTGATCATGTCATATACACTATGATGCTCGAAGTCCTTTTGGAGTTCGGGTATCATAGTCCCAAGCATGAGGTAAGAAACTTGCAACGAATCGGTGCAATATTTCTCCCAATAAGCCATGCCTTCCGTATCATCCTCGTCCGGTTGATCGGGAATGGGGTCTTTCAACACATACGCCCTATCCTCTAATTTGAGGACAATTCTTAGATTGCGGAACCAATTCATGAAGTTCGTATGGTTGAGTTTTTCTTTTTCGAGGATTGACCTCAACGATAGGTTGTTAAAGTTGATAGGTGCGTTTGGAATGTTGTTGTTGTTATTGGCGGCCATCTACAAAATTTAACAAAGTTGTTCAAGTATCAATTTTAATTTAACAATCAATACCCTTTAAATCCAATTGATATTTATTAAATTTTTAGAATCCAATGGTAAACCAAATTTCGGTTAGGTGACCTTTATCCCGTCATTTGATTTAGCTAGGTAGTCACTCTATGACAATTGCAATCCTTTTGCAACTTCTAAGTTATGGAATCATGCAATCCTTTTGCATGGCATATTTATTCCATCAACGCCTATTTGTTCCTCATGCTTCGATGACCCTAAGTTCATGATTCCCAGATCAAGTCGTCCTACTTGTGTAAACATGTAAATTTAACATACAAGTGGTTAGGTGACCTTTATCCCACAAGCATGTGAAATTCACCTTAATCATATTAGTTTGCTCATAACGGTTAGGTGACCTTTATCCCATTATGAGTTCCCTAATATTTTTAAGTGTCACACAAAAGGATGGCGTTTAACTTGTTTGCCTTGTTGATTAAGGGATTTTAAGTTTTCATTAATTCTAGTTTGAGAAAACTTTTATGCCATACACCAACATGCACTTAGTGTATGGTTCATTTGAAATCCATTTTCAAGTCTTGTAATTAAGCCAATTACATGATATAAACCATTTTATATGTGTGATCCTTTTAGTGTTCTTAATAACCATTTATTAATGTCCTTTTGCCATTTTAATTTAACCATTTAAATTGTCGTTTTGCATGCAGTTAATAATGTCTAATTTAACCAATTAAATTGTAGTTTTGTTTGTTGTTAACTTGTGTGATTAATTTGTAGCATACAAACATACAATCCATAATCATACAAAACAACCACGCATGCAAAATAATGTGTTCACAATCAAGCCTTTTGGTAGGCATTTTGTTTAGCTGAAAACAAAATGCCACCGGTTAATGGGACAAATCACAAAGTAGGAGATTTTACATCTCCCACTAAATCTTTCATCCAAATACAATCTTCTTGTGTTCTTCAAGTATTCATCATCTTCATCATTTTACAAAATATATCCTAATACATTTTGTCTAAATAATGAAATTACAACCTAATCTATTTTACATACCAAATATAAAATAAATTACATAACCAAAATAATAATATTACAAACCAAATTGAATGAATATTACAACCACATGAATGAATTAATATTACATATCAAATGAATTATTAATAATCATCCAAACATGCAACCATTCAAATAAAAGGTCAAGGCTTGATTGTGAACTTCAACATACAACAAAATGACCAAAATGGAAGAACCAAAACCCATTTTGGATCCTCCAAGAATTCAGCCAAATCCATCCACCCTCCTAATCCCGAACATTTTTACATTCCATATTCATGCATGTGCATGGAATGAAAATTTAGTGGGTTTAAAGACCATAAAAGAAGCATAATCCATAGACTTCGGCTCTGATACCATTGATGGAATTTAACGAGTTTCAAAACAACATGTTCATTAAGTTTGCACAATGATTTGAGATAGTAAACACAAGCGGAAGCATTAATAGAACGAGTGTATTTGTAAAGCCATTTTGTTAAATTCCATGTAATATCAAGTCTTGAATTCATGCTTACAAATATAACAAGATTAGAAGAGTGATTATACCTTCTCTTGGAATATAGAGGGCTGAATTTTGGACAGCAGAAATGTAGAAGAAGATGATGCAAAATGAGCTTCTAACTTGAAGCCTCAAGCAAGTGATACCCCAAGCAATCAATCACCAACACCCACCTTTGTTTATTTAGGATTTTAGGACACTTAATACCTTAATTTAGCAAGCAAAAGGCTCTCCTATTCTGCCCAAACAGTTCAGCCAGCAGGCTCTCCAAGTGCTGAATTTTTGTTGCAGTTTTTTTTAAGTGTATTTCTTGAACTTTGAATGCATGCCCACTTTATATTTGGTCAAGAATCAATAACTAAGGAATTGTGGCATATATTGGGAGTAACAACAAGCATGGGGAGGCCATATTGGTCCCCTAAAACCATCCCCCATGGGATGTATCAAAAAAATATGTAACTTGCAATTATCTAAAGAAAACTAGTTACATATAATCCCATGCCTTTTGTTACTTACATTTTATAAATCCTTTTACAAAATGTATCACAACATAACTATTTAATCTTATAAATAATTAATTCCTTATCATATAAATTATCCAAATAATTTATCTCAAGTAATAATATTTTAGAAAAAATGATTTTCTAAAGTTCAAGTGTCGCGTATTTGTTTAATGAACCAATCGTTAAGATCAAATACGTTTAAGGTGTCGGTAAGCTTGTTATTGGGTATGACCCGACTTGGGTCATAACATATTAGCCACATTAATTTAATATGTCTCTCGGGCATACAAAAAACCTTCAATCATACCTCTATATTCAGTGATATTGACTGGTTCACCATTGGGGTCAGCATCTATTTAAATAGATGATGCCATTGGGGTCCCTATATCTTTTAAACAGGTCAGACCAAATTTCTTTAACATATCTTTGATATATTTATCTTGATTTATAAAAATTCCATCATCAAGTTGTTTAATTTGCAATCCTAAAAAGTATTGCATATCTCTTTGTAAGCTCATTTCATATGTCTTTGACATAAGTCTTGAAAAATCTTGACAATGTTTCTTATTTTTAGATCCATAAATAATATCATCCACATATATCTGTACCAGCAAGAGATCACCATCTATCTCTTTTGAGAATAGAGTGGTATCAATTGTTCCAACTTTAAAGCCTATACCAGTGAGATACACATGAAGTGTATCATACCATGCTCTTGGTGCCTGTTTTAGGTCATATAGAGCTTTGTCTAACTTGTAGACATGGTCTGGATATTTACTGCTTACAAAACCAGGAGGCTGTTTGACATAGACTTCTTCTTGCAGCTTCCCATTTAGAAACGCAGACTTAACATCCATCTGGAATACCCTAAAGTTAATCTTAGCAGCATATGCCAAGAACAATCTAATAGCTTCCATCCTAGCCACTGGTGCATATGTCTCTCCATAATCCAATCCTTCTTCCTGTTTGAAACCCTGAGCTACTAATCTAGCTTTGTTTCTGATTACAATCCCATCTTCATCCATCTTGTTCTTGAAAATCCACTTGGTACCAATGATCTTTTTAGTTTCATCATCAGGTTGAGGTACCAAAGTCCAAACCTTATTCCTATCAAACTGGGAGATATCTTCTTGCATAGCTCCTGCCCAGCTAGGATCTTTGATTGCTTCTTCAAGACATGTAGGTTCAATGGTAGATATAAAATTTACATGCATACAGAAATTGCTAGTTGCATGTCTTCTTGTTTTAACACCACTTGCCAGATTACCAATAACTTGTTCAATTGGATGCTCCTTTGTCCATCTTGTGTTATGAACAGGTGAGCTTGTTGTGGAACACACAACATCTTGATCATCAGCTGGCTCAGAGGAGTGAGCAGCAGTGAGAGACAGCTGTTCATTATGAGTGTAACCAGTACCCGCTTGAGATCCTTCAGAGCTAGTAGACCTATGCTCAAGTTGTAACACTTCTGTAGAGCCAGTAGGTCCACCTGGTTTAGAGACAGATGGAACAGAGTATTCCATCTCATCATCAGAGAACCCAGCAACTTGGATTGAAGAGGGAAATGCCGCTGGTTCTTCTTCATAATCAAGAGCTTGCTGAGTAGGCTCTTCAAACGATAATTCTTCATCTTCTTGACTAGTAGATGAAATAGGGGCAGTTTCATCAAATGTAAAATTAATGAATTCTTCAAAACAACCCCTTCTTTTATTAAAAACTCTATATGTCTTTGACATGTTGGAATATCTCAAGAATATACCTTCATCAGCCTTAGCATCAAACTTACCTAGCTGATCCCTATTGTTTAGAATGAAACAAGGAGTGCCAAATACATGAAAAATGAAATTGAGGGTCTTCTGCCTTTGAGAACTTCATAAGCAATTTTATGATTTCTTTTCACAATTAAAGATCTATTCTGGGTAAAACAAGCAGTGTTCACAGCTTCTGCCCAATATGAATTTTTCAACCCAAACTCAGCCAACATAGATCTTGCTGCTTCAATGAGAGTTCTGTTTCTTCTTTCTGCAACACCATTCTGTTAAGGTGTTCTCACAGCAGAAAATTTCTGTGAAATACCTTTGTCAGCACAAAATTCTTCCAATGTTGCATTTCTAAATTATGTACCATGCTCACTTCTAAGCTGCTTCACCAGTTGTCCATTCAGTAGTTCCATTCTTTGGATAAAATTTATAATTTCATCAGCAGCTTCACTCTTTTACTTCAAAAAGAACACCCAAGTGTATCTGGAATATTCATCAACAATCACCAGTGTATACTTCTTCCCACTATAGCTGCTATATTAACAGGACCAAAAAGATCCATATGAAGAAGGTGAAATGGTTTCTTAACAGATGAAATCAGCTTTGATTTGAATGAGGCATGGTGATGCTTCCCTTTTTCACATCCAGGACATAATCTGTCCTTCACATAAGACATTGTGGGTAGCCCAGACACCAAACTTTTACTAGATAAATTTTGAATATCTTTGAAGTTGAGATGTGAGAGTCTCTTGTGCCATAACCACTTGAGGTTGTCAGCTGCCTTTGAATAAAAACAAGTATCAGTTGTTGTGACTACTGTGTTCATATCAATTTGATACATGTTCTCGTGTCTTTTAGCTGTCAGCAGTGGATTCCCTATCTTATCAAAAATAGTGCCAATTTTCCTTCTGAATTGGACTATCTTACTTTTGCTTGTCAGTTGGCTTATGCTGAGTAAATTATGTTTAAGCCTAACGACATATGCTACATTTGAAAATGTAACATTCCCATTTGTTAAAGTACCAAAACTCTTTGTGTAACCCAACGAATTATCTCCATATGATACAAATGGACCATCATTTTCTTGATAGTCCATTAGCAGGGACTTACATCTGGTCATATATCTCGAACAACCACTATCGAGATACCAGATTTGCTTGTTTTGAATGCCCTGCACAGTAGCTGAGAGATTAGTTCTTTTTGGGAACCCATCCAAGGATGGGTTCTGGAGGGGTCATCTTTGATGATTTCTTCCTGTCTGCTGGTTTGCTTGAAGAGATAACAGCAGATGGGGCTAGGGTTAGAGTACACCGATTGGCAAGGTGAAACTTGCTGCCACACTAGTAGCATTTTCTCACTTTTGGTATCGGTGACTGGTCATACACTGAGTAGATGGGTGCAGTAAGATCGGGTCTGCTTTCAGATATGGCAGCTATGAGCTGGTCAAGATTGACATTCATTATCTCAGTGATAGATGACCCAGCACATGATTCCACAATTTGGTTCACTTTAGCTTTTCCCTTAAGGGCAGCTTTCCTTTTAGAACTAGTACCATAATCATGGTATACTGCTTTGCCTTTGTTGTTCGACGAGTCAGTGTGGGAAGTTACTGACCCGTCAGCTGATGCTGGTCGATTCTTGTGAATCTTGATTGCCGCCTTTGACTTGCCAGTATTGCATTTTGCTAGCTTGTCCGCAGCTACTGGTTGACCAGTACAATTTTCATCAGCTGCCTCAGCATTGGTGAAATTTAAACACGAAGGGGAATCAATTGATTTTAACTTTCTTTGATTGTTTTCAGTGATTTCCCTTTTAATGCGTCTTTCCTTTGGAGTCATATAATAAATGCTTGAGGAATCAGTAGTTTCATCAATTGAAGTACTGGTTTCCTTGGCTTTTACTTCATCCTCCAAAATTTCTTTCATGGACGGTGGTGGGGTCTCAGTAGGTTTGACAAACTTATTTGTTAAGACCTTTTTACCCTTAACTATCTTGGCAAAGGTATTTGGCAAGACAGCTTCACGATCTGTTTCAAGAATGAGGTCCATGTAAGTAACTTCTGCGAGAGCAGCAGCAGCATAGTCACCAGCAAAGAAAGCTTCAACTTGGGTAGACACCTGCTCATTTACACACTTAGTTGTGCGTTGAGAAGATGTACACCATGAGGCCACAACCTTCTTGAGGTCGTTTAGCTGGTTCTTAACATCTGCTGCCTCAACGTGAAGAGACTTTAAAGCAAAATTTTATTTTTCAAGTTTTGAAATTTCATCCTTCAAGATCTTAATTTCATCAGTTTTGCTTTTAAGTTTATCATTTAAAGATTTGTTATCATTTTTCAAAACTTCTTCACGTTTACTGCCTCTACATAGATCAACTCTTAGGTAGTCAAACATTTCAGCTTTTTCATCATCAGTATAAGTTCAAAAATTATCAACCTTATACAACATTTCAGATTTCCATTGAGGTGAATCCTTTTTCAGATCAGCTTCCCTTATATCAGCCAAAAACATACTACCATTATCATCCTCATCAGACTCCTCGACCTCCTTGGCCATCAAACACAGCTTTTTACCAGAATCATAACCAGCATCATCATCATCAGTATCACTGTCAGAAGATGAAGAAGAGCTGGTTTCATCCCAATCATGATGCTCAGCAACTAGAACCTTTTCTAGCTTCTTTTCCTTCTTATCAGCCTTTGCACTTTCCTTCATCTGAGCCTTCATAGCTTTGTACTTGTTCTTGTACTTATCAGCTTTTGAGAAGGAGTTAGTATGTGATGTTGAAGGTTTTCTGGACATGCATTCAGCAGCAAAATGTCCAACCTTCCCACAATTGTAACACTCAGATTTAGGACCCTTGACTGATTTGCTGATATACCTAGCACTTGGTTTCTTACTCCCTTTGTATGGCTTGCTGGTTCTATTACGATTGAACCTTTTGAATTGCCTAGCCAGCAAAGCCATACCTTCAGCAAACCCTTCCACATCATCTTCATCATCACTGCTTTTTTCAGACCCAGTACCACTATCCACCTCATCTTCTGCCGACTCATCTTCTGCCATCAACTTTTGAACCAGTAAAGCTTTTTGAGCTTTCTTTTTAGCAGCAGCAATAAGAGCAGTATCATCAATTTTTGAGGATTTTGAGGTGGTGAGGGCAGACTTAAAGTTTTTTTTTTTAAAATTTAGCTCAAGTTTAGCTTCTGCCTTCTCATGGTTTCAAAGAGTACTATAAAGAGAGGACATGTTAAAGTTCTTTAAGGTCTGGGAAGTTCTTAAGGGGTCAGTGAGAGGTTTTCATTTAGTAGGCAGTGAGTCAATGAATTTGTTTACTTGCTCAAAATCAGTATATGTGATTTTTAAAGTAAGCAGGTCAGCAACTAAGGAGTTAAACCTAATGAAGGTTTGCTTAAGGGTCTCATTCTTATAGGCAAAGGACATTTTATACTCTCTTTTTAAAGCAATAATCTTGTTCTGCCTAACCTCATCCATGCCTTCATAAGTAACATCTAGATAGTCTAACATAAGCTTAGCATTCAGCTTTCCCTTAATCAGTTTGAACATGTGGTTAGGTAAAGTTATAGCTAACAGAGTTCTGATCTTAGGGTCAAGTCCAACACGACGTTTATCCTCAGCATTCCATTTGGCTGGAGTGAGAATAACCTCTCTGCCAGGAATGGCAGGAGTGTCAGCTGTAGCTGGAATGCTATCAATAGTCTCAGTTAGGACAAATGGACCATCTGTGGTAATACCAGGCATAAGTGGGTCAATAGATTCCAGGTGAAGCATGAACCTTGCCTTCCAAGTTTCATACTCATCCTCATCGAATTTGAGTGGTCTATTGTATGAGCTCTTTTCAAGGTAAGTTGTATTTGAGTATGCAGCCATGAGAGAATTCAGATCCAAGATATTAAATTATCAAGACTGAAGCTCTGATACCAGTTGTTGGTCCCTTGATTAACAACAGGAGTATTGTAGAAGGGGGTGAATATAATTTCTTTGAATTAACTTAACAGTTAAACACAGTTTAGTATTCAAGCATGTAATTTAAATAGAGTCAAAGGTAATTTTTCAACTGTTATTCTTTATTGATTAAATCACAAAGAATTACAACTATCCTTGGCGGAATGATAGTTGGTTGATACAGATTCACCTAAGTATAGTTACAGAGTGTGTTCTAAGCTATTACACGTTTTGGACTCTAAATAAATAAACCCACACCACTAGTTGTTACCATAGTGGATACAACAATTTATAGTAGTCCTATTGACCGTGTAATGATTCTATTGTCCACTGGTACATAGGATGTCTGTATTTATGGGGACAACTGCATCAGAGAGCGTGCTCTCTTCTTTCCTCTATAGTAGCTATTTGCATGAACACCCCAATTCGGTTTGGCACCACTATTTGTTTAAACAAATAAAATGTTGTGTTCCCTAGGCGTTGACAAAGTATAACACATGTCTGCACATGCGTTAAACTTCTGCATTCCCATGTTGTCTTGTAAGGTCGCTTGTCAGCCGCCGACGCGTGTCCTTTTCTGTTCAACTTTGTCTTCGACTTCTGTTGAATAGTACAATTGATGTAGACCACTCAGGAAACCACCATGCTTGTAATGGAGCATGGCTGTTTTGTGTTGTATGCCGCTTACCAGGTTTACTGGTTCTTCTTATGCTGAGTCACTTGATATTCTTGAAATGCTGAGTACTCATCCTGTGCTGATTCTAAGAATACACCCTACCTTGTGCTGGTAGACTAGGCAGCATACTGAACACTTGACATAGCAATATTTGCTGTCTATACATAAACAAACATGTGCTGGCTGCACATAACATTTTAGTGCAAATAAATTACAGTTTTGTCATAATTAAATCCTTAATTATTTTGAGGACTCAACAAGCATTTATCACAAAATGTCATCTTTAAATATTCATATTTTCACATAATATTAATGTTTGTAAAAAAATTATAAAAATGAAAAAAAAAATATATTTACTTCCCCCTTCCCCCTACATGTCACTTCCCTCTGGATTTTTCTCTCTCTCTCTCTCTCTTTCTCTCTCTCTCTCTCTCCCTATATATATATATATATATATATATATATATATATATATATATATATATATATATATATATATATATATATATATATATATATATATATATATATATATATATATATATATATATATATATATAACGGGTAAGTGACATGCAGGAGGAAGTTTTTTTTTTACAAACATTAAGATTATGTGAAAATATAAAAATTTTAAAAAGAGACTTTATAATAAATGTAATTATTTTGACCTAGAAATTCTCTAAAAATAACATTCATCGTGATGAATATTTCTTCATGCGTTTTGTTTTTCAACTTATGCGAAGTTTTTTTTTTTTTTTTTTTTTTTTTTTTATGTTTAGTCCGATTTAGGGTTCAGGGTTTAGAGTTTAGTTCCTAAACTCAAAACCATAAACCCTAAACTTTAAACCGTTCATATTAAAAACCCAGTCTAAAGCCTAAATCTAAACCCCAAATCCTAATTTTTAAACTCTAATTATTAAACCCTAATTTCTAAATAATATTCATCACGATGAATGTTATTTATTCGGGCGTTTTGTAGGTCAAAATAATAGCATTTATCACAATGTATCCTCTTTAAATGTTCATATTTTCACGTAATCTTAATGTTTGTAAAAAAAATTTAATATGAAAAACCAAAATATTTACTTCCCTCCTTTTCCCTTACATGTCAGTTCCATATATATATATATATATATATATATATATATATATATATATATATATATATATATATATATATATATATATATTGTAACAACCCGAATCCGTTTAACCAACATCGACGGACATTTTTTTATTTTTTTATAAAGGCCTGACCACTGCTTTAGGCATAGGGCGCGGCGCGGCCAGACATGGCACGACGCGGCCGACAACTAACAAAAATGGTCAGCACAGGTCAAACCTATGTTCCCAAAATACAATAAAAGGCGCGGCGCGGCCATTCTTGATGTGGCGCGGCTTACAACCCGACCTGATGCTGACTATAAGTTTAAATTAAAATTCCCAACTTTAAATAATAGAAGTTTTATTAATTACGTAATGTCATATAAACACATTAAACGTTTTAGAAGGGCCTTGGTACTCAAATGACCTATTACAAAACAAATGTCATTTCGACCCATTTACAAAATTTCACGAGTTAACACGTAATAATCCAACCCGATACCAAGAGCATAATCCCGGGGGCTACAAATCCCCAATCTACGTCCAAATATCCAAAAGCTACCCCCTCGAGCCCAAGCGCTCCTACGCATCTAGTCTAACAACTAGATAGCTTCACAATCACAATATCTGTAAAAAGGTAAACAACGAGAGGGGTAAGCATAAAGTTTAGTGAATGCAATAATTATACATATACATATATAATCTACTTATTTGCAAACATTTACACAAATACCGCATATGAGTTAACAATCCAATTAGCATACAATCACAATGTATAATGCTAAGTACTCACAATTCACAACAAGCTAGCATCACCATTAGCATATATTCATCTTAATATAAAATGCTAAATAAACAACACACACAATATAGTTAACCATACTCGCGTCATGGTGCTACCGGCTCTTTGGTTCACACCATACGCATTTGTCATCATGTCACCAAACATTAAGATTAAATGAAAATATGAATATTTAAAAAAGATACTTTGTGATGAATGTTAATATTTTGACTAGAAAACGCTCGAAAAAATTAACATCCATCGATAAATTTTACTCTTGATAAGATTCATCGATAAATGTTATTCCTGATAACATTCATCACTTATTTTTCGAGTGTTGTTTTTTGTTTCATCCTTTGTGAATTTTTTTCTTCAAAATTTAGTCCGATTTAGAGTTTAAGATTTAGGATTTAAGGTTTAGTGTTTTGGGTTTAGTCCCTAAACTCAAAATCCTAAACTTTAAACCGTCTGTGTTAAAAATTCAATCTAATCACTGAAGCCCTACTTTCTAAACTCTAAAAAAAATGCTCGAAGAATAACATGCATCACAATGAATGTTATCAGAATAACATTTATCGATGAATTTATTTCTTCGAACGTTTTCTGGTTAGAATAATAACATTTTTCACAACAGATATTTTTTTAATGTTCGTGATTTTAGTATTTGAATTTTATTAATTGATAAAGACATACTCCAAAACTTTAAACGTTTTACATTTATTTTAACTTTGAATGTTACGGAGTATTATAGTCTATACTTGCATGGAAAAAACTTCTATGGTCAAACATTCATTAAACCTTGTAGTTAAGGTCTGGTCAAGGGTATTTACCGCTAATAAGTGATTGTATCATATTTTTGTATTATCTTATATATCTACTACATTCGTTTTTTTTTTTTTTTTTGAAATGCAAGGTTAGTTGTTAGTTGTTAGACTCGAACTTGGGTCACTCTCGAATCCATAAAACATGGATACCAATGAAGCAAGGCCTCATTGGCTACTACATTCGTTTCATTAAAAATATTACTCCGAACTTACTTTATGTACACGGTTTTTAAAAATTTCACTAACTTTAATTTCTATCAATCAGAAATTTCCTTTCTCCAAATTAATATCTTTAGACTTGTTAAAATACAAGGTGAACACTTAAAATTGGACATCCCAAATAGAAATATTAACATTTGTGATGGAACGAGGGAGTAATAAAGTTCAATTCAATTAGTTATATACTCCATTCGTCTCATATTAATAATTCACAGACAAAAAACATACAGTTTAATAAACTCATCATTGTAATGTACTTTTTGTCTACCAAACTTACAGTTTTACCGCTTACTCGAAGGATAACATGCAATGAACATTTGGAAGTAAATTACTCGTATTATTTAGGACAGTTCAAAATGAAATAGTAAACTATTAAGATGGGACGGGTTTGGCTGTTAAAGAAAAATATGTTACAGTATACTTGACATAATTTTATTAATAACATTTTAGGAAATGACTAGTTGTCTAGCAAGTTTGGTAGGGAGTCCATTTAAAACCACTCTATTCTCGGAAAGTGGCGGAACCAATTATATCTCTATTCTCGAATCATGGCGGAACCAAAAATGTCTGTAATTTTTTTTCTTCTATTCTTCTATGATTATACAACTTTTTGGGTCATGGGCTTCTGGATTGATGACAAAATATGAAAGTTTTGGACAAAATACAACCTTTTGGATCATAGACTTTTAAGTTGAGGCAAAATATAGTGGTTTTTGAATATAATAATAATACAACATATTTTTTCAAAATAAAGAGTGGAACAATGAAAAAGTTGGAGACTTTTAAGTCGTGAACTTTTGAAACTGAGGACAAAAAAATCCAAAATTTTAATCTTAAAAATTCCAAATCCACTGAGACAGTGCCCCTCCCTTACCATTTTCGCCCCTGCTCTCGGGTACTCTCGGGTATAGAAAGTGATTTTTTTTTCATTCGGTGAAGATATAACCTCTATTTTGTTGTTGTAGTTGTCTAGCAAATACGGAGTAAAGTTTATGAAAGGATGTTGATGTATTCACTATCATTTTTACTTAATCTACTATAAATCATGCATTAACATGTTGTACTTTACAATCAATTAATGTAAAATTATGACGGATGAAGTAATAATGATGTTGAATATATGAAATAGCATTATGTGAAGTTTTGGGACTACAAATCCAATATACCAATTGACTGATAGATTTACTATCCAAGTGAAATGAATGAGATGAGTTTAATATTATCAGTCATTACTCAACGACTTTTTATAGAAGTTTGAAATTATTTGTATTATTATTAGTATTATTTTTTGAATAACTACCAAAGAAACCAAACACTTATAAAACTCGGACAAATCGAAACACAACAAAACCAGAAACTGAACTACAAAGTAGAAATGAGATAGACACGGTGACAGAAACAACAACGAAAAACAAACCAAAGCACCTAAACATTCGATATATAAATAATTTAGAAAACGAAACCGTTGAAGTGTCGGAGGGGTCGACTCCTCCAAACAACTTGCCATACACTTTCTAAACTTATCCAATTCGGCACAAAGTTTCTTATCCTTAGAAAACGGTTTAAGGAGTTTGATATCTACATTAGAAAAGTGGATAGTTTTTCCAAAACGATAAGAAAACAAAATTTCAAATCACGCTCCGACAATGAAGTTACAATTGGATCATCAAACTCACCAACTTCACACACCGTATCCTTCTTTTTCTGCAAATTTTCGTAACTATCAAAACCGGCTTGATAATCTTAACACCCATAACCTTACTCAGCTTCTTCTTGGTCAACTATGAAATCCCACCGCACAAGACATTATCCTGAAGAAACGACTCCTTGTGTAACCTCACGTTATTTCTAAACTTATCACAACATGAACATTCCTTTACACTACCCGAAACCAAAGAACAATTATTCACGAGATTAATGAAATCAGGAGTGCATTTAATCCAACTCCGTCCCTGTGGGCTTTTAAGGAGTAAGAAAAATTATTGGAACTAACAAGACCACCTCCGATTTCGTATCAAAATAAACACCAAGCATGGCACACCGATTTAACATTGCAATTAAAGCATAGGACAAAACATCATCACATACACAAACGAACGAGATAAATTCTTGATCCTCATCCACCTAAATATTCACATTTTCATTTGTCGAATCACCTTTAGAGCCCTCCACAAAGTCTGCAATACGGCCCACCAAACTTGTTACAATAAACATGGAAAAAGTCACGATCTGATTAACACCAACCAATTCCTTATCCACCTTCAAAACTATTAACGTATCATTGACAAATCAAAACGATGATACGTTATCCTGTGAACATGAACCATCTGTCACTCCTTCATCGGAACGCAATGCCCATGATGATGACGTTAAATCATTATACCAACCTTGCTCAATATGTGAAGAGCATTCCCCCCCCCCCCCCCCCCCCCCCCCCCCCCGAAGTCATGGCCATGAGAACCGGCCTAGGTGGATTGGACTATTTTACCCTTGAGTGACGTTAAGAGGGAAATTTTGTAATAATTATTCTATAATTGTTAATATAATAATATTAATGGTCCATTGGGTTTGTTTTATGATCAGGGTCCCAAAACAGGTTTTATTATTTATTTCTGACATCGTTTGGGTTTTCGAATCGAATACGAAAGATATCTGATAACAAGTTAAATATTCGTGTGTTATCGGGTATGGGGTTTAACACCCATTTAAATAAATGGACCGGCCTATTTCCTTGCTTATTTCCCTGAGGACATGATTTTTCCCCCGTGTCTTCATTTTCTCTAAACCCTAGCTTACTTGATGATGATAGTGAATTAATCCAAGCCCTAAATTCGTTCTTGTGCATCCATAACATATTACAATCAGGTTTGTATCCTAATTTCGTGATTAATTCAGGTACTTTAGGGTTCTTGCTTAAAAAATATTTAAAAAATATGAAAAGTGCAAATTAGTGCTTTAATCTTGGGTGTTCTTGGACTAATTCAACATTTCAAACTAATTTCGTGTATCATTAGAAGATTATAAACAAGTTTGTATCTCTTAATTTTGTGTTGAATCCTTGACTAAATTAGGGTTCTTGTTAAAATTGATAAAATGTATTTTTTGTGCTTGAATCTTGTTCATACATGTTTTTTTGACTTGTGTATTGTTAGATTATTGTTATATGTATGTTATAACATCATTGTGAACCTTTATTTGTGCAAAAAAACTGCTCGAAACTCGATTTTTATGGGTTAAATCGACAGGGACAGCAACTACTGTTTTTGTTGCTGCTGCGCGGGGCACTTTCTGCTGCAATTTCGCAGCTGTAGCAGCTATTTTTGCAGCCTCGTTGCTGCTATTTGCTGCTATTTTGCAGCCCTGTTGTGCCTCTATTTTTGTGGTGTGTTGGTTTGTTCGCCCGTTTAACCCTTGACCCGTTTACATAAATTGGGACTTTTAATTAGTACTAAGTTGATATTGTGTAGGAATCATATGCACATATGAGATTGTATGATTTATATATTTTTATAAGTGTATATGTATGTATATGTGTGCATATATGTGTTGATTGCCCGTTTTGCCCTTGACCCGCTCATTTGGACATGTTTTTAGTATGTATATATACGTATATATATATATATATATATATATATATATATATATATATATATATATATATATATATATATATATATGTATATGTATATGTATATATATATATGTGATCACCCATTTTGCCATTGACCCGTTTGGTATGACATTGTATGTGTGTGTGTATATATATATATATAAATATATATATTATATATATATATATATATATATATATATATATATATATATATTATGTACGAGTGTATATATATAAATAAATTTATATATATTATGCTACAAAATCATGAGAAGTGTGTATATATATATATATATATATATTGAATATATATAGAGTAATATTGTTAGTAAATGGGATACGGTTTACTAACTTGTTCAGTATTTATTCTCAGGTGGTACAGACGAGGAGAAGACTCGGTGACATTAGACTACTGAGTTTGCGGGTATCGGTGAGTGGGACTATCTCCGGTTATAGTATAGAGTAGCAAGCGATGCTATTGTTAGTTTATACTGTTTATAGTCGAGTGCCATGCATAATTAGCGTTGTATGCCTATATGCACTAGATAGTTTGCCATGATGTTGTATGTGATCTCTGTGCACTATTTTGTGAGCACCAGTGAGGCCAGGCTAGCTGGGGATTCCACTGAGGCTAGGCTAGGTGGGGTCCGCACGAGGTCAACCGAGGCCAGGCTAGGTTGGGTCCAAGTCCTACGGATGTTCAGTATAGCATAAAAGGACGCATGCATTGCGTCTGGACTATTATGCAGGTGATCCGGTAGGAGGGACTATCGGTAGACTGTAGCCCGATCAGCTACGAGTCGCGTACCCGTACAAGCCGCCGATCCTTGTGTTGCTATTAGTTGTTTGCTGACGGATGTAGCAATAGATGACCTGGCATGTTTGATACTGTATGCTTAGCTGTTAGATAGTTCCATTCACTTAGCAGTTGTGCTAATCCCCCACATTTTCACCCTTGCAGGTTCAGTATGATTGCATGTTAGATACCAGGGTGAAGATGGGATGCGGGATGATATGTTTGACAAGTTGAAACTCTGATGTCGTGTCTTTTGTTACTAGTGTCTTTGCTTAACGTAACACATGGTTTTTATATATGTAACGGACTTTTAATATTTGATATGATATTAATGTAATGTAATACATGTGTCGTTTGTATTACGTGTCATATTTTATAAACCGGATCTCCGTTGTGACTTTAAAAAAACAGGGTGTTACAATTGTGGTATCAGAGCATGGATTTGGCAGCATGTTCACTGAAGTGACATGTTCCCAAATCGTGTGTTGAGTCAAACATATATTGGGGGATGTGTTAAGTGAATGAGATAGGTATAACTGTGTTAGTTGTTAGTTACTAACCTATGTTATACTAAGCTTTGGTGTGAGATGTTGTGCAGTACATGTATGGTTGATAGTGACGATAACGCTGTGGCTCCAAAAGCCCCTAGAATAGTCAGAGCTGCAGAGTACAGATGTGTATCAGATAAAGAATCTCGGGGATAGATATCAGGGTTGTAAGAACACTTACCGAAGGTTCAGGGCAGGTAATATAGGTTAGAGCAGTAAGTGCAGGTGGACTCAGATTTTGTACCTTCAGATCAGACGGTCTAATCAGTGTCAGGTGGGTGTTCAGTTTCTGTTTAAATGTAACCGCGGTGGGTAATATTTTCTTGTCACTGATGATGCAACCTCGGCAATAACTAGACAGCAGTACCATTATCCGATACAGAAGCATTTGTCACTAGTAGTAAAAAAATAAAAATAAAATAGTTATAATAATAAAGGAAAAGATTCCATTGGACAGACTTTGAGTAGTCGACCTCTTGGGTATTTCGGGTTAAATCAATCAGTAATTTAGGAAGTTTAGTGGATTTAAGCAAGTTGAAGTATCAAGATGGAACGATACGGGTTCTTTGTAAAGAGTATGGTGTGACAGTAACAGGTGGCCTCACTTTAGGTTATGATTTCCATCTGACGGTAGGATGTGTAAGGTGTGGTAAGATAGATCAGAAAGTTCAGTTGCTACCCTTCAGAGGCAGTATTGATTGAATCTGTCATTGTACAAGATTCAGAGCATCTTGGTGTTCG
The DNA here is from genome assembly GCF_046630445.1 of Rutidosis leptorrhynchoides. Lineage (NCBI taxonomy): Eukaryota > Viridiplantae > Streptophyta > Magnoliopsida > Asterales > Asteraceae > Rutidosis > Rutidosis leptorrhynchoides. The sequence goes on along the minus strand of NC_092341.1, from coordinate 97,248,971 downwards.
ACAAATGAGAGAGAGTTCTGGGGCGGGGTCCGGGGTCCGGGGCACAAATTTTATCAACCGGGTAATCTTCTGCTCTTGTGGACGGACAAGATAGAAGGAATCCCACAGTGGATACAGTTGGAGCATACCATACCAGATGTTGGCAGAGGTTGGTGATACATATGACGACTTGAATGCCGGTACGCGTTTATTACATTTTTTATAAATTTTATTATTACAATTGGTAATTAGTGGTTGCATGTAGTAAGTCGTCATTGTGGATATTTATGCTAGACATTGTTGATTAGTATAGTGGAAATTGTGTAAATGGCCTTAGTCTAGTTTCCTATTTAGTAGTGCATAGTGGCTTAATTATTGTGCAGGTTTGCCATATTAGTTGAGACATGTTACTTTTAATGCGTGTAACATGTTGACATGTTAGTATTGTTGTTGTAGTGTCATGCTTTAGGTATTGGATATATATACTAAATGCGATTGGCCTGATAGTCTAGATTTAGTTTATGCTGCTATGCCAGATCCGTTAGTGGTAATCAAGACTTGTAGGAAGTCTTTTTCTTTACCATTGACCGTTGACTGGTGAAACACACGTAGTGACCCGAAGGGACTATTTTAGAGCCGTAGTCCCCTTATATCTTGACCAGAGACTCGAACTCTATTGAGTAGCCATATAAAACATAATCTACATGCTTGATAGACAGTGACTAAACCAGTAGATGTGACTGGACCAGTATCCTTGTTGTATCCTTGTATGACTGGACTTGTTGTGTAGGGCCCATAGAGTTATCCTAAGGAACTGTCTTTCTTCTTTGGCTAAACGTGACCTTGTGTGTGGTCCTTAGAACGTAAGTATGGGCGGTTCTCTTGTATTGGTCTCTTGAGTGGATAGAGACGGACTTTCACCGGACCGAAGATTGAGTTTTGGGTGTGAGTTGACCTTAAGACTAGGTTGAGTGTTCGAATATGAGTGAAAAGTTATAGTTAGTGTCACTTAAGAACTTAGATAGAAGTGTTGGAATTTACTAGTGTGTTGCAAAAGAGGATCAATTGGGTACATTTGAACAGGGTAAATGTGACGGACATGTTAATGTGCCAAGATAGTTGTAATCGGATAACAAATTTAGAAACCTTGTGTTTTGAATATATTTGTTATTAGAGGATTATAACTATCAGTGACCAAAGAAAGTAGACTATTTAGATTGACGGATTCAAGAAGGGTCTCGCTCCGAAATACTCGAAATGAAAGTATGATTTGGGATGATGTATTACGCCTGGCCTACGGAAATACATCATGCTAAATCATACAGTAGTTTCGGTAGTTGGATGAGATGTAGTGATTGATACATTGGACGTGATTGTTAGCTTGTTTTGATTTTTGGAGGGTTTTGACCGGAAGTTGACCTTGCTGACTTGGTACTGACAGAGGTAATGTACATAGACTTTGTGTAAGTTATTGGTGGTTATATAGGTTTGAATTGTGGATTCTGACGGAATCTTAACAGAGTGGTGACCTTTATGATGTAACTTTAGCGATGTCGGGTGCATGAATTAAGAAAATTTGAGGGATATAATCGGTAGATAATTACTTCCGATATAGGATGACGGTTATTCTATACTCGGGATCCGTTAGGTAGTAATTAGATTTGACTTGAGACTGTGTTTGTATCGGTTATACGATGGATAAGTGGACCAGAAATGCTAATTAGTCATTAAATTAGTGGGTGAATATCAACACGAATGAGTGAAGTTCGACGAAATTCTTAATATCAGAACGGGGTATTGAATCACATAATTTGAGTAATTTTAGTGTAATCCGAGTTGACTTACCAATATGGTTTTGATGAAATTAGCTAAGTTTGTGTGTTTAAAGATAAATGATAGCCATTGACTAGTGTTTTGGACTGTATTGATTTGGAAATTTGATGAAAATGACTCAGGGTTAACCCCAAAAACGAGATCGATTGATATAAAGTAGTGGATCATTAACAGTAATTCGTAACATTAGTGTATAAACCTAGACTTGATGTGAAACTTTTCATTGAAATTCATAAGATTGACGACGGAAAAAGGTGATTGACCTGAGCTACTTAATATTCATAAACAAAATTGTGTGTGAATGACAAATGACTTGTTAACCTTTTTCAGTTGGGATTCGGATGAAATTTGACTTGTTTAGTTTATGTTAATGGTAGATTTTCAGTAATGGAGTATTCGTGCAAGCGGTGAAAGTGGTACTATAAGATTAGTGTATGTTAAGATATCTGAGTGTTATGTTGTAAAATTGAAATTAGTGATTCAATTTATACCACATTTTGGCCATTTAATGAAAGTCATGACGGAAAGTTTGTGTTGACTTTGGACCGGTGAGTTTTCACTTGACAGTTGAGTATTAAACTGAAGTCTGTAATGCTTGTGACAGTAAGACGTGTTATGACTTAGATCTTGTTTTGGCCCATTGTGATGGTTTTAGTACCCCACGACGCTTGTTGACTTTAACTGACCAGATACCGAGGACGGAATCTCTTTAAGGAGGGTAGATTTGTAACATCCTGAGAACCGACCTAGGTGGATTGGACCATTTTACCCTTGAGTGACGTTAAGTGGGTAATTTTGTAATAATTATTCTATAATTGTTAATATAATATTAATGGTCCATTGGGTTCGTTTTATGATCAGGGTCCCAAAACAGGTTTTATTATTTATTTCTGACATCGTTTGGGTTTTCGAATCGAATACGAAAGATATCTGATAACAAGTTAAATACCCGTGTGTTATCGGGTATGGGGTTTAACACCCATTTAAATAAATGGACCGGCCTATTTCCTTGCTTATTTCCCTGATGTCACGATTTTTCCCCCGTGTCTTCATTTTCTCTAAACCCTAGCTTACTTGATGATGATAGTGAATTAATCTAAGCCCTAAATTCATTCTTGTGCATCCATAACATATTACAATCAGGTTTGTATCCTAATTTCGTGATTAATTCAAGTACTTTAGGATTCTTGCTTAAAAAATATGAAAAGTGCAAATTAGTGCAAATTAGTGCTTTAATCTTGGGTTTTCTTGGACTAATTCAACATTTCAAACTAATTTCGTGTATCATTAGAAGATTATAAACAAGTTTATATCTCTTAATTTTGTGTTGAATCCTTGACTAAATTAGGGTTCTTGTTAAAATTGATAAAATGTATTTTTTGTGCTTGAATCTTGTTCATACATGTTTGTTTGACTTGTGTATTGTTAGATTATTGCTATATGTATGTTATAACATCATTGTGAACCTTTATTTGGTCAAAAAACTGCTCGAAACTCGATTTTTGTGGGTTAAACCGACAGGGACAGCAGCTACTGTTTTTGTTGCTGCTGTGCGGGGCACTTTCTACTGCAATTTCGCAGCTGTAGCTGCTGTTATTGCAGCCCCGTTGCTGCTATTTGCTGCTATTTTGCAACCCTGTTGTGCCTCTATTTTTTGTGGTTCATGTGTTGGTTTGTTCGCCCATTTAACCCTTGACCAGTTTGCATAAATTGGGACTTTTAATTAGTGTTAAGTTGATATTATGTAGGAATTGTATGCACATATGAGATTGTATGATTTATATATTTTTATAAGTGTATATGTATGTATATGTGTGCACATATGTGTTGATTGCCCGTTTTGCCCTTGACCCGCTCATTTGGACATGTTTTTAATATGTATATATAAGTGTGTATATATATATATATATATATATATATATATATATATATATATATATATATATGTGTGTGTGTGTGTGTGTGTGTGATCACCATTTTGTCATTGACCCGTTTGGTATGACGTTGTATGTGTGTGTGTATATATATATATATATATATATATATATATATATATATATATATATATATATATAGAGTAATATTCTTAGTAAATGGAATACGATTTACTAACTTGTTCAGTATTTATTCTCAGGTGGTACAGACGAGGAGAAGACTAGGTGACATTAGACTACCGAGTTTGCGGGTATCGGTGAGTGGGACTATCTCCGGTTATAGTATAGAGTAGCAAGCGATGCTATTGTTAGTTTATGTTGTTGATAGTCTAGTGCCATGCATAATTAGCGTTATATGCCTATATGCACTAGATAGTTTGCCATGATGTTGTATGTGATCTCTGTGCACTATTTTGTGAGCACCAGTGAGGCCAGGCTAGCTGAGGATTCCACTGAGGCTAGGCTAGGTGGGGTCCACACGAGGTCAACCGAGGCCAGGCTAGGTTGGGTCCAAGTCCTACGGATGTTCAGTATAGCATAAAAGGACGCATGCATTGCGTCTGGACTGTTATGCAGGTGATCCGGTAGGAGGGACTATCGGTAGACTGTAGCCCGATCAGCTACGAATCGCGTGCCCGTACAAGCCGCCGATCCTTGTGTTGCTATTAGTTATTTGCTGACGGATGTAGCAATAGATGACCTGGCATGTTTGATACTGTATGCTTAGCTGTTAGATAGTTCCATTCACTTAGCAGTAGTGCTAATCCCCCACATTTTCACCCTTGCAGGTTCAGTATGATTGCATGTTAGATACCAGGGTGAAGATGGGATGCGGGATGATATGTTTGACAAGTTGAAACTCTGATGTCGTGTCTTTTGTTACTAGTGTATTTGCTTAACGTAACGCATGGTTTTTATATATGTAACGGACTTTTAATATTTGATATGATATTAATGTAATGTAATACATGTGTCGTTTGTATTACGTGTCATATTTTATAAACAGGATCTCCGCTGTGACTTTAAAAAAAAAACAGGGTGTTACACTTCATATGATACTACTTCATCTGTTACAGCCCCATCAACAACCACTTCATCCTCAGGACATCTCATGGTAACTCGTTCCAAAGCGGTCATTTCAAGCCTCACAATATTGTGGATTTTGCTAAATTATCCACCACACGTCTCCATTATGCGCTTATTACAACCAACGAACTAAAGAGTTACATATCAGCTATAAAATATCCAGTTTGGTTACAAGCCATAGAACACGAAATAGCTGCTTTACATCCGAATCGGTCATGGGATCGACCAAAGAAAGGAAACATTGTCGGCTCAAAATGGATTTTTTGCACCAAATATAAACATGATGAAACATTAGAATGACTTAAAGCTTGTTTAGTCGCACAAGTCTTCACTCAATGGGGCTTAGATTATTGTGTCACCTTTAGTTTAGTTGTCAAAGCCTCGATAGTGCTTATTGTTCACTCTTTAGCAATTATCCATAAATGGCATCTCCATCAATTAGATGTTAAAAATGCCTTTCTTAGTGACCATTTAACCAATACAGAATTTATGGAGCAGCCTTCGAGGGTAAACACCAAATTTCCCTTACATGCGAGCTTCTTGTCCTAACTCCTAATCGGCCTAATATCCTCTGTGATAATAAGAGGGCTTTGTTCTGTGAAAACCTATTCCTCAATAAGTGCTCGAAGCACATACATATTGACTCTCATTTTTATCCGAGAGCTCGTCTCATCTGGCAAGTTGTATACGCGATATCTTCACAAAGAGTCTTCCTAGGCCACAGGTTGAAATGTTTCGATCCAAGCTTCTTGTTGGACCACCACTTCTTCGCTTGAGGGGTGTATTAACGTATCATTGGCGTATCATAGCCTCGATACTTTACCTGGTGAACAAGTAAGGTAATGTAGATATATTAGGAAAATATTTTTTTTTGTTATACTTTCTATTTATCCCTAATTTATCTATTCTGGAATGATCTGTAATTCTCCTATATATTAATAAAAGCATTCTCACAACGGTGTGGAGAATCATTACGTATAAAAAATACCTCGCATATATATTTTGTCACCTTAATCAAAATTGTCGAATTATCATAAGAGATCGAGAGACCTCGGATAACCAACATATCAAGTCGAAAGAACGAGTTAACCATAATGGCTAAGACCAGGATTTCCACAAAATTCATCACAGTCCGTGTCGAAAGTACCAGTGTAACATTCTGATCTGAAATCATATTTTTGCTCACCACGCATATATTTGCCCACCGCGCAAAAGTTGAGTTACCTTATATAGTACATTTTGTTCCGAAATTAAATTATACTGTGCATCGCACAAAATGTGCTGACAGTTTTGGTCGTTTTGTAATTTTGTTAAATTAAGAGGGCACTATGGTCTTTTCACATATGAACGTGTATAAGGCTTGGGATCAGATCTAGATCCCATCTTATCCTCATTTTTCACCAACTAAACTCTAGAGAGAGAGAGAGAGGAGAGTACTAGAGAGAGGAAGCTTCAAATGGTGAATAAGGTGATGATTCTTGCCCAAATCGGAGTGGAGCTTGGTGCATGTGACGACCCGGAAATTTTTGAACAAATTTAAACTTTATCTTTATATCATTAGATAAATATTTCAAACATATATATTACGTACAAATTTACAATTCTAAATAAAAATATATATATATTTTAACTTAGTCATAAAATGTCATGATTTAAAATAATATATTTTGATAAACAACGAGCCACTGATTTATAGAAGCAAATGAACACAACGCTCAATTTTATAAGTTACATTTTTTATAAGATAATTTATTGATGAGTAAGTCAAATTATTAATAAGGGTACACGTCGCGTAACGTAAGAGGCTAATTTTCTAAACATACGAAAGTGCGCTCGAAAAATCGAAAGTGGTACATGAGTCGAGTGACAACGTCCGTGTCATTTGAGTAAAAATTATATTTTTACCATGAACTTAAATATAATATAATATTTAATTAATTCTAAAGATTAAATATATTATATAATAAATAATATATATATGCGTACATAAAATGAAATGGATGTCGGCACCCATAAATGATTGAGGGTGTGAGCTGTAATCCAAAGTGGTAGGCTCCAGAATGGGTTATAAAACCCAAATTTGATCTAGTTACGTTTAATCTATCTATCTCCCATTTCAATTACTCTGTATACCTATATAATCAAACTTATATTTATATTATGATTATTATTAAAGTTTAATATTATTATTATGAATCTTATCTAGTAATATTATTATTATTAGTAATTATACATAAAATATTATGACGAGGTCATGAGCGGGTTATTTCAAGACGAATTTGCGAATAGGATAGGGCTAAGGAAATTATGGGTTATAGCTATGGAGGTGATAGGTATGGTTTATGGGTATGCTCGTAAGGTCAATCTAGTGTTTGTCATCTCTGTTGCGTTTACGTACCTTTCCTACAATATTGAATCTCAATATTGATACGTTAGTACTCATAATTTAATTTTTGAATATGAATAGTGTATCCCTGACTAGTGCTCGAGGATATTGGATTATGCATGCTTGTACTTTTGAAATTGCCGTTAGATAGGTTATGTTGAATTCTGAATTAGTTACATATGCGGTTGAGATAAGGTATAAGATATGCATGTCGTTGGAAAGCTACCGAAAATTTATTAACTTTTCATTTAGAAATCGCGTGATTTCGATGAACGGATTAAAAGATATGGTCAACTGAATTATGGTTAACGTTAAATGAAATTGTGTATGAAACTGTAAATTAATATTTAAACAACTTGTCGATGAGATTGATAAATTGAATTTTTAAATATTACTAATCGAGTAAATGAATTTCTATATAAGGCACGTCTCTTCTTGTTGAGCAATTGTCAAAGTTGACTGTCTTATCATGTTTTAAAGCTTTATAAACACTATAATCTGATTTTACAAGTATTGGAAAACTATGTGAAATAATAAAATATTTTCGATTGCCATGATAATTCAAATATAATATATCTCCTGAAATAAATAATATTCTGAGTTTGATAAACTATAAATTCGTTCAATTATTAAGACTTATATTACGTTAATAAACATGTATAGATTTAAAGATCATATTGGGTCAGGTTAACTTTTAAAATGACTTTTGGTAACTTTTACATGTCGGTCTCGAGCATTAGGATTGTGATACACTATGACCAGACCTAATTTGTTAGACATGTATTGACCAACATATGTTCTCTAGGTTGAGATCTACGGTTATTTTACATTCCGAGTTTCAGTCACATTTCGGTGAATGACCTTATATGCTGCTAAGGTGAGTTTCATTTGCTCCCTTTTTAATTGCTTTTGCAATCTATATTTTTTGGCTGAGAATACATGCACTTTATTTTAAACGCAAGGATACAAGTACATACTAAATTCTACACCGAGTTTGAACCGAAAATCCCTTAGCTTTGGTAACTAGTAACTGCCGGTTATAAGAACTGGTGGGCGCGAGTAGTAGTATATGGATCCATAGGGCTTGATATCCCTGTCCGAGCTAGAGAACTAGCCTTTTAACGGACGTATGCTATTTGAGAAGCGTACACGTTGGTTTGCGTGTATTATTAAGATGATTATACAAAGGGTATAAATTATATATACAATAAGTTTAGTTACCAGGGTGCTCAATTTCGTAGAATATTTTGATAAACGTTTCTGGATGAAACAACTGAAAACTTGTGATTCACTTTTATATACAGATTATGCGCAACATTAAAACTATGAACTCACCAACCTTTGTGTTGACACTTTTAAGCATGTTTATTCTCAGGTTTCTAGAAGTCTTCCGCTGTTTGCTTATATGTGATACAAGCTATGTGCATGGAGTCATACGTGCTTTATTCAAGAAAACTTTGCATTCACAAAATCATCACCGTGTATCTTATTTTGACTGCATTGTCAACGAATGTATTATGGTAAACTATTATTTATGGTGATTGTCTATATGTAGAAATCATCAAATGTTGAAAACCTTAGAAATTGATATTCATATATTGTGTACCTTTTGAAAAGAATGCAATGTTTACAAAACGTATCATATAGAGGTCAAAACCTCACTATGAAATCAATGAATGATGTATTCGTCCAAAGGGATTTGGAAGGATCGTTACAGATGGTATCAGAGCCAGGCCCTGGACCAAACATGCACAGTGAGGATGCTGTGTCCCATTAGGGGGGAGGATTGTAACATTCCTCCCACATCGGTCGGAGAGGGGAACGAAGCATGCCTTATAAGGGTGTGGAGACCTTTCCTAGCATGATGCATTTTGGGACTACAAGCGCAGCAGATCCCATGAGAACTCTGCAGTTAAGCGTGCTCAAGCGAGAGCACTACCAGGATGGGTGACCTCCTGGGAAAGTGCTCGTCGTGTTTGGTCTCCAAGAAAAATCCGTACGCCTACGGGCAAACCGGACAATATCATGCTACGAGGAACGTGTTACCTGGGATGTTACAGATTTCACAATCTTTTGAATTTGAGAATTAAGTATAGCTATGGTAAAAGTGACAAACCGGAAGAAGTTAATTTATAGTGAAATATTTTATAGAGAAATCAAGGCAGATCTTCGCATTTAATTAGAGAGATCCTAATTTTCTTATTCGCCGAAGATTCAAATCTTTTAGATTTAGAAGATTTTCTTTAAATCCCTTGAATTCCGAAATTCAACCAAGACAACGTCAAAAGTTAAAACAAAACTTTAGTTCTCATTTCATTCCTTTTAGGATAGCTTCACTCGTACTATTCAATTAATCGAATCGTTTTATCTATATTACTTAATTGTGATAAAACTCTATATACCAACTCATATTCGTCATAAAAACATTTTTTTTATGATTAGCCATGACGACCACGATCAAATTTCGGGACGAAATTTCTTTAACGGGTAGGTACTGTGACGACCCGAAAATTTTCGAACAAATTTAAACTTTATCTTTATATCATTAGATAAATATTTCAAACATATATATTACGTACAAATTTACAATTCTAAATATATATATATATATATATATATATATATATATATATATATATATATATATATATATATATATATATATATTAACTTAGTCATAAAACGTCCTGATTTAAAATAATATATTTTGATAAACAACGAGCCACTGATTTATAGAAGCAAATGACCACAATGCTCAATTTTATAAGTTACATTTTTTTATAAGATAATTTATTGATGAGTAAGTCAAATTATTAATAAGGGTACACGTCGCGTAACGTAAAAGGCTAGTTTTCTAAACATACGAAAGTGCGCTCGAAAAACCGAAAGTGGTACATGAGTCGAGTGACAACGTCCGTGTCATTTGAGTAAAAATTATATTTTTACCATGAACTTAAATATAATATAATATTTAATTAATTCTAAAGATTAAATATATTATATAATAAATAATATATATATGCGTACATAAAATGAAATGGATGTCGGCACCCATAAATGATTGAGGGTGTGAGCTGTAATCCAAAGTGGTAGGCTCCAGAATGGGTTATAAAACCCGAATTTGATCTGGTTACGTTTAATCTATCTATCTCCCATTTCAATTACTCTGTATACCTATATAATCATACTTATATTTATATTATGATTATTATTAAAGTTTAATATTATTATTATGAATCTTATCTAGTAATATTATTATTATCAGTAATTATACATAAAATATTACGACGAGGTTATGAGCGGGTTATTTCAAGACGAGTTTTGCGAATAGGATAGGGCTAAGGAAATTATGTGTTATAGCTATGGAGGTGATGGGTATGGTTCTTGGGTATGCTCGTAAGGTCAATCTAGTGTTTGTCATCTCTGTTGCGTTTACGTACCTTTCCTGCAATATTGAATCTCAATATTGATACGTAAGTACTCATAATTTAATTTTTGAATATGAATAGTGTATCCCTGACTAGTGCTCGATGATATAGGATTATGCATGCTTGTACTTTTGAAATTGCCGTTAGATAGGTTATGTTGAATCCTGAATTAGTTACATATGCGGTTGAGATAAGGTATAAGATATGCATGTCGTTGGAAAGCTAGCTAAAAATTATTAACTTTTCATTTAGAAATCACGTGATTTCGATGAACGGATTAAAAGATATGGTCAACTGAATTATGGTAAACCTTAAATGAAATTGTGTTTGAAACTGTAAATTAATATTTAAATAACTTGTCTATGAGATTGATAAATTGAATTTTTAAATATTACTAATCGAGTAAATGAATTTCTATATAAGGCGCGTCTCGTCTTGGTGAGCAATTGTTAAAGTTGACTGTCTTATCATGTTTTAAAGCTTTATAAGCACTATAATCTGATTTTACAAGTATTGGAAAACTATGTGAAATAATAAAATATTTTCGATTGCCATGATAATTCAAATATAATATAGCTCCTGAAATAAATAATATTCTGAGTTTGATAAACTATAAATTCGTTCAATTATTAAGACTTATATTATGTTAATAAACATGTATAGATTTAAAGATCATATTCGGCCAGGTTGACTTTTAAAATGACTTTTGTTAACTTTTACATGTCGGTCTCGAGCATTAGGATTGTGATACACTATGACCAGACCTAATTTGTTAGACATGTATTGACCAACATATGTTCTCTAGGTTGAGATCTACGATTATTTTACATTTCGAGTTTCGGTCACATTTCGGTGAATGACCTTATGTGCTGCTAAGGTGAGTTTCATTTGCTCCCTTTTTAATTGCTTTTGCAATCTATATTTTTGGGCTAAGAATACATGTACTTTATTTTAAACGCAATGGATACAAGTACATACTAAATTCTACACCGAGTTTGAACCGAAAATCCCTTAGCTTTGGTAACTAGTAACTGCCGGTTATAAGAACTGGTGGGCGCGAGTAGTAGTATATGGATCCATAGGGCTTGATATCCCCGTCCGAGCTAGAGCACTAGCCTTTTAACGGACGTATGCTATTTGAGAAGCGTACACGTTGGTTTGAGTGTATTATTAAGATAATTATACAAAGGGTATAAATTATATATACGTTGAGTTTAGTTACCAGGGTGCTCAATTTTGTAGAATATTTTGATAAACGTTTCTGGGTGAAACAACTGAAAACTTGTGATTCACCTTTATATACAGATTATGCGCAACATTAAAACTATGAACTCACCAACTTTTGTGTTGACACTTTTAAGCATGTTTATTCTCAGATTTCTAGAAGTCTTCCGCTGTTTGCTTGTATGTGATACAAGCTATGTGCATGGAGCCATACATGCTTTATTCAAGAAAACTTTGCATTCACAAAATCATCACCGTGTATCTTATTTTGACTGCATTGTCAACGAATGTATTAAGGTAAACTATTATTTATGGTGATTGTCTATATGTAGAAATCATCAAACGTTGAAAACCTTAGAAATTGATATTCATTTATTGTGTACCTTTTGAAAAGAATGCAATGTTTACAAAACGTATCATATAGAGGTCAAAACCTCACTATGAAATCAATGAATGATGTATTCGTCCAAAGGGATTTGGAAGGATCGTCACAGTGCATCTTGATGATTCTAGATACTAGGACCCATTTTGGTGCTAAGGTAAACCATATATCCGAATTTTAGTGTTTGATTCTTGATTTGAGTTAGGATTTGTGTTAGTGATGGGTTATAAACCCCATTTCTTATGAAATTAGGGGTTTTGGTGTATGATTTGGGTAAATGAACCCTAATATTGTGGGTTTAGGGTTAGATGATGAATTTGGTTATATTTGTCATGGATTTGAGTGTTAATCACTAGTTTGAAAGTGTGTTGGTGATGTTGATGTTCTTAAGAACAAGTTATTGGCCAAAATTGGGTGTTGACTCTGATTTAGTGTCAAACTAAGATTTGAGTCAAGCTTTGGTAATTCAAGTATGTAAATACTTGATTTATGTGTTAATTGGTGTTTTTGAGACATAATCACTAGCCATTAGTGATTATGGGTGAGTTTGACATAAGTCAAATGTGGTCAAGCGCAATATGGGCTAATATTGCGTATATTGTAGGAATTGGTGTAAGTGGCATTTAGTATGATAACTAACTAGCTCGTGATCGAGTGTCGGGACCTAGGTTGGTCTAATTGGTGTCATGTATAATTTAGGATAAATTTTACTTTCTAGAGTGGGTTGAATTACCACCCGAAGTGGTAATTCGATTGTGTCCATTAGGTGTTAAATGGGCGAATTTTGGCGAGCAAGGTGTGATCCCTCGGCTAAGGGATGATTGTGTCAGATTCTCTTTTAAAGAATGTATATTTATGTGTATATTGTGCTGTAATGACCCGGAAATTTCTGACCAAATCTAAACTATAATCTTTATATATTTCCGATACGATAAGCAAAATCTGTAATGTTGAGTCTAGAAATTTTGAAATCTATATATTCATGTAATCAATTATCCTTTGACCATTCCCGATGATTCACGAACAACTATTTGTAAATAGATAACATATATATTTAAATAGATATTTATAATTTGAAATATAATTTATATATATGAAATTTGATATGTACAAATATTATTATTAATATTAGTATTATTATCATTATTAATTCTATTGTTATTATTATTATCCGTTTCATTAATATTAGATAATAAAATTTTATAATTAATGTTATTACGGTTTATTTTTATACACAGATATATAGGAAATTCGATATAACTTATAATATTATCAAAATTACTAACATTATTATTATAAGCAATATTATGATAAGTAGTATTATTATTAGTAAACATATCATTGATGCCACTTTATTATGATTGTTATTAGATATTATTATTTAGAATTTGTATTATTATAAAATATTATCATTATCATTATTTTTGTTATTATTAGAAACTAATACAAACTATTGTTTTTATCATTTATAAAATTAGTATTTCTATTATTATTAGTGTTTCTATTTATTAATCTGTATTTTAATACAATTATTAATAACTAGTATTAATTTTATTATTATTATTATTATTAATTATTAATATTATTTATATACTTATTGATAGTATTAATGATTACTAATAATACATGTATATGTTTATTAGATTATAATCAAATATATATATATATATATATATATATATATATATATATATCTATACATAATACAGTACGTGTATATATATATATAATACATATACAGGTATAGATGAATAATACAGATACATGATATATAAATACTGTGTACGCATATATATATATATATATATATATATATATATATATATATATATATATATATATATATATATATATATATATATATATATATATATATATATACTTATATATATACAGATAATATACGCATATTAGTTCATATCATTTTCAACCTGTGCAATTGGTCTCCTTAATTTATAACAAGATTGATTCCACACATCACCGAATCTATGTCAATTCCAAAACTCTGTTATAAATTCCAAATTCTGTAAATATCTGTTTGACTTTATTATTTTTTTTATTTGTTTCTTCTACTTGTTTTATCTAATAAGAATAATTATAGGTCGACACTCACATACACTTTATAAATTAAGCAATCCAGCTGTTAAACGATTCATCATACTTCTTATCATAAATTACAAACGTTTTTAATAGTCGAATTTAAACAGAAACGACGAAAAGAATAAGTTTCTGTCTCTGTTCATACTACTTTATTACCATAACTTGATTTTGAATCTAATTTCAAAAACTAGAAATGCAGTTACGTTTGAAATCATCTACCTAAACTATCTGCAAAAGATGAAACTCAAATTTTATCTGTCGATCTTTAATTTTGAAGTCAAAGTCGATTTATAAAAAGTCAAACGAATGCTTATCGACTCAATTTGGGTTCCCTGATATAAATTAAGTTCAATTGATGATCCATAAAGATTTTATGAATGATTTGCAACATATTTCGTTTTGTAATCACCATCTCAAACGATCTAAATTTCAAAACCTTGATCCGAGTGTTCTTCGCAATATTTAGTGTTTTACTACTACTTAATTTATCTTTCTGTTTATCTGATTAAATAAGATATTACTTAAGAATGTTTCTGTTGCAAATTGAAAGTTGTAATTTGAATAAATATTGGTCGATATGATTTTTCTGTATTTTCTGAACGTGTGGTAATTGGGAAGAAGAAGAAGGATTACAGGAAACCGGTTAAGTATAATATGAGTGGGAATAATTACAGAAAAATTTAAATGTTCGAACGGTTAAGGGAGTGAACGGGAGTCCGGGAGGTCGCGGGTTCGAGCCCGAGCTGGGTCATTAATATTCTTTTTAAAAGCTTAACACTATGAGGTAGCTATTAATTTTATTATTATCATTATTATTGTACCATATTATTATTAAAATTATCATTATTATTGTTACATTTATTATTATTATTATTATTATTATTATTATTATTATTATTTTCAATATTAACATGATTTATATTATTATTATTAACATCATTTTATCAAATAAATATTAGATACATAAAAGTATAATTGATACATAATACAATTATATTAGTATTATATAAATTTTTTTAGAATATACACTTTAACAATTATTATATATATATTACATGTAGCACATTTCGGATTTTGATATACTACTAATTATTTATTTACATATATCAATATAGCTATATATATATATATATATATATATATATATATATATATATATATATATATATATATATATATATATATATATATATATATATATATACATTTATTTATTCTACAAAATAAATATATGTAACATATAATTGAAGATATAATATAAGGTAATATATGTATATATATGATTAAAAATTGAATATGAGTATTATATAATTAAAACACTTAATAAATAAATATTATATAGAGGGAAAATTATTTGATTTCCATTATATGTTTTAATAGATATACAATTGATATAGGTTCGTGAATCCGAGGCCAACCTTATACTTGATCAATGATGTTATATGTATTTTTACTACAAAATACATTAGGTGAGTATATAGTCCCTTTTAAACTCTAAATATTTTGGGATGAGAATACATGCATTTTATGATTTAAGTTATGGACACAAGTGATCAAAAATAAATTCTACGTTGAGTTGTACCATGGCATATTTCTTTATACTTGGTAGCTAATATTTTCATGAGGAATGTATACGCGAATCCTGGTCATAGATCTATCGGGCCTGACAACCCCAACCGGGCTGGACGACCAGTTTTCAACGGTTGCACAGTACTTCGTTTCTGTATACTACACTTGGTACGGTGTAGCGATTATTTAAGAATATGCTGCGATGATTTAAATGTTAAGTATGGTTACCAAGTGCTCAACTACTTTTTCATACACTTGCGAGTGTATTATGTTTATCTATATGAAATCTTGTGGTCCATAGTTATAACGCTTCTAGCATCAAACCTATATATCTCACCAACTTTATGTTGACGTTTTAAAGCATGTTATTCTCAGGTACGAATTAAGTCTTCCGCTGTGCATTTGCTCATGTTAAGGTCATTACTTGGAGTCGATCATCGCAATGGGATCAAATGTTGATGACTTCGTCCAGGTGGATAAGGACGGGTTGTTACAGGTGGTATCAGAGCGGTGGTCTTAGTGAACCAAGTCTTGTATTAGTGTGTCTAACTAGTAGCTGTTAGTATGCATTAATGAGTCTGGACTTCGACCGTGTCTACATGTCAAAAGTTTTGCTTATCATTTCTAGTCGAAAATCATCTGCTTATCATCCTTAGGAAATTACCTGCTTATCATTCTTAGTCTAGACACATCTTGCTGCATTGATTGCATGAATAGTGTATAGACAAATTCATATCTTAGCGTATCTATTACTGTAGACTTGCCTGACATATGCCGTAAATTCCTCCATAGTCTACGGAATCTTTAGTACTATATATATAGATATTCTATGAAGTTAGAATATCATTTTACATTCGAAAATCATTTCATATAGAAAAATCCTTTATTCTATCATGCGAAATGGAACTCGCCACCAGTTCAAGTTCCTCAGATTCCGATATGGAATACCACTCAAGCTCCGAAAGCAGTGTGACCGGAATGGATCAACCAATCAGTCACCATCTATTCTGGATGAACTGGGGTTGAGTTCGTAGCCTCCTCAATCATTGGAGATAAGAAGAAGGTGATCCCTTCCATCCACCGAATTTCCCTCTTGGTGATGAACCTGAAGCACTTACCGGCGAACCTATTCGAAACACCATTTTCTCTCTCATTTCTAGAGTATCTCGGCACGATTATATACTATCCCATATTTCGAATCTTATTCATCCGCTCGCTCCAACTGCCAATCATCCTGGTATAATAGAAGAAGTCAACGAGCTTCGCGCTCGGGTAGTGGCTTTAGAAAATATGGTGCGAAGGTTACAAACACCAGCAGCAGCACCAGCAGCATAATCAGCACCACCATCATCAACGCCAACAGTACCCTTATTACCCCCAACCATAACCACGTCGTAAACCTCAACATCATAATCGGTATCTCGGATATCAACATCACACGCCTCAATAACCCCATCTGTACTTCGAGTATGATCTTCGTTCTACATATCGTTCTACATCGATTATCTTCCCTTTACATATTGTTCTAACTCATTTATCTTCGTTCGACATGACGATTATGTAATCTCTAATGTTTTAGAGATCATGTAATCTAGTATTAACGATAAATCAAATGAGTTTAATATCATATTAACTCATTAAATCCATGATTACATCTGAAACAAAAAATATATGTATATATGTTTTCATAAAGATTGTAATTAAAAATCCTTTTGTACAAACTGTTAATGATGAAAATATTTTAACGGGTAGGTAATACCCGAGGAATATTTAAAATTTCACATTAATAAGTTACACTGTACATTCGTCAAAGCTGATTCAACAGTCATTTACTATCCTATTTGCACTCACCGATATACGTGTCTGTTCATTGCAGAATAACCATTTTCATTTAATTTCATATTTGGATTTTGATCTATCAGAATCCAACAAGTGGCATAATGAAGAAACATTGGACAAAATAAAATTTGTTAGAAACAAACAAATTAACTATGAGAAATTCTGTTAAGAATCCACGCTAACTGTTCCTAGCTAACTGTTTCTAGCTAACTGATCACATTTAATTTATTACAATTTAATTATAGCAATTTACATTCTCGCAATTTTATTTATCGTCATTTAATTTCTGTATTTATTTTACGCACTTTAAATAATGGGACACGTATACAAGGTTTCGACCTATCATATCGACCCATATATATATATATATATATATATATATATATATATATATATATATATACACTCTATATGTGAATGTTGGAGTTGGCTATATAGGGTTGAGGTTGATTCCAAAATATATATATGGTTTGAGTTGTGATCAATACTGAGACCGGTACACGGGTCACGATACGTATTAATTAATTCGAATATTATATAACTGTATATGAATCATTGGACTATTGGACCATTGGACAATTAGACTATTGGACTGCTAACTTTGGACAATTAAAATGAATTAAAATATTGATTATAACATATGAAACTAAATAATTCTTCAAGTTTGCCACTTGATTTCATTTTAAAACCTCATTTGTACCTCGACAATTACAATCTGCTTACAAACCTATCATGAATCTTGAAAACAACTCAACCGAGAAGTTGAACCAACCGCACTTCATCTACGGAAGAAAAGATTTATGCACCTGAAAAACTCTCGAAAACTGAGTAAACGTTTAACCCATATCTGTGCTAGCTCCTTTGGCGTTGTTATTATCAAAAATAACTTTGCAATTCCTCTTCAAAGTAGTCAATTTTGTCACAGCTCCAGCGAGTTACTTTCGACTTCTCAGCAAGACTAGTAATATTATAACCTCGATATATATACGTTGTCCTTTCGCCGTCGTTACCGGATAACCTTTTATATTCCACGACCTCATCAGCAGATGTACCAGCAGATCGTCATCTCTTTGGTGGAATCCGCAATCAGTATTTTGAAAATCTCGCAGAACTTCTCCAGTTATATTTATAACGTTTATCCCTAAGAATTTCATACTTCGAATGTGAAGTTTATGAAAAACACCCTGAACAATGAAGTAGTTCTTGAAATGTTGAGGAAGCAGCGAAAACTGTAAACGACTTTAACAGTCAAAAGTTTGATGATGAAGTACAGTGTGTTGGTAAAGCTCAGAAAAAGAGAAGGTTGGGAAATGGAAAACGGATTGAGCAAAGTATGAAAGAGGCTGTCGATAAATCACAAGGACTGAACCTGCCTTCAAAGAATCCAAATGATTCATTGCCTGCTGAAACTGTTAGTAAGAACCCTACTCCTTATTCTAAACCTTTCCAGATGATATTCTTCATCATCATCTTATCTTAGATATTATAAGATATCTTCAGATCCTCTGTTATACGTATTCTCCATATTTCTGGCGATATTTTCATAACTAATCTTATCCGAGATCATTTATCTCTCCGTAATATCTGCGATATCACATAAAAGAAACTGTGTTAGTTTCTAAATTCTGAAACCTTCGAGTTTAAAATATGAATGTTTTGAAGTAGTGTTGGGAACTGATGCATGAGTTAGTATAATATAATGACACTTGATCAACGTCATTATATTACAGTAAGTCATGTTGAGTTTCTAATGGAATGTGATGATTCACAGTACCATCATCATGTGTCATGTTATACAGCTCTTACATTCTATCTAAATTCTAAAAATATCAAGAAAATATTTCTTGATGATTCGGTCTTTTCCAGAATATTCTGGTAATTTGACAAATCAAAATCGTGCCATTACTATTTCTTTCTGAGAGCATTAGCTATGTTCATTCCAAATTTCATACTTACGAATTCCGGACCATTGTTCGCTTGACTCGAAGTCGGGAAGAGAAAACGAAAGCATGAGGCTCTGAAAAATAATGAAGAATACAAAGGCCGATAACAACCCCAAAACTACAAACCGTGCATATCAATACGTATTGCCACATAAAGGCACGGGAAAATTAATACCACTATAATCCCAAGAAAATAGTAGAAGTAAAAAAAGATCCTCCGGTGGTAGATGAAAGAGAAGGATGACAGAGGTGAAGATTAAGAGTATATCAAGGATCAGAATGGGATGGAGCATATTGGCGAATGTTTTAAAGTAGGAAATTAAGGAAAAAGAGTAGAAGATGTGAGTTGTGGAAAATAAGGAAACGAAGGGGTGGATTTATAGTGAAATATCCGACAGAGAAATCGGATCAGATTATTGCATATAATTAAAGAAGATTCTGATGTTCTTAATCGCCAAAGAACCAAATCTTATTACGTAAGATTTTCTTTAAATTCCTTAAATCCCGGAAGTCAATAGTAACTACGTCATCGGTTGAAACGAATATATATTCATTTACTCATTTCACTCTTTTGTGATAGCTTCACTCGTGCGCTTCACATAATCAAATCGTTTTATCTATATCTCTCAATAATGATAAAACTCCATTATTACCTCATATTCGTCATAAAAACATTCCTATGGTTATCCATGACGACCTCTATCAAATTTCGGGAACGAAATTTCTTTAACGGGTAGGTACTGTAATGACCCGGAAATTTTTGACCAAATCTAAACTATAATCTTTATATATTTCCGATACGATAAGCAAAATCTGTAATGTTGAGTCTAAAAATTTTGAAATCTATATATTCATGTAATCAATTATCCTTTGACCATTCCCGACGATTCACGAACAACTATTTGTAAATAGATAACATATATATTTAAATAGATATTTATAATTTGAAATATAATTTATATATATGAAATTTGATATGTACAAATATTATTATTAATATTAGTATTATTATCATTATTAATTCTATTGTTATTATTATTATCCATTTCATTAATATTAGATAATAAAATTTTATAATTAATGTTATTACAATTTATTTTTATACACAGATATATAGGAAATTTGATATAACTTATAATATTATCAAAATTACTAACATTATTATTATAAGCAATATTATGATAAGTAGTATTATTATTAGTAAACATATCATTGATGCCACTTTATTATGATTGTTATTAGATATTATTATTTAGAATTTGTATTATTATAAATTATTATCATTATCATTATTTTTGTTATTATTATAAACTAATACAAACTATTGTTTTTATCATTTATAAAATTAGTATTTCTATTATTATTAGTGTTTCTATTTATTAATCTGTATTTTAATACAATTATTAATAACTAGTATTAATTTTATTATTATTATTATTATTATTAATTATTAATATTATTTATATACTTATTAATAGTATTAATGATTACTAATAATACATGTATATGTTTATTAGATTATAATCAATATATATATATATATATATATATATATATATATATATATATATATATATATATATATATATATATATATATATATATATATCTATACACAATACAGTAGGTGTATATATATATAATACATATACAGGTATAGATGAATAATACAGATACATGATATATAAATACTGTGTACGCATATATATATATATATATATATACATATATATATATACATATATATATATACATATATATATATATATATATATATATATATATATATACTTATATATATATACAGATAATATACGCATATTAGTTCATATCATTTTAAACCTGTGCAATTGGTCTCCTTAATTTATAACAAGATTGATTCCATACATCATCGAATCTATATCAATTCCAAAATTCTGTTATAAATTCCAAATTCTGTAAATATCTGTTTGACTTTATTATTTTTTTATTTGTTTCTTCTACTTGTTTTATCTAATAAGAATAATTATAGGTCGACACTCACAAACACTTTATAAATTAAGCAATCCAGCTGTTAAACGATTCATCATACTTCTTATCATAAATTACAAACGTTTTTAATAGTCGAATTTAAACAGAAACGAAGAAAAGAATAAGTTTCTGTCTCTGTTCATACTACTTTATTACCATAACTTGATTTTTGAATCTAATTTCAAAAACTAGAAATGCAGTTACGTTTGAAATCATCTACCTAAACTATCTGCAAAAGATGAAACTCAAATTTTATCTGTCGAGCTTTAATTTTGAAGTCAAAGTCGATTTATAAAAAGTCAAACGATTGCTTATCGATTCAATTTGGGTCCCCTGATATAAATTAAGTTCAATTGATGATCCATAAAGATTTTATGAATGATTTGCAACATATTTCATTTTGTAATCACCATCTCAAACGATCTAAATTTCAAAACCTTGATCCGAGTGTTCTTCGCAATATTTAGTGTTTTACTACTACTTAATTTATCTTTCTGTTTATCTGATTAAATAAGATATTACTTAAGAATGTTTCTGTTGCAAATTGAAAGTTGTAATTTGAATAAATATTGGTCGATATGATTTTTCTGTATTTTCTGAACGTGTGGTAATTGGGAAGAAGAAGAAGGATTACAGGAAACCGGTTAAGTATAATATGAGTGGGAATAATTACAGAAAAATTTAAATGGTCGAACGGTTAAGGGAGTGAACGGGTGTCCGGGAGGTCGCGGGTTCGAGCCCGAGCTGGGTCATTAATATTCTTTTTAAAAGCTTAACACTATGAGGTAGCTATTAATTTTATTATTATCATTATTATTGTACCATATTATTATTAAAACTATCATTATTATTGTTACATTTATTATTATTATTATTCTTATTTTCAATATTAACATGATTTATATTATTATTATTAACATCATTTTATCAAATAAATATTAGATACATAAAAGTATAATTGATACATAATACAATTATATTAGTATTATATAAAAAATTTTAGAATATACACTTTAACAATTATTATATAAATATTACATGTAGCACATTTCGGATTTTGATATACTACTAATTATTTATTTACATATATCTATATAGCTATATATATATATATATATATATATATATATATATATATATATATATATACATTTATTTATTCTACAAAATAAATATATGTAACATATAATTGAAGATATAATATAAGGTAATATATGTATATATATGATTAAAAATTGAATATGAGTATTATATAATTAAAACACTTAATAAATAAATATTATATAGAGGGAAAATTATTTGATTTCCATTATATGTTTTAATAGATATACAATTGATAAAGGTTCATGAATCCGAGGCCAACCTTATACTTGATCAATGATGTTATATGTATTTTTACTACAAAATACATTAGGTGAGTATATAGTCCCTTTTAAACTCTAAATATTTTGGGATGAGAATACATGCATTTTATGATTTACGTTATGGACACAAGTGATCAAAAATAAATTTTACGTTGAGTTGTACCATGGCATATTTCTTTATACTTGGTAGCTAATATTTACATAAGGAATGTAAACGCGAATCCTATTGATAGATCTATCGGGCCTGACAACCCCAACCGGGCTGGACGACCAGTTTTCAACGGTTGCACAGTACTTCGTTTCTGTATACTACACTTGGTACGGTGTAGCGATTATTTAAGAATATGCTGCGATGA
This sequence comes from Rutidosis leptorrhynchoides, assembly GCF_046630445.1. NCBI lineage: Eukaryota > Viridiplantae > Streptophyta > Magnoliopsida > Asterales > Asteraceae > Rutidosis > Rutidosis leptorrhynchoides. The sequence goes on along the minus strand of NC_092341.1, from coordinate 97,225,538 downwards.
TTTAAATGTTAAGTATGGTTACCAAGTGCTCAACTACTTTTTCATACACTTGCGAGTGTATTATGTTTATCTATATGAAATCTTGTGGTCCATAGTTATAACGCTGCTAGCATCAAACCTATATATCTCACCAACTTTATGTTGACGTTTTAAAGCATGTTATTCTCAGGTACGAATTAAGTCTTCCGCTGTGCATTTGCTCATGTTAAGGTCATTACTTGGAGTCGATCATCGCAATGGGATCAAATGTTGATGACTTCGTCCAGGTGGATAAGGACGGGTTGTTACATGTGCCTATGTGTGATATAGGTAACTACTTGCTCGGATATGTGGACGGAAATCATATTACACGACTTATGCGGGCATTCCAAGGTGAGTGGAATAATTATACATGTATGTATATGGTGTATTTACTTGTGTGGGATGCAATGTGGGTTAAGAGTTCGGGCGTCGATACCATATCGTGTTGGCATGTGATGAGGGTTTAAAGTTCGGGCGCCGATACCTCATCATCATGTGTGGGCATGTGATATGGGTTTAAAGTTCGGGCATTCGATACAATATCATCATGTGTGCGGGGGCATGAAGTGTGGGTTCAAAGTTCGGGCATTCGATACCACATTTCACGTGACGGGTGGGTTTAAAGTTCTGGAGTTCGATACCACCCAGGGGTTAGTGATACAAGACGTATGTACACTAATGGTTGTTGAAAAGACCGGTGGTCATTCACAAATACCATTCCCTTGTGCTTATAGTTAACCATGGTTGTGTGATTTTTGTATTAGCATATTATATTGTGATGAATATATGCTTTTGGTGATGCTAGCTTGTTGTGAATTGTGATTATTTCGCATTATACATTGTGACTGTATGCTAATTGGATTGCTAGCTCGTATGCGGTATTTGTGTAAGTGAAGGCAAGTAAGTAGATTATATATGTATATGTATAATTGTTTCATTCACTAAGAGTAAGATTACCCCTCGTTGTTGTTACCTTTTATAGGTACCGATTTGTAATACCCCGTCAGAACACACTAACGGAAAATTAAATCATGGTCCACACTTAACGGTCACGCCCTCTATATGAGACGTTTTCCGAAAAGTAATCGCATTTATTTCAAAAGACGTTGTCATTAAAGTAAAATAAAACCAAACGTTTACGCGAATGACATAATTAATAATCCATAACATTATTTAAAAAGGATCTGTTTTAAATGCGATCATAAATGTTCTTGACATAAAAACCCATGATGGACTCCAATCCAGTGAATGCACCATGTAATCACATTGTCACCAAAGTATGCGGAAGCTAATACCTTTAAAAACCTGAGATAAAACATGAAAATGATCAACAAAAATGTTGAGTGAAATCTACAGGTTTAAGTAAATCAGTTTATCATAGTTAGACCACGAGATTTAGTTAAAACAGTAAAAGTAATACAACAATTATGAGCACTTGAATATAAAGCTTTAACCCCCAGATAGCTTAAATGCACTACACATCTTTCTTTACCTCATATTGCAAACACTGATCAAGCATTCGGTAATAAAGTTATAAGCACCCTAGTTCGTTGAGTGAGGTTTGTCAAACCTACGGTACCGTCCTTATAAATTCTAGCCTTACAAACTAATTAATATATTCAAGTTAGAGGCTTTTGGATTAAACTCATAGTGTATGCTCAGTTTTTATACTCGTGTCTAATGCGTAAAATAGTTTAAAAATCTGCATGTTATCTCAGCCCAAAAAGTAAAAATGTATGGGAATGTAGACTCACCTCGAGTGCACTTGACAAATTCACAAGCAACAGTAGTCGAATTATAACGACAAAGTATGCAACCTAAATGTACCATTTATAGTTACATAATTTTTGTTTCAAAAGACAGACTCACAGTTCAGTTGCCCTATTGATCAGACCGACGTAATCGAATAGTAAAAGTCAACACATAAGTCAACTAGTCAAGCAAGTCAACAAAAGTCAAACTTGTTCAAGTGGTCAACCTAGGTCAAATACATCAGTAGGTCATGCCAATGTTATCATAAAGTCAAACCAATGTCAACTTATAAGTTTCACACGTTCGTTTGGTCAATTAACGATTTCTAGTTTAGCTTTCGTGTGTTTTCACGACAGTCATGCAATCGGACAAGCATAGTTCACAAATGACACATCAAACAATTATGAACAACTCCAGATCATTATTCCATGTTTTAATATTTCTAAAAAGTCTAAGCACACTATCATACCATTCCTAGAACTCACGTAGCATGCAAAACCATCAAATTCAGTTTCCGTTTGCGCATCGGTTTTGTAAAAATTCTCATTTAATTTAGAAAATAGAAATTAATGAACGGCGAATTGGAGATGACTCTATAAACTCCAAATTATCAGTGATAAAATAATCAAAAAAATTCATGTAGCCAATTTGTATAGTTTTGACCAATTTTTTGAACATTCTGATTTAGACAGAATTCAGACATTCGGTATCGGCACGCATGTAACACATAGTAAGAAAAGCATTAATATCTTGAAATACAAACAAGAGATGCTAGGTAACATATAAAATACCACATACCAGAAGTATAAAGTCCAATTCAACTCCTACTTCATGATAGACATCTATTGGTGCAAAATAGACAGATTCGATCCTAATCAGGTAGTCATTTTCGGGATCGAATATACGAATATTTAGAAACACTTAGCATATGAAGTCTACATGAATTATCAAGTACTAATAATGTAATTTACAGAATACAAAAGCTTGGTCATCAAAAAGAATGTTAAATGGTCGTTTGGTCTATGAAAAATATTCCCAGTCAACACGTTGTAGCATGAACATTCGAGTAATCATAAAATGACTTTTACAAATCCGTTTACTATGATATCCTAGTCTATTTTATGTGTTTTTTTAATTATATATCCATCTAACATCATTTCATATCCAATTCATAACACACAAATTGCAGTTTTTGTTTTGGTGTATAATTACATACCGAAACTTCAAGCGATCGTAACTTAGGCTATACTAAACGAAACCATGCAATCCAAAAGAGAAAATTCAATAGTTTTTCAATAGACATTAATCTAAACATATTACAAATACATAAAACAAATTTACAAAACCATTAGCATAGCAATTGAATCCGTTTAAAACCCTAACACGTAATCCAGACAAAATAACGACTAGTTACGTACACGATAGCGACCAATTGAGCAATAGAACATCTAAATCAACATAATAATAGTAAAAATCAGATTTATGAATCTAAGGTTTGCAATTATACCTTAATAGAGAAATCAATGGGCATTACTAGATGTAGAACGACGCGTAGAACAACGTTTATGCTAAAGACTTTGTCTAATTTTTGGTTGATGATGGAGTTATGGTGGTGATGGTATTTGACGAGAAAGAAGGAGGGAGGTAGAGGCTCCAGTCGATGTAAGACCCGTTTATTCGTACAACTTATACATGTATACATATACATACGTAAATGTATATTATGGATTCGTCGTATTGAGTTCATGCGACGTATAAATAATACATGTAAATGTATATATATACTATATATATGTAGCGTACAATAGGTAGACAAAACGTGTATGTACGTGGTGCGTATCGAAGTTATGAAGTGTATGTACGCATGCATGTAAGAGAATAGATGAGTGCATGGGAATGTATATATATATATATATATATATATATATATATACACACACACACACACGTATATGCATGGCTATTCATGCGTTGGAACGATACGTGTAAGCACGTGTACATATATGTATAGAAAATATATACAACGAGTACCGAATATATATATATATGGATATAGAGTACGAGAGTGATCGAAGGGTTGTTATACGTGTTCTAGAGAGTATGTACATCTAGCGTATGAAGGGTACGAGACGTGTTCGTGTGTGTAACACCGGCCATTTTTTTTTAAATACACAGCGGAAGACTTTATTAACAAACACAATATAAGTCACGTCATTACGTTTAAGTTTACACAACGGTGTTACGTTATTACAAAACATTATTTATACAAAAGTCAACATCATAGTTGGATTGTCAAACATGTCTTCTGCAACAGCACCCTTCCCGACTAGCAGTACCTAAACCTGCAAGGGGAGAATATGTGGGGGATTAGCGCACCGCTAAGTGAATGGAATCTATCTAACAGATATAGCTTAAGCCACACACAAGCTATATACACCAACAGTACTTGCTAACTACCAACTAGCATACAATAAGACAATACGAGGATCGGCGGCTTGTACGAGCACACGACTCCTAGCTGATCGGACTTGAGTCTACCGATAGTCCCTGCTACTCAATTCACATTATAGTTATCCAGATGCAGGGGATGCATCATTCACACTATACTCCACAATCAGTAGCCTATGGACCCAACCTCCCCTAGGCATGGTTGACCTCATACGGACTCTAACCTCTCCTAGGCACGGTCTCGAGTCCCCAGTCTCCCTAAGCCCGACTGGTGCCATTCACACAGTGTACACATAAATCACATACAACATCAGACATACTATATTATTCTAACATGGCAATTTCTACACTATGCATTATAAAAGAGTCAACCACAGTAGCATGATATGCTACTTAAACTCTATCCGGAGATAGACCCACTCACCAATTACCAGCAACTGCTCAGTTATTATTTCTGAGCTTCCTCCTTGTCCTTATAACCTGAGAACAACACAAACAAAGTTAATATACATATCCAACAAATAATATAATCATTTCATACGATAAACTAGGTCATAACACCATATATTCATAATTTTATGAGTCTACATCATGACTCCACTCAATAATGGCATACAGGTGTGTGCAAAACACGACATACACACTAAAACTCCTTTTCCAGCCCAAAAACAGTTTGATCTAGTTTCTTAAAAGTTCACCATTAAAAAGTATTCTTTATTACGATTCCAACGATAGTTTATTCATCAAAAACGGAGTTACGTTTTGAAAGTTACGCCCGTTTCAATTTCATAAAAGTACTGTAACAAATAGTGACACTGTAGCAACTCGGTACAGTAGCAAATAGTGAAACTGTAGCAACTCGGGTACTGTAGCAACACTTGTACTGTATCAAATAGTGACACTGTAGCAAATAGTGACACTGTAGCAAATAGTGACACTGTAGCAGTTCGGGCGCTGTAGCAAAATACTGTAGCAAAATACTGTAGCAACTGGGTTTCGAAGCAGCTCGCTGTTTTTGCGATTTTTTCCCCAAAAACTCGATTTTTGAGCAATTTTGATCAAATTTTAAGCGCATGGAAGCTACTAAACATATATACAACCTATTTCTAACATCTATTGATGTTTTTAAACATCAAACAACAAGATTTGAGCTAATTTCTTCAAAAAACTCATAAGAACACTAAAACCCAATTTTCAACAAGATTAATATATAAATCTTTGTAATACTTACCTTAAGATGATCAAAAGAACACAATGAATCGATTGCTAACTTCAATTAATCCAAAAGCTCACAAATCAAGTTAGGGTTTATGATCATGGGTGCGTTTGGTATGCGTGTGTGTGTGTGTGTGTGTTTATTTTGAGAAAATGGTAGAAGAATCCAGGACATACACTTAATATTGGGTTATAAACCCATACCCCATATCACACGGGTATTTACCAGTTATCTAATTTCTTTCGTACTTAATTTGGCAACCCTAACGGAGTCCAAATTAAATAAACCAACATGTTCTGGGACCCTTGTCACAAACTGGTCACAACACAATTATAATAAAATACTAATAAATAATTAAAATAAAAGCACTTAAGACTAAGCACAAACCCTAAGGGCAAAATAGGCAACTTACAACTAGCCCGGGTTTCAGTCTGTTACAAATCCATCCCCCTTAAGAAGATTCCGTCCTCGGAATCTGGTCTTGGTCAAACAAATGAGGGTAACGTTTTCTCATCAACTCTTCCGTTTCCCACGTAAGATTAGAACCCAAACTGTGTTTCCACACAATCAACACCATCAGAATCTCTTTCTTTCTCAGCTTAGTCACCTTTTGGTCAACCACACGGACCGGCTCTTCCACCAATTTCTTATTCAAATCGACCCTTAAATCTTCTAAAGGAAGAAGTTGTGTTTCATCGTCGACTTTACACTTACGAAGATAACACACGTTGAATGTATTATGAATACCAGCTAACTCTGGCGGAAGATCTAACACCACAGTCTGATCATTCAACACTTCACTGATCGGAAACGGACCAATAAATCTCGGTGCTAACTTACCACGTTTACCGAATCTAATAACCCCTTTCCACGGCGAAACTTTCAGATACACTCGTTCACCCACATTAAAGGTTACCGAACGTCTACGCGGATCAGTATACATTTTCTGTCTATCTCTAGCGGCTTTCAACTTTTCTCTCGCAATTGCAACTTTTTCGGCTGTCATTTGAACAATTTCGGGACCTGCAAACTGTTTCTCCCCGGCTTCTAACCAACAAGTCGGAGTTTTGCAACGATGACCGTATAACATTTCACAGGGCGGCATCCCTATACTCGAATGATATGAATTATTATACGCGAATTTGACCAACGGCAAATGTGTATCCCACAAACCACTGTATCCTAACACACAAGCCCTTAACATATCCTCCAAAGTCTGTATCGTTCTTTCACTCTGTCCATCTGTCTGAGGATGATAAGCTGTACTTAAATTCACTCGTGTACCTAGATTCTGTTGAAGACTATTCCAAAAATTTGACACGAATCTGGAATCTCTGTCTGAAACGATCGATAACGGCACCCCATGACGACTAACTATTTCTTTCACATACAATTCGGCTAACTCACTTAACGAAGCTGTCTCACGAGTAGCAAGAAAATGAGCACTTTTAGTTAGACGATCCACTATTACCCAAATCATATCATGTCTTTTCTGAGTTCGAGGTAGTTTGGTCACAAAATCCATCGTTATATGTTCCCATTTCCACTCTGGAATCTATAACTAACGTAACGAACCATAAGGTTTCTGATGCTCTGCCTTCACTTGAGCACATATATGACACTTTTCGACATAACGTGCGATATCTGATTTCATTGTTGGCCACCAATACATTGTTTTCAAATCATGATACATCTTATTACTACCCGGATGTACTGTCAATCTGGATTTATGAGCTTCTGTCATGATTAAATCCCTCAAATCTCCAAGCTTAGGCACCCAAACACGACTGTTTAAGGTCTTTAGTCCACGTGAGTCATCAATTAAGTCCACTTTTCGTTTGGTCATTTGTTCAGATTTAATATGTTCGTCCTCTAAAGCACAGGCCTGAATGGTTTTTAAGCTGTTAACCAAATCTGAAGTTATATTCAAACGAAGAAATTTCACATTTTCACTTGACTTTTTATGACTTAGCGCATCTGCAACCACATTTGCCTTACCCGGATGGTATTTAATTTCACAATCGTAATCTTTGATCAACTCTTGCCATCGTCTCTGACGCATATTCAATTCTTTCTGTGGGAAGGTATACTGCAAACTCTTGTGATCTGTACATATAACACAATGGGTTCCATACAAATAGTGTCTCCACAGTTTCAAAGCAAACACTACTGCAGCCATTTCAAGATCATGCACTGGATAATTCTTCTCATGAACTTTCAACTGTCGCGAGGCGTAAACGATTACTTTATCTCTTTGCATTAATACACAACCCAACCCAGCAAATGACGCATCACAGTATACCACGAAGTCGTCTGAACCTTCTGGTAAAGCTAATACTGGTGCCTGACACAGTAGCTGTTTCAAAACCTGAAAAGCCTTTTCCTGTTCTTCAGTCCATCGAAAGGCTACATCTTTACGAGTCAACTTAGTTAACGGACCCGCTATTTTCGAGAAATCCTTGATAAATCTGTGATAATAACCGGCTAATCCCAGAAAACTCTGAATCTCAGTCGGAGTCTTCGGAGAATTCCAATTCATTACCGCCTCTATCTTTGTCGGATCAACTTTTATACCCTCGGCACAAATCACATGACCCAAAAACTGCACTTCACGTAACCAAAATTCACACTTTGAAAATTTTGCAAATAGTTGTTCACGTTTCAACATGTTCAAAACCTGTCTCAGATGTTCAGCATGTTAACTTTCGGTCTTTGAATACACTAGTATATCATCTATAAACACAATCACAAACTTATCTAAGAATGGGTGACACACTCTATTCATTAGATCCATGAAGATTGCTGGCGCATTCGTCAACCCAAATGGCATGACAAGAAATTCATAATGACCATACCTTGTTCTGAACGCTGTTTTCGGTACATCTAATTCAGCAACACGAACCTGATGATATCCGGATCGTAAGTCTAGCTTAGAAAAGAATGAAGCACCTTGTAACTGATCGAACAAATCGTCTATTCGAGGTAACGAATACTTATTCTTTACTGTTCTTTTGTTCAATTCACGATAATCAATATACATACGCATTGACCCATCTTTATTTTTAACAAACAATACCAGAGCACCCCAGGGTTAAGAACTCGGTCGGATAAACCCACGATCTAATAGTTCTTGAATCTGTGACATCATTTCACGGATTTCAAACGGCGCTAATCGGTATGGAGCTTTTGCAACTGGAGTTGTTCCAGGAACCAACTCAATCTTATATTCGACTTCCCTTACCGGCGGCAGACCTGGTAACTCATCTGGGAACACTTCGGTAAATTCTGATACTACCGGAATATCGGCCACTGTTTTCTTTTCTTTCTTCGCATCAATCACATATGCAAGAAATGATTTACAACCCTTTGCCATTGACTTTTTCGCTTTCATCATGGTTATCAACGGAAAATTATACCCTCCCCACTCCCCTCGGGCCACAATACGGGTTCCATCGGTCGAACGAAAGGTAATCATTTTCCTATCACACTTAATATTAGCCCTAAGCGAGCTCAACCAATCCATTCCTAGTACTACATCAAAGCTAGGAATAGGTAACACTAAACAAGTCACCGGAAAAGACTTCCCTTCGATCTCTATACAAACCCAGTCACATAGGTTGTGACGGGTGTGGTCATACCATCGGCTACTTCTACACTAACCGGCTTGGGTAACACAGTAGCTGGTAAATTCAACTTAGCACAGAAATCTAGGGACATAAAACACCTATTGGCGCCACAATCAAACAATACGCGAGCAGGTATTGAGTTGATTAGAAACATACCTGTGATCACTTCGTCGGTTGCCACAGCATTCTCAACCGACATCTAAAAAGCTCTAGCCTCTGCTGTTGAAGGGTTCTTCCTCTTCTGCCCACTCAAGGCAATTGACCCTCCAGCTGATGCTGAAGCGCCCCTGACCCTGCCCTGGAACTACCACTCTTCGACAGACAACTAACTGCATGATGCCCTGGTTTGTGACAAGTCCAACACATACTATTCGGATACGGACATGCTAAAGACTCATGCCCAACAACACCACACTTTAAACATCTTCTTGTAGCCTCAGAACACTGACTACTGTGAGAAGATCGACACGTGTGACACCAATTCCCTTTACCTGCTCCAGACCCAGAACTACTCTGACCACTTCTACCCTTCGATTTAAACCCACTAGACTTCTTGGATTTAAATCCTGATTGACCAGATATTTGCCCACCTTGTTGTAGCACATTACCAAACATTCTATTTCTGGCGGCCTGAAAATCACTTTCTACCATCTTAGCCATCACAACAGCTTGAGACAACGATGTAGCTGTTCTAACAAAAGTTCGGTACTCTGGTAAAATGATATTAATAAAATGCTGGATACGAGACGCTTCGTCTGGCACCCATTGTTGCACAAACCTCAGTTTATCCATATACTTCTCTACTACCTCATCGATCGTCATTTGAGGTGTCATCTTCATTTCAAGAAACTCAGTCTTGATTCGGTTCATATCAAATGGATTACAATACTGTTCACACACCTTCCCATAAAACTGCTCCCACCTGATCATACTCACTTGCTCTTTTGGTATACTGGAAATGAAAGAATCCCACCAAATCATAGCCCTACCTTTCAACATTCGACTAGCATACGTTACTTTCAGCTCAGGTTCACACTGACACGCTTCAAATACCCTTTCAATTTCTCGCAACCAATTGAGAGTTACTGTCGGATCAGTACTTCCAGAAAACTCGGAGGGTTTGCAATCACGGAAGTTCTTATAAGTACATCTTTTGGGAGGTTGCATGTATGGTTGTTGAAACATTTGCATTTGGTATGGGTTCATCATCATGGGATTTTGGTAAGTAAAAGTGTTTTGAGGTGGCACAAAGTATTAGTTAGGTATTTGATTCTGTAGCTGGTTCTGGTGCACATTAGGTATCGTTTGGGATTGAGCGGTTGGGAATCCAGGAGGTGTATCATCATTTCCAGAATGCCTTGCTAATTCAAGCTCATTAATTTTGTCTTCAGCCTCTTTTAGTTTGCTTTCTAACTGAAGGATGTAACTATTCTAATCCTCCTCATACTCAACACCCTCTTCTGGCGCTCTGAATGTTCTGGGGTGGGATGGGTCAGTTGCGTTTCTATCAGCCATACCTGTGCTACAAAATAGCTCACACAAAAGCTTAGTGGATAACAGTTAGTTCAATCACAACTAACACACGTATATCCTATATTCACTTAGCCCCCACTCCCACAGACATGTTTGACTTGCCTCAAGGTTTGGGAACAAAATACGCACACGTACTTGCTGCCAAACCATGCTCTGATACCAACTTGTAACACCGGCCATTTTTTTTAATACACAGCGGAAGACTTTATTAACAAACACAATATAAGTCACGTCATTACGTTTAAGTTTAAACAACGGTGTTACGTTATTACAAAACATTATTTATACAAAAGTCAACATCAGAGTTGGATTGTCAAACATGTCTTCTGCAACAGCACCCTTCCCGACTAGCAGTACCTAAACCTGCAAGGGGAGAATATGTGGGGGATTAGCGCACCGCTAAGTGAATGGAATCTATCTAACAGATATAGCTTAAGCCACACACAAGCTATATACACCAACAGTACTTGCTAACTACCAACTAGCATACAATAAGACAATACGAGGATCGGCGGCTTGTACGAGCACACGACTCCTAGCTGATCGGACTTGAGTCTACCGATAGTCCCTGCTACTCAATTCACATTATAGTTATCCAGATGCAGGGGATGCATCATTCACACTATACTCCACAATCAGTAGCCTATGGACCCAACCTCCCCTAGGCACGGTTGACCTCATACGGACTCTAACCTCTCCTAGGCACGGTCTCAAGTCCCCAGTCTCCCTAAGCCTGACTGGTGCCATTCAAACAGTGTGCACATAAATCACATACAATATCAGACATACTATATTATTCTAACATGGCAATTTCTACACTATGCATGGTAAAAGAGTCAACCACAGTAGCATGATATGCTACTTAAACTCTATCCGGAGATAGACCCACTCACCAATTACCAGCAACTACTCAGTTATTATTTCTGAGCTTCCTCCTTGTCCTTATAACCTGAGAACAACACAAACAAAGTTAATATACATATCCAATAAATAATATAATCATTTCATACGATTAACTAGGTCATAACACCATATATTCATAATTTTATGAGTCTACATCATGACTCCACTCAATAATGGCATACAGGTGCGTGCAAAACACGACATACACACTAAAACTCCTTTTCCGGCCCAAAAACAGTTTGATCTAGTTTCTTAAAAGTTTACTATTAAAAAGTATTCTTTATTACAATTCCAACGATAGTTTATTCATCAAAAACGGAGTTACGTTTTGAAAGTTACGCCCGTTTCAATTTCATAAAAGCACTGTAACAAATAGTGATACTGTAGCAACTCGGTACTGTAGCAAATAGTGAAACTGTAGCAACTCGGGTACTGTAGCAACTCGACACTGTAGCAAATAGTAACACTGTAGCAATAGTGACACTGTAGCAGTTCGGGCACTCTAGCAAAAAACTGTAGCAAAATAATGTAGCAAATACTGTAGCAAAATACTGTAGCAACTGGGTTTCGAAGCAGCTCGCTGTTTTTGCGATTTTTTTCCCCAAAAACTCGATTTTTGAGCAATTTTGATCAAATTTTAAGCACATGGAAGCTACTAAACATATATACAACCTATTTCTAACATCTATTGATGTTTTTAAACATCAAACAACAAGATTTGAGCTAATTTCTTCAAAAACTCATAAGAACACTAAAACCCAATTTTCAACAAGATTAACACATAAATCTTTGTAATACTTACCTTAAGATGATCACAAGAACACAAGGAATCGATTGCTAACTTCAATTAATCCAAAAGCTTACAAATCAAGTTAGGGTTTATGATCATGGGTGCGTTTGGTATGCGTGTGTGTGTTTGTGTATTTATTTTGAGAAAATGGTAGAAGAATCCAGGACATACACTTAATATTGGGTTATAAACCCATACCCCATATCACACGGGTATTTACTAGTTATCTAATTTCTTTCGTACTTAATTTGGCAACCTTAACGGAGTCCAAATTAAATAAACCAACATATTCTGGGACCCTTGTCACAAACTGGTCACAACACAATTATAATAAAATACTAATAAAATAATTAAAATAAAAGCACTTAAGACTAAGCACAAACCCTAAGGGCAAAATAGGCAACTTACAACTAGCCCGGGTTTCAGTCTGTTACAGTGTGTTGGGGTTCAAGTACGCAAAAATTGGACAAAACCCACACTAGGTCGCGGCGCGACCGTGGGAACCGTGGTGCGGATAACCAAGCAATCCTGGATCAGGAGCCCGACAAAAATAACTTCATACCACGCTTGTGGTCGTGGCACGGAGAAAGAAGGCCGCGGCGCGGCGCTTCTGGGTGTTGGTTCCGGATTTTTGTAATTTTAAGCGTTTGACGAGGGTATTATGGTCATTTAACGTGTGGGTCAGTTTATGTTCTCATTTCTGGTCCACTCACTCCATTTATCATTTTCATTTCCATTTTCTTTCTCACTTTTCTCTCAAAACATAAATTCCTCAAATCATTCAAAAAGGATTTTGGAAAGGAGGAAGCGGGATTCGATCAAGGGCGTAAGAGGCAACGTTGTTCTCCTCGTTCTTAGATACGTATTGATACTAGCGGTAAGCTCTAAATCCGAATTTCATTTTCGTGTTCATCATCGAAATTTAGGGCTTTTGATTGTTGATATTATGCGAGGTGTATACGAAATAGTTATATTTTTATTGCGAAATACTATTAAATATGATACAATTTTACACAAGTTATTTATTTATTTATAGAGTGGATATACTTAAACCTTGCTACAACACTTATAGGCAATGTACCTAATCATACAGTAGTGTAGTTTTTAGTAAGTCCGTTTCATTCTACAGGGATACAATAAACAAGTTTAATGATATAATTATTTTAACCTATATTTGTAAAAATATAAATATGTGTATATATATATATATATATATATATATATAAGTAGTATTATTATTATAAAAGGGGGTTTTTACCGTTTAATGACCGGTTTGTCGATTTTATAACTTAAGTTACAATTAAAACCTAATCTAAAATATTAAAAATAAATATAACTTAATTTAAAGCGTAAAGTAAATGACAAAAATTAAATTGCGATAATTAAAAAGTGCTATAAATAAAAGTGCAATAAATAAAATGACAGTAAATAAAAGTGCGATGAAATATGAAATAAAGGAATTATGCTTATTTAAACTTCCGTAATCATGATGTTCGACGTGTTGATTTTAGTTTATTAACCTGGGTTAATTGTCCTTTTGTCCTGGATTATTTTATATGTCCATACGGTTTTGTCCATAATAGTCCATCGGTCATAATTATAAAGTGCGAGAGTCTTCGTCAAATTATCCTTATGTCCGAAGTCAAATATTCCAACTAATTGGGGATTCGAACTGTAACAAGGTCTTAATACTTTGTTTAATGAATACACCAGGTTATCGACTGCGTGTAATTCAAGGTTTTACTACTTTGTTAACAATTACACCAATTACCCTTGAATGTAATCCACACCTGTTTTAATGAGTCAATTATCTATTAATCCATTCCCGTGTCCGGTAAAATGAACGATAATTCGTATTTATAGATATCCCGCCCACCATACCCGATAAAGCGTATGTGGTTATATATAGATACGTCAAATTGTAACCTTTATATTAAATTAATGAGGTATTGTTTAGTTAATATAAAGCCCATTAATAGTCTATAGTCTAATTTCCACAAGTGTCGTTCTTTTGTCCAAACCCCAATTATGGTATAAAGCCCAATAACCCCGTCTTTAATATTTAGCCCAACATCACGATTACTTCGGCTTAAATAAGCATAATAATAACTTAGCTACAAGACATTAATTTAAAAAGGTTGAACATAACTTACAATGAGTATTAATAGCGTAGCATTACACGGACAGAATTTCGAATTACAAACTTAAAACATTCGCCACTATAACCTTATTATTATTAACTTAAAATTAAAATTAAAATTATAAATATATATATATATATATATATATATATATATATATATATATATATATATATATATATATTTGAGAGTAAGAGAGATTGAATTATGTGTAATAAACTCGGCCAGAATTCGTGCTTTTATAGAATGTGGGCAGCTACAGGACTCCATGCGATCGCATGGAGTTTCTTCTTCATGGCCATGCGATCGCATGGCTGCCTAGGACAGCTCATATCACTTTGTTTTCTTGTTTTCCAACGGTTTATAAATAATATAATATAATATATATAATTTTATATAATTATATATATATTATATTATATTTATGTGCATAGTTGACTTGTAATTTTAGTTCCATTGCGTCGCGCGTTGATAGTTGGTTCATGTCCCGGTTTCGGATTTTCGAACGTCCTTGCGTACTATTTAATATCTTGTACTTTGCGTTTTGTGGCTTGTACTCTTGTAATTTTGAGACGTTTCTTATCAATAAATTGAATCACTTTGATTGTACTTTGTACTTTTTAGCTTTTTGTTCGTTTGCCTCTTCAAATCGTCGAATCTGTATTTTGTCTTCACCTTTTATTATTTAAACGAATATCACTTGCAAATAGAACAGTTGCAACTAAAAGCTTGTCTTTCTTGAAGGATAATGCTATGAAATATATGTTCGTTTTTAGCATTATGAAATATTTTCACACTTGAGCGTTGCTTGTCCTCAAGCAATATAGAACTTGAATATAAACATACTAGAATCACTTCTTTATTCTTCACACTTTGTACATCAGTGATTTTAATACGGCGGTATGAACAATGGTAGTAACGATGTGGTCTATAGTCCCACATGACTATAAAAATTTAGATCCTTTAGGAAATTGGATCTTTATGAAAATATTTGATCTTTTTGAAATTTCAATCTAGCTTTTACTCTAGATTAGTTTTCCGGAATAACCCTTCACCGGTGTTTGCAAAATGTTTTTGTGGGTTTGGTGGGTTTCAGATTTGAAAATTTTAGCTCAAAACTTATGGTTTTGTATCACCCACTTGCTAACCTTGTATTAGGAAAGTAACACGTCCAGTATACTTGCTCCGTATATTACCTTTCGGTAAACTACCGTCCGATTGTAAAGGAAAGCCTTGAACAAGCAACTGTTAAGGCAATGTCCCGTGACATGCTTTTGATTATGGTCTATAACGTGTCGGATGCAATTACTATCCTTTGTAGGAGCAATAGTAAAGATCACCCTATAGTTTTTCCGGTCTAGCACAAGGCCTTGTCTTCGACCATGCTATGTAACCACCGTTCTTACGGTTGACACCCAATTTGGTTCAGGTTACCTAATGAATTCCAGGTGAATTCCTAGGATTTTACGTTCAATGGTAATGAACGCATTGAAAATGGGTTTTCAGAAAACAAATCGGTTTGTAATTTGATCAAAATATTTTCTCGTTCAAGCTCGAGTTTAGATATCATTGAATTCCATGAGTTTGTAATTCTCAGTCTTTAAAGTCAATCTCAAGGATTGAGTAATATCAGGCTTAGAAACTGATTTTTGATCTTTAAGGAGATTATCCTTTCTGGGGATCTGATTCATTAGTCTTATAAGCTAATTTGCACGGTGCTCCCCCATTGTACGAGACAGATCCTCTCATAGTTAGGATAAGTCTGACCACTTGGTGACGCTGTTTGATGCTGAGGTCCGTGGATTTCCAGCTAATTTTCGAGAAAACTTTTCAAGGTTTTTCGTAGACTCTACAACTAGTCTGGACGACAACTTCCTGGCCTAAATCAAGAAGCACGTGTCTTTTTCTCGGAAGACTTTACTTCCTTTTAAATTAAGTGGCACATTTATTTTAAATATATTATAAGAAATTGGGTAAAACTGATAAAATTATCCAAAACAAAAGTATCTTCAATTATTTGTACAAAAATATGTGATATATGTTTTAATTAACTTGGTAAATTTTTTACACACTTGGCTTTTATTTTCCTTTCTTTGCCTTTTTATTTTCCTCTATTCCATTTTAAATGAATTCAAGCATTTTGAGTTGTTTCTCAATTTATGTCCTTTCCGAGGTAACAATAATTTCGGTGTTAACACCCAGTTTTATCGTTCATAAATATGTATAAACATAATTTTGAATTCATTTAGTTAAAAATTTTGAAATTTTTTACTAGAATTGGGTAGTCAGTATATAAGACTAGGGCTGTTCTTTATTATCAGAGAGCACTAGATTCTAATACAACTACTGCGTTACTAGTATTTTTAATGGTAACCAAGTGTTTAAATTTTAAATTTTAAAAATTCGAAAGAATTTAACCCCTTCCCACACTTAAGATCTTTCAATGCCCTCATTTGCAAGAAATCAGTAACAATTTAAATTATTGAGGGTGATTAGCGTAGAAAAATGATTAAATTTTACCAAAGTTTCCAAACACATTGTTGTTTATGTTGAATGATAAATGGTGCACATCATTTGTTCATTTCTGCAGTTGTTACATCACACTTCTTTTTCGTGTTGTCGTCAAAATTAATAGCTTTTGCTGAACTTAATGTCAGTCTTTGAAAATGCGCTGTTTTACTCTGTTGTGTACATGAAATAAAAATATAAACATGCATGGTAAGTTGAAATGGGACTTAATATCCCACTTTCAAATTACAAAAATGAAATATTAGTACAAAATAATAAAAATATTAAACATTATATTAAAAGTATCACAATATTATATGTTTTAAACATAAGTAAATAAAAATAATAAAAGATAAAAATCACCAACGGGAACTGTATCAATCTGGATAGGGGTTCCAGTTCATGTCGGGTCGGGTTCCACGGTTGGTTATAGGTGCGCTGATAGGCTTGGTTGGGGTCGTAGAGAGTAAATGGTGGTCGCATATCGGGCTGGTGTGGCGGATAGTAAGCAGGTCGGGTCGGTACGTAGTTATTTGGTACCTGTGATGATAGCTGGCTCATGATCTGATGCTGATGATAGTGCCATCTATCATGCTGTCGTTGCCTGGAATGCTCATACACATTCTCGGCATGCCACTGCTCGTACTGACTATGTCTGGCCTCGTTTGTCATTTCTACCTCATCTATACGCTGGTAAATGTCAGTAACAGCCTCCCTAATGACATCCCTAATGTCATCCGCTTCCTCCATTTCCTCATCTGAACCTCTCTCTACCTGTGGATGAGGGCCCTGATATGGTACTGCCTGATTGCGTCTGCTCTTTAATACCTTTGCACCTTGATAGACCCGCAATCCTAAAGTCTCATCCTGTTCCCTAGACACCATCAGTGGACCCCCTTGATCCCTATCTACACCCAAATACTCTCCAATGAGAGCAACAAAAATACCTCCTCCTATTATTCTCCCGTCCTGTATACCTTCCACCATTTTGGACAGATAAAAACCAACACAGTAGGGGATATTAACAAAGCTTCTAGTGTTTCGAATACACTTAAGGTAAAATAAATCGTGTAAGGTCATTTTCTCCTTGTTGTTACCTCTTTGTGTAATCGAATTAACTAAAAATCTATGTATAATACAAAGCTCTGCTTTGTTAATATCTAAATAGGAGTGTCTTCCTCCCCGCGTAAACACATTAAAATTTGACATACGCCTCCAGACGGCGTCAGCGTCAAAATTTCTATCTACTCTCTCACCATGATAAATCAAATTTGTACTATCAGGCAATAGTAATTCAGCGGGAGTGTAAATCTGTAAAGCCCTGGCCATGTCCAGCATGGACATCCTGTACATCCTACGGCCAAGTAAAAATCTAAGAAAACTCTTATCGTCTAACCTATCTACATCCTTATTGAAAGATATAGTACTCATTAGCTCAATACACCACTCTTTATAGGCAGGCCTACGAGTAGTAAATAAATGTTCCCAATTGGGAAAAGAAGAGCTGCCATACCTTTGGATTAGATGTTGCCTAACTGGGTTAGCTAGGTGGACCCTTTCCAAAGGCTCCCAATCGATTACCCTCGGTACTTCCACATTTTTCGTTACCAGTTTATATTTGTTACTTTGGTACGTTGGGTAATCTCTCCAACTTCTATCAATTCTTAAATTGGGATGCAACTGTTCTTCATGAATTGTTGGGTGTTCTACTATATGGTGAACGGGAAATACTACGTAGGTAATAAAAAATTGTGGATCCGTCTCATAGTATGGTACATGTTGATCATCATGTTGTTGTTGTTGTTCCTGTTGTTGCTCCGGTTCGTGATATTGCATCTCTGGCTGTGGTTCCGGAGCAGGTTGCCTAGATGATGATGATGCACCATCAGTATTGGTATTTCTCTGCAAAACACATTAAACACAAAATTTGTGCATCCAAATATGCATTAGTGTTAGTAAAATAACAACTTGAAACAATTACAATGACATGTTTAATCCATATTAAAATCATGCTCATTTTCATATTTTTATCAATTCTACACTTTTTCAAATAAGTATATACGAAAATGTTTACAAAGTTTATAAGCATTCTACTCAAATAACATGTCAAAATAATCATTACTAGCAATTGAACAAGTTTCAAATGGCATTTATATCAAATTAATCAAGTTCGTGAATTTTAAACTTGAAAAGTCCACTTTAATTCTCAAAAATCATGTTTAGGATCAAAGTTTGGATCATTTAGCTACCTAAACATGTTACACTACTTAATTTAGCAATAATTCATGAAAAAATTCGGCCATAACCTGTTTATATCAAAAAGCTCCAAATTGCTCAAGAACACAAACCCTAGCTTTCTAAAATTTTTGAAGTTTTTGGCTTCAAATCATGTTAAATAGCATCAATCTAGGTTATACATGCATAATATACTAACAATTTAACTCTAATTACACTAGAAATTAACAAAATCAAATTAGGTAAAAATTAGCTCAAGAACACTAAAATTCAAATTTAAAGAGTTTTAGTGGTGAAATCTTTACCTTCTTGCTTCCCCATCTAAGAAAAGGCATGATTGTAGCGGATTATTGTGACGAATTTCATTGATTTTGGTTGAAAAATGGAGATTTTAAAGTGATTTGTGTGTGTGTGTTCGTGTTTTGTGTGTGTGTTTTGTGTGGACAGAGAATAGCTCGATGGACTTTTGTTTTGTGTGTGTGTGTTTTTTTTTTTAATAAAACCTTTAACTTATGAAACAAATAATTAAATTATTTAAAATTTTGTTTCTTTTTTAATGAGGGCGTTTCGGATCTTAGTCCTAGTTCGTCTCTCGACAAAATTTTAAAATTTGTCTTTTTTAAGCGTTGTTTTAAAAGCTAAGGTTTTTGGATTTTTTTTAATGTTTTTGGCATACTTTAACTCAAATAAGATTAAAAATAATGATAACAAAATCTCTCGTCCCTCCCTTGGGTAAAGCAATTTCGGCTCATCGACCTAGTCGTCAACTCACGACGAATTTTAGAAATCATATTTTTAACTTAATGAAATAAAGTACATTTTTGTTTTTAAATTCACACCAAACTTAAATTTAAAATGCATAAAATTAAAAATTCATATTATTAATATTTTTATACATTAATTTTACAAACTTTTATTGAAAATATTAATTTTTAAAATATTTAAAAACTTAAATATATTGATTTTAAAAATTTACATTAATAATTTAATATTTATATAAAAACAAGGTAAAAATTAAAATTAAAAATCTTTCTGGTCTTTTATACCACTTTAATCAATCAAATATTATCAAAAATATACGTCCCACTTTTGGGTAAAGTCATTTCGGCTATTTTACCTAGTTTTACTCTTGACGAATTTTTGAAATATTTTGGGTTGATTGATTAAAGATATTTATACCTTATGAATAAACGGTAAATTTCGCAGTGATGTAATAAATTTTTGTATGATATCAATAATTTTGGTTTCGCATACCTAATTTTATTGAATATCAATTTAATACTTTATAGCGAACGATTCAACGTTTATTATCAAAAGGTTAAAAGCAATAAATAAAAACTGTACATACTTACCTGTGAGAAAGAATTCTCAGAGACCTGCTTTAGCTGACTCATAGAAGAGTCGTGTGATTTGGTTTTCCATAGCTACATAAGCGTAACCTCGATTCTTCAATAACTTTTCTTCTAAACATATGAACGGTCCTTCTCTGCATAGAGTAACAATTTCGGTATTTGAATATGTTTGATTGTTTGAACATTTACCTTCGTGTGACCATTTTATGCATTTATGACATATTTCAAGGTGTCGTGCTCTTCTTTTTGTTGCGGATTTTGATTTTTCTTTACCAAAATGTGTTTTATGATGATCTTTCCTGAGTTCTTTCCTTACTTCGTCCATTTTTCCTCTTATGAATGATACCAGTTCACTCGGGAAGATGCTATTATTACGTTTAGTAATCATAGCGTGTAGTAGTAGACCATGGTTCAGATCAAAGGAATTCTTCATCTCGTAAAACCTAAAAGAAATAAAAATTCAGAATGGAGGGAAAAGACTATTTCTTTACGGTCTGCTAGGGAAAGACCATTCGGATTCCATTTTCGAAAACTACACGAAAACAGAAAATCTAACTCTAATAGAAATACATATTATCCTTAAAAGATTCGAATCTTCCCACACTTAGTTAGCTGTGGTGTCGAAATTGTGATTAACTTCGTTTTCAATTGGACTATCAACAACTTGCATATCTCTGACTTTTGCTTCAAGCCAATTGTTGATTTCCTCTGTAACTTTCACAAATTCAACTAAAATTACCTTTTCTTTAGGCGACAAATTGGATACTAATCGGTTACATAACTTAAAGTTCCCCTTAATCCTAGCATCTTGAATCCGTTTATAAAGTTTCTTTGTTGAACTGTTGAAAACGGGTTCATCTAATTTCGTAGCAACAACGGGGTTCTTTATTATCGGGTCATCATTAGGTGTTTCTTCATCTTCCCCACACTTAGGCGTTTTTATTGGTTCAACAATTTTGGTTGGTGGAGATCTAAACTTTCGGTTCACAAAGGTAACCGATTTGTCACCATCCCTTAGTGTCATTCTACCTTCTCTTACATCAATGAACGCCTCGGTGGTTGCTAAAAATGGGCGACCTAAAATTAGAGGAATATCAAGGTCTTCCTTCATATTAATAACTATGAAGTTTGCAACAAAGGTCAAACTTCCCACTTTAACAAGTAAATTGTTTGCTATTCCAACCGGGTTTTAATGGTTTGATCAAATAATTGAACACTTATTCTGGTTGGTCTTAATTTACCCACACCTAATCTTTTGTATAAGGAAAGAGGCATAACATTTGCACTTGCTCCTAAATCTGCGAGTCCATTATACATAGCACCATCGTTAAGCAAGCAAGAAATGATAAATTCACCTGGGTCTCCTACTTTAGTAAGTAGAGTTGGTTTGTTAACCTTTTCCAAGTGATCTTTTCTTGGTTCTTTCACTTCTACTTGAACTTCTTGTTCACATTTTTCTTCGTTTCTTGGAATTGGAGGTTTGTATAGGAATTCTTCTTCATCACTCCAATTTGAAGCTTCCCCGTCTTCCAATTTTGGTTTTTCATATGTTGTTGATAACATATTTATGTTTTCATTCTGAGGGTTTTCTTGGGGTGGTTAAATTATGATTGACTTCATTGTCAACTTCCATTGGACCATGTATGTAATGTTTAACTCTGTGACCATTAACTTTAAATTCAATCTCATTTGAATTTATCAACTCTATTGTTCCATATGGAAAAACTCTTTTGACTATGAATGGTTCAGACCATCTTGATTTCAATTTTCCAGGAAATAGCTTGAATCGTGAATTGAAAAGAACTCTGTCTTCTTCTTTAAATTCTTTTGAACTTCTGATACTTTTATCATGCCATTTCTTCGTTCTTTCTTTATAGATTAACTAATTTTCATATGCTTCATGTCTTAATTCTTCTAATTCGTTTAGTTGACTTAATTATACACGTCCAACTTCATGTAAATCAAGATTACATGTCTTCAAAGCCCAAAATGCTTTGTGCTCAATTTCTACTGCAAGGTGACATGCTTTTCCGTAAACAAGTTTAAAAGGTGTGGTGCCAATTGAAGTTTTGTAGGCTGTTCTAAAAGCTCAGAGTGCATCCTCCAATTTCATGGACCATTCCTTCGGATTTGATCCTACGGTTTTCTCTAGAATACGTTTTAAAGCTCGATTGGTATTTTCAACTTGTCCACTTGTTTGTGGATGATAAGCGGTTGAGATTTTATGAGTTACTCCATATCTTTTGAGAACTTTCTCGAGTTGATTATTACAAAAATCAGTACCCTGATCACTTATTAAAGCTTTCGGTGTTCCGAACCTAGCAAAAAGACGTTTTAAAAAATCGACTACAACTCGTGCATCGTTAGTTGGGAGAGCTTATGCTTTCGCCCATTTAGATACATAATCAATGGCAACGAGAATGTAGAGATTATTATGAGATTTTGGAAATGGACCCATCAAGTCAATACCCTAAATGTCAAATACTTCACATACTTGAATGACATTTTGTGGCATTTCATCACGTTGACTTATTTTTCCGGCCCTTTGACAAGCATCACAAGATTTACTGAGAAGGTGTGCGTCTTTGAAAATTGTAGGCCAATAGAATCCAGCGTCGTAGACTTTTCTTGCTGTGAGTTGAGGCCCATAATGCCCTCCTGTTGGTCCTGTGTGACAATGGTTTAAGATTTGACTAGTTTCATCTCCGAATACACATCGGTGTATTATTCCATCGGGATACCTTTTAAACAAATGTGGATCTTCCCAAAAATAGTGTTTTATATCACTAAAGAATTTCTTTCGTTATTGGTATGACAACCCTTTTTCAAGGAATCCACATACTAAGTAGTTTGCATAGTCTGCAAACCATGAAATTTCATTATAATCGATCTTCAAAAGATATTCATCAGGAAAGTTATCTTGTATGGCCGATTCATTTAGAACTTCTAATTCGGGATTTTCAAGACGAGAAAGATGATCAGCTGCGAGATTTTCTGCTCCCTTTTTGTCTCGGATTTCAATATCGAACTCTTGTAAGAGTAAGATCCAACGGATTAATCTTGGTTTGGCATCTTGTTTTGAAAATAGGTATCTAAGTGCAGAATGGTCGGTATAGACCACCGTTTTAGCTAGAACGAGATATGAACGAAATTTGTCAAAAGCAAAGACAATAGCAAGGAGTTCTTTTTCAGTAGTTGTGTAATTCGTTTGTGCTCCTTGTAATGTCTTACTAGCGTAATAAATAGGTTGAAATCATTTTTCAATCCTTTGTCCTAAAACGGCTCCCATTGCAAAATCACTTGCATCGCACATGAGTTCAAATGGTAGATTCCAATTTGGACTTATCATGATCGGCGCATTAGTGAGTTTTTCTTTAAGAATATTAAAAGATTTGATGCATTCATCCGAAAAGATGAATGGAGCATCTTTTTCTAGGAGTTTATTCATAGGACTGGCAATTTTAGAAAAATCTTTTATGAAACGTCGGTAAAAATCGGCATGCCCTAGAAAACTCCTAACTCCTCTAACATTGGTGGGATGTGGAAGTTTAGCAATTACATCTACTTTAGCTCTATCCACTTCAATTCCTTCCTTTGAAATTTTATGACCAAGAACGATGCCTTCTTTAACCATGAAATGGCATTTCTCCCAATTAAGAACTAGATTTGATTGTTCGCATCTAATAAGCATTCGTTCAAGATTAACTAGACATGATTCAAAAGTATCACCGAAGACGTGAAAAATCGCCATCATGCACCTTTGAAAGGTTGCAGGGGCGTTGCAAAGTCCAAATGGCATGCGTTTGTAAGCAAAAGTACCATAAGGGCACGTGAATGTGGTTTTCTCTTAGTTCTCGGGTGCTATTGGAATTTGAAAGTATCCGGAGAAACCGTCAAGAAAACAATAGTAACTATTCTCGGCTAACCTTTCCAACATTTGATCAATGAAAGGTAAGGGAAAGTGATCTTTTCTGGTGGCGTCATTTAATTTTCTATAATCAATACAGACACGCCATCCTGTTATAGTCCTAATAGGAATAAGCTCATATTTTTCATTTGTGATGACAGTCATGCCACCCTTCTTAGGTACGCATTGAACTGGGCATACCCATGGACTTTCAGAGATTGGATAAATTAAACTTGCATCAAGCAGTTTAATAATTTCTTTCTTAATAACATCTTGCATATTTGGATTTAGTCTTCGTTGGCGTTGCTCATACGTTTTATGACCTTCTTCCATAAGGATTTTAAGTGTGCAATACGAAGGACTTATGCCTTTAATATCATGAATCTTCCATGCAATAGCTGGTTTATGAGCTTTTAGCACAGAAATGAGTTGAGATTTTTCATTTTCCGTAAGAGAAGACGATATTATTACAGGTAATTCAGATTCACCATGTAAATAAGCATATTCCAAATGGTTTGGAAGTGGCTTTAACTCTAATGTCGGTGGTTCTTCTATCGATGATTAGTATCGATATATGTCTTCTTCTTTTAACATTTGAAGTTCCTCTGTTGTTGGTTTATATTCATTAGCCATAAGTGTAGCTAACATTTCAGTTTCATCAATTGGTTCAGTTCCTTCTCCTAAAGAACATTCCCCCGTTCCTTGTAATTCTAGAAATTCTTCTAACAATCCTGCATGTGAATCTATAGTTTGAATATAATAACATGTATCATCTGCAGATTGCGATTGTTGCATGGCTCTATCAACAGAAAAGGTAACACTCTCGTCCTCTATACTTAGGGTCAATTTCTTACCAAACACGTCTATTATTGCTTTAGCCGTGTTTAAGAATGGTATTTCTAATATGAGAGGAACCCGAGAATCTTCTTCCATGTCTAGAATAACAAAATCTACTGGAAATACTAAAGTACCAAATTTAACTAGCATGTTCTCCATTATCCCTCTAGGATATTTTACTGATCGATCAGCTAGTTGTATACTTATTCGTGTTGGTTTCAATTCTTCGAGGTCTAGTTTAGCGTATAATGAATACGGCATTAAATTTACACTAGCACCTAAGTCTGCCAATGCTTCTATTGAACTAAGACTACCCAGAAAACATGGAATTGTGAAACTTCCTGGATCAGAGAGTTTTTCTGGTAGCTTATTCAACAGTACTGCAGAACAATTAGCATTCATAGTAACAGCCGAGAGTTCTTCCATTTTCTTTCTATTTGTGATTAGATCTTTCAAAAATTTAGCATATCTAGGCATTCCTGAAATCACATCAATGAAAGGAAGATTGACATTTATTTGTTTAAACATATCCAAGAATTTGGATTGCTCGGCTTCAAGTCTTTCTTTTCTCATTTTACTCGGGTAAGAAAGTGGTGGTTGGTATTGTTTAACATAAGGCTTAGCCTTAACTGTGTTATCTTCATTAACCTTTTCAACTACCGGTTCTGTTTCCTTATCTTGCTCAGGTTGTGGTTCTTGTGTAGTAGGAATACCATCAGAAATTTCAGGTATTTCAGGTGGTTTAAGTGTAATACCACTTCTCGTGGTAATGGCTTTAGCTGTTTCATTCCGGGAGTTAGCATTTGTATCACTAGGTAGACTTCCTGGTTTTCTTTCACCTATCAACCTTGCTAGGTTGCTTACTTCTTGTTCCAGATTTTGAATAGAAGCTTGTTGATTTCTAAATGCTTGAGCATTTTGTTCATTGGTTTAAATTTGGCTTTTTATCACCGGTTTGTGGTGGTTTATTTTGAAAAATAGGTCTTTACTGATTGTAACTATTATTAGATACTTGTTGATTGCTAGGACCTTGTTGGTTGTTGTATGGAACATTTCGGTTATAATTATGATTGTAGTTTTGTCTTGGCGGTTGATAATTATTCTGATAATTATTTCCAGGCCTTTGGTTCATGTATGAAACATTCTCTCTTTGTTCCATTGTTTGTTCAATACTGAGACAATCTTTTGTCAAATGTGGCCCTCCACACTGCTCACAACTAATTCGTATAGCATGAATATCTTTAGTCATCTTTTCCATTCGTCTTTCGAAAGCATCTATCTTTGCGGAAATGGAATCAAGGTCATGGCTAGAATCGGCTCTAGCCGCTTTAGATGATCTAACGATATCTTTTTCTTGATGCCACTCATGTGAGTGGGAAGCTGTATTATCAATAATTTTGTAAGCTTCAGTTGCGGTTTTCTTCATAATGGAACCACCAGCTGCTATGTCGATGTCTTTTCGTGTAGTAATGTCGCATCCTTTGTAGAATATTTGTGCTATTTGATAAGTGTCTAAACCATGTTGTGGACATCCTCTCAACAACTTTCCAAATCTTGTCCACGCCTCATATAAAGTTTCATTTGGCTTCTGTGTGAACGTAACAATTTCTCCTTGAAGTCTCATGGCTTTAGATGTCAGAAAGAATTGTTTAAGAAATTTTTCAACTAAAACATCCCATGTATCAATCGCCCCTTCAGGTAACTATTCTAACCAATCTTTGGCTTCTCCCTTTAAAGTCCAGCGAAATAACATGATATAGATCTGTTCATCCTCCACTTCTTGGATTTTAAATAGAGTACAGATCCTATTAAAGGTACGAAGATGTTCATTTGGATCTTCCTTCGGCGCACCACTAAATTGGCATTGATTTGTTACTATGAGTAGGATTTATCCTTTGATTTCATAATCTGGTGCATTAATATCTGGTTGAGTAATTGCGTGACCTTGTCCAGTAGGTTTAGCCCTCATTCGATCTTCCATACTTAGAGGTTCCCGATTTTCCATGATTGAAATTGTTGAATCTGAATCACTAGAGGATTCTGACTTAATGGTTTCTTCCTCGACAATCTCTGGTTAAGTGATTTGTGGTACAGGAGGAATAATTAGTGGTTCAGGATCTCTGAATTGTCCCTGAATATCCTCCGGATTCTCAATTGTGAGGTCGGGTTCAAAAAATGGATTATCGAAAATTTGAATTGGAGTACTTGTTCGACTAGATGACGATTCTAAAGAAAAATCAACGGAGACAATATTGGCTAGATGTCTTGATCGAGTTACAGGTGGTGAACGTATAAAAGGTGGTGAACGTTTTGCTCGGTGCATTCACTGAATATCCTATTAGTTATAAAAAACAAAAATTATATAAGTTATCAAATTAATAGACTTTTCTGATTTTGCCCATGTTTCGAATAGCCAATAGATGCAGCAGGTAGCCAGGACCCTTTAAATCGGAAGCCCACAACTCGCCACTAACAAATCCAACTATTACTACGAACCAGAAAATTTTGGAGGTATATCAATTTAACCGCTTAAAATAATTTTTCGTTTTGAAATTTTAGAGAAGAATAGAAAATTCTATGTCCTAAAAACTAGAGCATCAAGAAATAAGAAAGAAAAAGAGCGCGTCAAAAAACGTCGAAAAATAAAAGGTCGAAAAACAAATGTCGAAAAACAAACAGTCAAAAAATAAAAATAAGAAAATAAAGCGTCGAAACTTAAAAGTCTAAAAATTAAATATTAAAACTTACGTCTAAAGGTATTAAAGCTTAAAAGGAATTCTATATTCAAAACGGCAATAACTTAAAAAGTACTAAAATCTTAAAACGGCGTCGCAAAATTCTAAAGCACCTAAATCTTAGTTTCATTTAAGGGATTTTACGGCAAAGCCTAAAAATTTAGAAATAAAAATAACTACGGTAAAATATTACGAACGAAAAATATACAATATAAGAATAAAAAGATACAAAATATAAAAATAAAACTTAATTTTTTTTAAATACAATTTTTATAAAAATATTATTTTTATATTATTTATTTTATAAAAGTATTAATTTTATAAATAATAAAACTAATTAAAACTTAATATTACAAATTAAATAATAAAACTAAAACTAATATTAAAAACTAATTAAATAATTAAACCTTAATTAGGGTTAATAATAATAATAATTAACAATACTCCGTAATTAATGCTGATCAGTCCAGGCGTGTCAGAATGTACCATGCAGTCGCATGGGTTTCAAGGCCTGGGCTCATGCGATCGCATGAGCTTCAGGTTCAGTTCGGATGCAGGCCCAAAACACGCAGGTTCAGACGAGTATTTTTTATTTTTTTACTTTTTTACTTTTAATTTTTACTTTATAATTTTACAAAATTTAAAATAAGTAATTTAAATACACTTATATTTTTAAGATCTAGAAAAAATACTTTTATACTTTATAAAATATATATTTTCATTTTACTCTTTTTTTATGTTTTAAATTTTTATTTTTAATATTTAAAACGTATTTTTATGACAATAAATTAAAACTTAATAAAAAATATATATTTTTTAAAATAGCGTTTCACTTCGGCATTTAAGAGATTCCCCAGCAGCGGCGCCAAAAATTACTTGATGTTATGCGAGGTGTATAAGAAATAGTTATATTTTTATTGCGAAATACTATTAAATACGATACAATTTACACAAGTTATTTATTTATTTATAGAGTGGATATACCTAAACCTTGCTACAACACTTATAGGCAGTGTACCTAATCGTACAGTAGTGTAATTTTTAGTAAGTCCGGTTCATTCCACAAGGATACAATAAACAAGTTTAACGCTATAATTATTTTAACCTATAATTGTAAATATATATATATATATATATATATATATATATATATATATATATATATATATATATATATATATATATTTATAATTATAGGTTAAAATTATAGGTTAAAATAAAACTTGTTAAAATATATATAAGTAGTATTATTATTATAAAAGGGGGTTTTACCGTTTAATGACCGGTTTTTCGATTTTATAACTTAAGTTACAATTAAAACCTAATCTAAAATATTAAAATTAAATATAACTTAATTTAAAGCGTAAAGTAAATGACGAAAATTAAATTGCGATAATTAAAAAGTGCGATAAATAAAAGTGCAATAAATAAAATGACAGTAAATAAAAGTGCGATGAAATATGAAATAAAGGAATTATGCTTATTTAAACTTCCGTAATCATGATGTTCGACGTGTTGATTTTAGTTTATTACCATGGATTAATTGTCCTTTGTCCTGGATTATTCGATATGTCCATACGGTTTTGTCCATAATAGTCCATCGGTCATAATTATAAAGTGCGAGAGTCTTCGTCAAATTATCCTTATGTCCGAAGTCAAATATTCCAACTAATTGGGGATTCGAACTGTAACAAGGTCTTAATACTTTGTTTAATGAATACATCAGGTTATCGACTGCATGTAATCCAAGGTTTTACTACTTTGTAAACAATTACACCAATTACCCTTGAATGTAATCCACCCCTGTTTTAATGAGTCCATTAACTATTAATCCATTCCCGTGTCCGGTAAAATGAACGATAATTCGTATTTATAGATATCCTCCCCACCGTACCCGATAAAGCGTATGTGGTTATATATAGATACGTCAAATTGTAACCTTTATATTAAATTAACGAGGTATCGTTTAGTTAATATAAAGCCCATTAATAGTCCATAGTCTAATTTCCACAAGTGTTGTTCTTTTGTCCAAACCCCAATTATGGTATAAAGCCCAATAACCCCGTCTTTAATATTTAGCCCAACATCACGATTACTTCAGCTTAAATAAGCATAATAATGACTTAGCAACGAGACATTAATTTAAAAAGGTTGAACATAACTTACAATGAGTATTAATAGCATAGCGTTACACGGACAGAATTTCGACTTACAAACTTAAAATATTCGCCACTATAACCTTATTATTATTAACTTAAAATTAAAATTATAATTATAAATATAAATATATATATATTTGAGAGTAAGAGAGATTGAATTATGTGTAATAAACTCGGCCAGAATTCGTGCTTTTTATAGAATGTGGGCAGTTACAGGACTCCATGCGATCGCATGGAGTTTCTTCTTCATGGCCATGCGATCGTATGGCTGCCTAGGACAGCTCATATCACTTTGTTTTCTTGTTTGCCGACGGTTTATAAATAATATGATATATATAATTATATATATATTATATTATATTCATGTGCGTAGTTGACTTGTAATTTTAGCTCCGTTGCGTTGCGCGTTGATAGTTGGTTCATGTCCCGGTTCTGGATTTTCGAACGTCCTTGTGTACTATTTAATATCTTGTACTTTGCGTTCTGTGGCTTGTACTCTTGTAATTTTGAGACGTTTCTTATCAATAAATTGAACCACTTTGATTGTACTTTGTACTTTTTAGCTTTTTGGTCGTTTGCATCTTCAAATCGTTGAATCTGTCTTTTATCTTCACCTTTTATTATTTAAACGAATATCACTTGTAAATAGAACAGTTGTAACTAAAAGCTTGTCTTTCTTGAAGGATAATGCTATGAAATATATGTTCGTTTTTAGCATTATCAATTGTATGTTCATAAATGGAACCCCACTAGTTGTTAATGGAAGATGATAACTATGATTCGGGTTTAAAGGTGTTGAAGGCGGGTTTTGGTTTGGTAAACTAATTAACCAAGTTTAATGTAACGAGTGTAATCACTAGTATTTAGTGATTATTGAAGTATTGGAAGCCATTAGTGTTCATGTGGTTGACTAATTTTGAATAGAGTCAAAATTAGTGTTTGATGATGATTGTGCCCGATTATCGATTGTGTGAGGTTTGTAAACTTAAAATGAGGTTATTTATAGTACAAAATTGAGTTAATGGTGTTTTGAAGTCAAAACTAGCAAATGTGAGAATTTGACTTTGTTAAGGGTCAAAATGGGTTTTTGGGCGAATACGCGGGCTAGCGAGTGTTTAATTGCTAAATGTGGTGTCTTTGGGTATTTTGGGAATGCGGGAACTAGTCTCATTAGTTTTGGACCTTCGGGTAGCGTTAAAAGTGCAAAAGGGTATATTTTGCACTTGTTGTTCATTTGGGCGGGTCGAGAGTCCAAATGAGTTTGTATTGATGATTATGTGATAAACGGAATAGGTACGTTCCACTAGCGAGTTGCGGTATTTGGATTACACTTCATCGAGGCGTTAAGGTGAGTGGGATATTTATGCATGTATGTATATAGTATATTTATTTGTTTGCTATGGCATGATCCATGGTGGCGGAAGTGCCATAGTATGTGCGAGTGTGCTATGATGCGAACCACGGAGCCGATGGCATCATGGTATGTGTGTTGTAGTACGAACCACGGAGCCGATAGCACTATAGCGCGAGTGTTGAGGTGTGAACCACGTAGCCGGTAGCACTATAGCACGAGTGTTGAGGTGTGAACCACGGAGCCGGTATCGCCTCGACGAGAGTATGACTAGAGTTGTGATGTGAACCATGGAGCCGGTAGCACTATAAAACGAAGTGTGAACCATGGACCCGGTAGCACTATAAAATAAGGTGTGAACCACGGAGCCGGTAACACCGAAGTGTGAACCATGGAGCCGGTAGCACTATAAAATATTATGACTCAAATGCGTATTGGCATGAACCAAGGATCCGGTAGCGTCATAGCATTTCGTATGGCGTGAACCACAGAGCCGGTAGCACCATGATGCGCGTATGGTTAACCATATAGTTTGTGTATGTGTTGTAGTGTAGCATATTATATTTTGGAGTATATGCTATTGTTTATGCTAGTTGTGGTAATGGAGGTTATTAGCTTTATAATTGGAGTTCGTATGCTAATATTATATTGCTAGCATGTTTGTGGTATGTGAGTAGGTGGTTGCAAGTAGGTATATTATATATGCATGTGTATACTTATTGCACTCACTAAGCGTTAGCTTACCCCTCTCGATGTTTACCTTTTTACAGGTATTGTGAATGTAAGGCTAGCTAGTCGTTAGACTAGATGTGTAGGAGTACTTGGGCCCAATTGGGTACCTTTCGAAGATTTGGACGCGGATTAGGGATTTGGTAGTCCCCGTGATTATGTTCTTGGTATTGGGTTGGGTTATTGAGTATTAACCCGTGTTTTGTGTAATTGGGTCATTGTTACAAATGATTTTGTAATGTGTCATTTGTGTACCAAGGGTTATATTAAGTTGTTAAACGTAACATTATGATATTATGTTTTCGGTTAAAACAGAGTTGAAAATGTTATGTATTATTAACGGGATATTGGGACCTTACTTGTAAAAAAAATGTGTTTCATTTTTGGTAAACGGATTTGGGGTCATTACAAGTGGTATCAGAGCATAGTCTAAGGGAATTAGGTAGCCTTGGAATAGGTGCCTAGTCTTATACTTATTGGCGGTTATGCATTATTGCGGGACTTGTAGGAATACGGGTCGGATTGAGAATTGTTAGTACCTTAGAGTAGGTGACTAACTAGGACTTGTGTTTGTCCAATGTGGGATTATGTGGGGCCTTATTTCGCATGTAAATTAGTGCCTTAGATAGCTAGTGCCTAATGTAAGTAGGCGAACTTGGACGTTGTTTTAGTGATAGTCACCTAGGTTGTAGGTTGACTTGTTGTTGTGGTGTACTTGTGTACGTTCATTATTATATTGTATATTGGTGTATATATATAGATATCTATTGGTGCGGTGTCCTAGAGATGGATCTATTAAAGAGATCCGCATGTTTGGCGGTCTTGAGTGATCAAGCTCACGGTAAGGACTTTGGTCATTCGGGTACTAGGAGTTATCGCGTTTTATTTTGTGTGAATGACGCGTCAGTCCGGATAAAGTACTTTGCGTGACCATGCAAAAATGGTAAGGTACGCAATTGTAATAGTGACTGATCACCATTATTACAACCGTGTATCTTGGCATGGTTGAGGTAGAATCGGGACGAGTTAGGAATCTTTATTGGTTCCTAGGATATAGTGGTCTCGGGTGTTGTGCTTGTTGTCACATCGGATTCGTTGTGAGTCGGAAATTGTTACGGTGGTTTCGGTTAGCTAAGGTGAGTGAGCGAACTCACGAGTTCGGAGCGTGCGTATTCACCCTAAGTAGTGGGTGCACTATTGAGATTGTCATTGGTTGTGGTTACCCATCGTAACTAGGATAACCCATAATGGTGCGGGTGTGTGCGACGAAGACTTGAATTCCGTAATGGAATGCGACAAGTCTAATGATTGTAGTTTTGAGTTACACTCGGTAGAGTGTGTGGTTAGAGAATCGTGTTAGGATTCTTATTGGGAGTCGCCTTGGAATTGGCGAATCGAGGAGTCTTCGGGTCGTTAAACTCATGGGAGTGGGACCCGTATAATAATGATTGTGTTAGTGAATTGTAGATTATGGGGTAACATTCCTAATGGAATATCCTTTGTAGTAGTGGTTTTATCGAGGTGTGGAAGGATGTAAGACTTGGTGTTTCCAAGCATCTCCTTAGTGTTGGATGAAAGGTTTCGTTAGACTAAATTGTTTTGGCCTTGTGAAAATTGCGAGTAGCATGTGATCGCTAGGAACTTACGATAAGACAATAACCCATAAGGTATGTCGGGTAGGTATGTCTTCGGGTCATTATTTTCGAGAGATGGGTGACATTCGGGTGTATGGAACCCAAAGATCGAGTTTCTAAATCTTGGTAGATTGGGGTAGGAGTTTGCATGACACTGCATCAAGTGCCCCCTTATACGTGCTAGTGTGATGTTCAACTCCGGCAATGGTGTAATCACTTTGTGCTTAGGGTGACCGTGAGATGCCCTTAGAAGCAGCGGAGATTATAATAGTGATCGACGGGCGATAGTAATTCGACGGTTGCGAAGGTCGAAGTTTAAGTGCATTGCGTTAGATACTTCTTAGGAAGTGACGAATGAGCGAATCTTGTTGTTCTTAAGTGATAGACGGGTAAAGGTGACCGGTGAGCCGGTGAAGGACTTAATGGTCGATTAGTCCGAAGGTTATGATGAAGTGTTAATATTGCGGTCGATGCAGTTATGGTGTCGGATTGGTCACTGTTCTCCATGAGATTGAGCAATTGTTAATGAAGGTTCGTTGCGTGGAAGGTCGGGTGATCTTGACTAAGATGCACGACTGACTAAGCGAAGTGGCATATACTTAGGCTTAGAGGCGTATGTAAGACTTGGGTGGAGTTCGCTTTGTGAATGACGACGGGTTGTTAGTTGTGATTGTTGGTATGAAGGTGTGATGTCATCGCGTGTACGATAAATCTAGCAATTGTGTATGACGGCTCTGAGAGCCTAAAGTGAAATTGCAGTGATTCGGTGTTTACGATCAATGATGAGAATGATCACGTGTGTTGTGAAATGGTAATTCTATCGTCTTGGCGGTAAGAATGTGGAGATGAATCCTAAGTAGGGGAGTTTTTACTGCCGCCCGAGGAAGCTCCGGTGGTGTTAGATCAAGTGAAGTGTAAGACTTCTTATGCAAGGTGGTCGTGTAGCACCAAAGTGCAGTATGAGACCAAGTGGGAAGTTTGAGATCACGAAGGTGAGAGAGTGAAGTTGTCATTGCGGGTGCTCTCGTAGTGAAAATCTGGATTGTCGTGAAACTCGGACAGCATTATTGAGTGGGACGAGTTCGATATCGTGGTGGTTGTTGTATTTTTCCCTATCGGGAAACGTGATCGTGGGAATTGTCAGTGGATTATTCCACTTTACGGATGATTGTGAGGCGGGGAGTGCCGGTTCTGATTGTCTCACATAGAGACACGCGGTTATTGTTTGTTTGCGAGAGTGTGTTCCCTTTTGATGAGACCTGTTGGTTGCATTGAAATGTCGAGGCCATCCTTAATGGATGGTCTAGGTAGGAGGATTCACCCGGCGTCGGTGAACATTTTATGGGTCGTGTGTCAAATTGCAAAATTGTAGTGATGATGATTTACTGTTGATGGGATTCTTGTATACGAATAGTTTCCATGCTAGCACTAGGAAATCGTCTAGCGCGGTTGTGTTGTAGGGTTTAGGAGAGAAACCCTGTGTCGAGTGTTGATATTTTGTCTAACTCGTGGTGTATTATTGTCGTCCTGGATTAATCCAGAGACTGATGGTCGTGTGCGGATCAATTTATGGGAAAGTTTGTGTCCCTAGTGTGATTAGTTTGCGATACCGAGATTTCTTCGTTGAAGGAATGACCCGGTGGTGCAAAAGGGGGAAGTTGATTCTTGATTAAGAGAACCTTCTTGATTTGCTGGTTTACGAGTCGTTGAAGTACGGAGACTTGACGCGGCATAAGTCCTTCTCGATTTGGATTATTGCAAGACTTGGTTCACGGCGTAGTGGATTTAGTAGATCGCGTTGGGTGAGATAGTTGCGGTTGTAGCTTGTTGCGAGTTGTAGCCGAAAGAGCTTTAAAGGAATATATGGTGTTTTCCGTATTTCCTAAGTGGACATTTTGGACGTTGAGCGTATGAGAGACCGCTTGTTGCGGTAATGCATGCTAGTGATTATTAGTGTGTGGTGAGATATTCGGGTTAATGAGAAATGTGTTGGAAGTCGGCTTGGAACGATTGCCAAAGGACCTTAGAGTGTGGGTCCATTCGATTAAGTGACGAAGATCACGGGGACGTGATCGAAATAAGTGGGGGAGAGTTGTAAGACCCGTTTATTCGTACGACTTATATTTGTATACATATACATACGTAAATGTATATTATGGATTCGTCGTATTGAGTTCATGCGGCGTATAAATAATACATCTAAATGTATATATATGCTATATATATGTAGCGTACGATAGGTAGACAAAACGTGTATGGTGCGTATCGAAGTTATGAAGTGTATGTACGCACTCCTGCAAGAGAATAGATGAGTGCATGGGAATATATATATATATATATATATATATATATATATATATATATATATATATATATATATATATATATATATATATATACATATACGTATTTGCATGGTGAGATTATGAAAGTATTCATGCGTTGGAACGAGACATGTAAGCACGTGTACATATATGTATAGAAAATATATACAACGAGTACCGAATATATATATGGATATACACTAAGAGAGTGATCGAAGGGTTGTTATGCGTGTTCTAGAGAGTATGTACGTCTAGTGTATGAAGGGTACGAGATGTGTTCGTGTGTTGGGGTTCAAGTACGCGAAAATTGGACAAAACCCACACTAGGTCACGGCGCGACCGTGGAATCCTCGGCGCGGATAACCAAGCAATCCAGGATCAGGAGCCCGACAAAAATAACTTCAGACCACGCATGTGGTCGCGGTGCGGAGAAAGAAGGCCGCGGTGCGGCGCTTCTGGGTGTTGGTTCCGGATTTTTGTAATTTTAAGGGTTTGACGAGGGTATTATGGTCACTTAACATATGGATCAGTTTATGTGCTCATTTCTGGTCCACTCACTCCATTTATCATTTTCATTCCATTTTCTTTCTCACTTTTCTCTCAAAACATAAATTCTTCAAATCATTCAAAAGGGATTTTGAAAGGGAGGAAGCGGGATTCGATCGAGGGCGTAAGAGGCAACGTTGTTCTCCTCGTTCTTAGCTACGTATTGATACTAGCGGTAAGCTCTAACTTCGAATTTTAATTTCGTGTTCATCATCTAAATTTAGGGCTTTTAATTGTATGTTCATAAATGGAACCCCACTAGTTGTTAATGGAAGATGATAACTAGGATTCGGGTTTAAAGGTTTTGAAGGCGGGTTTTGGTTTGGTAAACTAATTAACCAAGTTTAATGTTTACAAACGAGTGTAATTACTAGTATTTAGTGATTATTGAAGTATTGGAAGCCATTAGTGTTCATGTGGTTGACTAATTTTGAATAGAGTCAAAATTAGGGTTTGATGATGATTGTGCTCAATTATCGATTTTGTGAGGTTTGTAAACTTAAAATGAGTTTAGTTATAGTACAAAATTGAGTTAATGGCGTTTTGAAGTCAAAAGTAGCAGATGTGAGAATTTGACTTTGTTAAGGGTCAAAATGGGTTTTTGGGCGAATACGCGGGCTAGTGGGTGTTTAATGGCTAAATGTGGTGTCTTTGGTATTTCGGGAAGGCAGGAACTAGTCTCGTTAGTTTTGGACCTTCGGGTAGCGTTAAAAGTGCAAAAGGGTGTATTTTGCACTTGTTGTTCATTTGGGCGGGTCGAGAGTCCAAATGAGTTTGTATTGATGATTATGTGATAAACGGAATAGGTACGTTCCATTGGCGAGTTGCGGGATTTGGATTGCACTTCATCGAGGTGTTATGGTGAGTGGGATATTTATGCATGTATGTATATAGTATATTTATTTGTATGCTATGGCATGATCCACGGTGCCGGAAGTGCCATAGTATGTGCGAGTGTGCTATGATGCGAACCACGGAGCCAGTGGCATCATGGTACGTGTGTTGTAGTGCGAACCACGGAGCCGGTAGCATTATAGCACGAGTGTTGAGGTGTGAACCACGGAGCCGGTATCGCCTCGACGAGAGTATGACTCGAGTTGTGATGTGAACCACGGAGCCGATGACATCAAAGTGTGAACCATGAAGCCAGTAGCACTATAAAACGAAGTGTGAACCATGGAGCCGGTAACACTATAAAATGAGGTGTGAACCACGGAGCCAGTAACACCGAAGTGTGAACCATGGAGCCGGTAGAACTATAAAAGAGTATGACTCAAATGCGTAGTGGCGTGAACCAAGGAGCCGGTAGCGTCATAGCATTTCATATGGTGTGAACCACGGAGCCGGTAGCACCATGACGTGCGTATGGTTAACCATATAGTTTGTGTATGTGTTGTAGTGTAGCATATTATATTTTGGAGTTTATGCTATTGTTTATGCTAGTTGCGGTAATGGAGGTTATTAGCTTTATACTTGGAGTTCGTATGCTAATATTATATTGCTAGCATGTTTGTGGTATGTGAGTATGTGGTTGAAAGGAGGTATATTATATGTGCATGTGTATACTTATTGCACTCACTAAGCGTTTGCTTACCCCTCTCGTTGTTTACCTTTTTACAGGTATTGTGAATGTAAGTCTAACTAGTCGTTAGACTAGATGTGTAGGAGCGCTTGGGCTCGATGGGTAGCTTTCGGAGATTTAGACGAGGATTGGGGATTTGGTAGTCCTCGGGATTATGATCTTGGTATTGGGTTGGGTTATTGAGTATTAACCTGTGTTTTGTGTAATTGGGTCATTGTTACAAATGATTTTGTAATGTGTCTGATAAGGCTAAAAAGGAACATATATTTCATAGCAATATCCCTCCTAAATAATAGGTTTTCATATGTAATTGTATTATATTTTCATTGTAATTGTTTAAATAAATAAGTGCGAAGACAAAAGGCGAAAACGAAGATTTGAAGACACAAACGTCCAAAAAGCTCAAATGTACAAGATACAATTCAAAAGGTTCAATTTATGGATGAAAAACGTCTAAAAATGACAAGAGTACAAGTTACAAAACGCAAAGTACAAGATATTAAATTGTACGCAAGGACGTTCGAAAATCCGAAACCGGGACATGAGTCAACTCTCAACGCTCGACGCAACGGACTAAAAATTACAAGTCTACTATGCACAAGAATATAATATAATATATAAATAATTATATTAATTATTTATATTTTATATTTATATATAAATTATGTCGACAAGCAAGGTTCCAAAATTTTGTGAGCTGTATTTTCAAACTCCACGACTCGCGGAGTTTGAAGGCCAAAAACTCCACGACTCGCGGAGCTGCCAGATTCCAAAATGCCTATAAAAGGCCACGAGCTTCTGCAGTTTTAAAAATATATATATACATAATAATAATAATACTCCATAGTATATATATATATATATATATATATATATATATATATATATATATATATATATATATATATATATATATATATATATATTAGTGTTATATTAGATTAGTTTGGGTTATGTAAAAGTTATTTTTACGGGTTTTAAAGTCGGAGCTCTGTCCGTGTGCCACTACGCGATAAATAATCAATGTAAGCTATGATCTCCTTTTTAAATTAATGTCTCGTGCTTAAGTTATTATTATGCTTATTTAATCCGAAGTAATCATGATGTTGGGCTAATTATTAAAATTGGGTAATTGGGCTTTGTACCATAATTGGGGTTTGGACAAAAGAACGACACTTGTGGAAATTAGACTATGGGCTATTAATGGGCTTTATGTTTGTTTAACTAAATGATAGTTTGTTAATTTTAATATAAAGATTTACAATTAGACGTCCCTATAAATAACCATATACACTCGATCAGACACGATGGGCGGGGTATTTATATGTACGAATAATCGTTCATTTAACCGGACACAGGAATGGATTAATAGTCACTAGAATTATTAAAATAGGGGTGAAATTATGTACAAGGACACTTGGCATAATTGATAACAAAGTATTAAAACCTTGGGTTACACGCAGTCGATAACCTGGTGTAATTATTAAACAAAGTATTAAAATCTTGTTACAGTTTAAGTCCCCAATTAGTTGGAATATTTGACTTCGGGTATAAGGATAACCTGGTGTAATTATTAAACAAAGTATTAAAATCTTGTTACAGTTTAAGTCCCCAATTAGTTGGAATATTTGACTTCGGGTATAAGGATAATTTGACGAGGACACTCGCACTTTAAATTTATGACCGATGGACTGTTATGGACAAAAACCAGACGGACATATTAAATAATCCAGGACAAAGGACAATTAACCCATGGGCATAAAACTAAAATCAACACGTCAAACATCATGGTTACGGAAGTTTAAATAAGCATAATATATTTTATTTCATTTTTCCTCGTACTTTTATTTATTGTCATTTTAATTATTGTTATTTATTTTATATTGTTATTTAAATATCGTCATTTACTATATGCTTCGCTTAAAATATAAATCGACAAACCGGTCATTAAACTGTAAACCCCCTTTTATATATTATTATATATAATTATATATATTTTGTACAAATATAGTTGTTTAAAAATATAGTGTGCAATAAGCCCGCTCCCTGTGGAACGAACCGGACTTACTAAAAACTATACTACTCTACGATTAGGTACACTGTCTATAGTGTTGTAGCAAGGTTTAGGTATATCCCATTTGTAAATAAATAATTAAAACTTGTGTAGTTTGTATCACTTTTCGTACTAAAAATATATACTATTTCACGTACCCCTCCGCTACCACATCAAGATTTTGGCGTCGCTGCCGGGGAAGTCGGCGAAACTCTATATTTTTAATTTATTTTTGTATAAATATATTTATATATATTTTTAGAAAAACAATATAAAATTATATAAAAAAAATCGAAAATGCAAACTCCACGACTCGCGGAGTTTGAAGGCTTAAAAATCCACGACTCGCGGAGCCGCCCTGACCTGCCAGACCAGAAACCCTAATCGCATTTAATACGATGTAATAATTATTATTATTAATTAATTAAGATTTAGGTTTTAATTAAATTAATATTTAATTTTAATTATTTAGTTATATTAAGTTTTAATTAGTTTTATTTATATATTTAAATTAATACTTTTATAAAATAATATAAAAATAATATTTTATAAAAATTGTACTTTTTACAACTTTAAGTTTATTTTTATTTTTATTTGTTTTTAGCATAATATTTGTATTTTTATTGTTCGTAGCTAGTTTTAAATTTAGTATTTTGCAGTAGCTTATTTTTATTTCTAGATTTTTAGGCTTTGCCGTAAAATCCCTTAAGTGCTTTTTCTTTAGATTAAGATTTAGGCGCTTTAGAATTTTACGACGCCGTTTTAAATTTTAGTGCCTTTTAAGTTATTGCCGTTTTGGATATAGAATTCCTTTAAGCTTTAATACCTTTAGGCGTAACTTTTTAGATTTAATTTTTAGACTTTTAAGTTTCGACGCGCTACTTTCTTATTTTTATTTTTCGACACTTTTATTTTTCGACATTTTCCGACGCGCAATCTTTTTCTTTCTTATTTCTCGACACGCTAGTTTTTAGGACTTAGAAATTTTCTCTACTTCTTCTCTAATAATTCCAAACGAAAAATTATTTTAAGCGGTTAAATTGATAGACATCCAAATTTTCTGCTTCGTAGTAATAGTTGGATTTGTTAGTGGCTGAGTTGTGAGCTTCCGATTTAAAGGGTTCTGGCTCCCTGCTGCATCTTTTGGCTATTCGAAACGTGGGCAAAAGCAGAAAAGTCTATTAATTTGATAACTTATATAATTTTTATATTTATAACTAATAGGATAATTAAAATTTGGTAATAAGCGCATTATGAAAAGTCTCGAAGATATTTTGGAAACTCTTTACGACATACGAAATCAATACTCTCAACCGAGTGTTGATGATAATTTGTTCGGTCAATCTTAGATCACGAATGACGAAACAATAACTGGTTGTGAAATCTGTGGAGATTATCACTCAACATGGGAATGTTATTATTACGTTCCTATGGAAAATTACGCACCCACGGAACCTGAATGGAATGATTATGAAGAATACAATTCAAATTGGGATTATTCGCAAGAATATTTCCAAACTCAACAACCAGTAGACGAGGAAAATTACGTGTCTGAAAATTTATTAGACAATATGAAAATCAAACTCGAAGAACTCAATGCTCAAAATGAACAAATGAGAGAGTTTGTAAACTGGCAAGCTGAAACTCTATCAGACTACACACCTGTTGATCTGAGGAGTATTGTACAAGAAAATCTCATATCATCGAATTTTGATGAATTCGAGAGCTCCGAAATCACCAACTATCCCGATGATACTTTTTATTCAGTCTTACCAATTTCACAACATAATGACACATTAGCCTCTACCGACGAAATCATCAATCCATCAATGGATGATGAAGAAGAAGTAAGGGTGACAAATTGGTACTCTTGGGAAAACGATAACGTTGAAAATTTTACCCCCGAGGCCAAACCGAACTTCACCATTACACAACCTTCCAACCCAATATTCTCAATAGACGAGTCATCTACCGAAAATGAACTACGAGCGGTAATAGATAATGACACCTCGGATTTTACCCAATTGGGTAATAGAGGTGAAAACTTTTATCCCGAGAATGAACGGAAGGAAATGTTAGGAATTGTCCACCCTATAGATATAAGTATGTCGGTGTATATCGATCCATTTGACCGAGAACCAGAAAAGAGACATATCCATTTACTAAAAGCTACACTTAAAAAAGAATTAAGTAGTGACGATCAGGTGAGTCTAAACTTTAAACCCATTGATATATTCTACACCACCCGAAATGTAAATAACTGGCTCACTACTCTAATTTGTGGAACTTATTCTACCGACTTCACATGTCGTCAGCTAAGTGTGGGGAAGTCTAACCCCACTTAACGTTAAATTAGGGGTTCGGGTTAGTGCATAACTCGTTAATAAACATGCATAATAAATTAGGGTAAAAGTCGCATTTTCAAAAATTATCAAACAGTTTAGAAAAGCAACCGTTTTTGAAGAAAAAAAAACATGTGTGATAAAACAAGAAGGAATGAACGATGAGGTGCACCATCTATCATCCTGCAATTTTATGGTATCTTTAACTACTTTCTACACTAATCACCCTCATGAATTTATAATTATAGTCTGATTTCATGCAAATGAGGGCATTGCATGATCTTAAGTGTGGGGAAGGGTTATAAATTCTCTCGGGTTTACACTTGGTTTTATTTGCCAAATTTTGTGAAAATTTGAAAAATTTTTAACTAAATTAAGTCAAAATCATGTTTATACATATTTATGAACGATGAAAACTAGGTGTTAATACCGAAATTATCGTTACCTCGGAAAGGACATAAATTGAGAAACAACCCAAAACGCTTGAATTCATTTAAAATGGAATAAAGGAGAATAAAAAGGCAAAGAAAAAACTAAGTGTGGGGAGAATGTACCTAGTTATTCAATTAAAAACTATCTAGCACATGTTTTCGTAAAGTTATTGCAGGTGCTTTTGTTTTGGACTAAATTAACTATTTTACCCGATGAAAGAAAAGAAAAGATGGATCTACACGATGAATCAATTCCATCATTAAAAGGAAGTAAAGTCTTCCGAAAAAGACACGCACTTCTTGATTTAGGTCAAGAAGTTGTCGTCCAGACCAGCTGTAGGTTGACGAAAAATCTAGAAAAGTCATCACTAAAATCAGCAGGAAATCCACGGACCTCAGCATCAAATAGGGTCGCCAAGTGGTCAGATTTATCCTAACCATGAGAAGGATTTATCTCGTACAATGGGGGGACACCGTGCAAATTAGCTTGATAAGACTAATGAATCAGATCCCCAGAAAGGATAATCTCCTTAAAGATTAAAAATCAGCTTTTAAGACTGATATTACTCAATCCTTGAGATTGACCTTAAAGATTGAGAATTCAAACTCATGGAATTCAATGATATCTAAACTCGAGCTTGAACGAGAAAATATTTTGATCAAAATTATAAACCGATTTGTTTTCTGAAAACCCATTTTCAATGCGTTCATTACCATTGAATGTAAAATCCTAGGAATTCACCTGGAATTCATTAGGTCACCTGAACCAAATCGGGTGTCAACCGTAAGAACGGTGGTTGCATAGCATGGTCAAAGACAAGACCTTGTGCCAGACCGAAAAATCATAGGATGATCTTTACTATTGCTCCTACAAAGGATAGTAATAGCATCCGACATGTTTATAGACCATAATCAAAAGCATGTCACGGGACATTGCCTTAACAGTTGCTTGTTCATCGCTTTCCTTTACAACCGGACGGTAGTTTGCCAAAAGGTAATATACGGGACAAGTAAACTGGACGTGTTGCTTTCCTAATACAAGGTTAGCAAGTGGGTAACACAAAACCACAAGTGTTGAGCTAAAATTTTCAAATCTGAAACCCACACAACCCACAAAAATATTTTGCAAACACCGGTGAAGGGTTATTCCGGAAAACTTATCTAGGGTAAAAGCTAGATTGAATTTTCAAAAGATCAAATATTTTCATAAAGATCCAATTTCCTTACGGATCTACATTTTCATAGTCATGTGGGACTGTAAACCGCCTTTCAAATGTGCACTTTGCTTTGGAAACCGAAAGTAAATCGGCTATTTGATTGCAAGTGTCGTTGACCTAAACCCGAGGCAACTGTGGATGACACACCCACCTTTAACCATGGTTCTATCGTTACTATCATTGTTTATGAAGGTATTTCGTATGCCCGAGAGACGTATTAAATTAATGTGGCTAATGTGTTATGATCCAAGTCGGGTCATACCCAATAACAAACTTACCGACACCTTATTCGTATTTTATTTTAACGATTGGTTCATTGATCAAATACGCGACACTTGAAATTTAAGAAAAATGGTTTTCTTAATAATATTACTTGATGTGTATATAAATTATGGTATAATTTATATAACAAGAATTTAATTATTTATAGGTTAAATAATTAATAAAGTTAAGTTGCATTTTATAAAAATGGTTTTATAAAATAATGTAAACATAACTTATAATATGGATTTAATTATTTATAGGTTAAATAATTCATTAAAGTTATGTTACATTTTGCAAAGTTGGTTT
Organism: Rutidosis leptorrhynchoides; assembly: GCF_046630445.1. Classification (NCBI taxonomy): domain Eukaryota; kingdom Viridiplantae; phylum Streptophyta; class Magnoliopsida; order Asterales; family Asteraceae; genus Rutidosis; species Rutidosis leptorrhynchoides. The sequence continues at coordinate 97,180,596 of NC_092341.1, read as the reverse complement.
TGTAAAAATACAAATTACAATAATATGCAAGTTTATAAAAATGCATCTTATAAAATCTTGTTTTATAAAAACTAGTTTTATAAAGACTAGTTATATAAAATGTTGATTTATAAAATGAGTTTATAAACAATTGGAAGTGGCATGGGAGTATGGAGTAGGCATGCTCTTTTGACTCATCTTTTAGCTTGTTACTCACATGCTAAGTGCATATTAACCAAGGCATTCAACAAGACCAACTAACACATGCAAATACACATCAATACTTGTAAAAATTCTGCATTTTTTCTCTCCCATTTGGAGCTGGCTGCCGTGGCCTTTTGTAGCACAAAGGGAGTTCAAAATTTGAAGATTGCAAGCCAAATTCAAGTGTTAGTAAATCCTAACCAAAGTACAAGGTGTTGGTGACAAGTTTGGGGTATAACTACTTGAGGTTTCATACTTTTGGAGCTCCATTCATCATCATCATCTTCATCACTCATCAACAAGCTTGGAGTAGGTATAAACTCTTTTCTTGCTTGTAGTTTATAAGTATGTTTCACAACTTGATCCTAATTGGGATTTAACTTTAAATGGTTAAAGTTTAACATGTTCTAAAATGGTAATTACATGCTTCCGCTTTATCTTATTTACTAAATGGTTTTAGAAATAATGGAACTTGTTAAATCCCAACAATGGTATCTAGAGCCGAAGTTGTTGAAATATGCTTCGAGATGGTTTTTGAACTCACCATAACTTTGCATTTTATGTACATGCATGATTGTAAAATGCAAAAATTTATGGTTTTGGGTGGGTGTGAATTTTGGGCCGAATTATAGGAGTCCCAAAATGGGTTTTGGGCTCTTTTATTTGGTTCAAATTTTGGTTGCATGTTGTTCACAATCTTAGCCTTGACCTTGTGTATGGTTGCATGTATGTTTGGTTGATTTAATTCATTCTTATGGTTTGTAATAATATTTATTCAATTGGTTTGTAATAATATTCATTTGGTTATGTAATTTATTTTATATTTGGTGTGTAAAATAGATTAGGTTGTATTTTCATTTTCTAGACAAAATGTATTAGGATATATTTTGTAAAATGATGAAGATGATGAAGACTTGAAGAACACATGAAGAAGCATTTGGATGCAAGATTAAGTGGGAGATTTTAAAATCTCCTACTTTGTGTTATTACCCTTAACCGGTGGCATTTGTTTTCGGCTAAACAAATGTCTACCAAAAATGGCTTGATTGTGAACATATGATTTTGCATGCGTGGTTGTTTTGTATGATTATGTGGATTGTATGTTTGTATGCTACAAGTTAATCACACAAGTTAACAACAAACTAAAATGGCAATTTAAATTGGTTAAAATTGACATTATTAACGACATGCAAAACGTCAATTTAAATGGTTAAATTAAAAACGGCTAAAAGGACATTAATAATCGGTTATTAAGAACATGATAAGGATCATACATATAAAATGGTTTATATCAAAGTAATAAATTGGCTTTATTACATAACATGAAAATGGATTTTTAAATAAACCATACACTAAATGCATGTTGGTGTATGGTGCAAAAGTTTTCTCAAACTAGAATTAACGAAAACTCAAAATCCCTTTCACTAACAAGGTAAACAAGTTTAACGCCATCCTATTGTGTGACACTTAAAAGTATTAGGGAACTCATGATGGGATAAAGGTCACCTAACCGTTATGAGCAAACTAATATGATTAAGGTAAATTTCGCATGCTTGTGGGATAAAGGTCACCTAACCACATGTATGTTAAATTTACAAGTCTATACAAGTAGGACGACTTGATTTGGGAATCATGAACTTAGGGTCACCGAAGCATGAAGAACAAATAGGCGTTGATGGGATAAATATGCCATGCAAAAGGATTGCATGATCCCATACTCTAGAAGTTGCAAATGGATTGCAATTGTCATTTATTGACTACCTAGCTAAATCAAATTGCGGGATAAAGGTCACCTAACCGAAATTTGGTTTACCGTTGGATTCTAGAATTTAATAATTCAATTTGATTTAAAGGGTATTGAATGTTAAATTAAAATCGATACTTAAACGAACTTTGTTAATTTTGTAGATGGCCGCCAATAACAACAACAACATTCCTAACGCACCACTTAACCTAAACCACCTATCATTAAGGTCTCTCTTAGAGAAAGACAAACTCAACCATACAAACTTTATGGATTGGTTTCGCAATCTTCGGATTGTCCTCAAACAAGAGGATAAAATGTATGTGCTTGAGGACCCCATTCCCGATCAACCGGATGAGAATGATGTGGAGGCAATGGCCTCTTACGATAAGTATTGCCACGACTCCCTTCAAGTCTCATGCTTAATGCTTGGGACTATGATACCCGAACTCCAAAAGGATTTCGAACATCATAGTGCATACGACATGATAACGCAATTGAAGGATATGTTCCTTCAACAAGCGCGTGTCGAACGCTTCGAAACGGTTCGAGCGCTACATGCTTGTCGTATGGACGATACCCAATCGGTTTCATCTTATGTACTTAAGATGAAAAGCCTTATCGATCGTGCTAACCGTCTTAACCTAAACATATCTAATGAGTTAGCCACCGATCTTATCCTTAACTCCCTATCAAAAAGGTTTGATCAATTTGTAATTAATTACAATATGAATGGGATGGATAAGAGCATAGGTGAGCTTCACGGTATGCTTAGAACGACGGAAACTAGCATGGGTAAAAGGGCTTTACCCGTGTTAGCAATCGATCAAGGTGGGTCCAAAGGTAAGACCTCTAAGCCAAAGGTGGCTAAGAGAAAAGGACCCGCTTACCAAGGCAAAGGGAAGGGGAAGATGGTTACCCCAACCATCAACAAGGCTAAGAAGCAAAAGGTAGCCGAGAAGGCAAACCCCAAGGAAGACCCATGTTTCGGTTGCGGTGAAATGGGTCATTGGAAACGAAACTGTTCGATCTATCTTAAGGAGTTGAAGGATAAGAGGGATGCAGGGCAAACCTCAGGTAATATATATATGGTATATATAGAGCTTAGTATTACTTCTTCTAATACATGGGTATTAGACACTGGATGTGGAACTCACATTTGCAATTCATTGCAGGGGTTCAAAAGAAGTAGCAAGCAAACGGGAACATCAAGTCTCTACATGGGTAATGGAGCCAAAGTGCAAGTGAAGGCTCAAGGAGACTTTATGTTAAAGCTTCCAAGTGGTTTGGAACTTATTTTGAAAGATGTTTTGTATGCACCCGATTTATGTTGAAACATTATTTCCATTTCCCGTTTGAAACAATGTGGTTTTAATCTTAATTTTGTTAATGATGATATCCATATTTATTTAGATAATGTATTCTATTTCAAGGCTTCGCCTTCAAATGGAATTTATGAATTGGTTCATGATGACGCATCATCGAGCTCTATATACCATACAAGCACCAAGAAACTCAAAAGGGATTTGAGTGATTCCTACTTATGGCATTGTCGCCTTGGTCACATAAACAAGAACCGAATGCATACACTTCAAAGGAATGGACTTTTGAAATCAAATGAAATGGATTCATTTGATGTATGCGAATCTTGTTTACAAGGCAAGATGACTAAAGCACCTTTCAAAGGGACTTATGAAAGGGCTAAAGATTTATTGGGATTAATACATTCGGATGTATGTGGACCCTTTAAACCCATAACTAGGAATGGTGAAAGATACTTTGTTACTTTCATTGATGACTTTAGTCGTTTCGGATATGTCTACTTATTAAGACACAAGGACGAAACGTTTGAAGCATTCAAAGAATATCAAAACGAAGTACAAAATCAACTCAATAGGACAATTAAGGTACTACGTACCGATAGAGGAGGTGAATACCTAAGCGATGCCTTCCAAGATCATCTTAGGAGTTGTGGGATTATCTCACAACTTACTCCACCCGGAACACCCCAACTTAATGGAGTTTCCGAAAGGAGGAACCGAACCCTAATGGATATGGTTCGATCTATGATGGCAAGAAGCTCGTTGCCTCTATCATTTTGGGGTTATTGTCTAAGCTCCGCGGCTCGTATTTTAAATATGGCCCCAACCAAGAAAGTGGAACGAACTCCTCACGAGATGTGGTTTGGTAAACCTCCATCTCTATCATACTTAAAGGTATGGGGATGTGAAGCTTATCCTAAGCGTTACGTCCCTAATAAGTTGAATGCTCGATCCACGAAGTGTATCTTCATAGGATATCCCAAGGATGATATGGGATACTATTTCTATGATCCATCCGAGCAGAATGTATTTATTGCTCGGAAGGCGGAATTCCTTGAAACTAAGTTCCTAATGGAAGGAAATAGTGAAAGGAAGATAGATCTTGAAGAGGTTCAAGATCAAGTAGATGATACACAATTGGTTGACACTAGCACTCAACATGAAAATGTTGATAGTGATCAAATGGATGATCAAAATACACAAGACATTCGTAGATCTGGTAGGATTAGCAATCCTCCTGAGAGATATGGGTTTCTCATAGATGGTTGCTATACGGTTGATTTGGATGAACCAACAAACTACCAAGATGCTTTATCAAGGATTGATAAAGATAAATGGCAGGAAGCCATGAACGCCGAGATGCAATCCATGTATGAAAACCAAGTGTGGGAACTTGTTGAGCAACCTCCTAGCTCTAAGCTAGTTGATTGCAAATGGCTTTTCAAAATGAAAACCGACATACATGGAAACTTGGATACATATAAAGCTATACTTGTTGCAAAAGGTTTCACTCAAACTCAAGGGGTTGATTATGATGAAACTTTCTCGCCTGTGGCAATGCTAAAGTCTATTAGGATATTATTTGCCATTGCTGCTCACTACGACTATGAAATATGGCAAATGGATGTCAAAACCGCTTTCCTAAATGGATATCTTATGGAAGATGTCTATATGGTCCAGCCTGAAGGTTTTGTTGATCCAAAATATCCTAAAAGTGTATGCAAGTTAAAGAAGTCAATCTACGGATTGAAACAAGCATCTAGAATGTGGAATCATCGTTTTAATGAGGAAGCCGAGAAATTTGGCTTCATTAAAAATGGTGATGAAGCTTGTGTATATAAGAAAGCTAGTGGGAGCACTATCATGTTCCTTGTACTATATGTGGATGATATATTATTATTTGGGAATGATATTACCACAATGCAAGGAGTCAAAACTTGGCTAAAGAGTTGCTTCTCCATTAAGGATCTTGGAGATGCACAATACATATTGGGGATAGGGATCTATAGGAATAGATCCAAGAGATTGATAGGTTTAAGTCAAAGTACATACATTGATAAAATCTTGAAAAGGTTCAAGATGGAAAACTCTAAGAGAGGTTTGGTACCTATTCAAAAAGGAACCGTTCTCAGTTCATCTCAGTGTCCTACCACGAAAGATGAACAAGAGAGAATGAAGAAAGTCCCATACGCATCTGCTATTGGGTCTATCATGTATGCAATGATATGTACTAGACCGGATGTGTCATGCGCTCTAAGCTTGACAAGTAGATACCAGAATAACCCAGGAAATAGTCATTGGATTGCTGTTAAAAGCATATTGAAATACCTTAGGAGGACTAAGGATATGTTTCTAATATATGGGTCTGGTGAGGAGGAACTCGCTGTAAAAGGTTACGTGGACGCGAGTTTCCAAACTGATCGAGATGACTCTCGATCACAATCCGGTTATGTCTTCATGTTAAATGGTGGTGCGGTCTCTTGGAAGAGTTCGAAACAGGAAGTTGTTGCGTTATCCACTACAGAGTCGGAGTACATTGCCGCCTCACTGGCAGCTCAGGAAGCTGCATGGATGAAGAAATTCATCGATGACTTAGGAGTGGTCCCTTCCATTCAGGACCCTCTTGAGATCTTTTGTGACAACGAGGGTGCGATTGCTCAAATCAAGGAACCTCGTGCTCATCAAAAGACTCGTCACATTGAGCGGAGATTCAACTACATCAGGGATGAGGTTGAAAAGGGAAAGATATGTATTCACAAAGTTCACACAGATCAAAATATTGCGGATCCACTCACGAAGCTTTTACATGGGCCAAAACATGAGGGACATGTTTGTGCATTAGGGCTTCGATATTCTAGTGATTGGATATGATCTATTTTATGTATTGTACCGGAACGAAATTATTCAAACTCATTAATATAACTATGGTGTTAATTTATTTGAGTTATGTTCCTATTTTGCATATTTCATCCATGAATAAGCAACTATTCTAAATTTCCGTAGTCGATCACATTTGTGGGAACAAGTGTGAGGTTTAGACTATTATGAACTTGGATTGGTATACATTCATAGGTTGAATGTGGGGCAAGGTTGCAACCAAGGTTCATAGATATTTGTGGGAAACAAATATTGGAAGACCCGCTCTCAAGAATTACTGTATAGAGCCTTTGTGGTTGATCACATGTAATCTTGAGTAAAGGCGAATATCATTGTATCCTCTGACCTGAGATACATATTGGGTTCGGATATTCACCAAGTACTGTGCCTTGATTCTTTCCTTCGCTATTCTGAAACATGGTAGTACATAAGGAAGAACTCAGGTATATTACAAAGTGTATATCTAGGACGTATGTAGTCAAGATGGAATTTGTCCCTCTTATTCGTTGAGAGTCAGATGTCTAAGGCCTGAAAAGTTAAATCTATAAGAGAGTGATCACTCTGTATCTCTTGGATTTAACATGACATCTAGGACGAAAGGAAATAATGAAAGATTCACCTAATCATATTCGAGATGGGAACTCGAAAGGGATGATGTTATTGAATGGCACAAAGTCATAACATATTAGGGGTGATGGACGGTGTGTTAGGCTGTATCCATCACTTGCATTAATTTCTTATGTTTCTCGTGCAAGTGGGAGATTGAAGGTATTTCGTATGCCCGAGAGACGTATTAAATTAATGTGGCTAATGTGTTATGATCCAAGTCGGGTCATACCCAATAACAAACTTACCGACACCTTATTCGTATTTGATTTTAACGATTGGTTCATTGATCAAATACGCGACACTTGAAATTTAAGAAAAATGGTTTTCTTAATAATATTACTTGATGTGTATATAAATTATGGTATAATTTATATAACAAGAATTTAATTATTTATAGGTTAAATAATTAATAAAGTTAAGTTGCATTTTATAAAAATGGTTTTATAAAATAATGTAAACATAACTTATAATATGGATTTAATTATTTATAGGTTAAATAATTCATTAAAGTTATGTTACATTTTGCAAAGTTGGTTTTGTAAAAATACAAATTACAATAATATGCAAGTTTATAAAAATGCATCTTATAAAATCTTGTTTTATAAAAACTAGTTTTATAAAGACTAGTTATATAAAATGTTGATTTATAAAATGAGTTTATAAACAATTGGAAGTGGCATGGGAGTATGGAGTAGGCATGCTCTTTTGACTCATCTTTTAGCTTGTTACTCACATGCTAAGTGCATATTAACCAAGGCATTCAACAAGACCAACTAACACATGCAAATACACATCAATACTTGTAAAAATTCTGCATTTTTTCTCTCCCATTTGGAGCTGGCTGCCGTAGCCTTTTGTAGCACAAAGGGAGTTCAAAATTTGAAGATTGCAAGCCAAATTCAAGTGTTAGTAAATCCTAACCAAAGTACAAGGTGTTGGTGACAAGTTTGGGGTATAACTACTTGAGGTTTCATACTTTTGGAGCTCCATTCATCATCATCATCTTCATCACTCATCAACAAGCTTGGAGTAGGTATAAACTCTTTTCTTGCTTGTAGTTTGTAAGTATGTTTCACAACTTGATCCTAATTGGGATTTAACTTTAAATGGTTAAAGTTTAACATGTTCTAAAATGGTAATTACATGCTTCCGCTTTATCTTATTTACTAAGTGGTTTTAGAAATAATGGAACTTGTTAAATCCCAACAGTTTATACCACCATATCAAAATCACTGATGTACAAAGTGTGATGAATAAAAAAGTGATTCATGTATTTTTTTTTATTTCAAGTTCTGTATTGCTTGAGGACAAGCAACGCTCAAGTGTGGGGATATTTGATAAGGCTAAAAATGAACATATATTTCATAGCAATATCCCTCCTAAATAATAGGTTTTCATATGTAATTGTATTATATTTTCATTGTAATTGTTTAAATAAATAAGTGCGAAGACAAAAGGCGAAAACGAAGATTTGAAGACACAAACGTCCAAAAAGCTCAAATGTACAAGATACAATTCAAAAGGTTCAATTTATGGATGAAAAACGTCTAAAAATGACAAGAGTACAAGTTACAAAACGCAAAGTACAAGATATTAAATTGTACGCAAGGACGTTCGAAAATCCGGAACCGGGACATGAGTCAACTCTCAACGCTCGACGCAACGGACTAAAAATTACAAGTCTACTATGCACAAGAATATAATATAATATATAAATAATTATATTAATTATTTATATTTTATATTTATATATAAATTATGTCGACAAGCAAGGTTCCAAAATTTTGTGAGCTGTATTTTCAAACTCCACGACTCGCGGAGTTTGAAGGCCAAAAATTCCACGACTCGCGGAGCTGCCAGATTCCAAAATGCCTATAAAAGGCCACGAGCTTCTGCAGTTTTAAAAATATATATATACATAATAATAATAATACTCCGTAGTATAATATAAATATATATATATATATATATATATATATATATATATATATATATATAGTATAGATTAGTGTTATATTAGATTAGTTTGGGTTATGTAAAAGTTATTTTTACGGGTTTTAAAGTCGGAGCTCTGTCCGTGTGCCACTACGCGATAAATAATCAATGTAAGCTATGATCTCCTTTTTAAATTAATGTCTCGTGCTTAAGTTATTATTATGCTTATTTAATCCGAAGTAATCATGATGTTGGGCTAATTATTAAAATTGGGTAATTGGGCTTTGTACCATAATTGGGGTTTGGACAAAAGAACGACACTTGTGGAAATTAGACTATGGGCTATTAATGGGCTTTATGTTTGTTTAACTAAATGATAGTTTGTTAATTTTAATATAAAGATTTACAATTGGACGTCCCTATAAATAACCATATACACTCGATCGGACACGATGGGCGGGGTATTTATATGTACGAATAATCGTTCATTTAACCGGACACGGGAATGGATTAATAGTCACTAGAATTATTAAAACATGGGTGAAATTATGTACAAGGACACTTGGCATAATTGATAACAAAGTATTAAAACCTTGGGTTACACGCAGTCGATAACCTGGTGTAATTATTAAACAAAGTATTAAAATCTTGTTACAGTTTAAGTCCCCAATTAGTTGGAATATTTGACTTCGGGTATAAGGATAATTTGACGAGGACACTCGCACTTTAAATTTATGACCGATGGACTGTTATGGACAAAAACCAGACGGACATATTAAATAATCCAGGACAAAGGACAATTAACCCATGGGCATAAAACTAAAATCAACACGTCAAACATCATGGTTACGGAAGTTTAAATAAGCATAATATATTTTATTTCATTTTTCCTCGTACTTTTATTTATTGTCATTTTAATTATTGTTATTTATTTTATATTGTTATTTAAATATCGTCATTTACTATACGCTTCGCTTAAAATATAAATCGACAAACCGGTCATTAAACGGTAAACCCCCTTTTATATATTATTATATATAATTATATATATTTTGTACAAATATAGTTGTTTAAAAATATAGTGTCGCAATAAGCCCGCTCCCTGTGGAACGAACCGGACTTACTAAAAACTATACTACTCTACGATTAGGTACACTGCCTATAGTGTTGTAGCAAGGTTTAGGTATATCCCATTTATAAATAAATAATTAAAACTTGTGTAGTTTGTATCACTTTTCGTACTAAAAATATATACTATTTCACGTACCCCTCCGCTACCACATCAGTGTCATTTGTGTACCAAGGGTTATATTAAGTTGTAAACGTAACGTTATGATATTATGTTTTCAGTTAAAACAGAGTTGTAAATGTTATGTATTATTAACGGGATATTGGGACCTAACTTATAAAAAAAAAATGTGCTTCATTTTTGGTAAACGGATTTGGGGTCGTTACACACGATCCGATTAACACCAACCGATTCCTTATTGTAACACCGTATTTTTTTATTCACATCGGAAGTTATTAAACACGTCATATATATATATATATATATATATATATATATATATATATATATATATATATATATATATATATATATATATATATATATATATATATATATATATATATATATATATACATATACATATATACATATGTATACACGTTATATGTGATTATACAAAACACATTGGTGTTACTTGATTACAGACTAGTTATGATATTATTTATACATAAACATCAGAGTTCACTGCTATGTCAAACATAATTTCAAAACCCTGCAACACTCGAACCCACTAGCATGCATCACTTAACTTGCAATGGGAGAACAGTGGGGGAATTAGCACACCGCTAAGTTGAATGGAAATATCTAGATGGACATCACTATAAGCATCAAGAATAGCTTAAGTCACAGGTCACTAATCACAAAATAACAAGAGGACTGCCGGCTTGTACTATCCTTCAACTACCCGCTGATCGGGCTAGAGTCTACCAAGAGTCCTTGCTACTGAGTCACTAGTATAGTCTTCTAGATGCAACATATGTTTCATTCAAAACTATACTACTCAGACAGTAACACTTGGACCCGACACACTGCCACCCGATAGCACAAAGGTAGATAGGATTGACCTCTTACATCAAAGTAACACCATCGACGTTAGCACTAGGTGCACACATAGTCACTTAAAATCAAGTACTGGTCACAAAATCACTACACAGTCTAATCGTAAGTGTGGAACTGGTCACTATACTTGTCACTGTATAACGATATCCATAAGGATAGTCACACTCACGTGATAGCAAAATAACTTGTAGATCTTATTTTGAGCCTTCACCTTTGCTATTATCAAATGAGAACACCAAAATTTCCGTTAATACACTTTTCCAACAATATTTGCAGCTCTAAACAGATAAACACAACAACATAACAAATAGGTCAGAATTACACTTAAACCATTTAACAGCACTGTCACTCGCAGGACCCACCAACTCATTCCCACGAGTGAGGTCTCGTTCGCACGAATGGGTTCTCATTCGCACCGATGAGATGTCAAATCAACAACTGGCCTTCAATATCATTCGTGCAGTTCACAACTCCTTTGTGCGAATGAAAGGGTCATTCCCACGAGCCACATTTGTTTCATATGAGGGTATCACAACAACACCTTCGCACGAGTTACCATTTGGGTCGCACGACCCACCATCTCACTCGCACGAGTGAGATGTCATTCGCACGGACCACTTGACAGAGCATGGATTCTTACATAAATGGTCACTCGTACGAATCACCACTGGCTCGCACGGACGAGGCTTTCGTTCACCTAAACGAAAAGTCGTTCGCCCGAACTCGCAAGAACAACAGCAGGCATGTTTTCAAGCTTTTTGCACCTAAATATCGATTAATTGGCAGTTTTAATCGATTCATTGGTCCACGAATATCATATATCATATATAGAACATGTTTCTAAGCTCAAAACACATTTAAAAACACATTCAATACACGAATCAATCATCAAAACCTTACTTTACAAAAACCCGCTAAAAACGCAATTTAAAATCCATTAAATTCAGAGATGTTTACCTTGTTATAATTATTGAAATCACTTGAATCTGATACACAACATTACAAGCTATGATTTTCATATTTTAAATTAGAGATTAAGGAGCAGAGAGTTGTTCTTAAGGTTTCAAGTTCCAAAATAGGTAAGTTAGGGATCGAGCAATATAATTATACATATACTAATTGAACACCAACTTTTGGTCGTTTCTTGAATATAAAAACGACATCCAACACATAATTTACCTATCCGACCCCTCAGCCATCATCTAAACTACAACTTTACCAGGGGTAAAAACTGTCAAATCATTATTCTATTAAAAAAACTTAACCAAACTTCACCACAATTTTTACCGGGCCGTATCTTCCTGCTCGCTAAACGTTAAATTTTTTCAGCACCACCGTTCAACTCAGAATAATTTCATGAACACAACGCAACTAACTATACGCGAAACGGACACCTTTTTAAAAAATGCTAAACGCACCGACATCTAAAACAGGGTTTAACACATGGGCCGTTTTCGCTTTCATATATACATAACGCTTCACTAACTATGAATATGCAACCCGAAGGCCCCGTCGCAACGCACGGGCCAATCCGAATCTCGTTATATCTAAATTGGGTTTTTTCATGGTGAGGAAACCTAACCCCATTTCACACGGGTATTTACCAATTATCTGAAACACAATGTACTTCATTACGCGATCCTAACGAGGTCTAATTCATATTAGGGAAATATGTTCTGTGACCCTTGTCACAAAAATGCACATTATCCCATACACAAATAATTATAAATCACAACATTATAAAATCACTTATATAGACACAAATGGGTCATTACCACTAGACCCAAGTTGAGGTTGTTACACTTATCCATCTCCGACGACGGCGTCCTTGTGCCGCCACCCTTTCCTTTAGGCTCAACTTTCATGATCTCCTTCATATTTTATGTTACTGTTAGGTGGTGGTTATATCGGTTTCAGGGTGTTAGACACCAGTTTACGTGGGTAGATTTATTTCATGAAATCTGGTGTGGGTCTTCATAATGGTGATGAGGTTCGTGGAGGTGTTTTAGTGGCTTTCGGGTGTAGATCCGGGGATGCCTCGTCTGTATGTTTGTCGTGGTTTGTGGTGGATCGATCGTTTGTGGTGGACTTTGAGTTTGATGGGACATTGTTTGTTGGAGGTGACTGAAGAATTAGGGTCTTAGTTAGGCGTTCTTCGTGAGTATGCTTTGTGTAGTTCGTGTGTTTTTCAGTAGTATCAAATGTCTGTTTTTGTATTGGTTGGGTATGAGATTAATTGTTGCGGTAGTTTAAACTGCAATAGGGTTGGTCATTTGTTGTTTAAGAGGTCGATGGATCTTTCAAGAAGTAGGTTAGACTAGGGTTGCACGTTCGGTCAATTTATTGCTTATGTGGTTTATTTGATTTTCATAAATTTTTTTGAGCACCAATAACCGAATCAAATTTGCCAAAACTAAACCAATCGATCAAACTAATAAATCAGTTTACATGGATCGATTTTGATTAAATCAAATTTAAACTCATAGATGAAGACGTATGTAGTGTGCTTGCTAAATTGGCATACATTTCAACATTGAAGTCTAAGAAAATTCATAATAATCAACAAACGAAGTCAATCTTTAAAAATAGAGTCAAACCAATAAACACATCGGGTTTTTTCATTTTGCCCCTAGTGCATTTTTTTTTTCTTCCAAAAATTTTCATATTTTGCTCACAAGGCCTCAAGATTTTGGCCTAAAGCCTTCATATTTTGTCAAAAAACATCCATATTTTACCCAAAAACATTCAAATTTTGTGAAAAAAATTTGCTATGTTTTTGAAAAAAAACATTTCACACCTTGTGGAAAAATTTTCTGTTTCACCACGGTCTATCTAGATAGGAAAACACATACGCATATGAAGTATGCAACCAACTCAGCTTTATAAACAAATAGTCCGTGCACTTTTTTGTCACAGCGTTATTCGTCTAATATTTACGAAAACAAAGGTCTTAGAACATTTTAATAAATTGTTATTAACATATACGCTAATTAAGAATTTGGTTTTAATTACTCCTTTTTTTTTTCATTCAGAATTATCAATTAATCAAAGGACATTGCAAATTGATGTAATTCTTTAGAAATGCTCACACAAAGATCATTATCGGTGCTCAGTGGTGATTCGAGGATTAGAATTTAATGAGTTCCTGAAACTTTTTCCTAGTAATAATTATGTTTGAAGTAGCTGTTTATCTTCAAAAAATTCTAAACTCGAAAAATATATATGATCCGAGTTAAATTTAGTGGTGTCATATACAATTCAAAGGAAAAACTAATAAGTCAAAAAATATATGAGGTCCTATAGTTAAATTTAGTGGTGGTATATACAATTTACATGGTATTTTCTACGTAAAAATTTTAAACTAGTGGTGTCCCGTGACCCCACGGCTATACCATAAACTCGCACATGTTGGTGCTCGTCCTCAATTCGTTCTCGCTTAATTCTCGAGAACACCGCTGGCAACAGATAGTCCTCGGTTAGTTCCGTGAGTTTTGCCCTCATGTTCGTGATTATCTGAGATGTTTTAAAACGAATGATTTAAACAAATGATTGTACTTTGGGCTTTATAAATTGTACTTCGTTTTAAATTAATTACTCCATCCGTTTCAAAATAATCGTTTACTTTACTATTTTGAATTGTCACAAAAAATTGTCTCTTACTTTAAATAACAATTAAGAACTACTTAACTTCTAAATAAACCCTTTTTATAAGGGGGATGATTCTCACACACTGTTTTTTGATCCTCACACACCCTTTTACCCTATTATTAGGGAGGAGTTCAAGTAAATTGGTGTGTGAGGATCAAAAAACAGTGTGTGAGAATCTTCCCCTTTTTTATAATGAGTTAAATTTATTTATAAATAGGCTATATAATTTCTCAAATGTCCCGATGTCACCCATATACCTATTTTCGTCTCATGTCGGCTATATACTTTCAAAAAGCGTACCAATGTCAAATTTCGTTATCGGTTACCTGATGAACCGGTAAAGTTAATTAATTATTTTTTTCATCTTATATGGCTACAATTATGTCATATACTTTCAGTTGTGTTCCGATGTTGGCTATATACTTTTACTTTTTGTTCCGATATATCACCGACGTATCATGACTACTTAGAAGTCACGTCATCAATTGTTTTCGTTACAGTTAAAAAAAGTATAGTGACATATATTGATACAATTTTTTGAAAGTATATAGCAGACATGAAACGAAAATGAGTATATGAGAGATATCGAAAAATTTGAAAAAATATATAGCCTATTTGTAGCTTTAACCCTTTTATAATTGGTAATTTAACATTTAATAGAAAAACAAATTTAATACTCTTTATAATGAATTCATTTCTTAAAATAACTAATACAATCAAGAACATACTAGAAAATTCACAAAAATATTTTAAATTCAACAAAAAATCAACCCGAACAATAAGTCTGAAACGAAAAGAGTATTTAATTATAATTATTATATTGCGTTCCACTTATTTTAAAAATGGTGTCATGAATAATATGTGTTCAGTTCTCATTTGAATCCGGAAAGAAGTTTGAGCAATTGTTGAGGTGACGATTATTTGATAAATAATTGAAGAATTTTTTTTTTTTTTTTTTTTTGTAGAAAGTTAATTTTAGTGATGATTAAGAATGATCTTCGGTTTTCAAATATTGTTGTATATGCAATCAGCAATCTCATAAATGTTGGTCGTATGTTGGTCATTTTTGTTGACGGATAGGTGTAGAGATTCATTCTTAACTTAAAGTTTTTTTCACTCCCTGTTTTGTAACTTTAGCACAAATATATTGTCTCGTTGGTTTATATGTCTCATTTAGTATTTTATCAAATGCCATACATGTCCAATGAATCTTACGTACATATATTTAGTTCTGTATGTTAACTGCACATATTTTATTGAAAAACATTAATAATTAATAATAATAGTATAACTTGGTGATTTTTTTCATGTCAATATGAACCTTCAAGAACAGTATGTGAATAACAATATTGGACATATATTTATATTTATATTTATATATTATATAAAGCACGTATCAATAATCTTATGTGTCACTATTGAATTTAATTACGTCATATGTAATTACCTCATTTAATTATGCCACGTGTAATCACTATATTTTTCTCTAGAATAAACTTACCATATTATTCTCTACATCAGATTTTTTCTAGAATATACTTATCATATTTTTCTCTAGAATAAACTTATCATATTTTTTTCTATAATAAACTTATTAAAATTTTTTAAATAAATTTCTCTTTTAATATACAATATAAAAACTTACCAATGGATTATCATATTTTACTTTAATTTTGTTTTTTTACAACCGTATTGAACAACCAATGTATGCTTATAGATCAAAAGTAGTGATGGCAAAAGAGATGTTTGAATCGGGTCGAGTCGAACCTTACAATCTTTAAATGTTGGTCGTAACAGTCAGGTTCACAGCAAACACTTCTTGTCTAACGTAAGGGCTCATAAAACTCAATGTCTTTATCTGCAAGGATCTATACCCTAATACGTAATCCGTTACTGTTATATATTCAACAGATGCAAAAACGTTTATTTATAACTTTCTTCCAACGAACGGGCTCATAAAACTAGTATGTATGTATATATATATATATATATATATATATATATATATATATATATATATATATATATATATATATATATATATATATATATATATATCCTCTAGCTGATTGACATAGCGACTCGCTTAAGAGACTAGCCACCCAACTCTACGACTATGTATTTTCTTTCAAAATTCCTTCGCTCGGGTACCAACGGATTAAACGCCTGATTGATAACCATTAAAGTTACAACTAGTAGGTATTTAACTTGAGTATAGTTTGATTATTTCTTTGTACAAGATTAATGTTTTCTATTATATGCCATTTGCTTTCATTTTGTACATTTTTCCTTTCCTAAACATGTGTTTCGGCAGGAACATGTTAGCCCTGTCATTTTTTTGATTTTACATAAAATTACCATATTGATGCATTATATAAGCACTAGTGTGTGGGAAATACTGAAACCATGACTATTGGAGGTATGACTCAAATAAACAGTAAAACATGATGATGATATAATGTTATCTTTGGTAACCATGTGAAAGGGACCTACTCAAATCAAAAGAAATAATGCAAGATCAATGTCCATGGTTTTTGTCACATAATAATCATATCAAAGTTTGTTGTTTGTTTTGCCAACCCATTTCAAAAGTTAAAATTCTCATACAAGCGTTGATACATGAGGTACAAATATTGGGTGACTTTTTAAATTAAAAGAATTAACATTGTTGTAATAATTGTTGATGATTGATTGTTGAAATTATAGCTATAAATGGGAATGGCAACACAACACTACAAGTTGACCACTTATTACTCTACATTTTCGGTTCTTTTAGGGGAGTACAATCATTGTACAAATATCGAAATAACCAAGTTTTATGGTACATGTTTAGCTTTCAACTTGTATAGATCAAAAAGTTGTTCATGCAAACAAGCAAATAAAAGGCATGTCACCCACGAGAGTGTCCCCCCCCCCCCCCCCCCCCCCCCCCCCCCCCCCCCAAAAAAAAAATCCTTAGAAGTCATTGCAAATTATCTACATTCAGAAGTTTTTAAGGGGAATAAAAGGGAAAATAGTTTTTAAGGGAAAATGACATTATTTTAGTAAGATATAGATTCAACTAGTTGTGTAGCCCTCGCTTTGTGCTGGGGGCTTCGTTTTGAATGCGAGTTAAAAAAAAGTCTTGATCTATTTTGTAAAAAAGAATTTTTTTTCAACATCTAACATTGAAGGGTTGTTCCTTTTATGAAAGTTGCTTCTTTTAGCGTTGGTTTTTTTTTTAAAGTTAGTTGATCTATTTTGTTAAAAAGAATGTTTTTTGACATCTTTTAGTAGCATTGAAGGGTTGTTCCTTTTATGAAAGTTGCCTCCTTTATCGTTGAGGAAGAAAAGGAAAAAAAAAAAAGATTAGTTGATTTTTTTGGTAAAAAAAAATTTTTTTCGACATCTTTTGGTAACATTGAAGGGTTGGTTCTTTTATGAGAGTTGCTTCTTTTATCGTCGGAGACCAAAAAAAAAGAAAGTAAAATGACGAAAATATCCCTGGTTAGTATTGATGAATAGTGCTACAGGTCTATTTTGTTAAAAAGAATATTTTTTGACATCTTTTGGTAGCATTGAAGGGTTGTTCCTTTTATGAAAGTTGCCTCCTTTATCGTTGAGGAAGAAAAGAAAAAAAAAAAAAAAAAGTTAGTTGATTTTTTTGGTAAACAAGAATTTTTTCGACATCTTTTGATAACATTGAAGGGTTGGTTCTTTTATGAGAGTTGCTTCTTTTATCGTTAGAGACAAAAAAAAAAGAAGTAAAATGACGTAAATACTCCCGATTATTATTGATGAATAGTGCTACAGATTTTTGTCTATTACATATATATAGATAATTCTTACCAACTGCCACATTTATAACCAATTAGTTTTTTTAGGTGTCATTTGGTTCGGAAATTTGAAATCCCAAAAGATTTGAAATTTCAGAATTTGAAATCCTATCACGTGTTTAGTTTGAGTATTTAAAATCCCGAAATTTATAAAACACAAAGAGTAAAAACTAAGTAAAATGTAAACGTAAACAGTAAAACGTTAAAGTTAACCGTAAAACGTTAATTTAATACTTAAACCATAAAACATAAAACATAAAACGTAAATGTATAACATAAAAATGATACGTAAACATAAAACTAAACGTAAACGTAAAGTAAAACTCAAACATAAAATGTAAAAATTAAAACGTGAAACTTAAAAGGTAAATGTAAAAAGTAAAGCGTAAGACGTAAAACGCACACGTAAAACATAAGATGTAAAACGTAAAGCGTAAGATGTAAAACGCAAACGTAAAACGTAAGACGTAAAACACAAACGTAATTGTAAAAGGTCGACATAAAATGTAAATGCAAACTTAAAACTTAAGACGTAAAACTCGTATAGAAACAAAAATAGTTTAATAGTTTAATTAACTTATATAATCTTTTTGGCAAAAATAAAGACACTCCTATAGAAACAAAGAAGTTTCCTAAAAGAAAACTACTTCAACAAAAGGATACATACGAAAACGAAAGAGGCTTGAACATATAGATGTAAACAACAGAAACGCTATCTAAAATCGAGCCTCAACTAACCAAACCTCAACTTGCTAACATAGTTAGACCGAGAAAACAAACATAGAAAACGAAATGATGACGAAACATACAAAACATAAATTGCGCCAAAATACCTATTAACCACGCTCCGGTATTCTTAAATTGTCGTCGACCGTATTGCGCCGTATATTCTTTCCGAACCTTACCTACTCCAACTTTCTAATTTATCATTAATTATATATTTATCTATAATCTATTATTTCTATTCTATCTTTACAAAGAAATCAAAACTAGATAAACGTAATTATCTAATTTCACAAGTTAGATAATTTATTATATAGTCATATAAAAATCTAAAATGATAATGTTATCATTAAGCTAATTACCCTTTAATTTTCATAATGATGATGTCATAATTATATAATAATTTAATTAAAATAATAATACGAAATCTATTATATCTCCTAAATTGTAATTTTAATTTTCTAAAAAAAATTAAAAGACATTTATTATTACTAATTATTATTATTATTATTATAAATATAAATACTCAACTTTGAGCGAACTTTATTATTATTATTTACTTTTAATATAATAATTATACTAATAATTATTATATTAATAATATTCAAATATGAATTCTTTTTACGAAATTAATTGCGTTACATATGTATGTGAAAATACATGTCTCTATATATTTTTAAAACAACGATAAGTTTCTTAGTCAAACGGGTCATTAAAGTAAATGACTTTATCATTTACATTCACTTAATACCTAAAACATGTCATTAAATTATTTATCTCGTTTAAACAGGCCCTCGATTTCACGGGTCATTTCACTAGTTTAATACTATAACCTCACCATCGATTTGTATAATTATGTCATGTTTTTCTATGTTCTATTAAAAATACAATAAATTTTATTTTATGTTTTTTACTGAATATTAATCCGTAAATTATTAACTAATTATTAATCTTAATTATATAGTAAACTAGATGACAATGCCCGTGCGTTGCACTTCTGGTTCTACGTTTTAATGTTCGGAAATAAACACGTATAACACTCGATAAAACAAAGATTTGAGTTAATAAAGTTTAGACCACAATGAGTTTTTATGTTTTTCTTTTGAAAGTAAACAATTTATTTCCTATATTCATATAACATTACGTATACAAAAAGATTATACATATTAGATGCAATGATGTTTAACCCTTCACCGTTCAACTATATTTCATACATGCGCACAATTAAATTAAATACCAACAAATGCTTATTGTATGAATTAAGATATAGATTGTGAATACCACACAACCAAAAGCTTGCAAATATAAAATACAACCGACTCTAATGTGATTCTAATGAACACCAATAGCTACAATCAGAAACGTTAGATTATCACTCTTCGTACCGACATGTGCATCACTATGGAATGAGCCCATTGGAGTAATATGCATTGTCGTTACAGGAACCGACATATAACCTCTATATTCTTCATCACTCTCCTTATAATATCCTAAAAGGACTTATATTCACTTTTAATTTTAAACATGGCATTTTTAGTGTTACGTTTATTAAATGGCTAGAATGAAAACTTACATGAAATAATTAAGACAATGATGAAGTATTTCGGTTATTTTTAATTAATGAAGTTTACAGTTTAATTAATAATAGATATTAATTTTACATTTAAGCCCTTTAAGTTATGATGGTTGAATATATATATATATATATATATATATATATATATATATATATATATATATATATATATATATATTCTACTATAATTCATGATATGATAAATCTTATTTACCAATAAAAACTCAATCTTGATATAGTTAAGATAGATACTCAAGTTATATTACATTTTTAACATTATTCATCACGTTCTAAAATATAATCATAAATATAAATTAATAATAATAATAATAATAATAATAATAATAATAATAATAATAATAATAATAATAATAATAATAATAATAATAATAATATTATTATTATTATTATTATTATTATTATTATTATTATTATTATTATTATTATTATTATTATTATTATTATTATTATTATTATTCTAGTATAAGTCATAATTAACATCCAAAACTCAAATTTAGTATACACAAAGTTAAATTGTTTGTTATTCTCATTCATTACATTCTAAACAATGTCTCAAAGTGTAACTTCCAATTACTTTTAGAGCAATTTTTTTTAACGTCAAAATATATTAAACAAAACCTGCTAGCAAGCAGCTAGAAACGGGCAAATAAACCAAACATTACAATGGATTCATAAGCCACATATTGTGGCTCAGTTTTAGTTTACTTCCATGTTTTACCCAACGAAAAGAAAAATTACAAATATTATCAAATAGGCAATCATTCCTCGGACGGGTACCACCAAACAAGAATTCGTTCCTATAAAATACACCATAGCATAGCCCCTACAATCGCTTCTAGATTCACCTTCTTTGCTGTAGCTGCGGACCACCCTTTAAACAAGAGAAACCACTCGTTCCACGATTCAAAAGTAGGCATATTGCAGTTAGTCCACACTTGAATTTTGGACCATAACTGATTAGCAATCGTACGCAAAAAAATACGTGATCACTAGATTCCACATTATAACCGCAAGTAGGGCAGGATATAGACATGATTTCTAACCCTTTCATCGATAAATTTAATTGAGTCGGGAGACTATTTAACGCAAGCCTCCATAAAAAAATGTTAACTTTGCGCAGAATAATATTGGACCAATTAAAGTTTAAGTGTAAAGAAGGCAAGATCCTCTCGTCAATGTACTCCCTCATGACGTTAACTGAAAAGCCATTATTCATGTCAAGAACAAATGAACATCCATCTGCAAATTACGAAACTTGAACATGTTGCAAAAGACTACATAGTTCACTAAGCTCGGCATGATGTCTACTTGATAACTCGACCCTATTCCAATGCCAATTCCACACTCCATTTACAAACCGATCGCTAACCAACCAGTTACCATCCTCATCAATACGGAATAATCTATTAAATATTCTTTCCAAAGTCATATCATCCATCCAAACATCCTTCCAAAACCGAATCGAATGACCATTTCCAAGTTTACGACGTATGACATTCATCGGGGCAACCTGATTATGATCGAGCTTAACTAAAGTATTTGCAATACCAGTCCAAATTCCTCCTACTAGTTTATCATTTGCTAACAATCCAACATCCATACCGAAAATTTCCTTGACCACCTAGCCCATAAAAGCTTCACGATCATTTAGAAGTCGCCATCTCCATTTAGATAATAACACAAAAATAAATACCTCCAAACTTTCTATGTTAATACCTCCTTTGTGAAATGGGGTAATCACATTATCCCATTTTACACACGACATCTTTTTGTGTTCCTTATCACTTCCCTAAAAAAATCTAGAACGGCAACTTTCAAGATCCTTTAAAACACCTTCCGGAAACTTATATGTTGATAAGAAATAAATTCTCAAACCACCAAGCACCACTTTAGTGAGTGTAAGCCTCCCACCATTGAATAACAAATTTTCTTTTATGACAACCCGGAAATTTCTGACAAAATTTAAACCAAATCTCTACATGATTTCATTTCACTTCAATAAATTCCGACAATTCACGAACACTTATTTGTAAATAATAATACATTAGTATTAATTAATATTATTATTATTAATATAATATTTAACAATATTAACATTATCATTTACAATTATCATTATCAGTATTGTCAAACAACATTATTATTAATATTATTATTATTATTATCAAAATTATTATTCGCTATCATTTTTAATATTATTATTGGTATAAATGATATTAAAAGCATTATTATTCTTATTGTTAAAATTATTATTATTGATATCATTTTATCTTTATTATTATCAAATAATATTATCAATATTATTATTATTAATATTATTATTAATTTTAGAATTATTTTGATATTATTATTATTAATTCTATTATTATTATTAAAAGTATTATTATTTTATTAATATTAATTATTAATATGAAATAAATTAAAAGAATCAGACATGACCTAATTTAGGTAAAGTTGTTAAATTTTTATTTTTTTATTTGATCGTATCTGGATTGCTATCTACTCTTCAAAAAAAAAATTATCTGCTTTTATATTTTTTATTTTGCTGATCTTCATCGTGATTTCTTTTAAATTTTTAATTATTCTTCGGCTCGATTGTGGTCTATGTCGACACTAATCACTAGTTTTAAATTATTGCATAAATCATTCAAAATGCATTCTATATAATAGATACTGCAAATTGGAAATGGGAAACAAAATAAAGACAGAAAAATAAAAGCTCATCGACCTCTGTTCTTAAACTTTTTTGCCAAAAATTGATTTCGAATCGTATTTCAAAATCCATAAATGTAGTAATGTTAGGAATCCTCTAATGAAACTTTCTTCAAAATCTTAGGTTCCAATTCTTT
The DNA here is from genome assembly GCF_046630445.1 of Rutidosis leptorrhynchoides. NCBI lineage: Eukaryota > Viridiplantae > Streptophyta > Magnoliopsida > Asterales > Asteraceae > Rutidosis > Rutidosis leptorrhynchoides. The sequence continues at coordinate 97,157,163 of NC_092341.1, read as the reverse complement.
ATATTGATTACGAATTTTGGAGTCAAAGTTTATAATAAAAAAGTCAATTGATTTGTTCTTGGTAAAATTCGAAGTGATTTTTATGTTCCAAGTTAAATTAATGGTTCAGAAAGTTTATAGGAATGATTTGAAATGAATTTCATGTTGTAAACTTTGGCCAAAACGTTCTTAAAATCAAAAATCAATTTTTTTTTTTAAAAAAAATACCACGACAACAGCAGCAGTTGATTTAATTTTTTTTTGTTTTGTTGTTTGATTTAACTAAACTCGGGTTATTTATAACTTAATTTCAAGTCCTAAATCGATTTTGTAATTCGAAATTATGAATTGAATTTGATCATGGTCGATTGGGTTTTGGAGACGATGGAGAAAAAGGGAAACCAGAAAAGAAGTATTAAATATAATTGGAATGAGATATAATCAGATAAAACGAAACAGATCATTGGTTAAGGGTGTTAGCAGTTTAGCGTGAGGTCGCGGGTTCGAACCCGGTCTGGGGCAATTCTTTTTAGGAAGGCTTTTTAAAGGGTTCGTGAATCAGAGGTCAACTCTACGTTTGTTCAATGCCGTCATATGCATATTTACTACAAACTATCGTATCGTATCGTGAGTTCATCTGCTCCCTTTTTATATATATTTTTGGGCTGAGAATACATGCGCAACTTTTATAACTGTTTTACACGTTAGACACAAGTACTCAAAATTTTTTTCTATATACGTGCTTTGTCATGCTAAATCCCTGCCGTAATATCATTAATTGCTGAGGTATAAGATGCAAGCTTAGTTATTGTGAGTAGCGCTATTGAGAGTAACGTCTCTGTCCATTTGACCGTTGGTCTTTGGATACATAATAATGATTCAACGACACTGACAGTACAAGGTGTCACGGGGTAACTATTGTTTAGTCGCGATATTACAAACAACAACTCTTTCGATTGATATATTTGGTATCAATCAACTTTAAACTAAAATCTTGTGGTCTAATGCTATACTGAACTATTGATTTATGATAAACCTATGAACTCACTCAACCTCGTGTTGACTTTTTAAAGTATGTTTATTCTCAGGTACTTAAATATTGCTTCAACTGTATATCTGCTGCTTTGATGATGATTGCTTGCTATGCTTGGAGTCTTCATTACATATCATATCAATTAAAGACATTTAATGCTCTAAATACAATGTAATCTATTTATCTTTCGCTGCAAAACTCAAAAAAATGTCTCATATAGAGTCGTTCTCGTTTATACAACTTTGATTTGATATAATTAGTCACAAATACCCCAGACTCTATTTAGGGGTATGACAGATTGGTATCATAGCAGTTTGTTGTAGAGAATCAGGATTGCATTTTATGTGTGCCTTATACAATTAGGTACCTTAGCAATGTAGGACTACAACTTTCCTTGACCATAGTACCTTTAATTGTTGCCTTTAATTGTTAAATGCTACACTATACCTTAGAAACTAGGCTTATTAAATTCTTTAATCTTCCTTAGAATGCCAAGCCAATCTAGGAACTCTGCTCACTCTCCTAAGTACTATCCAATTCCGCCACCACATTTAAACGCGACACCATGATTTCTGAAATTCTCAACATTCCTTTATCATCTATCATGATTTTGTGTATTACATATGTATTACATGAAATTTTATCCATGATTCTTGAAATCTCTACTATTCATATTCATTACTTTCAAAATCTTTGCTTTCTCGTTATTTTGATCATTGAATTTTCTTGACGAGTGGCGTCTACGAAACTCTAGAATGGAAGGGTTTGGATTACCGATTTAAAGGATCCTATAGCTCAAGCCCCTAGACCTGAATAGGCCATTACGAATTGAAAGTCTTTAATCAAAAGTTTATCTGATTACATACTTATCAATTCTTATCTCGACACGTCATACTGTAACTATTGCATAAATGGAGTATAGACAAATCATATTTTATCATATCTATCCCAATAGACTTTGTCTAACACTTTTCCTAAATTTCCTCCGTAAATTATGGAAATCTTTTTGCTATATATAAGTATTCGAGGAGACGAATATATCATTCAGTATTCAATACCTATTTCATATCGAAAACCCTATTCCAAATCACATAATATGGATTTCTCACCTGATTCTTCAAGTTCCTCTAGTTCCGAAGACAGCATGACAGGGAGACACCAACCGATCAACTACCGTGATTTCTTCAAAAGATGGGGATGGGTTCATGAAATACTCACCCTATGGAGGAATGAAGAAGGTACTCCATATCACGAGCCGAACTTACCACCTAACGTCGGAGTACTCGATCCGCTTACCGGCGAACCTGTTCGCAACACCGTTTTCACTCTTTTCTCAAGGATTTTCCGCCTTGAAGGTCGTCTCACCGTAGTCAAAGACAGTATTTGTCCTCTACTTCCAAATTCTAATCAGATAGGATTATTAGAAGAAGTTAGAAGACTTCGAACTATATATCAGGAATTGACAAACCTTACGAAAGAATGGGTAGAACTAATTCATAGACTTGAGCGTAAAGTAGAAACCCTGGAGGAAACGGTGCACGATTTGGAAGCTAGGCTCACATCTACTACCCAAGTACCACAAGCAATACCAACAGCAACCGAAACACCACCAGCAGTATCGTCAACATCACCAGCACCGACGACACTACCAGAATCAGCAATAGCCTTGAAATGTCCCGTTCATATTGATTATAAACCTTCCATATTAATTGATTTCGTTGCGAGGTTTTGACCTCTATATGAGACATTTTTCAAAGACTGCATTCGTTTTTAAAACAAACCATAACCTTTATTTTATCGACAAGGTTAACAAGACACCACTTAGATTATCCAGAAATGATAATCTAACAAATATCACACTTACACACTACCAATACATATTGGTTTACGAATATTAATATGTTACAACAAAATAAATCTCGAATGCAGTTTTAAACAATATTATACAAGCATGCTGACACCAAATCGTGTCCATATAATAGCATGCAATAGCGGAAGCTCTTATTAATCACCTGAGAATAAACATGCTTTAAACGTCAACAAAAATGTTGGTGAGTTATAGGTTTAACCTATATTCATCAAATCGTAATAATAGACCACAAGATTTCATATTTCAATATACATCCCATACATAGAGTTAAAAATCATTCATATGGTGAACACCTGGTAACCGACCTTAACAAGATGCATATAGAATATCCCCTATCATTCCGGGACTCCCTTCGGACATGATGAATTCAAAGTACTAAAGCATCCGGTACTTTGGATGGGGCTCGTTGGGCCCAATAGATCTATCTTTAGGATTCACGTCAATTAGGGTGTCTGTTCCCTAATTCTTAGATTACCAGACTAAAAAGGGGCATATTCGGTTTAATAATCCAGCCATAGAATGTAGTTTCATTTACTTGTGTCTATTTTGTAAAACATTTATAAAAACTTCATGTATTCTCATCCCAAAATATTAGATTTTAAAAGTGGGACTATAACTCACTTTCACAGATTTTTACTTCGTCGGGAAGTAAGACTTAGCCACTGGTCGATTCACGAACCTATAACAAATACGTACATATATATCAAATATGTTCAAAATATATTTACAACATTTTTAATACGTTTTGCTGTTTTAAGTTTATCAAGTCAGCTGTCCTCGTTAGTAACCTACAACTAGTTGTCTACAGTTAGATGTACAGAAAATAAAGCAATATATATTATCTTGAATCAATCTACGACCTCGTGTATACAAGCCTCAGGCTAGATCACAACTCAAAGTATATATAATATTTTGGAATCAACCTCAAACCTGTATAGCTAACTCCAACATTACTGCATATAGAGTGTCTATGGTTGTTCCGAAATATATATATAGATGGGTCGATATGATATGTCAAAATATTGTATTCGTGTCTATGGTATCCCAAGATTACATAATATATTAGAATACATGTATAATACAATATGAGTTAGCTAGGATATGATTAATATAGATTTGTTACCAATTTTCACGTAGCTACAACAAGAAAAATTATCCAATCTTGTTTTACCCATAACTTCTTCGTTTTAAATCCGTTTTGAGTGTTTCAAGTTGCTATGATTTCATATTGAACTTAAGTGTATGAATCTAAATAGAAAAAGTATAAGTTTATAGTCAGAAATACAGGTTACAAGTCGTTTTTTTAAAGGTAGTCATTTCAGTCGAAAGAACGACGTCTAGATGACCATTTTGGAAAACATACTTCCACTTTGAGTTTAACCATGATTTTTGGATATAGTTTCATGTTCATAAGAAAAATCATTTTTTCAGAAGAACAAATTTTAAATCAAAGTTTATCATAGTTTTTAATTAACTAACCCAAAATAGCCCGCGGTGTTACTACGACGGCGTATATCCGGTTTTACGGTGTTTTTCGTGTTTCCAGGTTTTAAATCATTAAGTTAGCATATCATATAGATATAGAACATGTGTTTAGTTGATTTTAAAAGTCAAGTTATAAGAATTAAGTTTATTTGTGAACAAGTTTAGAATTAACTAAACTATGTTCTAGTGATTACAAGTTTAAATTTTCGAATAAGATAGTTTTATATGTATGAATCGAATGATGTTATGAACATCATTACTACCTTAATTTTAGTAGATAAACCTACTGGAAATGAGAAAAATAGATCTAGCTTCAAAGGATCCTTGGATGGCTTGAAAGTTCTTGAAGCAGAATCATGACACGAAAACAAGTTCAAGTAAGATTTCTACTCGAGATAAGATTGTTATAGTTATAGAAATTGAATCAAAGTTTGAATATGAGTATTACCTTGTATTAGAAAGATATCTTACTGTAAATAAGAAAGATTTCTTGAGGTTGGATGATCACTTTACAAGATTGAAAGTAAGCTAGCAAAATTTCATTTAATATATATAAACATGGAAAAGTTCGGGTCACTACAAGCCTCAACAGTACAGCCAACATCATCAACACATCAAGCATTATAAGCACCAGCAGTTGCATCAGTATCAGCAATAACATCAGCACCATCAGCTTCATCAACAACAACATCCGCATCACAAGCCTCAACATCACAATCTGTGCCACGAGCATCAACATCATACGCACCATAAATACCAAGGAATACCAGTAACTACAAACGAAGAAGTATTGATTCATAACTACATTAAAGAAATACTCTGCAGAGAATATGTAGTTTTTAAAAGTTTTTGAAGATTATTTATTCTTGTTCCAACCTCAAATCAGATGAGACTAATATGATATTAACTCATTAAATCCATGATTACATCAGAAGGAAAATATATATGTACGTATATTTTCATAAAGACTGTAATTAAAACTCTTTTGTACAAACTGTTAATTGTAAAAATATTTTAACGGGTAGGTAATACCCGAGAAATATTTATATCTCACATTAATATGATACATTGTACATTCTTCAATTCTGATTCTCATGAATTATATTCATTCGTATTCTGTGAAGAATTATCACATTAAACCACCGAAATTATCATTCATTACTTTTGAAATTTACAACATTTCTTCGTCAATCGTTAGATCCGTTGACAGGTTACATCATGCGTTCAACGATCAAATTCAAAATCCTTGAAAACACCTTAGAACTATAACCAACGATTCAGATTCTTTAACCCTAATAATGCTGATGAAGCAGCAAAAGCTGTAGATGGTCTTAATGACCAGAAGCTTGGTAATAAAGAAATGTGTGTTGGAAGCGCTCAAAAGAAAATCTAGAAATGAAAAATAGATTGAGCAAACCATGAAGGAAACTGTGGACAAATCACAAGGATTAAACCTATACCCAAAGAATCTAGATGATTCGATTTATGACGGAAATTACAGAAGACAAATAATCTCCTTACACATTCTAAATCCTTACAGAAGAATTTCTTCATTATCCTTCGATTTTAGAAATTCTAAGATATCATCGTATCCTTCGTTATAAATATTCTCGATATTTCTGAAGATATCTTCATAACGATTCTTGTTCGCAATTAATTATCTCTTTGCGATATCTTTATTATATCATAAAGGAAACTATTTTAGTTTCTATATTCTGTAAAATTCAAGTTTAAATTATGAATGATTTCTGGAAAAGTGTTGGGAATTGAAGCATGAGTTAGTATAATATAATGACGTCAGGCCAACGTAATTATATTACAGTAAGTCATGCTGAGTTTCTAATGGAACGTGATAAAGGTTCACAGATCATACCCTCATCATGAACCATGTTACATAACTGATGTTATGCGAGGCGTATACGAAATAGTTATATTTTTGTTACGAAATACTATTAAATACGATATAATTTTACACAAGTTATTTATTTATAAAGTGGATATACCTAAACCTTGCTACAACACTTATAGGCAGTGTACCTAATCGGACAGTAGTGTAGTTTTTAGTAAGTTCGGTTCGTTCCAGAGGGATACAGTAAACAAGTTTAACGCTATAATTATTTTAAAAACTATATTTGTATAAATATATATATATATATATATATATATATATATATATATATATATATATATATATATATATATATATATATATATATATATATATATAAGTAATATTATTATTATTATAAAAAGGGGGTTTTTACCGTTTAATGACCGGTTTGTCGATTTTACAACTTTAGTCGCAATTAAAACCTAATGTAAAATATTAAATATACAAATGACTTAATTTAAAGCGAAAAGTAAATAACGATAATAAAAGTGCGATAATTTAAAGTGCGATAAATAAAATTACGATAAATAAAATTGAGGTAATTAAAAATACGATAATTAAAAGTGCGATAAGATATAAAATAAAGGAATTATGCTTATTTAAACTTCCGTAATCATGATGTTCGACGTGTTGATTTTAGTTTATTACCATGGGTTAATTGTTCTTTGTCCTGGATTATTCGATATGTCTATACGGTTTTGTCCATAATAGTCCATCAGTCATAAATATAAAGTGCGAGGATCTTCGTCAAATTATCCTTATATCCGAAGTCAAATATTCCAACTAATTGGGGATTCGAACTGTAACAAGGTCTTAATACTTTGTTTAATGAATACACCAAGTTATCGACTGCGTGTAATCCAAGGTTTTACTACTTTGTTAACAATTACACCAATTACCCTTGAATGTAATCCACCCCTATTTTAATGAGTCCATTAACTATTAATCCATTCTCGTGTCCGGTAAAATGAACGATAATTCGTATTTATAGATATCCCGCCCACCGTACCCGATTAAGCGTATGTGGTTATATATAGATACGTCAAATTGTAACCTTTATATTAAATTAACGAGGTATCGTTTAGTTAATATAAAGCCCATTAATAACCCATAGTCCAATTTCCACAAGTGTCATTCTTTTGGTCAAACCCCAATTATGGTACAAAGCCCAATTACCCCATCTTTAATATTTAGCCCAACATCACGATTATTTCGGCTTAAATAAGCATAATAATAACTTAGCTACGAGACCTTAATTTAAAAATGTTGAACATAACTTACAAAGATTAATAATAGCATAGCGTTACACGCACAAAATTTCGACTTACACACTTACAACATTCGCTAACATAACCTTATTATTATTAATCTTAAATTAAAATTAAAATTATAGAATATATATATATATATATATATATATATATATATATATATATATATATATATATATATATATCGAGAGATAGAGAGTGGATAGAAAAAGGTGTATCATTCGTCCGAAAAACTGCGAAATTTATAGATGTGGACAGAGTTTGGGGGCCATTCGATCACATGGCTTTCCCTTGTAATTCCCATGCGATCGCATGGACAGGCTGTCCAGCTCCAAATGGTTCCAAAACGTGGGCTGCTGCGTATTATTTAACATTTATAATATAAAATATATAATATATATAATTAATTATATATTATATTATATTCTTGTACTCCGTTGACTTGTAATTTTAGCTCCGTTGGGTCGCGCGTTGATAGTTGGTTCATGTCCCGGTTCCAGATTTTCGAACGTCCTTGTGTACTATTTAATATCTTGTACTTTGCATTTTACGGCTTGTACTCTTGTAACTTTTAGACGTTTCTCATCAATAAATTGAACCACTTTTATTGTACTTTGTACTTTTTAGCTTTTTGGTCATTTGTGTCTTCAAATCGTCGAATCTGTCTTTTGTCTTCACCTTTTATTATTTAAACGAATATCACTTGTAAATAGAACAATTGCAACTAAAAGCTTGTCTTTCTTGAGGGATAATGCTATGAAATATATGTTAATTTTTAGCATTATCAATAACTCTTTCATCCTATTTAACCTCTAAACATATCAAGAAAATATTTTTCTTGATGATTCGGTCTTTTCCGGATATTCTGGTAATTTGACAAATCAAATAGTGCTATTACCTTTCCTTTCTGCCTTGTATATTATGATCATTCGAAACTCCATACTTACAAATTCTAGAAGATTATTTGCTTTACAAAAGCATGAAGCTCCGACATACAAGGGAAAATATAAAGCCCGACAACAACACATAAATTACAAACCGTGTATATCAATGCGTATAATAATATAAAGACACGGGAGAACTAAAAACACTATAAAATCAAGAGTATATTAGAAGTAAACAGATTCCTCCGGTGGTAAATGAAAAAAAAGAATGACTGTATATATGGTCAATATAATAACAAGTATCAATACGGGATTGAGCATATTAACAAATCTTTTGGAAGTATGAATTGAAGAAGAAATTCTAGAAGTGGTGAAGATAATGAAACGGAAGAAGCTAATTTATAGAGAAATTTCAGACACAGCAATCGAGGCAATTCACCGCATTTAATCAAAGAAATCCTAATTTCCTAAATTACCGGATAATCAAATCTTATAGATTTCGAAGATTTCTTTAATTCCTTGAATTCCTAAAATCAACTTTGACTATGTCAAAAGTTAAGGTGAACATTTAATTTTCTCATTTCAATCTTTTACGATAGCTTCGCTTATACTCTTCCTGTAATCGAATCGTTTCATCCATATTACCCAATGTTGATAAAATTCTAATTTTCAACTCATATTCATCATTCTTGTTGTAAACAATGACGATCTCTATCAAATTTCATGATCGTGATTTTCACGAACTCCTCTCTATTTTGTCTACCCTAATATTGTGGCATAAACGCTCAAGGTTTAAATAAGCTCACTATTATTCATAACACATTTCATGTGTATCGAAATGCTTGTATAACGTCATCATCTCTTTTTGAGAAAACCTAATCAATGACACTCTTGTTAAATCCTTTAGATAACATCCGCATTAATAATAAAATACACTTCATATCGTAAGATTTAAACGCTATAAACAAAACAATATTCTATCCGTTGGAATTCAAGCAAGGCCCCGAGTATACCTGGGAATGTGAAGACCAAATAAAACAAAAATATCCTCACCTGTTTACAAACAACGCCGACTGATGACAACAACTAAATTTTGAGATGAAATTTCTTTTAACGGGTAGGTACTATGACAACCCGGAAATTTCCGACAAAATTTAAACCAAATCTCTACATGATTTCATTTAACTTCAATAAATTCCGACAATTCACGAACACTTATTTGTAAATAATAATACATTAGTATTAATTAATATTATTATTATTATTATTATATTTAACAATATTAACACTATCATTTACATTTATCATTATCAGTATTGTCAAACAATATTATTATTAATATTATTATTATTATTATCAAAATTATTATTAGTCTTCATTTTTAATATTATTATTGGTATTAATGATATTAAAAGCATTATTATTCTTATTGTTAAAATTATTTTTATTGATATCATTTTATCTTTATTATTATTAAATAATATTATCAATATTATTATTATTAATATTATTATTAATTTTAGTATTATTTTGATATTATTATTATTATCAATTCTATTATTATTATTATTAAAAGTATTATTATTTTATTAATATTAATTATTAATATGAAATAAATTAAAAGAATCAGACATGACCTAATTTAGGTAAAGTTGTTAAATTTTTATTTTTTTATTTGATCGTATCTGGATTGATATCTACTTTTCAAATTTTTTATCTGCTTTTATATTTTTTATTTTGCTGATATTCATCGTGATTTCTTTTAAATTTTCAATTATTCTTCTGCTCGATTGTGATCTATGTCGACACTAATCACCAGTTTTAAATTAGTGTATAAATCATTCAAAATGCATTCTATATAATAGATACTGCAAATTGGAATTGGAAAACAAAATAAAGACAGAAAAATAAAAGCTCATCGACCACTGTTCTTAAACTTTTTTGTCAAAAATTGATTTCGAATCGTATTTCAAAATCCATAAATGTGGTAATGTTAGGAATCCTCTAATGAAACTTTCTGCAAAATCTCAGGTTCCAATTCTTTATATTGATTACGAATTTTGAAGTCAAAGTTTATAATAAAAAAGTCAATCGATTTGTTCTTGGTAAAATTCGAAGTGATTTTTATGTTTCAAGTTAAATTAATGCTTCAAAGAGTTTATAGGAATGATTTGAAATGAATTTCATTTTGTAAACTTTGGCCAAAACGTTCTTAAAATCAAAAATCAAAATTTTTTTTTTAAAAAATACCACGACAGCAGCAACAGTTGATTTAATTTTTTTTTGTTTTTGGTTTGTTGTTTGATTTAACTAAACTCAGGTTATTTATAACTTAATTTCAAGTCCTAAATCGATTTTGTAATTCAAAATTATGAATTGAATTTGATCATGGTCGATTGGGTTTTGGAGAAGATGGAGAAAAAGGGAAACCAGAAAAGAAGTATTAAATATAATTGGAATGAGATATAATCAGATAAAACGAAACAGATCATTGGTTAAGGGTGTTAGCGGTTTAGCGTGAGGTCGCGGGTTCGAACCCGGTCTGGGGCAATTATTTTTAGGAAGGCTTTTTAAAGGGTTCGTGAATCGGAGGTCAACTCTACGATTGTTCAATGCCGTCATATGCATATTTACTACAAACTGTCGTATCGTATCGTGAGTTCATCTGCTCCCTTTTTATATATATTTTTGGGCTGAGAATACATGCGCAACTTTTATAACTGTTTTACACGTTAGACACAAGTACTCAAACTTTTATGCTATATACGTGCTTTGTCATGCTAAATTCCTGCCGTAATATTGTTAATTGCTAGGTATAAGATGCAAGCTTAGTTATTGTGAGTAGCGCTATTGAGAGTAACGTCTCTGTCCATTTGACCGTTGGTCTTTGGATACATAATAATGATTCAACGAAACTGACATTACAAGGTGTCACGGGGTAACTATTGTTTAGTCGCGATATTACAAACAGCAACTCTTTCGATTGATATATTTTGTATCAATCAACTTTAAACTGAAATCTTGTGGTCTAATGCTATACTGAACTATTGATTTATGATAAACCTATGAACTCACTCAACCTCGTGTTGACTTTTTAAAGCATGTTTATTCTCAGGTACTTAAATATTGCTTCCGCTGTATATCTGCTGCTTTGACGATGATTGCTTGCTATGCTTGGAGTTTTCATTACATATCATATCAATTAAAGACATTTAATGCTCTAAATACAATGTAATCTATTTATCTTTCGCTGTAAAACTCAATAAAACATCTCATATAGAGTCATTCTCGTTTATACAACTTTGATTTGATATAATTAGTCACAAATGCCCCAGGACCTATTTGGGGGTGTGACAGATTTCCATGATGATAAGTGCTTAACATAGCTGTCAATCAATTGCTTCCAGTTACCAACATATTTAATGTTTAAATCAATCAGTAAACCAAGGTAAATAAAATTTGAACTACCTGGTAAACATCACATACTAGATGCTTTAGAAATTAGCTCATCATTTGACACCCCGACACCATGTAAGAAAGACTTGGACAAGTTTAATTTTAATCCTGAAACTGAGAAAAAATCATTAAAAATGGTAACAATATTTGTCATATCCGCATCACACCATTAAAACAAAACAATGACATCGTCTGCATGCAATAGATGAGTGTTAAGCTCCCCATCTCCCACTTTCGATCTATGGAACAGACCATTTAAAACTCCATTTTTTAGCATTAAATTAAAACCCTCCATTACAATTGTCGAATCTATCTTTTGTCTTCACCTTTTATTATTTAAACGAATATCACTTGTAAATAGAACAGTTACAACTAAAAGCTTGTCTTTCTTGAAGGATAATGCTATGAAATATATGTTCGTTTTTAGCATTATCAAATATTTCCACACTTGAGCATTGCTTGTCCTCAAGCAATATAGAACTTGAATATAAACATACTAGAATCACTTCTTTATTCTTCACACTTTGTACATCAGTGATTTTAATACGACGGTATGAACAATGGTAGTAACGATGTGGTTTATAGTCCCACATGACTATAAAAATTTAGATCCTTTAGGAAATTGGATCTTTATGAAAACATTTGATCTTTTTGAAATTTCAATCTAGCTTTTACTCTAGATTAGTTTTCCTGAATAACCCTTCACCGGTGTTTGCAAAATGTTTTTGTGAGTTTGGTGGGTTTCAGATTTGAAAATTTTAGCTCAAAACTTATGGTTTTGTGTCACCCACTTGCTAACCTTGTATTAGGAAAGCAACACGTCCAGTATACTTGCTCCGTATATTACCTTTCGGTAAACTACCGTCCAGTTGTAAAGGAAAGCGTTGAACAAGCAACTGTTAAGGCAATGTCCTGTGACATGCTTTTGATTATGGTCTATATCGTGTCGGATGCAATTACTATCCTTTGTAGGAGCAATAATAAAGATCACCCTATAGTTTTTCGATCTGGCACAAGGTCCTGTCTTCGACCATGCTATACAACCACCGTTCTTACGATTGACACCCGATTTGGTTCAGGTGACCTAATGAATTCCAGGTGAATTCCTAGGATTTTACGTTCAATGGTAATTAACGCATTAAAAATGGATTTTCAGAAAATAAATCGGTTTGTAATTTGATCAAAATATTTTCTCGTTCAAGTTCGAGTTTAGATATCACCGAATTCCATGAGTTTGTAATTCTCAATCTTTAAAGTCAATCTCAAGGATTGAGTAATATCAGTCTTAAAAGCTGATTTTTGATCTTTAAGGAGATTATCCTTTCTAGGGATTTGATTCATTAGTCTTATAAGCTAATTTGTACGGTGCCCCCCATTGTACAAGACAGATCTTCTCATAGTTAGGATAAGTCTGGCCACTTGGCGACCCTGTTTGATGCTGAGGTCCGTGGATTTCCAGCTGATTTTCGAGAAAACTTTTCAGGTATTTCGTAGACTCTACAACTGGTCTGGACGACAACTTCATGACCTAAATCAAGAAGCGCGTGTCTTTTTCTCTCGAAAGATTTTATTTCCTTTTAAATTCCATTTATATTACAATAAACTGGGTAAAACTGATTAATATCGTCCAAAACAAAAGTATCTTCAATTATTTGTACAAAAATATGTAATATATGTTCTAAATAACTTGGTAAATTTTTCCCACACTTGGCTTTTATTTTCCTTTCTTTGCCTTTTTATTTTCCTCTATTCCATTTTAAATGAATTCTAATATTTTGGGTTGTTTCTCAATTTATGTCCATTCTGAGGTAACAATAATTTTGGTGTTAACACCTAGTTTTATCGTTCATAAATATGTATAAACATAATTTTGAGTTTATTTAGTTGAAAATTTTGAAAATTTTTACTAGAATTGGGTAGTCAGTATATAAGACTAGGGCTGTTCTTTATTATCAGAGAGCACTAGATTCTAATACAACTACTGCGTTATTAGTATTTTTAATGGTAACCAAGTGTTTAAATTTAAAATTTTAAAAATCCGAAAGAATTTAACCCCTTCCCACACTTAAGATCTTGCAATGCCCTCATTTGCAAGAAATCAGTAGCAATTTAAATTATTGAGGGTGATTAGCGTAGAAAAATGATTAAATTTTACCAAAGTTTCCAAACATATTGGCGTTTGTTTGTTGAATGATAAATGGTGAACATCATTTGTTCATTCCGTCTTGTTGTTACATCACATTTATTTTTTGTTTTGTCGTCAAAATTAGTAGCTTTTGCTGAACTTAATGCCAGTCTTTGAAAATGCGCTGTTTTACCCTGTTGTGTACAATTGACAATATACATACATACAAATAATAACATGCATGGTAATATGAAATGGGACTTAACATCCCACTTTCAAATTATAAATACGAAATATTAGTAACAAAATAAAAAAATATTAAAAATTACATAAAAGTATCACAATATTATATGTTTTAAACATAAGTAAATAAAAAAAATAAAAGATAAAAATTACCAACAGGAACCGTATCAATCTGGATAGGGGTTCCAGTTCATGTCGTCAGTCGGGTTCCACGATTGGTTATAGGTGTGCTGATAGGCTTGGTTGGGGTCGTAGAGAGTAAATGGTGGTCACATATCGGGCTGGTGTGGTGGATAGTAAGCAGGTCGAGTTGGTACGTAGTTATTTGGTACCTGATATGATAGCTGGCTAATGATTTGGTGCTGATGATATTGCCATCTATCATGCTGTCGTTGCCTGGAATGCTCGTACACATTCTCGGCGTGCCACTGCTAGTACTGACTATGTCTAGCTTCGTTTGTCATTTCTACCTCATCTATACGCTGGTAAACGTCAGTAACAGCCTCCCTAATGACATCCCTAATGTCATTCGCTTTCTCCATTTCCTCATATGAACCTCTCTCTACCTGTGGATGAGGGCCCTGATATGGTACTGCCTGATTGCGTCTATTCTTTAATACCTTTGCACCCTGATAGACCCGCAATCCTAAAGTCTCAACCTTTCCCCTACACACCATTAGTGGACCCCCTTGTTCCCTATCTACACCTAAATACTCTCCAATGAGAGTAACAAAAATACCTCCTCCTATTATTCCCCCGTCCTGTATTCCTTCCACTATCTTAGACAAATAAAAATGAACACCGTAGGGGATATTAACAAAGCTTCTAGTGTTTCAAATACACTTAAGGTAAAATAAATCGTGTAAGGTCATTTTCTCCTTGTTGTTACCTCTTTGTGTAATCGAATTAGCTAAAAATCTATGTATAATACGAAGCTCTGCTTTGTTAATATCTAAATAGGAGTGTCTTCCTCCCAGCGTAAAAACATTATAATTTGACATACGCCTCCAGACGGCATCCGCGTCAAAATTCCTATCTACCCTTTCACCATGATAAATCAAATTTGTACAATTAGGCAATAGTAATTCAGCGGGAGTGTAAATCTGTAAAGCCCTGTCCATGTCCAGCATGGACATCCTATACATCCTACGGCCAAGTAAAAATCTAATAAAATTCCTATCGTCTAACCTAACTACATCCGTATTAAGTGATATAGTACTCATAAGCTCAACACACCATTCCTTATATACAGGCCTACGAATGGTGAATAAACGTTCGCAATTGGAAAAAGAAGAGTTCCCATACCTTTGGATCAGATGCTGCCTAACTGAGTTAGCTAGTTGGACCCTTTCCAAAGGCTCCCAATCGATTACCCTCGGTACTTCTACATTTTTCGTTACCAGTTTAAATTTGTTACTTTGGTACGTCAGGTAATCTCTCCAGCTTCGATCAAATCTCAAATTGGGATGCAACAGCTCTTCATGAATCATCGGGTATTTTATTATTAGATGAATCGAAAATTGTACGTAGGCATTAACATATTCTTGTTCCGGATCATAATATGGTATGTGTTGATCATTATGATATTGTTGTTCTTGTTGTTGTTCCTGTTCAGGTTCTGGTTCATATTGTGGTTCATATTGCATTTCTGGCTGTGGTTCGTTTTCAGACTGTCTGGATGATGATGCACCTGCAGATTCGGTATATTTCTGCAAAACACATTAAACACAAAATTTGGCATCCAAATATGCATTAGTGTTAGCAAAATAACAACTTGAAACAATTACAATGACATGTTTAATCCATATTAAACTCATGCTCATTTTCATATTTTTATCAATTCTACACTTTTTCAAATAAGCATATATGAAAATGTTTACAAAGTTCATAAGCATTCAACTCAAATAACATGTCAAAATAATCATTACTAGCAATTAAACAAGTTTCAAATGGCATTTATATCAAATTAATCAAGTTCATGGATTTTAGACTTGAAAAGTCCACTTTAATTCTTAAAAATCATGTTTAGGATCAAAGTTTGGATCATTTAGCTACCTAAACATGTTACACTACTTAATTTAGCAATAATTCGTGACAAAAATCGGCCATAACCTGTTTATCTCAAAAAGCCCCAAATTGCTCAAGAACACAAACCATAGATTTCTAAAAATTTTAAAGTTTTTGGCTTCAAATCATGTTAAATAGCATCAATCTAGGTTATACAATCATAATATACTAACAATTTAACTCTAATTACACTAAAAATTAACAAAATTAAATTAGGTAAAAATTAGCTCAAGAACACTAAAATTCAAATTTAAAGAGTTTTTGGGGTGAAATCTTTACCTTCTTGCTTCCCCATCTAAGAAAAGGCATGATTAGAGCAAGAAATTTGATGAATTTTATTTGAAAAATGTGAATTTTTGAGAGTGTTTGGGAGTATTTTCGGGTATGTGTGTGTGTTGAAAATGAGAAGGCAGAACAGCTCGCTGCTCTTTTGTTCCTGACCAGATTTTGACCTCCATGCGATCGCATAGATTTCTAGTACAAACCCCATGCGATCGCATGGGGTTATTTTTTTATTTTTTTTTTATTATTTTTTATTTTTTTATAAAAACCCTTTAACTAATAAAACATAAATTAATAAATTTTAAAATTTTGTTTCTTTTAAGAATGAGGACGTTTCGGATCGTTGTCCTAGTCCGTCTCTCGACAAAATTTTAAAATTTGTCACTTTTTAAGCGTCGTTTTAAAAGCAAAGATTTTTGGTTTTTTTTAAATGTTTTTGGCATACTTTAGATTAATAAGATTAAAAATAATGATAATAAAACTTCTCGTCCAGCCCTCGGGTAAAACAATTTCGGTTTAACGATCTAGTCTTCAACTCACGACGAATTTTAAATATCAAAATTTTAATTTAATGAAATAAAGTAAATTTTTGTTTTTAAATTCACACCAAACTTAAATTTAAAATGCATAAAATTAAAAATTCATATTAATATTATTAATATTTTTATACATTAATTTTACAAACTTTATATTGAAAATATTAATTTTTAAAATATTTGAAAACTTAAATATATTGGTTTTAAAAAATTTACAATAATAATTTAATATTAATTTAAAAACAAGGTAAAATTAAAATAAAAAATCTTTTTGGTCTTTTATCCCACTTTAATCAATCAAATATTATCAAAAATATACGCCCCTCTTTTGGGTAAAGTAATTTTGGCTATATTACCTAGTTTTACTCCTGACGAATTTCTGAAATATTTTGGATTGATTGATTAAAGATATTTATACCTTAAGAATAAACGGTAAATTTCGCAGTGATGTAATAAATTTTTGTATGATATCAATAATTTCTGTTTCGCATACCTAATTTTTTTGAATATCAATTTAATACTTTATAGCGAACGATTCAGCGTTTATTATCAAAAGGTTAAAAGCAATAAATAAAAACAAATAAAAACTGTACATACTTACCTGTGAGAAAGAATTCTCAGACACCTGCTTTAGCCGACTCATAGGAGAGTCGTGTGATTTGGTTTTCCATAGCTACATAAGCGTAATCTCGATTCTTTAATAACTTTTCTTCTAAACATATGAACGGTCCTTCTCTGCATAGAGTAACAAATTCGGTATTTGAATATGTTTGATTGTTTGAACATTTACCTTCGTGTGACCATTTTTCTCATTTATGACATCTTTCAAGGTGTCGTGCTCTTCTTTTTGTTGCGGATTTTGATTTTCCTTTACCAAAATGTGTCTTATGATGATCTTTCCTGAGTTCTTTCCTTACTTCGTCCATTTTTCCTCTTATGAATGATACCAGTTCACTCGGGAAGATGTTATTATTACGTTTAGTAATCATAGCGTGTAGTAGTAGACCATGGTTCAGATCAAAGGAATTCTTCATCTCGTAAAACCTAAAAAAATAAAAATTCAGAATGGAGGGAGAAGACTAGTTCTTTAGGGTCTGCTAGAGAAAGACCATTCGGATTCCATTCTCGAGAACTACACGAAAACAGATTATCTAACTCTAACATAAATACATATTACCCTTAAAAGATTCGAACCTTCCCACACATAGTTAGCTGTGGAGTCGAAATTGTGATTAACTTCATCTTCAACTTCCATTGGATTATCTATGTAATGTTTAACTCTGTGACCATTAACTTTAAATTTAATCCCATTTGAATTTATTAACTATACTGTTCCGTATTGGAAAACTCTTTTGACTATGAATGGTCCAGACCATCTTGATTTCAATTTTCCAGGAAATAGCATGAATCGTGAATTGAAAAGAAGAACTCTGTCTCCTTCCTTAAATTCTTTTGAACTTCTGATTCTTTTATCATGCCATTTCTTTGTTCTTTCCTTATAGATTAACGAATTTTCGTATGCTTCATGTCTTAATTCTTCTAATTCGTTTAGTTGACTTAACCGTAGACGTCCTGCTTCATGCAAATCAAGATTACATGTCTTCAAAGCCCAAAATGCTTTGTGCTCAATTTCTACTGGTAGGTGACATGCTTTTCCGTAAATGAGTCTAAAAGGTGTGGTACCAATTGGAGTTTTGTAGGCTGTTCTAAAAGCCCAGAGTGCATCCTTCAATTTCATGGACCATTCCTTCGGATTTGATCCTACGGTTTTCTCTAGAATACGTTTTAAAGCTCGGTTGGTATTTTCAACTTGTCTACTTGTTTGTGGATGATAAGCGGTTGAGATTTTATGAGTTACTCCATATCTTTTAAGAACTTTCTCAAGTTTATTATTACAAAAAATGAGTACCCCGATCACTTATTAAAGCTTTCGGTGTTCCGAACCTTACAAAAAGACGTTTTAAAAAATTGACTACAACTCGTGCATCGTTAGTTGGGAGAGCTTGTGCTTCTGCCCATTTAGATACATAATCAATGGCAACGAGAATGTAGAGATTATTATGAGATTTTGGAAATGGACCCATAAATTCAATACCCCAAACGTCAAAAACTTCACATACTTGAATGACATTTTGTGGCATTTCATCATGTTGACTTATTTTTTCGGCCCTTTGACAAACATCACAGGATTTACAGAGAAGGTGTGCGTCTTTGAAAATTGTAGGCCAGTAGAATCCGGCGTCGTAGACTTTTCTTGCTGTGAGTTGAGGCCCATAATGCCCTCCTGTTGGTCCTGTGTGACAATGGTTTAAGATTTGACTGGCTTCATCCCCGAATACACATCGGCGTATTATTCCATCGGGACAACTTTTAAACAAATGTGGATCTTCCCAAAAATAGTGTTTTATATCACTAAAGAATTTCTTTCGTTTTTGGTACGACAACCCTTTTTCAAGGAATCCACATACTAAGTAGTTTGCATAGTCTGCAAACCATGGAATTTCACTATAATCTATTTTCAATAGATATTCATCAGGAAAGTTATCTTGTATAGCCGATTCATTTAGAACTTCTAATTCAGGATTTTCAAGACGAGAAAAATGATCAGCGACGAGATTTTCTGCTCCGTTTTGGTCTCGGATTTCAATATCGAACTCTTGTAAGAGTAAGATCCAACGGATTAATCTTGGTTTGGCATCTTGTTTCGAAAATATGTATCTAAGAGCAGAATGGTCGGTATAGACCACCGTTTTAGCTAGAACGAGATATGAACAAAATTTGTCAAAAGCAAAGACAATAGCAAGGAGTTCTTTTTCAGTAGTTGTGTAATTCGTTTGTGCTCCTTGTAACGTCTTACTAGCGTAATAAATAGGTTGAAATTATTTTTCAATCCTTTGTCCTAAAACGGCTCCCATTGCAAAATCACTTGCATCACACATGAGTTCAAATGGTAGATTCCAATTTGGAGTTATCATGATCGGTGCATTAGTGAGTTTTTCTTTAAGAATATTAAAAGATTTGATGCATTCATCCGAAAAGATGAATGGAGCATCCTTTTCTAGGAGTTTATTCATAGGAGTGACAATTTTAGAAAAATCTTTTATGAAATGTCGGTAAAAACCGGCATGCTCTAGAAAACTCCTAACTCCTCTAACATTGGTGGGATGTGGATATTTAGCAATTACATCTACTTTAGCTCTATCCACTTCAATTCCTCCCTTTGAAATTTTATGACCAAGAACGATGCCTTCTTTAACCATGAAATGACATTTCTCCCAATTAAGTACTATATTTGATTGTTCGCATCTAATAAGCATTCGTTCAAGATTAACTAGACATGATTCAAAAGTATCACCGAAGAATGAAAAGTCATCCATGAAAACTTTCATGCATTCTTCTATCATGTCGTGAAAAATAGCCATCATGCACCTTTGAAAGGTTGCAGGGGCGTTGCAAAGTCCAAATGGCATGCGTTTGTAAGCAAAAGTACCATAAGAGCACGTGAATGTGGTTTTCTCTTGGTCCTCGGGTGCTATTGAAATTTGAAAATATCCGAAAAAACCATCAAGAAAACAATAGTAACTATTCCCAGCTAATCTTTCCAATATTTGATCAATGAAAGGTAGAGGAAAATGATCTTTTCTGGTGGCGTCATTTAATTTTCTATAATCAATACAAATACGCCATCCTGTTATAGTCCTAGTAGGAGTAAGCACATTTTTTTCATTTGTGATGACAGTCATGCCACCCTTCTTAGGTACGCATTGAACTGGGCTTACCCATGGACTATCACAAATTGGATAAATTAAACCTGCATCTAGCAGTTTAATAATTTCTTTCTTAACAACATCTTGCATATTAGGATTTAGTCTTCGTTGGCGTTGCACATATGTTTTATGACCTTCTTCCATAAGGATTTTATGTGTGCAATACGAAGGACTTATGCCTTTAATGTCATGAATCTTCCATGCAATAGCTGGTTTATGAGCTTTTAGCACAGAAATGAGTTGAGATTTTTCATTTTCTGTAAGAGAAGACGATATTATTACAGGTAATTCAGATTCATCATGTAAATAAGCGTATTCCAAATGGTTTGGAAGTGGCTTTAACTCTAATGTTGGTGGTTCTTCTATCGATGATTTGTATCGATATCTGTCTTCCTCTTTTAGCAATTGAAGTTCTTCTGTTGTTGGTTCATATTCATTAGCCATAAGTGTAGCTAACATTTCAGCTTCATCAATTGGTTCAGTTCCTTTTCCTAAAGAACATTCTCATGTTCCTTGTAATTCTGGAAATTCTTCTAACAATTCTGCATGTGAATTTATAGTTTGAATATAATAACATGTATCATTTGCAGATTGCGGTTGTTGCATGGCTCTATCAACAGAAAAGGTAACACTCTCGTCCTCTATACTTAGGGTCAATTTCTTACCGAACACGTCTTTTAGTCGTGTTTAAGAATGGTTTTCCTAATATGAGAGGAACTCGAGAATCTTCTTCCATGTCCAGAATAACAAAATCTACTGGAAATACTAAAGTACCAACTTTAACTAGCATGTTCTCCATTATCCCTCTAGGATATTTTACTGATCGATCTGCTAGTTGTATGCTTATTCGTGTTGGTTTCAATTCTCCAAGGTCTAGTTTAGCGTATAATGAATATGGCATTAAATGAACTAAGACTTCCCAGAAAATATGGAATTGTGAAACTTCCTGGATCTGATAATTTTTCTGGTATCTTATTCAACAGCACTGCAGAACAATTAGCATTCATAGTAACAGCCGAGAGTTCTTCCATTTTTTTTCTATTTGTGATTAGATCTTTCAGGAATTTAGCATATCTTGGCATTCCTAAAATCATATCAATGAAAGGAAGATTGACATTTATTTGTTTAAACATATCCAAGAATTTGGATTGCTCGGCTTCAAGTCTTTCTTTTCTCATTTTACTTGGGTAAGGAAGCGGTGGTTGGTATGGTTTAACATAAGGTTTAGCCTTAACTGTGTTATCTTCATTAACCTTTTCAACTACCGGTTTTGTTTCCTTTTCTTGTTCAGATTGTGGTTCTTGTGGAGTAGGAATAGAGTCATCAGAAATTACAGGTATTTCAGGTGGTTTAAGTGTAATACCACTTCTTGTGGTAATGGCTTTAGCTGTTTCATTCCGGGGGTTAGCATTTGTATCGCTAGGTAGACTTCCCGATTTTCTTTCACCTATCAACCTTGCTAGGTTGCTTACTTCTTGTTCCAGATTTTGGATAGAAGCTTGTTGATTTCTGAATGCTTGAGCATTTTGTTCATTGGTTTGTTTCTGAGATGTGAAAAACTGAGTTTGAGATTCAACTAGCTTTGACATCATGTCTTCTAAATTTGGCTTTTTATCATCGGTTTATGGTGGGTTATTTAGAAAAATAGGTCTTTGCTGATTGTAAGTATTATTGGATACTTGTTGATTTCTAGGACCTTGTTGATTGTTGTATGGAACATTTCGGTTATAATTCTGGTTTTGATTGTAGATTGGTCTTGGCGGTTGATAATTATTCTGATAATTATTTTCAGGCCTTTGGTTCATGTATGAAACATTCTCTCTTTGTTCCATTGTTTGTTCAATACTGAGACAATCTTTTGTCAAATGTGATCCTCCACACTGCTCACAACTAATTCGTATAGCGTGAATATCTTTAGTCATCTTTTCCATTCGTCTCTCGAAAGCATCTATCTTGGCGGACATGGAATCAAAGTCATGGCTAGAATCGGCTGTAGCTGCTTTAGATGATCGAATGATATCTTTTTCTTGAAGCCACTCATGTGAGTGGGAAGCAGTGTTATTAAAAATTTTGTAAGCTTCAGTTGCGGTTTTCTTCATAATGGAACCACCAGCTGCTATGTCGATGTATTTTTGTGTAGTGATGTCGCATCCTTGATAGAATATTTGTACTATTTGATAAGTGTCTAACCATGTTGCGGACATCCTCTCAATAACTTTCTAAATCTTGTCCACGCCTCATATAGAGTTTCATTTGGATTTTGCGTGAACGTAACAATTTCTCCTTGAAGTCTCACGGCTTTAGATGCCGGAAAGAATTGTTTAAGAAAATTTTCAACTAAAACATCCCATGTATCAATCGCCCCTTCAGGTAACGATTCTAACCAATCTTTGGCTTCTCCCTTTAAAGTCCAGGGAAATAACATGAGATATATCTGTTCATCCTCCACTTCTCGGATTTTAAATAAAGTACAAATCCTATTAAAGGTACGAAGATGTTCGTTTGGATCTTCCTTCGGCGCACCACTAAATTGGCATTGATTAGTTACCATGTGTAAGATTTGTCCTTTGATTTCATAATCTGGCGCATTAATGTCTGGTTGAGTAATTGCGTGACCTTGGCCAGTGAATTTAGCCCTCATTCGGTCTTCCATACTTAGAGGTTCCAGATTTTCCATGATTGAATTTGTTGAATCTGAATCACTTGAGGATTCTGATTTAATGGTTTCTTCCTCGACAATCTCTGGATGAGTGATTTGTGGTTCAGGAGGAATGATTAGTGGTTCAGGATCTCTGAATTGTCCCTGAATATCCTCCGGATTCTCAATTGTGAAGTCGGGTTCAAAAAATGGATTATCGGAAATTTGAATTGGAGTACTTGGTCGACTAGATGACGATTCTAAAGAAAAATCAACGACGACAATATTGGCTAGATGTCTTGATCGAGTTAAAGGTGGTGAACGTATGAAAGGTGGTGAACGTTTTGCTCGGTGCATTCACTGAATATCTTATTAGTTATAAAAGATAAAAATTATATAAGTTATCAAATTAATAGACTTTTCTGATTTTGCCCACGTTTCGAATAGCCAATAGATGCAGCAGGTAGCCAGGACCCTTTAAATCGGAAGCCCACAACTCGCCACTAACAAATCCAACTATTACTACGAACCAGAAAATTTTGGATGTCTATCAATTTAACCGCTTAAAATAATTTTTTGTTTTGAAATTTTAGAGAAGAAATAGAAAATTCTATGTCCTAAAAACTAGAGCGTCGAGAAATAAGAAAGAAAAAGAGCGCGTCGAAAAACGTCGAAAAATAAAAGGTCGAAAAATTAAGCGTCGAAAAATAATAAAATGCAGCGTCCAAACTTAGAATTCTAAAAACTAAAAATTAAAACTTACGTCTAAAGGTATTAAAGCTTAAAAGGAATTCTATATCCAAAACGGCAATAACTTAAAAAGGCGCTAAAATCTTAAAACGGTGTCGCAAAATTCTAAAGCACCTAAATCTTAACCTAAAGAAAAAGCACTTAAGGGATTTTACGGCAAAGCCTAAAAATCTTGAAATAAAAATAAACTACGGCAAAATACTTGATTAAAACTAAGTACGAACGAAAAATTATAAATTTACGCTTTAACTAATAAAAAGATACAAAATATAAAATAAGCTTAAGGTTATAAAAATACAATTTTATAAAAATATTATTTTTATATTATTTATTTTATAAAAGTATTAAGTTTATAATTTAATAAAACTAATTAAAACTTAAAAATACAAATTTAATTAAAACTTAAACTAATTATTATTAAATTAAACCCTAACTATAATTAATTAATAATAATTATTATTAAATAAAAACCCTAATCGTACAGACTAGGATACCTGGGCTGTCTTTACAACTCATGCGATTTCATGAGTTGTATGTTATATATCCATGCGGTCGCATGACCCTCGGATCCAGTTCAGATGTTGGGCTGCTACAGTGTAGTGGCCCGATTACTTTTTATTTTTTTTATTTTTAATTTATTTATATAAAATAAATAAAAACTTAATTTTTAAAAACTAAAATAGAAATAGAAAAACTTTATAATTTTATATATTTTAAACAAACTCTTAAAAATATATATATTTCGTTTTTCTTTTTATATTTTTGTATTTTTAATATTTAAAACGTATTTTTACAAAAAGAAATTAAAATTTAATAAAAATATTTTTTTAATAGTGTTTTGCTTCGGCGTTCCCCAGCAGCGGCGCCAAAAATACTTGATGTTATGCGAGGCGTATACGAAATAGTTATATTTTTGTTACGAAATACTATTAAATACGATACAATTTTACACAAGTTATTTATTTATTTATAAAGTGGATATACCTAAACCTTGCTACAACACTTATAGGCAGTGTACCTAATCGTACAATAGTGTAGTTTTTAGTAAGTCCGGTTCGTTCCAAAGGGATACAGTAAACAAGTTTAACGCTATAATTATTTTAAAAACTATATTTGTATAAATATATATATATATATATATATATATATATATATATATATATATATATATATATATATATATATATATATAAGTAATAATATTATTATTATTGTAAAAGGGGTTTTTACCGTTTAATGACCGGTTTGTCGATTTTAAAACTTTAGTCGCAATTAAAACCTAATGTAAAATATTAAATATACAAATGACTTAATTTAAAGCGTAAAATAAATAACGATAATAAAAGTGCGATAATTTAAAGTGCGATAAATAAAATTATGATAAATAAAATTGCGGTAATTAAAAAGTACGATAATTAAAAGTGCGATAAGATATAAAATAAAGGAATTATGCTTATTTAAACTTCCGTAATCATGATGTTCGACATGTTGATTTTAGTTTATTACCATGGGTTAATTGTCCTTTGTCCTGGATTATTCGATATGTCCATACGGTTTTGTCCATAATAGTCCATCAGTCATAAATATAAAGTGCGAGGATCTTCGTCAAATTATCCTTATACCCGAAGTCAAATATTCCAACAAATTGGGGATTCGAACTGTAACAAGGTCTTAATACTTTGTTTAATGAATACACCAGGTTATCGACTGCGTGTAATCCAAGGTTTTACTACTTTGTTAAAAATTAAACCAATTACCCTTGAATGTAATCCACCCATGTTTTAATGAGTCCATTAACTATTAATCCATTCCCGTGTCCGGTAAAATAAACGATAATTCGTATTTATAGATATACCGCCCACCGTACCCGATTAAGCGTATGTGGTTATATATAGATACGTCAAATTGTAACCTTTATATTAAATTAACGAGGTATCGTTTAGTTAATATAAAGCCCATTAATAGCCCATAGTCCAATTTCCACAAGTGTCGTTATTTTGGTCAAACCCCAATTATGGTACAAAGCCCAATTACCCCGTCTTTAATATTTAGCCCAACATCACAATTATTTCGGCTTAAATAAGCATAATAATAACTTAGCTACGAGACATTAATTTAAAAAGGTTGAACATAACTTACAATGATTAATAATAGCGTAGCGTTTCACGGACAGAATTTTGACTTACACACATACAACATTCGCTTACATAACCTTATTATTATTAATCTTAAATTAAAATTAAAATTATAAAATATATATATATATATATATATATATATATATATATATATATATATATATATATATATATATATATATATATATATATATATCGAGAGATAGAGAGTGGATAGAGAGTGGATAGAAAAAGGTGTATCATTCGTCCGAAAAACTGCGAAATTTGTAGATGTGGCCAGAGTTTGGGGGCCATGTGATCGCATGGCTTTCCCTTGTAATTCCCATGCGATCGCATGGACAGGCTGTCCAGCTCCAAATGGTTCCAAAACGTGGGCTGCTGCGTATTATTTAATATTTATAATATAAAATATATAATATATATATAATTAATTATATATTATATTATATTCTTGTACTCCGTTGACTTGTAATTTTAACTCCGTTGCGTCGCGCGTTGATAGTTGGTTCATGTACCGGTTCCGGATTTTCAAACGTCCTTGCGTACTATTTAATATCTTGTACTTTGCGTTTTGCGGCTTGTACTCTTGTAACTTTTAGACGTTTCTCATCAATAAATTGAACCACTTTGATTGTATTTTGTACTTTTTAGCTTTTTGGTCGTTTGCGTCTTCAAATCGTCGAATCTGTCTTTTGTCTTCACCTTTTATTATTTAAACGAATATCACTTGTAAATAGAACAATTGCAACTAAAAGCTTGTCTTTCTTGAGGGATAATGCTATGAAATATATGTTCGTTTTTAGCATTATCAATAACTCTTTCATTCTATTTAACCTCTAAACATATCAAGAAAATATTTTTCTTGATGAATCGGTCTTTTCCGGATATTCTGGTAATTTGAAAAATCAAATCGTGTTATTACCTTTCCTTTCTGCCTTGTATATTATGATCATTCGAAACTCCATACCTACGAATTCTGGAACATTATTTGCTTTACAAAAGCATGAAGCTTCGACATACAAGGGAAAATATAAAGCCCGACAACAACACATAAATTACAAACCGTGTATATCAATGCGTACAGCAATATAAAGATACGGAAGAACTAAAAACACTATAAAACCAAGAGCATAGTAAAAGTAAACAGATTCCTCTGGTGGTAAATGAAAAAGAAGAATGATTGTATATATGGTCAATATAATAACAAATATCAATACGGGATTGAGCATATTAACAAATCTTTTGGAAGTATGAATTGAAGAAGAAATTCTAGAAGTGGTGAAGATAATGAAACGGAAGAAGCTAATTTATAGCGAAATTTCAGACACAGCAATCGAGGCAATTCACAGTATTTAATCAAAGAAATCCTAATTTTCAAAATTACCGGAGAATCAAATCTTATAGATTTCGAAGATTTCTTTAATTCCTTGAATTCCAGAAATCAACTTTAACTATGTCAAAAGTTAAGGTGAACATTTAATTTTCTCATTTCAATCTTTTACGATAGCTTCACTTATACTCTTCCTGTAATCGAATCATTTCATCCATATTACCCAATGTTGATAAAACTCTAATTTTCAACTCATATTCATCATTCTTGTTGTAAACAATGACGATCTCTATCAAATTTCATGACCGTGATTTTCACGAACTCCTCTCTATTTTGTCTACCCTAATATTGTGGCATAAACGCTCAAGGTTTAAATAAGCTCACTATTATTCATAACACATTTCATGTGTATCGAAATGCTTGTATAACGTCATCATCTCTTTCTGAGAAAACCTAATCAATGACACTCTTGTTAAATCCTTTAGATAACATCAGCATTAATAATAAAATACACTTCGTATCGTAAGATTTAAACGCTATAAACAAAACAATATTCTATCCGTTGGAATTCACGCAAGGCCCCGAGTATACCTGGGAATGTGAAGACCAAATAAAACGAAAATATCCTCACCTGTTTACAAACAACGCCGACTGATGACAACAACTAAATTTCGGGACGAAATTTCTTTTAACGGGTACGTACTATGACAACCCGAAAATTTCCGACAAAATTTAAATCAAATCTCTACATGATTTCATTTAACTTCAATAAATTCCGACAATTCACGAACACTTATTTGTAAATAATAATACATTAGTATTAATTAATATTATTATTATTAATATAATATTTAACAATATTAACATTATCATTTACAATTATCATTATCAGTATTGTCAAACAATATTATTATTAATATTATTATTATTATTATCAAAATTATTATTAGTCTTCATTTTTAATATTATTATTGGTATTAATGATATTAAAAGCATTATTATTCTTATTGTTAAAATTATTATTATTGATATCATTTTATCTTTATTATTATCAAATAATATTATCAATATTATTATTATTAATATTATTATTAATTTTAGTATTATTTTGATATTATTATTATTATTATTAATTCTATTATTATTATTATTAAAAGTATTATTATTTTATTAATATTAATTATTAATATGAAATAAATTAAAAGAATCAGACATGACCTAATTTAGGTAAAGTTGCTAAATTTTTATTTTTTTTATTTGATCGTATCTGGATTGATATCTACTTTTCAAATTTTTTTTATCTGCTTTTATATTTTTTATTTTGCTGATCTTCATCGTGATTTCTTTAAATTTTTAATTATTCTTCTGCTCGATTGTGATCTATGTCGACACTAATCACCAGTTTTAAATTAGTGCATAAATCATTCAAAATGCATTCTATATAATAGATACTGCAAATTGGAAATGGAAAACAAAATAAAGATAGAAAAATAAAAGCTCATCGACCTCCGTTCTTAAACTTTTTTTTGCCAAAAATCGATTTCGAATCGTATTTTAAAATCCATAAATGTAGTAATGTTAGGAATCCTCTAATGAAACTTTCTGCAAAATCTCAGGTTCCAATTCTTTATATTGGTTACGAATTTTGGAGTCAAAGTTTATAATAAAAAAGTCAATCGATTTGTTCTTGGTAAAATTCGAAGTGATTTTTATGTTTCAAGTTAAATTAATGGTTCAGAGAGTTTATAGGAATAATTTGAAATGAATTTCATGTTGTAAACTTTGGCCAAAACGTTCTTAAAATCAAAAATAAATTTTTTTTTTTAAAAAAAAATACCACGACAGCAGCAGCAGTTGATTTTTTTTTTTTTTGTTTTGTTTTGTTTTGTTGTTTGATTTAACTAAACTCAGGTTATTTATAACTTAATTTCAAGTCCTAAATCGATTTTGTAATTCGAAATTATGAATTGAATTTGATCATGGTCGATTGGGTTTTGGAGAAGATGGAGAAAAAGGGAAACCAGAAAAGAAGTATTAAATATAATTGGAATGAGATATAATCAGATAAAACGAAACAGATCATTGGTTAAGGGTGTTAGCGGTTTAGCGTGAGGTCGCGGGTTCGAACCCGGCCTGGGCAATTCTTTTTAGGAATACTTTTTAAAGGGTTCGTGAATCGGAGGTCAACTCTACGTTTGTTCAATGCCGTCATATGCATATATACTACAAATTATCGTATCGTATCGTGAGTTCATCTGCTCCCTTTTTATATATATTTTTGGGCTGAGAATACATGCGCAACTTTTATAACTGTTTTACACGTTAGACACAAGTACTCAAACTTTTATGCTATATACGTGCTTTGTCATGCTAAATCCCTGCCGTAATATCGTTAATTGCTAGGTATAAGATGCAAGCTTAGTTATTGTGAGTATCGCTATTGAGAGTAACGTCTCTGTCCATTTGACCGTTGATCTTTGGATACATAATAATGATTCAACGACACTGACATTACAAGGTGTCACGGGGTAACTATTGTTTAGTCGCGATATTACAAACAGCAACTCTTTCGATTGATATATTTGGTATCAATCAACTTTAAACTGAAATCTTGTGGTCTAATGCTATACTGAACTATTGATTTATGATAAACCTACGAACTCACTCAACCTCGTGTTGACTTTTTAAAGCATGTTTATTCTCAGGTACTTAAATATTGCTTCCGCTGTATATCTGCTGCTTTGATGATGATTGCTTGCTATGCTTGGAGTCTTCATTACATATCATATCAATCAAAGACATTTAATGCTCTAAATACAATGTAATATATTTATCTTCTGCTGTAAAACTCAATAAAACATCACATATAGAGTCGTTCTCGTTTATACAACTTTGATTTGATATAATTAGTCACAAATACCACAGCTCCTATTTGGAGGTGTGACAGATTTCCATGATGATAAGTGCTTAACATAGATCAATTGCTTCCAGTTACCAACATATTTAATGTTTAAATCAATCAGTAAACCAAGGTAAATAAATTTTGAACTACCTGGTAAACATCCCATACTAGATGCTTTAGAAATCAGCTCATCATTTGACACCCCGACACCATGTAAGAAAGACTTGGACAAGTTTAATTTTAATCCTGAAACTGAGAAAAAATCATTAAAAATGGTAACAATATTTGTCATATCCGCATCACACCATTAAAACAAAACAATGACATCGTCTGCATGCAATAGATGAGTGTTAAGCTCCCCATCTTCCACTTTCGATCTATGGAACAGACCATTTAAAACTCTATTTTTTAGCATTAAATTAAAACCCTCCATTACAATTATAAAAAGAAACGGACTCAAAAGATCCCCTTGTCTCAACTCACGATTAATGAAAAATTCATTCGTAGGACTCCCATTAATAATAACTGAAGAATGAGCATTGCGCAAACACATTTCAATCCACGAGCACCATTTGGGACCGAAACCTAATATACGCAGCATGTACAAAAGAAACTCTCAATTCACCATTTAGAGCAACTCTTAATTAATATTGTTAATTGTAACGTCGATGAAGGATATGAAAAATGAAATTTAAGTGTTAAATGGTTCATTTCAAGTAAAGTTACTATTTAATATGTGTAAGTCATAATCTATAATGAAAAATCAAGAGTTAAGTTATTAGTAGATGTATATACATTTAATAATTTTAATATTATTATATTCATAAATAATTCATATATTTTTTATTTTACTATTTTATTGTTTTATTTAACTATATTTATTACACAATACTTAATTTTTTAGGGAGTTGAGTATTCATAAATGTATACATATTTAATAATTTAATAATTTTTATATTCATAAATAATTCATATATTATTTATTTTACTATTTAATTTTATTTAGTTAATCCTATTTATTATACGATACTTAACTTTCTAGGATTCAATTTTATATATAGAATATAGATTATTAGTTACAATATTAGTTACTAATATTTGCAGAGTCTAAAATTATAAACTAGTATAATCATAATTATTATATTTTAACGACCTAAAATTGAGTCGAACTCGATCTTGTATGATGTCAAATGAGCAGAGTTAAAACATGTATAATATCAAATAACCCGAACTCAAAACTTAGTATATTAAGTCCAACCAAGTCAAACTCGAGTCCGGCTCGATAGCTCATTTACACCCCAAAAGAAAACACTTGTATCGATCCTTGAACAGCACAACGATATTTCCATCAATTAACTTGAATATTACAAAATATTTAGGAGAGAAAAAGGTAAATACAATAAAATCAAATGTCTAAGTACCTTCTTGCATAAACAAAATCATTTCAATTGACATCACATTGTTTCACTATCAAATGTAAAAACCACTTTGTATCATCTCATCATTATATATGAAGTGATAATATGATGAGAAAAACAATAGTTTGACTGAAAACATGAATCACCATTCAATTAACAGGGGAGCTAACATGATGGCAAATGTAGCAGCACAACTAACATTCACAGGGTAGGTTTATGACTAAAGTAAAGCATTAAAATTTTGTCTTTTAGGGCTAACTTCCCCCCACACAAATCAATCTCAATGCTCTCTTTTGCACATTCAACTAATACATAGAAAAACCCAAATCAAGAAAACATTTACTTATGATATAAAGCCAAGCAAACATTAATACAAGTCAACAAAATCCAATCTTTCAACTTCAATCATTTTCCACTTAAATTGTTCCCATTTCAACAATTATTATCTACTACCATTGACAAAATGTGTTTGAAATCTACCACCACTGGATCGAGTGGATCGAGTGGTCGACTAAAGTCCGAGATTGTGTCTTTGGTTTAAGAATTTCGTCTGGATCCGAACAAAATGCTCCGTTTGTTACAAACCGACCCCTGAATTTGAGTTTAAGCAATTGAAAGAGCAGCCAAATTTGTTTTATAAATCTTTCTCCATAAGAAGGATATTTTTTTGTCTAATGTAAGATCGAATGCATTTGTGGTACGAGAAGTCAATCCATATACCATCTGTTCTCACAACATATAAGCACCTTGAGTTTCTGAACTGTGGATGCCGATCAACCTTAAAAAAAAACATAAATAAATTCGAGTCAAAAAATTTGATATGGGTCTACATAACAACTGTTATGGGACAATAATGGGTCAAGATTTCTAAGGACAAAGACTTTTGAGTGAAATAGACAGGCAAAGATCATTGTCAAATAAATCAACAACTTTATTTGATGTTTAGTAAGTTGGATTAAGAAGGGACTATGATTAGCAATAAAGAGTGTATAGCTATCAAATGTCAAGGTTTGGTGATTAACAATGAGGAAGACCAGTTCTTACCTACATGTGGACTTAAAAGAGTAAAAGATTTGTTTGTTTAATGAATCCAGTTTGTAACACAATAATGTGACAAAGATCAAGCATTCCATATAAACCAAGTAAATTGATCATACATGTGTTTTTCATATATAAAATTATATGTTTGTTTAATAAATCAAGTTTGTTACACATCGTTTGTCACTATTCTTTTACCTTATTCTAGTAACTTTTGTACTACAAATGAAGCATGAATGCAAGCTTAGAACTTGCATCATTCTTACACTTATACAGGTGTTTTCTTCTTTCTCTCCTTTTCTCATCTTACTAAAAGTCTCTTTTGGTTATGCTTTTTTGATTGTTAGGTTTGTCCATTTTGAGGGCTTTGTTGTGTTGTATGGTTTTGGTTCCATAAGATGTATTTTTTCATTGCGCTTGGCTCGCCTTTAGATGGCCTTGTGGTTAGTTTAGGTTTTTTCGCTTTCTAGTTGCGAGACGTGCCGGAGTTATCGTGTAGTGTTTGATAGGATCTTTCATCGATTGATGAAAGTTCTTTGGTTTTATAAGTTTACGTTCTTTTTGCCAAAAAAAAAAAGAACAACCAAATTATAATACATTATTAGCGCGAAAGCTTCATATAATCAAGGTTAACTCAAGCAATCACAAGAAGTATTGTAAACGACATCTGTTGCGTTCATTGCGATGCCCGCTGCGACGTTTTGGAGACTAGCCCGTCTCGACCCAGTCCCGTCGTCTAATAAGTACGTCAACGGTCAAAAGGTGGGTCAAATGCGGGAAAGGTTGGGTCAACGCTTGCCAAAAGTAAAAAATTCGGTTAAAAACGGTCATAAGTCTATCAAATCGATCAAAATTGGCGTACTTTAGTATGTTACTATTTTGTATTATATTAAGATAATAGCGATTGTAAGTACAAACTGATCAACGAAGGTTTTTTGGCTTTAATATATGTGTGTATATATTTATATATTTAAAAGTCAATGTCAGTCAACGTCCGCCTCGAACCACGTCTTGACGTTTTAAAGTCCCAACCGCTATAATCATAATCATCAAAAAGAAATATAAAAAATTTATCATACACAACAACAACAACAAAACCCAATACCACATGAGTGGTGTATTGGGAAGGTGAGATGTAGATAATCATTCCCTTATCATACACACTTAAAAAAAAAAAAAATTATACTACCAACATCTTGGACTACTAACTATCTATCTAACTTCTATGATTTATGTTACTAACATTTACATTGTATACTAACATTTATATTTATATTATCTAACTTGTATGTTCACTAACATTTATTTATGTATACTAACATTTATATTTATGTTATCTAACTTTTATTAAGTTCACTAACATTTATATTTATTATGTTATCTAACTTTTATTTATGTTTACATACATCAATTTATGCAACTAATCATTATTTACTTTATGCATACTAATGTTTACCACACGCGATGGCCGAATGGATTCGTCGTAGGAATTTTCTCCTAAGGGACGATAAGACTTTAATGGCTCGTCCCAGGAAATGATTGGGTAGGTGGATCTGACATCGCGCTCGGACCCCGTCAGTAAATCATAATCGTCGTTCAAAGAAAACATAACGGTTGTTAACGTCAACTGACGACGTTACAACAACTATATTACTAGCCCTTTGAATATTATATGATAGAATATCCAAGTGCAGTATGGAAAAAGCTCAAACATAGATAAGATATTGCTATCAAGAAATAGTGGTGATCCGTGAAGAAATAAAATTGAAGATGTAAGCAAATACTCTTATAAGAACCTAGAGATTCTTATTAATGATCTGGTAACATGGATCATTTGTCTAGTATTTGCTGAATACATCAACATCTTGTTTAGCTCAACAAAAAATTCACAAAAAAGGGAAACCAGGGTGAATCTATTGAATAACATGATTAAGTAAACACTCAGCTAACTTCCAACTTAAGTTTCTAAAATATCCACCTTGTTATGTGTCACTCCTAAAGAAATAATTTTAGAATATAAGATAACAAAATTTATAAGGCCTTATCCTTTATGTACTTCGCATTGCAGCTTGTTTGCATGTAATATATTTTGATTATGTTATTGAAGCATTTACTCATTATTTACTTCTCTTATTTGAAGTTCTAATATGGATCTGCTGAAATACATCAATTAAATTGTGGAAATCTTTATATTGCAGACAATTGTACTACACACGCTATACTCAAATCTCAAAAGTATTACACTGATTTGAAACTGACGGAAAAGACTATACACAGACTTGATTAAAGGGAGGGGAATGACAAGATTCCTATTACCAAATGGTACTGAGTTTTTGAATAACGATACCTTAATTGTTATGAAAAAATTGTGGCATAAAGTATTTTGTATCCTTTTTCCTTTGTGTCATCGTTTATTATTTATACTCCATTGTTTTGTTTGTTTATTCATATTGAGTTGAGTCCAAGCTTAACAGGTTCTAGAACCATGCTTGGAAATAAAAAAGGCTTTTGTCCATCGATAAACTATGACAGATATCAAATCTACAATTCTTGGGCTCAACTGGGTCTAACTGTAATGGCTTGTTTTTAGCCAGACAACAAGCAAGTCAAAAAGGTCTATCTAATCGAAGCTGGCCCATATTAGTTTGTAATAAGGTAAGCCCACATGTACTTATTTTTGATAGAAGAGAGATGAATTGGATGTTAAAAGTGGTTGATTTTTGACGCATCGTACATGTGCCGGGCTTCTATAGTGGCAAGACTCATGTTAAAGGTTTTTTAGTGGCTAGTGAGTGCGAATACATGTGAAAGTCATCAGTTTCATGTTTGGTTTAACAGCCCGTGTACGCTAATGTGAAGATCGACATTTATTAGTTTTTAAGTGCTATCTTCAAGTGTATTTGTTCTTATAGATCGTATATTTAGTCTACTGAGGTTGTATAATGAGCTTATATTTAGTCAAATGGGTAAGAAAAGCTTGTAAACCCATTTTGACACCTTCATGTTCTCCATGATTTTTCATTCATTCATGAAAAATCATTTTTATTTAATTTCAGTTTTTTGCCAAAAAATAAAAAAAATAAGGACTCGAATCATGTTCATTATGTAAGTATTTAATATCAAGCATCCCTTTGCTACCCTTCAAACAGTTCTTCCAAGTGCCATATAATGACAGTCGACTATCACTACACCTTAATGGTCAAGGTCTAACCACCTACAATATGTACCTATAAGGCTACATTGCAATCATATCTTAAAATATCAAGTAGAGCATTTCAAATTTTGTGTCATGGCTTAACAATCAATATAGACAATCAACTTTCTACTCAGTTATGTGAAACCAAATGAACAAGAAATGGGAATGATTGATATAAATAGAGAGCGTCCAAGAAACCTTTAGGTACTTGTATCAAATGGTAAACAAAACCTTACAAAAGATAGAATACAACTTACCATAATAGAATCAATGCCAGGCCCAATCTTATCTTCATAATCAGGATGATAAGCAAGAACCTTATCCACCACCGTTTTCTCGTCTGTTGGTGTAAGTCGATCTCCGTCCATATACCTAGTAACAAAAAAGACAATAATAGGATACATTTATATAACAATGAAAATAAGTAGATTAAAACATGCAATATTAGAATATCATAGAATATCAACAAAGCATATATATACAAGTATCTCCGAGTTTGCATAAGTATAAAAGGAATCTATTGTGAGAATTATGTTTATATGTTGAATTGTTGATATGTTGATTATTGTCATCATCATGGACGATAGAACAGGGATAGCACTGAGATTTTTTTCTATTAGACATGGCATTTGTTAAAGAAAATTACCGGAGAA
This sequence comes from Rutidosis leptorrhynchoides, assembly GCF_046630445.1. Taxonomy (NCBI): domain Eukaryota; kingdom Viridiplantae; phylum Streptophyta; class Magnoliopsida; order Asterales; family Asteraceae; genus Rutidosis; species Rutidosis leptorrhynchoides. The sequence goes on along the minus strand of NC_092341.1, from coordinate 97,120,211 downwards.
CCTCAACCAAAAGGTTGTGAATTCAATTCTCGATTGAGACAAAAGTGTATAATGGGAGTGTGACTCTCTATCTTTAAGAAATTAACACTTCGAAAGACTCTGAGTACTATATGAATAATGACACCACTATGCACTTTAGCGAATCCGTTATAAGCTCGTGAAAAACTTATACATCACTGTTCATCTAACACGTAACCAAGGTTGCAAAAATTGCTAATCGGGGAGTTTTTGGTCGGGATCTTGGAGAGAGTAATCATTCAACTCGAGGAGTAATCGGATGCTGACAAAATTTGACTTTGAGAGATTAATCCCAATTAATCTGATTAATCCCCGACTATGACCAATTAATCAGACGTTGACCGAGTAATCGGATATTGACAGAATTATCTCGAGTAATCCCCACTAACCCAGGGCAGGTGGGGGCTTAGCAAACGACACGTACTTTGGGGCTTGCTTGTCTTTCTCTCGCACCTCTCAGTCACGCTAGAAAGTCGTCCATTAAGGCCTTCCTCATTGTCGTGCACCGGGAAAAGACTCTAGCGAAAGCCCGATCCAGCTATATCGCGTGAGTGAAGAAGGGCAATGCTACTTTTAAAGCTCTTTCGTCGAGTGCGTTATCATGACAAGACTCGAGGAAGAGTTCCCGGCTAACTTCGCGTCACCAGCTGCGAGGGTTGATCGAGAGATGACTGTTGCTCAATTTGAACCTCTCCAAAACCAAGTAATCGCCGATTACTCAAGTAATTCTGAATATACAACACTACAACTAACTATGCCATTACTCGAAATTTAAAGGAGCTAAAAGTAAAAGTAGGGGATAAAATATAATGATAGTTTAGTGTGTTTTTTTAGAATGGCAAATTTTATTAAAGCTCTAGCAAGAAACTAGAGCAAAACAATAGAGATTACATCAATGAGCTAGAAAGCCACAAGTTCCAATTAGAAATAACTTTACTTCTAAAAGATAACCAAGAAAATGAGAGTCTTCTAATTGAGTCAAATAAATCTCCACAAAATTACCGAGAAAAGAACTCCATTGCGATAACTCCACAAAATCCAAGTTGGTGTAGCCATAACCACATAAAGACGACATTTAATATTATCATAAACATTCCAATTATCGTACGAACTTAATCAATCACTCCATCACGAAGGTATTATTAGAGTTAATCAATTTACCTTCCACAATAATATAATTATAATTATCTTCACACCAAGTTCTTTCCTTTATAAAATATCAATGATCCCTCACCGAAAACAGACCACCAGAAAAAGCTCTCGCCAAATTACAAGAATAATCAAACGAAAATTACCGCACATGGACTTGATGCGAAAAATATCAAGCCTTGTCATCTTAGTCTCCTGGACGCCAATAAATTGGATACAATTTTTATTACACAACTCCATTCTCCAACCTCTTTTTGTACACGTTTTACTTTCTTGAATATTGATAGGGAGAACCTTCGTGGGATCAACACATCAATCCCAACCTATTTGGCTAACGCCGAAAAAGATTTCCTGCAATCAGGCTCATTATAACCAAGTTTAATGCCCATTTCAACCATCTTTTCAATCTCATCGGATGAGTTTTGTTCACGAAATTCACTGGAAGATGAACCACAATTGAATTGAAGAGAACTTTATAATTTGGAACCTCCTCAATCATAGCCACTTATTTTCCAACAGATGTAATACCTTGACTTCCATTATTGTTCACTTCTGCTTCGAATTGATCATTTTCACCAGTGAGATCCACATCGTGTTCCTTATTTAAATCAACAGATTCATCAAGAAGATCATCATCATTAAAACCATCCTCATAGTTTCAACTTCTTTGACTTTCACAAATACAATCTCCCTTAAATTTTCAATTTCATGAAGATCTTCATCTTGTAAAGAGATTGATCCATTCGATTGATCAGAGACAGAAATTGATTGTTCTTTAACCACTAAAGCATATAAACCGTTTTTAGTTCCAGATGGTCGAGGATCATTATTTATGAATCTATATTGAAACACCTTCTCCTTACTGGGCTTATCATAGTAATACACCTTTTTCAACCCTTTTTGAAATTTTAATACCGAGAACTATAACTTTAATCCACCCAAATCAGAGAGAGTAATTTTGCCACATTAATAAATGACATAATCACAATTTAAATTCCAATTCTTTTCAAGTTCTAATGTATTTTCAGTTTGATTACAGATAAGAAAAAACTACACAAACAAATGAACAATTATAACGCTTATCATTGTTGTTGGGCCCTATGTAACTTTCTATATAGTATAACAATAGCTTCCTAACATTAACAGCATTAATCAATCAATTCAATGAATGTATTAAACAATGGCACACAAATAAAAATACACTACAAAGATTAAAAAATATATATACACAATATATATGAATACCTGTCAGAATGAAGGATATGTTTGATAAGAAGATTAATTGCGCCAATATCTAAAAACATTTGGGCCTTATGATCTTTCCATTTACAATAATCAGGATCATTTTCCAGATTATGGTTCTTTGATAGTGGATTACGTTGTTGTCGTTTTGTGTCAAACAATAAGGATGGTTTTTTATCATCATGTGTAGTAGGAGTATTAGGTGGTGGATTGTTAATTGGGGGAGGGGATTCGGAGGCGGTTGTGGTGTGACAGGGTCGTCGTATGAGTAGAGAGACGGCGGCCGGAAGCGTTGTATGGAGGTGAAGACGGAGGTGAGGGAGGAATTTAGTTAAAAGTGACGGTTGTGCTCCGGCAGCCATGGTCGTTGGAAATGGATGTGGAGGAGCATCTGCTTTTTCTTCGGCTACCCTTTCTTCATTCACGTTTTGTATTATTTTTTTTTTTTAAATAAAATAAAATAATTTTTTTATTTACTTATTTTAGAAAATAGAATTAAACTTTAAAATTAATATTTGGGTACTTAGAACTAGAGTTGTGCGGAACTTGACTCCGACTCGAGATGAGGCGAAACTAATCGAAAGGGATTAAACACTAAAAAAAAATCTTATTTTTTCGTAATTTATTTTTAGTGTAAAATTTATTTTTCCCCGAAATTGTGCCGGGACGGATACCCCATTTTGTCCTATATATGTTCCGCCTCTGCTCTTTGGGTAAATAAACTACAGAGAACTCGTAAAGTTGATGGCATGGTGGTCAAATTGATTATGAAGAACCTGAAAGGCAAACACGCAATCGGGAAGAGTAAGTAGTGCTTGGTAGCTCTTTGTTGTTGATTTTTGTTTGTTGTTTTTGATAGTTTTATGCGTTTGTAATTTAGGTTCTCTTTGTTAGTTGTAGTTTGTTTGGTACGTTATATTATTATATTTTCTTATGTTAGTTAGGATCAGTTGTAGTTAATGGAACCTATTCGTTAGATCTATTTTATATAATCTTCGTTATTTTTTGAGAAGTTTTCATCAAAAAATACAAGCAGCAGAAAAATAAAACAAATGCAAACCGGATTAACTAGGCTCAAGACCAGAAAACGTCATTAACTCGTTATCTACACGCGAGCCTAACCAAGTGCAATTCCTGCGATTTGTATAGTTTTCGTTATTTTGCTATAAAAAAAAGAAGAAGAAGAAGAGAGAACTTGTAATATTTTACTATTAATTTATGAAAGCTAACAAATTATTGTAACGACCCTGGAAATTCCAACTTTTAATTAATAATTGTTATTATTAATACTTGTGATTTAATGAATGTATGTTATTACATTTACTTGTTACCACGATTGACTTTACATGCCCGACACGTCTTTGTGACACACGAACATTTCACGAATAATATTTTCAGATATTATTTACATTCATGATTAATTGTTATTAATCATTTTTAATTAACTAAGTTTACTAGTTAATTACTTGGGCTTTATTGGATTAATTTGTTAATTAATGGAACTTGGGCTTTTATTAGTGATTACTGGGCTTAGAAGCCCACCCTACATCTTTGATGGATTAATTAGCCCATTACACTCATGTAAGTATTACTTAGACTTAACTAGATTGTTTTGTGCACATGGAATCTAGTTACATGTTACTTCCCATGCAAACACATCTTATAACCATCTTTTTAAGCCTTTACATGTAAGAGTCTAGTGGACTAATCCCTTCCCCTCTTGGTTGTGTAAACCGTCAGCTTTGGGTAGCAAAGGGAGGATTCAAATTTTTTTTTGTAACTTATCTACTAGCTCTCTCTCATTACACTTCACTTTTACACAAAAAAAAAAAAAAATAATAATAATAAAATAAAATACTTCACATTTCCTCTCAAGGTTTTCTCTCAAATTGTGAGTTCCTTGCAAGACTTTTCTCTCTTCTTTTCTTTGTCAAAACCGTAGCCTAGCTACATAATCATCATCATCTTTTGTTCTTTGTTGTTGTTTAATTTCGTGTAGTTGTTAGTTGTTGTTGTTTACTTACTAATTATTAAGAATCAAACTTGTTAGTTTGATTCTTCATATCAACTTGTTCTTACAAGACATACAAGAACATAAACCTTCTAGTTTATGTTCTACACTTAATGCTTTTAAAAGATTGTAAGTTCATGTGTTGTAAAACCATACTTGAAGTTCATGTTATAAACTTAAAGTTTACTTCCTTAAAGATCAAGACTTTGGCTTGAATCTTTAAAAGTATGAACAACCATGAACTTATTTACTTATAGATTTAACTTACTTCTTCATTTTATGTACTTTAAAGTTGTGATTTGGTCAAGTATTACTAGTTAATCTTGATCTCATATTTCTTGAAACTAAAAGTTAACTTTGTAAGTTCAAGAACATGGAAGTATAACTTTTTAGTTATAACTTCCTATACTTGTGATGGATCTAAGTTCTATAGTTTATGGTCTACTTATTTTGTCATAAACAAAAGCTTGTAAGCTTACATACACTTTACTAGTTGAAAATCTAAGTTTTGTAGCTTATGGTTTCATTAAAGTAAAGATTCAAGTGTTATTACTTAGGATTTAACTTAATAACTTTAGATCTAGACCTTTGGATCTTGGATCTTCATGATCTAACTAAGAACTATGTTCTACAACTTAAAATCTTGATTAGTTAGTTTACTTTCAAGTTTGTAGTTCAATATTACTTTTATAGTTCATGTATGTGTCGGATATAAGATTTTGATGTAACTTTAGTTCATCAAGCTACTTGCAACACTTAAATGAGTTGTGCTACATGTCTTAGACTTACAAAAGTGTTATGATGGTCAAACCTTGGTTAAGATGATGCAAATACATCAACGAGTTGTACACTTGAAGCTATATGCATCAAGGATGAGAACCGTGATAAGCATCGAGCACCAAGAACCCATCGGAACCTACTGTTTACTGTTTTCTGGAACAGACCCGATTACCTGGGCTACTGTAAAGTTGATTTTCAGTTAGCTCTGTTCGAGTAGATAATTTTTCGTTTAAGACTCGTCTTAATCCGAGTTACGGTTTAGGATCTATGACCCTCCGAGTGTCACTATGTCCTTTAACGTTGTGCTGAAAATTCTGACCTACTCGCAGTTAGACCGTCGTCACGGTCAAACGAAGACGAGTTTGATTCTGTAATTTTTACCACAATTAGAGGACTCATATACGGAGCCATGGCCACTGGTCTCACCTTATTTCAGTAGGTATGGAGGCCGTGGTGACTGACCGAAGTCAGCCTTTGTTTTAAACTCTTTTCTAGAATGAAACTTACGTTACACCTTTTGTTTGATGATGAATGATGATGACCATTAAGACCTAATTTACATACATTTAAACCTATTGGGACGATTTACTGACTTAGTAATATTTGACTTAGGTTAAGGACTTTCCGGACCTACACACTTGCTTACTTCCCGACTCGACTTTACTACTACTTTACCACTGTGAGTTATAGCATCCCTTTTTACTTTAACTATTTTGGAAACTGAGAATACATGCGCATTTTACATTTTACATACTAGGCACGAGTACTTAAACTTATATATGTGTGGGTTATACAACGGCATAAACTTTCCCTTTAGCTCGGTAACGTTTAGTCATTGGTTTTTGAACCGGTGAACGCGAATCTTAGATATGGATCCATAGGGTTTGACATCCCCACTCGGCTAGTCGCGCTAGCATTTAACGAGTGTTTAATACTTCGTAAATATACGCACTTGCCAAGTGTACTTTTAGGGGGTGATATATTATTAAACGTTAAGTTAGTTACCGAGTGCCCACGGTTGAACATATACTTTATCATACTGATTTGAATTGCTATTTTGAAACGCTTGTTGAAGCACTGAAATCTCGTGGCCTACCTTACATTACTGTTATACTTAAACTATAGCTCACCAACCTTTGTGTTGACGTTTTTAAGCATGTTTTTCTCAGGTGCTTAAGGTTAGCTTGCTTCCGCTGTTGTACTAGTCATGCCTTGTAGACTTCCGCTGTGCTTACTAGAGATGTCACCGCATGAAACATTTTACCTTGCATTCAAACTTTACTACTTTTGAAACTATGATTTGTAACGACCATTGTGGTCACGTACTATTATTACATGCTTCTGTTCATTGAGGCATACTTTTGGTTGTAAAACATTTGATGTTGTTTAAGACATCACCTTTGATTATGAATGCAAACTTCTTTTGAAACAACATATAGTGTTTGACCTTGTAATGATCCGGTTGTTGATGGTCCGTACATGTTGATTTAGTACGGGGCATCACATTTGGTATCAGAGCATTGGTTGTAGGGAATTAGGATGCATTAGTGAGTCTGGACCGACCCGAGTAGGATTCACTAATAGGACTAATCTACAACTTGCTAGTTTACTTGTTTCTGCAAAACTTACTGCATACTGCTGTTTGCTTTTACTGCTATATATCGTATATTGCTACTTGTATACACTACTGCATGATGTTATCTGCTTTCGATTGCATGCTACTATCTCCTTTTAACATGTTACTTCGGTACGATACTGTTACTATTGTCATGCTACGTGCTGCTGTAAACGATCTAGGCTGCTGTAGTTGCTATGCCTAATTACGCGCTTGCTACATGTCTATTATTCGCTGTACCGAAGTGGAGAACATATCCTTCCCAGTTCAGATGTTTTCCTGAACTACTTTCCCACTCGTCTAACCCTAAGAACTAGTAGTGTAATCCACCTGTTACTACTTCTCCATCGTTCCAGAGATCGAAACATTACTTCACGCGATCTAGAAGATTGTTCAGTTGACACATACCCTGTACGCTTTCATGACCGTCACTTAACTCTTTCATTCTTTACCACTGCTCGACGATCTAACGACACTTTTGGACTTAAGTCCCTAACACTCCTATACATTGGAGAAGTCGGGAAGGCATTCCCTTTAACAAGGTCATAGTGTCTTCTACTGATGCTCAGCCATACCCAAAGACTTGGGAGTCGCCTCGAAACACATCGTATTACTACTTGCTACACGTACAACCCGACGCGAGACCCGGATTGAATATTTAGAAGGAACATAACAACGTTACCTGAATCCGAACCTTTGAAGAAACTTCAGGACATTTAGGCATTAATGCATGATTTACGGAACCTACGCACCCACATAGAGAAACTGTGAGATTAGTTATGTAGATTCTATTTTGAGATGGCATAGATAAAGCACTATTAGATGAAATTGAGTATAACTGGAAGTGATCACGTTACATTGACCATATGGAATGATATTGGAATGAACGTACGATTTAGCACAATATAATGATGCCAGGCCAGCGTGATTATATTGAGGTAAATCATGCAGAAGTTCCAATGTTACTACATGAGGAATATGAGGTGATCCAGGGAAATTTTTGGCAGGGATCACTTGAGCATACGCATTGTAGCCTGTTAAAGGTAGGGAAAGAATAACCACGTAGCCCAACTACTGTACAAGAAGGGCCTTGATTGCAGGATTGATAACCCAAAAATTTGTTATAGATTTCGACACCCTGGGCATTTAAGGAAAAAGGTCCCATATAGAAAAACTTTAAACTTACCTGCGGTAAAGAAATCGTTGTGGAGACTCGCATGGAATCCAGATTTTAGCTAGGGTAAATTTCGTCACAACGTTTTACTGCTTCGGAGTTGTTTAATACTAAAATGATAGAAACCTTATATCTAAGAACCTTAGCGTTATGAATAATGAGCCATTAACAACCATGAGAGTTAAGTATTCTATAGGACCAGCAAATGGAAAGCTGGCAGAGATAGAGGAATAATTTAAGGTAGTGCTTTAAGATTAACAGGTGGGTCATTTGGAAATGACCTCATATTAACCAAACTTGGGAATTTTAATGTAGTAGTTGAAAAGGATTAGTTACCTACGTGCAGGCATATGTTATTTGAGAAGATTGATAAAATTTTCACAGCAGTATAATAAGATTGGTTGGAATGAACCTTAAGATTAACCTAACACCCATAAATTTGGAAAGTTGGATGCAATAGTGGGGATGAACTTTAAGATTAATCTAATACCCATCAAGTTAGGAAGCTTTGATGAAATAGTTGGAACGAACTGACTTTCAAGGATGAAAGCGGAATTTATTTATAATGAGGAAAATTTATTCGTATACCTCGCAAGAATGGTGAAACTATTATGGGAAGAGATGTAGCCCGAAAACTGAACCTTATTAGTTACATAACAACAACCCGAAATCCCACAATGGAAATGGGAAGAAATTCATCACTAAACTACCAGAGACGGTAAGGCGTTAGGACATCATCTGGGTTATTATTAACCATCTCGCCAAAACTGCTCACCTTCTAGCCATGAAAGAAATCGATACAATGGACAAACTTGCACAACGATACTTAAAGAAAATTGTATTCCGTCAATTCAGCAATTCAAATTCTATATTGAAGATTTCCCAAGAATCTCATTTGATACTCATTCTTACGCAACTCTAAATCCTAACTTATTACGAGGAATTTCTTATTCGATGATAACCAAAACATCGTCCTTCTTACCTCGATATTAGTCATACCGGTTCGAAATTTTCCTAAAATCAATGAGTGGTTAACTCTCATCCTCATACTCTCCCATTCGTATCTCACTTATAAGCAACAACTTTACACTTAAGTATTTTTGGTCAAAGGACTTATGCCCTACTAATAGACGTCAATCACCTATAAATTCAATGGTTTTAATTACCTCAAATATCACTTGAAACTTTCAAAAGTCTTTTACTCGATTCTCATCAATCTTTCCAACTTGTAACCTCCGAAATATAAAAACTTTGTTTGCCAAAATTTTTTTTTCTTCACACATTGTTTTACTGTACTATCCTCTCAAAGCTTTATAAAAATAAATTTATTTTGTTTGCCATTCGTACAAATTTTTGAACTCATACCCGTTATATAAAATAAAGTACATGATTACTTATTTTTGACAAATACGTATGAAACCTTACTTTCACTTTTACAAACCAAATCTTTCATTCAAAAGATATTATACATTGAACGGTACGTGTTGTACATAACTCTAATTTACTAAGAACTTCGTTCCTTCTCTTACATTGTCCCCATAAACAATTTCTATAAAACTTTCGTTGCTTATCATATAAAACTTTTCGTGTTATTCGTATCCAAGTCATCATAAAGGCTTTATAACCGTCAAAGTCGAGAGATTCATGTGTATGTGATAAAGGCACTGACTACCACGTCATGCAAGGCCTTCGGGCATCCGCTAACACTTAAATCATTCAAAATTGTTGCGTTACCCCATGGATTTATTTCACCATGCCTGTTGGAACAATGCTCTTTCTTACATAACCCTAAGTCCTGACTCATTCTAAGAAACTCTCATTTAGCGATATTAACACCATCAGTATTCCGACTTCATTATTAGTCACGACCTGTTTGGCATTTTGAAAATTCGGGAAGCGATTAACTTCTCATCCTCGTGCTCTATCCTTCGTACCTCACTTTTTAGCAATGGCTTCGCACGTGAAATTTTTGGCCAAAGACTTGTGTTCTGATAATTACCAAAACTACATTTATGTCATTAGTTTTCATTACCTAGTAACTGGTCACCCAATAATTCAAAGTTTTTCTACTCAATCTTTTTCAACACGTAACCTTTGAAATACGAAAAACTATGGTTATCAAAATTTTTACACGTTGTTTATTTGTGCGGACCTCACAAGATTTACAGACAATGAAAGTACTAAAAACTTCTCTGTCACTTATACGATTTATAAAATCAGATATGTATAAATTTATACTTACTTATTTTGATACTAAGTTATATCTTCAAATTATTTAAAAACCGCTCCTTTACCGAGTTATTCAACTTAAGTCAAATAGTTTTGTACAAAATGGTACACGTTGTACCTACTTCTAAATCTACTAGGAACTTCGTTCCGTTTATATTGTCACAACAAATGTTTAAAGGTTTTGTTTTCAAAACTCCCTTAGTTGATTTTATTAAAAGTTTTTGTATTAAGACCACACCATGTAGGGATCATACTTCGTCTCGCCCTCCGATAGGGATAAATCTTACTATTAAGATCTTTGTTAAAAACTCTTGAACCACTTGGATGGCAGTTTTATAAAATTTGTTAGAAAATCTTTACACCCATAAAATGTTCTTTTTAAAGTTAGACATGATAAAAGCGCGGGACGATTAATCAGTTTTCTGAGGTACACTCAGTGGTCACCCTATTGTTGGAAAGGCACTAGGTGAGTTTCTACTCTCAATATTTCATGGCTAAAACGCAACACCCTCATAAACATCATCTCTAGGAATCAGTATGTTGAGATACAAAAATCATTTTTGGAGATTCTTTTCACTCGGAGTAAACCATTCTTTATGACCAAGGGTTCACGCATCTTCTTATCCGCGCGTTCCCTTAAGTACATGGATAAATTCAAAACGAACCGTTCGAAGAATTCACTCTCGTTCATAGATCACACCTTTCGTACGACTTTCTTTCGGAAATGTAATATAAGATACTTTGAGAACTTATGAATCTTGTTATCCCTTGGGAGGGGACTGCTTAAAACATTTACGACACTGATGTGGATACTCTAAATATTTCTTCTTTCATTGATTGCAACTTTATGTTGCTCTAGTTAATGTTAACCCTAACTTCAACATGTAACTGAAAGGATGAAGTTACATTACGGATCTTTGCTTTCATTTCATCCAAGGTTAGGTTCACCTGCAGTATGGTAAACTAGATGACATCCCTCATTGTTCGTTCAGACTGTTCTGAAGACACTATGAATAATTATAGCTTGCAAGTCCGATTGGTCACTTTTAGCTAAAATTTCAATTCACTTATTCAAATGAAACGTTCTTAAATATCGGGTTCCTTATGTCTGTGGCTTCCTTCCGAAATCAAAGGGTTTTGTAAAATCCATGGCTAACACTATCCAGACACCAAAGCGCATGGTTGTGATCACCATGTTCTCCATTCTACCTGTCAACTTTATATTACGACATAAACGCTCGATGTTTTAAATGTGCTTAGAAACATTCATGATGCATTCCACGCATCCAGCTCACTGAAGATGCCTGTAAGGCTAAACACACCATCTTTCCTTTTGTGGATATACATTCAGATGACATACTCCTGTTAATCAGAAACGAAATCAATTTGTTGACCTCTTAGGACAAGAGACTTAATTAACGGCATATACCTATTCTCACTTTCATACGCCGAAGTACCTTTCAAGGTAAATAACTCACTTCTGAGCCGGAACTTTGATACGCTCCTCTTTATTTATATACGGTACCATTGTTGGTCACCCCTTAAAATTTCGGGACGAAATTTTCTTTAACAGGTGGGTAATGTAACGACCCTGAAAATTCCAACTTTTAATTAATAATTGTTATTATTAATACTTATGATTTAATGAATGTATGTTATTACATTTACTTGTTACCTGGATTGACTTTACATGCCCGACACGTCTTTGTGACACACGAACATTTCACGAATAATATTTTCAGATATTATTTACATTCATGATTAATTGTTATTAATCATTTTTAATTAACTAAGTTTACTAGTTAATTACTTGGGCTTTATTGGATTAATTTGTTAATTAATGGAACTTGAGCTTTTTATTAGTGATTAGTGGGCTTAGAAGCCCACCCTACATCTTTAATGGATTAATTAGCCCATTACACTCATGTAAGTATTACTTAGACTTAACTAGATTGTTTTGTGCACATGGAATCTAGTTACATGTTACTTCCCATGCAAACACATTTATAACCATCTTTTTAAGCCTTTACATGTAAGAGTCTAGTGGACTAATCCTTTCCCTTCTTGGTTGTGTAAACCGTCAGCTTTGGGTAGCAAAAGGAGGATTCAAATTTTTTTTTTGTAACTTATCTACTAGCTCTCTCTCATTACACTTCACTTTTACACACAAAAAAAAAAAAAAAAAAAAAAAATACTTCACATTTCCTCTCAAGGTTTTCTCTCAAATTGTGAGTTCCTTGCAAGACTTTTCTCTCTTCTTTTCTTTGTCAAAACCGTAGCCTAGCTACATAATCATCATCATCATTTTTGTTCTTTGTTGTTGTTTAATTTCTTGTAGTTGTTAGTTGTTGTTGTTTACTTACTAATTATTAAGAATCAAACTTGTTAGTTTGATTCTTCATATCAACTTGTTCTTACAAGGCATACAAGAACAAAAATTTTCTAGTTTATGTTCTACACTTAATGCTTTTAAAAGATTGTAAGTTCATGTGTTGTAAAACCATACTTGAAGTTCATGTTGTAAACTTAAAGTTTACTTCCTTAAAGATCAAGACTTTGGCTTGAATCTTTAAAAGTATGAACAACCATGAACTTATTTACTTATAGATTTAACTTACTTCTTCATTTTATGTACTTTAAAGTTGTGATTTGGTCAAGTATTACTAGTTAATCTTGATCTCATATTTCTTGGAACTAAAAGTTAACTTTGTAAGTTCAAGAACATGGAAGTATAACTTTTTAGTTATAACTTCATATGCTTGTGATGGATCTAAGTTCTATAGCTTATGGTCTACTTATTTTGTCATAAACAAAATCTTGTAAGCTTACATACACTTTACTAGTTGAAAATCTAAGTTTTATAGCTTATGGTTTCATTAAAGTAAAGATTCAAGTGTTATTACTTAGGATTTAACTTAATAACTTTAGATCTAGACCTTTGGGTCTTGGATCTTCAAGATCTAACTAAGAACTATGTTCTACAACTTAAGATCTTGATTAGTTAGTTTACTTTCAAGTTTGTAGTTCAATATTACTTTTATAGTTCATGTATGTGTCGGATCTACGATTTTGATGTAACTTTGGTTCATCAAGCTACTTGCAACACTTAAATGAGTTGTACTACATGTCTTAGACTTACACAAGTGTTATGATGGTCAAACTTTGGTTATGATGATGCAAACACATCAACGAGTTGTACACTTGAAGCTATATGCATCAAGGATGAGAACCGTGATAAGCATCGAGCACCAAGAACCCACCGGAACCTACTGTTTACTGTTTTCTGGAACAGACCCGAATACCTGGTGTCACACCCCCAGTTAGGGCCTGGGCGAAATGTGATTCAATATCATAATACATACCAACATATTATAAAATGAGAACAATAACTATATGAATAAAACCAAATTGTATTTGAATAAATGCAGCGGAAGAATTAATAATGTCGTTACAAGAATTATAAATTGTTCAAATGCAGAAAAGTAAGTATGCGATAAGTCTTGATCCTAGCCAAGTAAGTCATCACATAATCAGTAGATATAGAGGTCCTGATCATTCAGTACCTGAGACAAACATGCTAAAAGTGTCAACCAAAAAGGTTGAGTGAAATTCATAGGTTTAACAAATATGTTTGACCGTTTGTTTTTAGACCACAAGATTTGTTATAAAAGTAGATCACGCAGATCCAAAAGTTGTACTGATTCGTGATATTTTAGACTAACGTTTGTTTTGTTGCCCCGATGATAAGTTGGCAGTACCTTATCACCATGTTTAAATCATTATTAAGTAATACAAAGACATCGCGGTCAAATGTATCGGGGACGTTACTCCCGATAGGCCTACCCCCAATAATTAAGAATGCCTTATCCTGAAAGCAATTAAAAAATATCACTGTGGGGTCTTAGTAGCATAAGCTAGTCATAGTACAGTTTAGGTTCGTACTTGTGTCTAAGTTGTTTAAAGTATAAAAGCAGCATGTGTCTCACCCCAGTAAGTATAAAAAGTGCTATAGCAATAAGAGTGGGGCTATGAAAGTCACCTTAGTAATTCGATGAGATAAAGTAATCCTTAAAGAGGAAGTATGGATGATCGAATCACGGAATAAGTCAACCTAAGAATAAGTTGAGAATAGTTTAGATGTTTTGCCCGTATTATGATAAGTGTAAGTATTTTCTTTTATAGTAAGTTTAAAGAAGGTTTATCGTTTTGGAAAGGATTTTCATACTAGACAAGCTTCCAATCTAACACTTTCAATTTAAAATGACCTTTTTAGGTCATAGGTTTCTGAGCCACAGGATCCTTTAACTCGGTAATCCAAATTCTCCGCCTAGACTTTCGAGCGTCCATCCACTCGAGAAAGATCAAGATCTATACCCATCTAATATACCGTTCCAATACGTTTTTAGGTGCGTATAGGAATATAACACTTTAAATACTTTATACAATAAGTATTTACTTAAGTTCGATTGTATTATCGTTATTAAGATTGTTTGGTTTTTAAATCCTAATAATAAGTAGGATATATTTAAGTAGGTAAACAAGTGTTATACATAGAAATTGTGTTTTATGAATGGGTATGTATTAATATCAAGTTAATATGTATATATATATATATATATATATATATATATATATATATATATATATATATATATATATATATATATATATATATATATATATATATATATATATATATATATATATATATATTTATCTTATATGTTAAAATATGTATAGTTTAATTTTAAGTTTTATGTCAATATAAGTACCAATAATTATCTAAAAATGCTAACAAGTGTTTTATTGATTTCATAACAGTAAGTGACATGTATAAAACATTATAAAAATTTTCTATACATAAATATTAAGTTTTATGTATTAAATATTAAATTTTTTTTATAGCTAAAATACAAATAAATAGATAAACAAGTTTAACAACACATTTTATATTTTTCTTAGGTTCTACTGACCAAAATAAACTTAGGAAAAATTTATAAATTTTTGTTATGATGTAAAAGTATTTATTTCTAATTTCTTTTTTGGTTCAAGATAAATCAAAGTTTATAAAGTAATAATTATTATATCAACTCAATTAATTCATCTAAAATTTTTGTATGCCTAATATAGCGTATTAAGCTTAGAAAAATTATTTGTACATTTATATTAATAGTTTAACTATTTAATTCAACTTTTGTATTGTTTTTAGTTTAAATTCGGAATTAAATAGAAATATATAATTATTAATTCTAAAAATAATTTTTATAACTTTCTTATTAGTTCCTAAGTAATTTTCATTAATTATTGTAGTCATAAACATTTTATATCATTAAATTCTATTTTTCTTTTTAAAACAGATTTTCTGGTACTGTAGCAAAAGTAGTAGAAAATACAAATTAATTATTTAAAATGACAAATAAATCAAACATAAATTTTTATAATTACTTTTATGACCTAAGGAACAAGCGAAAATTATAAAACATAATATATAAAATTGTTTACTATTTATTTCTTCATTATCTATATATACCGAATATAAAAAAAGTCAGTTTTTGATTTTTAATAAATATAAATTCGAATGTATAATTCATAAAAATAATTTTTATAGTCATTAGGATACTTAATACTAATTATCATGTATTTATATTATTTATTATAATTAATTTCATATTTATTTGGTATTTAACATAAAACTAGCACAAAAATATGATAAAAACTAAATAAAAACTATAAAAATAATATAGAGAACTTACAAAAATAATTTTTGCAGAGGTTTGAGAGTATGATCTTCAAGTGAGAATAAATTTTTGAGGTGTAAAGGATTTTGAAAGAAATGGCTAGTATTTATAGGTGAAAACTTGGTATAAAAAAAATGTATAAAAGAAATAAAAAGAAAAAGAAAAGAAAAATAAAAATATTAATAATTGTATCAGCCCATAATTTGTATTAAATAAAGAAAAGTATTTTTATAAAGCTAGATCTAGATCTAGAATAAAATTAAAAAAATAAAAAGCAAAAAGTATTAATTTTTTTTGTTTACTATTCGGCGCTACAGTAACTTTTTATATATATATATATATATATATATATATATATATATATATATATATATATATATATATATATATATATATATATATATATATATATATATATATATTTTTTTTTTTTTTTTTTTACAATGACTATAACCTTTATTTTTATAAAAGATATCATTGTATAGATTAGTTTTTGTAAGTGGTAACATATTTACATAAACTTTACATCTTATAAATATGTATATACTTTTTAGTTATATATAAATATATATGTATATATAACTTTGTCAAGTATAAAGTTTATAAATTTAACTAATAAACTTATGTTACTTGATATGAATTTATATGTTGTAAACTTATTTATTTTAAGTATACATTATATAAATTACTTGATAAGTTTAGGTTTCGTTATATAATATAAACTTATAGATGTACTTTGTTGAATAATATTTATCCGTTTAACGTTTGTTAGTTTCGTATATATATATATATATAACGACCATTCATTAATACTTAATCTTTTTTTTTTTGGGCATTTTAAATTATACGGAAGAAAATATAGATGAAAAAATGAGGGTCATTATAGTACCTCCCCGTTAATGAAAACTTCGTCCCGAAGTTTTAAGTGGAGTTCCCGTCTGCTTCATCAACAGTTGGGAAGAGATGGGGGTATTTCCGTATCATTTGGTCTTTGCGTTCTCAGGTATATTCGGGGCCTCTACGCGAATTCCAACGGACTTTAACAATAGGTATGTTGCTCTTACGAGTTTCTTTGACCTCTTCTTTCATAATCTCTATAGGTTCTTCGATAAAGTGCATTTGCTCATCAATGCAGATATCATCCAAAGGAATAACAAGAGTATATTCGGCGAGACACTTTTTCATATTTGAGACATGAAACACATCATATACTTGACTTAGTTCAGCTGGAAGTTCTAATCGATACGCAACGGGACCGATTCTTTGAATAACTTTGAAAGGTCCAACATAACGCGGACTGAGTTTACTTCGTTTACCGAAGCGGATAACACCCTTCCAAGGAGATACTTTCAACATAACGTTATCTCTAACTTGGAATTCTAATGGTTTTCGGTGAGGGTCGGCATAACTCTTTTGTCGACTACGAGCGGTTTCTAAACGCTTCTTGATTTGCACGATCTTTTCGGAAGTTTCATGAATAAGTTTAGGACCTGTTAATTGTCTGTCCTCGAGTTCATCCCAACACAACAGAGATCTACATTTGCGACCGTATAAAGCTTCGAATGGTGCAGCTTTAATACTAGAGTGATAGCTGTTGTTGTAAGAAAACTCGGCTAAAGGTAGGTGTTTATCCCACCCTTTACCGAAATCGATAACACATGCTCGTAGCATATCCTCCAAAGTTTGGATAGTTCGTTCACTTTGACCGTCCGTTTGGGGATGATAAGCTGTACTCATGTCGAGTCGAGTTCCAAGAGACGCTTGCAAGGATTTCCAGAAATTGGAAGTAAATCGACTATCGCGATCCGAGATAATAGAAGTAGGGACACCGTGACGAGTAACAATCTCTTTAACATAGAGTTGAGCTAACTTTTCCATTTTGTCAGTCTCTTTGATTGGTATGAAATGTGCAGACTTAGTGAGACGATCAACTATGACCCAAATCGTATCATTGCCATTTGCAGTCTTAGGCAATTTTGTGATAAAGTCCATAGCTATACCATCCCACTTCCACTGTGGAATATCGGGTTGAGTTAGAAGACCAGAAGGCTTTTGGTGCTCGGCTTTGACTTTCGAACAAGTAAGACACTTACTCACATAAGTAGCAATGTCGCCTTTCATGTTGGGCCACCAGTAGAACTCTTTCATATCCTGATACATTTTACTAGAACCGGGATGAATAGAATACCTAGTCTTATGTGCTTCATCCAAGACTAGTTCACGGAGATTACCATAACGAGGAACCCAAATTCGATTACCAAAGTATCTTGTACCATTGGACTTAACTTGCAGTTGGTTTTCGAAATTTATAGGTCCTTCACCTTCGATAAGTGTCGGTTTAATAGCTTCCAATTGAGCTTCACAGATTCGTGAAATAAGATTCGATTTAATTTTTAGGTTTAAAGCACGAACACATTTAACATCGTCTTTTCGGCTAAGGGCATCGGCAACTACATTCGCCTTGCCAGGATGATATTTCAGCTCACAATGATAATCGTTCAATGTCTCGAGCCATCGGCTTTGCCTC
This sequence comes from Rutidosis leptorrhynchoides, assembly GCF_046630445.1. Classification (NCBI taxonomy): domain Eukaryota; kingdom Viridiplantae; phylum Streptophyta; class Magnoliopsida; order Asterales; family Asteraceae; genus Rutidosis; species Rutidosis leptorrhynchoides. The sequence goes on along the minus strand of NC_092341.1, from coordinate 97,101,728 downwards.
ATATTCAGCTGTTTTTGATCAAAGATGTGTCGAAGACTTTTATGGTCAGTGTACACCGTAAAGTGAGTACCATACAGATAATGCCTCCATATCTTTAATGCAAATACCACGGCACCTAACTCAAGGTCATGTGTGGTATAGTTTACTTCATGTTTCTTCAACTGCCTAGATGCATAGGCGATAACCTTTTCTCGTTGCATTAAAATACAACCAAAGCCTTGCTTCGAAGCATCGCAGTAAACAACAAAGTCATCTGAACCTTCGGGTAAAGATAGAATCGGGGCTGTGGTCAATTTCTCTTTCAAAATCTTGAAAGCAGATTCCTGTTCATCAGACCACTCAAATTTCTTCCCTTTGTGAGTTAACTTGGTGAGAGGCTTTGCAAGAAGAGAAAAATCTTTAATAAATCTTCGGTAGTAACCGGCAAGTCCCAAAAATTGGCGAATATGCTTCGCCGTCTTTGGCACTTCCTAATTCTGAACGGCGGTGATTTTAGCGGGATCGACATGTATTCCGTTACTATCTATAACATGTCCAAGGAATTGTATGGTTCTAAGCCAAAACTCACACTTAGAAAATTTTGCGTAGAGTTGTTCTTTTCTTAAGAGTTCAAGAATCAATCGTAAATGTTGCTCATGTTCTTTCTCGCTTTTAGAATAGATCAAGATGTCGTCGATGAAAACAATAACGAATTTATCAAGGTAATGCTTGCAAACACGGTTCATAAGATCCATAAATACGGCTGGAGCATTGGTTAAACCGAAAGGCATAACACAGAATTCGTAATGTCCGTATCGGGTGCGGAATGCAGTCTTAGGAATGTCGGATTCCTTGACTCTGAGCTGGTGATAACCGGATCTTAAATCAATCTTAGAATAAACGCTTGACCCTTAAAGTTGGTCGAATAGATCATCAATACGAGGTAACAGTTAACGATTCTTTATGGTAAGCTTGTTGAGCTCTCGGTAATCAATACACATTCTCAATGTACCATCCTTCTTTTTGACAAATAAGACAGGAGCTCCCCACGGGGACGAACTTGGACGAATAAAACCTAGATCCAAAAGTTCTTGGAGTTGGTTAGAAAGTTCCTTCATTTCGGAAGGTGCTAAATGATACGGTGCTTTAGCAATGGGTGCAGCACCTGGAGATAAATCGATTTGAAACTCAACTTGACGAGGCGGTGGAAGACCAGGGAGATCTTCGGGAAACACATCGGGAAAATCTTTAACAACCGGGACATTTTCAATACGCGTTTCTTCGAATTCGATCATTTTAACGTGAGCTAGTATGGCGGAGTAACCTTTCACAAGGTACTTACGGGCTTTAAGACATGAGATGATATTAAGATTGGAACAACTCCGTTTGCCTTGGATAATAAGAGTTTCTCCACTTCCTAACGGAATTTGAACGGTCTTATCGAAACACATGATGGCTGCTCTCAATGGACCTAACCAATCCATTCCAACCACTACATCGAAACTACCTAGCTCGACCGGCAAAAGGTCTATCTTGAATTCCTTATCGGCTAGAATTAGGTTGCAGTTTTTATATATTTTATCAACTTTCATTAACTTCCCATTAGCCACTTCTACTAATCGTCTGGTTTGTAGGGTTTGGGGCTTTTCAGTAAAAAGGGTGCAAAACTCATTTGACACATAACTCTTATCGGCTCCCGTATCAAATAAAATAGTGGCATAACAATTATTGACGAGGTACGTACCGGTAATGACCTCATCCTCATCACTGGCTTCTGCAGCAGTAATCACAAAAGCACGACCTTTGGCAGTAGCATTTGCTCCAGTAGCTGGAGTATCTTTCTTCTTTGGACAATTCGGGCTAATATGCCCCTTTTCACCACAAGTATAGCATGTTGGAGGAGCTCTAGCCGGAACAATGGCTCTATTCTGAGGTAGGGTTCTACAAGTTTTTGCAGCATGGCCTATCTTCTTACATATTGTACACACAGCAGTGCACTTTCCCGGATGATGCCTTTCACATTTAGAACAAAACGGACTAGTACCCTGATAACCGGGTCTCGTACCATTTCCCGATTTCTTGTTAACATTTTGAGCTGAACCCTGAGATGGTTCAAATTTCCTCTTATTGTCACCGTTTTTAACTTCGACTTGTTTATTAACCGAAACTCTCCTACGTTTAGCCATCATTAAACTCTGTGCCATGTGGATCACAGCATCCACAGTAACCTTCTCGGCAAAAATCACATTCCCTTGAACATCCTCGGGTAGACCCTCGATATACCGCTCTATCCTGCGGGCTTCAGTTGGGAACATTTCGGGACATAAGGTAGAAAGCTCCAAAAAACGATTGGTATAGCTTTCGATATCGGTTCCTTTAACTCTGAGTTCCCAGTACTCAGCCTCGAGCTTTTGGACTTGACTTCTTGGGCAAAACTTAGTGATCATCATGCATTTGAGTTCATCCCATGGGGTAGTATTAGCATTATCTATTCCCACAGATTTGGCATGAGCAGTCCACCATGTCATAGCATTGCCAGTGAGTGAACTTGTGGAAAACTTCACTCGATCATTATCTCCGCAGTTACAGATACAGAAGATTGATTCTAGCTTTTCAAACCATCGGACCAGTTCTACGGCTTCTTCTTTTCCACTAAAAGTGGGTGGGTTACAGTTCTTAAAATCTTTATAGGAGCAAGTTTTAGAAGGAACATTATGATTGTTATTGTTATTGCCTTGGGCGACCGCTAGCAACAATTGAAATTGTTCAGTAGAAAGAGTGACATTTGGTATAAGATTGTTGTTGTTGTTGTTGCCACGAGTTGAGTGAGCCATTGATCTTCAATACATAAATACATTATTAGTTGAAGAATCAAGGTGTTATAAGTTTACAATCATGATTTATAACGTTTGCACAACACACACAGGTGAATAAGACAATATGCTTAAATAAACACTTAACATTATTAGAAACGAGACATTATATAAGCCTTTATTACACGAGTTTGGAATGGAAAAAGTTTAGGCATAAGACTTTACATAGATGGGTAAATGGAAAATAGGAAAACAAAAGATAGGTTTTAGTTCTTCTTTTTCTCGTTCTCAGCTTCCTTCATAAATTTCTCTATCTTTTCATTTTTCTCCTTTTGTTTCTCGTGGAGGTATTCAAAATTATCGTAGAGGTTAGTGATGCGGCTGTTGACAAAGTTGTTGTTGAAATCCTTGATAGCCAGTTGATGATTGATTCGGTTTTTCTCTATTTTCATCTTAGACTCAACTAGTTCTTGGAGGTAGGCAAGAGATTGCTTTCCCCAACGGGTATTCCGTTCTTCCTCAGTCTTCACTTTCATTACTGTCTCCATCACTTTGTCCATGTTATTTTTCACAAGTTTTTCTAGCTTTTCAGTTTGAGAGTCGAAGGACTCTTTGATGATTTCTTTCAAGATTGTGTTTTCTTTTTCTAGGTTGTTTAGACGCATTTCTATCCGAGCAACATGGCGCCTACTATACTCTTTATTCTTATCACAACTTCGCTGAAGGTTGAGGAGGTTACTCTTCATCATCACGTGCTCAATGTTATTACAAAATAATGGACCGGCTTCTCTAGTGGCGACGGGTTCGGGTTGTTTTCTCTTTCAAGATGAGTTTTCAGATTATTCTTCAATAGGCTCTTCTTCAGGCTCATAATCTGTGGAGTCATTGTCATGGTTAGGGAGGTCTTGATGAGCATTCCATTCGGGAGTATTCATCGGTTGATGAGAGTCAGAGTCAGCAGAATTGGTAGGATGTTTTCCTTTGCTTTCATTTCTCGGGGTTGGATAATATTCGGGAGACCCACGCGAGTTGTAACGAGTGTTTGGGCTATAGTTCATTGGTGGTGAAGGAGGACTATAAAGTGGGCTTCGAACTGATTTTTCGGTAGAAGATCCTTCAGTATCTTCCTCAGCTGGTTTGAAAAGAGTCATTTTGTTTATTTGATGATAGCTTGACATCCTAACATTAAGATATAGATTTTGATTAGATTTTTAAGCTAGGATTGTAAAGAATGAGAGGTAGGGTTGAACTCTTTGCTTTAACATTCTAAGGTAATCCTAAGTGTTTTAAAGTCTAAGGCAGGAAAGGTTATAGTTTCCTAGATCGCTAAGGTACCCTAGCTAACAAATAAGGCACACATAAAATGCAATCCTGGTTCTCTATAACAGCCTGGTTATGCTCTGATACCAATCTGTCACACCCCCAGTTAGGGCCTGGGCGAAATGTGATTCAATATCATAATACATACCAACATATTATAAAATGAGAACGATAACTATATGAATAAAACCAAATTGTATTTGAATAAACGCAGCGGAAGAATTAATAATGTCGTTACAAGAATTATAAATTGTTCAAATGCAGAAAAGTAAATATGCGATAAGTCTTGATTCTAGCCAAGTAAGTCATCACATAAGCAGTAGATATAGAGGTCCTGATCATTCAGTACCTGAGACAAACATGCTAAAAGTGTCAACCAAAAAGGTTGAGTGAAATTCATAGGTTTAACAAATATGTTTGACCGTTTTTTTTAGACCACAAGATTTGTTATAAAAGTAGATCACGCAGATCCAAAAGTTGTACTGATTCGTGATATTTTAGACTAACGTTTGTTTTGTTGCCCCGATGATAAGTTGGCAGTACCTTATCACCATGTTTAAATCATTATTAAGTAATACAAAGACATCGCGGTCAAATGTATCGGGGACGTTACTCCCGATAGGACTACCCCCAATAATTAAGAATGCCTTATCCTGAAAGCAATTAAAAAATATCACTGTGGAGTCTTAGTAGCATAAGCTAGTCATAGTACAGTTTAGGTTCGTACTTGTGTCTAAGTTGTTTAAAGTATAAAAACAGCATGTGTCTCACCCCAGTAAGTATAAAAAGTGCTATAGCAATAAGAGTGGGGCTATGAAAGTCACCTTAGTAATTCGATGAGATAAAGTAATCCTTAAAGAGGAAGTATAGATGATCGAAGCACGGAATAAGTCAACCTAAGAATAAGTTGAGAATAGTTTAGATGTTTTGCCCGTATTATGATAAGTGTAAGTATTTTCTTTTATAGTAAGTTTAAAGAAGGTTTATCGTTTTGGAAAGGCTTTTCATACTAGACAAGCTTCCAATCTAACACTTTCAATTTAAAATGGCCTTTTCAGGTCATAGGTTTCTGAGCCACAGGATCCTTTAACTCGGTAATCCAAACTCTCCGCCTAGACTTTCGAGCGTCCATCCACTCGAGAAAGATCAAGATCTATACCCATCTAATATACCGTTCCAATACGTTTTTAGGTGCGTATAGGAATACAACACTTTAAATACTTTATTAAATAAGTATTTACTTAAGTTCGATTGAATTATCGTTATTAAGATTGTTTGGTTTTTAAATCCTAATAATAAGTAGGATATATTTAAGTAGGTAAACAAATGTTATACATAGAAATTGTGTTTTATGAATGGGTATGTATTAATATCAAGTTAATATGTATATATATATATATATATATATATATATATATATATATATATATATATATATATATATATATATATATATATATATATATTATCTTATATGTTAAAATATGTATAGTTTAATTTTAAGTTTTATGTCAATATAAGTACCAATAATTATCTAAAAATGCTAACAAGTGTTTTATTGATTTCATAACAGTAAGTGACATGTATAAAACATTATAAAAATTTTCTATACATAAATATTAAGTTTTATGTATTAAATATTAAATTTTTTTTATAGCTAAAATACAAATAAATAGATAAACAAGTTTAACAACACATTTTATATTTTTCTTAGGTTCTACTGACCAAAATAAACTTAGGAAAAATTTATAAATTTTTGTTATGATGTAAAAGTATTTATTTCTAATTTCTTTTTTGGTTCAAGATAAATCAAAGTTTATAAAGTAATAATTATTATATCAACTCAATTAATTCATCTAAAATTTTTGTATGCCTAATATAGCGTATTAAGCTTAGAAAAATTATTTGTACATTTATATTAATAGTTTAACTATTTAATTCAACTTTTGTATTGTTTTTAGTTTAAATTCGGAATTAAATAGAAATATATAATTATTAATTCTTAAAATAATTTTTATAACTTTCTTATTAGTTCCTAAGTAATTTTCATTAATTATTGTAGTCATAAACATTTTATATCATTAAATTATATTTTTCTTTTTAAAACAGATTTTCCGGTACTGTAGCAAAAGTAGTAGAAAATACAAATTAATTATTTAAAATGACAAATAAATCAAACATAAATTTTTATAATTACTTTTATGACCTAAGGAACAAGCGAAAATTATAAAACATAATATATAAAATTTTTTACTATTTATTTCTTCATTATCTATATATACCGAATATAAAAAAAGTCAGTTTTTGATTTTTAATAAATATAAATTCGAATGTATAATTCATAAAAATAATTTTTATAGTCATTAGGATACTTAATACTAATTATCATGTATTTACATTATTTATTATAATTAATTTCGTATTTATTTGGTATTTAACATAAAACTAGCACAAAAATATGATAAAAACTAAATAAAAACTATAAAAATAATATAGAGAACTTACAAAAATAATTTTTGCAGAGGTTTGAGAGTATGATCTTCAAGTGAGAATAAATTTTTGAGGTGTAAAGGATTTTGAAAGAAATGGCTAGTATTTATAGGTGAAAACTTGGTATAAAAAAATGTATAAAAGAAATAAAAAGAAAAAGAAAAGAAAAATAAAAATATTAATAATTGTATCAGCCCATAATTTGTATTAAATAAAGAAAAGTATTTTTATAAAGCTAGATCTAGATCTAGAATAAAATTAAAAAATAAAAAGCAAAAAGTATTAAATTTTTTTTGTTTACTATTCGACGCTACAGTAACTTTTTTTTTATATATATATATATACATATATACATACATATATATATATATATATATATATATATATATATATATATATATATATATATATATATATATATATATATATATATATATATATATATATATATATATATATATATTTTTTTTACAATGACTATAACCTTCATTTTTATAAAAGATATCATTGTATAGATTAGTTTTTGTAAGTGGTAACATATTTACATAAACTTTACATCTTATAAATATGTATATACTTTTTAGTTATATATAAATATATATGTATATATAACTTTGTCAAGTATAAAGTTTATAAATTTAACTAATAAACTTATGTTACTTGATATGAATTTATATGTTGTAAACTTATTTATTTTAAGTATACATTATATAAATTACTTGATAAGTTTAGGTTTCGTTATATAATATAAACTTATAGATGTACTTTGTTGAATAATATTTATCCGTTTAACGTTTGTTAGTTTCGTATATATATATAACGACCATTCATTAATACTTAATCTTTTTTTTTCCGGGCATTTTAAATTATACGGAAGAAAATATAGATGAAAAAATGAGGGTCGTTATACCTGGGCTACGGTAAAGTTGATTTTCAGTTAGCTCTATTCGATTATATAATTTTTCGTTTAAGACTCGTCTTAATCCGAGTTACGGTTTAGGATCTATGACCCTCCGAGTGTCACTATGTCCTTTAACGTTGTGCTGAAAATTCTGACCTACTCGCACTTAGACCGTCGCCACGGTCAAACAAAGACGAGTTTGCTTCTGGAATTTTTACCACAATTAGAGGACTCATATACGGAGCCATGGCCACTGGTCTCACCTTATTTCAGTAGGTATGGAGGCCGTGGTGACTGACCGAATCAGCCTTTGTTTTAAACTCTTTTCTAGAATGAAACTTACGTTACACCTTTTGTTTGATGATGAATGATGATGACAATTAAGACATAATTTACATACATTTAAACCTATTGGGATGATTTACTGACTTAGTAATATTTGACTTATGTTGAGGACTTTCCGGACCTACACACTTGCTTACTTCCCGACTCGACTTTACTACTACTTTACCACTGTGAGTTATAGCATCCCTTTTTACTTTAACTATTTTGAGAACTGAGAATACATGCGCATTTTACGTTTTACATACTAGGCACGAGTACTTAAACTTATATATGTGTGGGTTATACAACGGCATAAACTTTCCCTTTAGCTCGGTAACATTTAGTCATTGGTTTTTGAACCGGTGAACGAGTGTTTAATACTTCGTAAACATACGCACTTGCCAAGTGTACTTTTAGGGGGTGATATATTATTAAACGTTAAGTTAGTTACCGAGTGCCCACGGTTGAACATATACTTTATCATACTGATTTGAATTGCTATTTTGAAACACTTGTTGAAGCACTGAAATCTCGTGGCCTACCTTACATTACTGTTATACTTAAACTATAGCTCACCAACCTATGTGTTGACGTTTTTAAGCATGTTTTTCTCAGGTGCTTAAGATTAGCTTGCTTCCGCTGTTGTACTAGTCATGCCTTGTAGACTTCCGCTGTGCTTACTAGAGATGTCACCGCATGAAACATTTTACCTTGCATTCAAACTTTACTACTTTTGAAACTATGATTTATAACGACCATTGTGGTCACGTACTATTATTACATGCTTCTGTTCATTGAGGCATACTTTTGGTTGTAAAACATTTGATGTTGTTTAAGACATCACCTTTGATTATGAATGCAAACTTCTTTTGAAACAACATATAGTGTTTGACCTTGTAATGATCCGATTGTTGATGGTCCGTACATGTTGATTTAGTACGGGGCATCACAATTATACTAATGCTTTAGGGTTTTTTTTTAAAAAAAAACAAAAAAAACAAAAAAAAAACAAAAAAAAACAAAAAAAACTTTATAATGGGAAGCTTTCATCGAAAAATACAAGAAATCAAAAAAATAGAACTATGCTCGAGACTAGAAAACGTCATTAACTCGCTATCTACGCGCGAGCCTGACCTAGTGAAAATCCTGCGATTTATCCTAACAATTACGAAGAATTTAAGGTGAAGGTGGGGCATGCTATGTGATCAAGCATAAAATGGTCCAAGGGGTTCGGTTCATGCGAGATCAACAATAATGAGGGATTTAAGGGTTTATTGAGTTTAACTCTCCTGTTCGGAGTACCGTTAATAACCCTCATATGAGATGATGATCTCAGAAAGGGTGGTCAAACGTAACCCACCATCATTCGGGTTAACTGGAGTTGATGGCCCAAGGGCGATGTTAGGATTTACGTGGTGTGTGCTACCTGAAATCGCTAAGTCTTTGTGAGAGTTGTGCCGGTTACGCGGGTTAGCTGGGGTGATAATAGTTGATAGTATATTTTTTGTGAGTGAAGTGGAATGTAATTCTAGAAGTGTATCGTCCGTCCTTGTTCCGTTATAGTTACGCCTATTTATACCTGTTGACTTTTGTCCCTTAGTGCCACGTAAGGAGACAAAAAGGATATGTTGTTGCCACGTCGTATTGTCTCTGTCCTTTTATTCTAAAAAGCTAGAAAAATGCTACCATTATCTTAGTGTTGTCCCCTTTATACCCTGTTATCCTTTTTTGTCCGTTCTGCACTGTGAGGATCGCGTCGTGCAGCCACAGGTGTCCTTTCTTCTTTTGTGTCGCCATAGTACTTCTCTAGTCTTATCCGTTTCTTAACGTGGTGTTATGTTCAAACTGCGCGATCAATGTTTGCGAGTTCATCTCAAAGCATGTTGAGATTTTGCGCTAGTCAGTATAAGATATGAGCTCGACACGCCTTATGTGGGGTGTTGTGCGAAGATCTGGTATAGCGCATATAGATGTGCAGCTATGTGCATCATTAAGTCTCCCCAGTTCTATATTACGCGCTATTTATAGTGCGTGATGTAGAAATCTAATCATGTCACGGAGTGTGCAAAAAGGTGCATTTTAGTGCAAAGTGCTATGCACGATGTAGAACTTCTAATGATGACTTTTTAGCGCGTCGGAGAGCTGCGTTTAATGCAGAGAAGCGCGTATGTTACAGAACTTGAATTATTACGTACAGTGCACTAGGTCAGTGCATTTAATGTCAGTGTGATTTTTACGGCTTGTCACTCTGTTCAGCGCGAGAAACCACGAATTCAGTCATCATTCTGCCATAGGTCACTGTAGCCCGTCACTCAGAAACTGTCAGCATAATCATTGCTTCAACCTGATCACTGTAGCATATCCGTTCCCCCTTCATTGGATTTGCGACACTTGTACGGACACGATGCGCCCTCCATTTTTTTCATGTTCTCCTTCTCATCCCTATAAATACCTTCCTCCTTTTTACAAAGTGTTCACTACTTGCATGCCTTCTTCTTCTCCGAGTTACCAACCCGATATTTTTCAGCTTCTTTTTTTTTTCATTTTCCCATAAGATTTTATCTTTTTCTTTCTTCGTTATTGAAACTTGCCACCTCAAAGCTCTCATTTGATGATCCTTCTACAGGATTTGGAGGGTATTATGGAGAATCATCTCCTCGTTTATTCCTTTAGCCTTGTTTCTCCTAGTTTCGGTCATCACATCGATAATCCTCCTACCTATAGAGTAGTTATGTTTTTACAAGTTACGCAGTCTGACACCCTTGTCTGTTCATCTACCACTGGCACAGGGGGTAATGTTCCCTTTGTTTGTATTAAGTTTCATGTGTTCAATGGTTGTGTACGTTTTGAGGAGGAGGTTTCACGGACTGGTATGAGATTCAAAGATCATAATGTTATATTATCCATCCCTCCTGTTATAAACGGAGGGATTCGGTCGAGCAGGTCATTTCTTCCAGCAGGACGAGGTGAAAGCATGTTGACAAGAGCGAGGAGGAGTTCTATAGGAAGAAAAGTGGTAAGTGCGTTACATTGCGCATTTTTTTAGCTTTCTTTGTTGCTTGTTTTAACGCGCAATCACTTGTTTTTCATTGGCGCATCCCTCGCAAAAGTTGTGTGCGACCTTCTCCAGAATGTGTTTTTGTATTCTATCGGACTGCCAATATCACACCCCCAATTAGGGCCTGGGTGAATGTGACATTAATATCAAATAAACCAACATATTATAATATACGAGAACAATACAAAATGATAAGAACAAACTTTATTGAGTACGCAGCGAAAAATGAAATGTCGTTACAATAATGGGAATTACAATAAAGTAATTGTTTCAAATGCAAGAATAATAAATGCGATATCTCTTGATCCTAAGTCCAAGTAGCATCACATAAGCAGTAAGTAAATAAGCCTGATCAATCGGCACCTGAGACAAACATGCTAAAGTGTCAACCAAAAAAGTTGAGTGAACTTGTAACGACCCGGATTTTTCTGATCGTTTTATACATATGAGATTAATATTTACATAAATTAAACATTACTAACATGATAAGAAATCCAAATTGTTGAGTCTTGTGTTTTTGAAAAGAGTTTTACACAACGTTTGACCGTCCAATTTGACTGATGATATCACGAACTATATAACATACGATAATTATACGATTGTGTACATATATGTATTTATACATATTTAACTTGATTTAAGGATGGTTTAACATCTCATTGTGTATTAATAACAATGAGTTATAAGTATACTTTAAGACTACTAACTTAAGTTTTCAAAACGGTAACTATACGTAACGTTCTTTGACATATATACCTATAACCTATAATGCTTATATAAGTATCATATAAATACGTATTTAATCACTTTTAAAGGGCTTAAATACATAAAACAATATAAGTATATTCACAAAAGATAGTTATATTTGAATTCTCGTTCCGTTTCCTCAAGATTTCTACAAGTATATCAAGGGTATATGTAACCGTATCATACCCAACTTCTATACGTATTTACTATTGGTATATACACATCACAATCACTTTATTAGCAGCCATGAGTCAGCAAATTTTGGATCTTAGCATGCATGATTAATCAACTTGGCATATTACAAGACTTTTACACAATATTACAAACTTATACATCATTTCACCACCATTTATACTCCATTCCATTTTCATTTTTACTACACATTTTCTCTAGCTAAAAACACCTACTTGTAAGCTTCATTCACCTCTAAGAAATCCAGCAAAAAATCTCTCAAGAATCTCCTTAATAACCATCATATTAAGATCAAACAAGAACACTACAAGATACTACTTTCATTTCAAGTCTATATTCTAAGTTTACTTCCAATTTTTCAATCCAACTTCACCACTCTTTAGGATAAAGAGTTATACTTCCTTTCTAGTAGCTTTATCCAAGTAATTTGAGGTAGTAACCTTATTCATAATCTTATTCAATTCATATTTATATAGCTATGTTATTTTGAGTTATAAATTATAACAACAAGAACATAGTTTGAATGATTTCAAACTTGTTCGAAAACTAAATAGATCCTTCTAACTTGACTTTTAAAACACTTCAAGACCTGTAATATATCATAATGATATGCTAACATAACAAGATACAACTTGATTTTACAAAGAACACCTTAAAACTGAATCTACGTCGTCGGAGTGCAACCGGGGGCTGTTTTGGGTTGGATAATTAAAACCCATCTTAAACTTTGATTTGGAAGTTTATATTCTGGAAAAATGATATTTCGTATGAATATGTTAACATATAAAAATCTCATGGTTTAACTTAAAGTGTAAGTATTTTTTAAAAATGATCATTTAGATGTTGTTTTTACAACGGAAATGACCACTTTCATAAGATTCACCTAAGTTTGACCTATAACCTGTGATTTCGAATATAAACCAAGGTATTTACTGTTCATATTCATAAATAATGGCTCGATCCAAGGAAGTGGCAAGGTGAACAAACAAAAACGGAGTTGTATTGAAGAAACTACAGCTAAAACAAAATCGGGTATCCGAAGCTAGTTTAGCTACGAAAATATTTTGAGTAAAACTAAACTAATCATATCTTTACTAATTAATATGATATTTTATATATATTTACTCATAATTTGATTTTATATATTTCAGGACCACCCGTAAACAACACGTGAAGATTAATTATAAGACCTCATGATTGTACACAACATGTCATTTGACAATACGGTACTTTGGGTCACGATTTTAAATCATAAGACACCATGTACACAATACGCCATTTGACAACACGGTACCATGGGTCAAGATTAATTCTGATCAATACGAATACGATGGGGTCTTTATTTTATTAAGCAACTAATTGTGGACCACTAACATCGGACTGCTAACTACGGACTAATAGATATTAAAAGTATTATTAGTATATATGTAACGATTAATTGAAAAGAAAACATGTTGATATATTATATATGGTTAGGTTCGTGATATCTATCGGAGACCAGGTCGTGTTATATAGTCCCATTTTTAAACTCTAAATATTTCGAGATGAGAATACATGCATTTTATGATTTACGTTATGGACACAAGTGATTAAAAATATATTCTACGTTGAGTTGTACCACTGGCATACTTCCCTGTAGCTTGGTAACTACTATTTACATGCGGTATTGTAAACGCGAATCCTGTTGATAGATCTATCGGGCCTGACAACCCCAACCGGACTGGACGACCAGTATTCAACGGTTGCACAGTACTTCGTTTTGGTGACTACACTTGGTACGGTGTAGTAAAATTTCATAATAAAGGGAATATGCGATGTTGATTAAATGTTAAGTATGGTTATCAAGTGCTCAACCACTTAGAATATTTTTATTAAAACGTTTAAGTATATGAAATCTTGTGGTCTATATTTTTAACGCTGCTAGCATTAAACCTATATCTCACCAACTTTATGTTGACATTTTAAGAATGTTTATTCTCAGGTGATAAATAAAAGATTCCGCTGCATTATGCTGAATTTAAGCAAGATTTGGAGTATGCATATTTGTGTCAAAAATAAAACTGCATTTCAGAAGATTTATAATGTGAAATATGTTGGAAATCGTGTTGTTGTTATCACATGTAAAGTTTGTAAGACTAAGATTATCGCTAAACGATAATCATTATTATGTTGTTTAAATCCTTTGGTTATAATAAAGGTTATGGTTTGTATTATAAAAACGAATGCAGATTTTGAAAAATGTCGCATATAGAGGTCAATACCTCGCAATGAAATCATATGTTATTGTATTCGTCCTTATGGATTAGGACGGGTCGTCTCAGAAGTTCATAGGTTTAACAAATATGTTTGACCGTTGTTTTAGACCACAAGATTTAGTTTATAAAGTTGATCTCGCAGGGATCAAAAAGTTATGCCAGTTCGTGATATTTAGACTAAACGTTCAAGTTTGCCCCAATGACAAGTTGTGTCTGTCCTTGTCGGTTTAATTTCATTATTAAGTAATACAGTAACTTGGTCAAATGTATCGGGGACGTTACTCCCGATAGGCCTACCCCTAATAATTAAGAATGCGTTCAACGAGCAATTAAAAATAGCACTGTAGGGACTTAGTCGGACATAGCCGGGTTTATCATAGTTTAACAGTTGGTACTTGTGTCTAAATTGTAAATAGTAAAAGTAGCATGTATCTCACCCCAAAAAGTTAAATAAGTTGCTAACAATAAAGAGAGGGGCTATGAGTTCACCTTAGTAAGTAGAGAGAGATCGTTATTCCTCGGAATAGAAAGTTTGGATGGATGAGCAGAAAGTCAACCTAATGACATTTAAGAGTAGTTAAATGTTTTTCCCAAATTTAAGTTTAAGTATGCAAGTGTTTTAAGTATAGTTCGTTTTACTAAGTTTCCATTCTTAGTAAGTTTCTACTTTTAGAAAGTTTCCAATTTTAGTAAGTTTCTACTTTTAGAAAGTTAGTGTCGAACACTAGTGATTTGTCCTTAATAAGTCTACCACCTATTAAGTGTGAAGATAACTAAGTGTATGATTACTATAGTCGGGTTTGATATTGTGGACCATACCCAAACATCTATGCCACCGCCAAGTCACTAGAATGACCAATTATTACCGGTTGGCCCAGGATTTCTTGACCAAAATCTAAGTTTGGCATTCGTAATCCACAAGCGTCCCATAGTGGTACCAAGGATCACCCTAGGCCTTAAGCAACGTCGATGTTCGAATAATCCTCACGTTATCGTGAATGACTATTGTAATCGTGTGTTATACTATTAAGTAGTATATTACAAGTGTTAGTAATAGTATAAGTATTATTAGGGTTTAGTAGTAAGTAGTAGTATTAATTAATTAAGTTTAATTAATTAAAGTAGTATTTAATGATTAGGGTTTAGTGTAATAATGATTAGGTAATGATTAGGGTTTTAATTAATGCATTAGGGTTTTATTAAATTAGGGTTTAATAAATTAGGGTTAGGTTTAATTAGGGTTTTATTATTTAATATATATATGTATATATATATATATCGTGTATATGTATGTATATATATATGTATATATTATTTTGCTTCATTTTTTTTAAACACTAACAAAATCTCTAACCAATCTTTAGGGTTTTTAAGATTTAACAAAAAACTTTTTTATTTTTATTTTCGGCACACATATATATATATATATATATATATATATATATATATATATATATATATATATATATATATATATATTATTTTTTTTTTTTACAAATGCATGGTGTATCTACTTATAACATGTATATATCTTGTTACCATTATTAAACATTAACACAATCTAGGTAAATCATTAGGGTTTTCAAGATCTAAACCTTTCTTCTCTCTTTTTTTTCTTCGTGTGTATGCATGTATATGTATACTTTTATATTTTTTTTACATGCACAATATAAATGTTAAGATCATGCATGAATAATTATGATTATAAATATGAATTAAAAGTAAGATTTAAGAGTTTTGGATCTAGGGTTTTACCTTGATGAAGATTGATGAAGATTAACAAAAGAAGAGAAGAAACACTTGAAGATGAAGATCAAAGCTCTCCAATAATCAAGAACACCTTTGAAGATCCTTGAAATACGATGAACAACTTGAAGATCACTTGAAGATCTTGAAGATTGATGATGATTTTCGATGGTGGTGGTGGTGATTTTCGATTTGGCCGAAAATAGGAGAGAGGGAGAGAGAGTTTTGAGAGAGATTTGTGATTTTGATTTGGTACAAGATTAGCTCTAGCCTAGGTCTCTATTTATAGGAGGGATTGGAGAATTCTAGAATTAGTGTTTAATTAGGAATTACTTTGGGAACAAGTTAGGTTAATGAGGAGGTGATGGGGGTTGATTTGGGCCAAAAATTGGGAGGGGTATAATGGGCATTTCCTTTATTTTTTTTAAAAAATTCGGCTAGGGCTTTTTAAGGGAGGAGTTTGGGATTTTTCGTTTTAGACCTTGTACTTAGATTAGCTTATAAAATTCCAAACTTGTTTAAGATTAATTAAGTTATATACATTAAGCTTTAGTTTATTACATCTTGTTCACGAAAATTAATTAGCTTATTATTTCCGTCTTTTATTAACTTGTCATTTATTGTACAAAGTTAATTATTATGTTTTGTAATTTTTATTACTTAACAATCATTGAATTAATTTTAAATCGTTAAGCTTTAATTATATTGTTTGGGCATTTAATAAGGAAAAATATAGAATGAAAAAATGAGGGTCGTTATAGTACCTCCCCGTTATTAGAAACTTCGTCCCGAAGTTTTAGGTAGATTCCTCGTTTGCATCAACAGTTGAGAAGAGATGGGGATATTTTCGTATCATGTGGTCTTTGCGTTCCCAGGTATATTCGGGGCCTCTACGTGAATTCCAATGGACTTTAACGATAGGTATGTTGCTTTTATGCGTTTGTTTGACCTCTCCTTCCATGATTTCTATAGGTTCTTCAATGAAGTGCATTTGCTCATCAATGCGGATATCATCCAAAGGAATAACAAGTGTGTCATCAGCAAGACACCTTTTAAGATTCGAGACATGAAACACATCATGTACTTGGCTAAGTTCAGTTGGTAGTTCTAATCGGTATGCCACGGGACCGACTCTTTGAGTGATTGTGAAAGGTCTAACATATCGTGGACTGAGTTTGCTTCGTTTACCGAAACGGACAACGCCTTTCCAAGGGGATACTTTCAACATGACTTTATCTCCAACTTGAAATTTTATATCCTTTCGGTTCTTATTGGCATAGATCTTTTGTCGGCTACGGGCAGTTTCTGATCGTTGCTTAATCTGAACGATCTTTTAGGTAGTTTCATGAATAATTTCAGGACCAGTTAAATGTATGTCCTCGAGTTCGTCCCAACACAAAGGGGATCTACACTTCCGGCCATATAAAGCTTCAAAAGGTGAAGCTTTAATGCTAGAGTGATAACTGTTATTATAAGAAAATTCAACCAAAGGTATATGTCTATCCCATCCTTTGCCGAAATCGATTACACAAGCACGTAGCATATCTTCCAAGGTTTGAATAGTTCATTCACTTTGACCATCAGTTTGCGGATGATAGGCTGTACTCATGTCAAGTTGAGTTCCAAGAATAGATTGTAAAGTTTTCCAAAATCTAGAAACGAATCAACCATCGCGATCAGAAATAATCGAGATAGGAACTCCATGACATGAGACAATTTTTTTAATGTAAAGCTGTGATAATTTCTCCATCTTGTCAGTTTCCTTGATCGGTATGAAATGTATAGATTTAGTAAGACGATCAACTATGACTCAAATAATATCGTTACCGTTTGAAGTCTAGGCAACTTAGTAACGAAGTCCATAGTGATGCATTCCCACTTCCACTGCGGAATATTGGGTTGTGTCAACAGACCAGAAGGCTTTTGATGTTCAGCCTTGACTTTCAAACAAGTGAGACACTTACTAATATAGGTAGCAATGTCGGCTTTCATGTTAGGCCACCAGTAGAATTCCTTCACATCGTGATACATCTTACTGGAACCGGGATGAATAGAGTACCTAGTTTTATGAGCTTCATCCAAGACTAGTTCACGGAGATTACTGAAGCGAGGGACCCAAATTCTGTTGCCAAAGTACCGTTTACCATTAGCTTTCACTTGGAGTTGGTTCTCGAAACCTATAGGTCCTTCACCTCCGATAAGTGTTGGTTTGATAGCTTCAAGTTGAGCTTCACAGATTCGTGATATAAGATTCGATTTGATTTTTAGGTTCAAAGCACGAACACGTTTAACATCGTCTTTTCGACTAAGAGCATCGGCAACTACATTCGCCTTGCCAGGATGATATTCCATCTTAAAGTCATAATCGTTCAATAGCTCAAACCATCGGCTTTGCCTCATATTCAGCTGTTTCTGATCAAAGATGTGTCGAAGACTTTTATAGTCAGTGTACACCGTAAACTTAGTACCATATAGATAATGTCTCCATATCTTTAATGAAAATACCACGACACCTAACTCAAGGTCGTGTGTGGTATAGTTCTCCTCATGTTTCTTCAACTGTCTAGATGCGTAGGCAATAACCTTTTCACGTTGCATTAAAACACAACCAAAGCCTTGCTTTGAGGCATCACAGTAAACTACAAAGTCGTCAGTACCTTCAGGTAAAGAGAGAATCGGGGCTGTGGTCAATTTCTCCTTCAGAATCTTGAAAGCAGATTCTTGTTCTTCGGACCACTCAAACTTCTTCCCTTTGTGAGTTAACTTCGTAAGAGGTTTAGCAAGGAGGGAAAAATATTTTATGAATCTTCGATAATAACCAGCAAGTCCCAAAAATTGACGAATATGCTTCGCAGTCTTTGGTATCTCCCAGTTCTGAATAGCAGTAATCTTAGCTGGATCGACATGTATTCCTTCACTATCAACAACATGTCCAAGGAATTGTACGGTTTTGAGCCAAAACTCGCACTTAGAAAATTTAGCGTAAAGTTGTTCCTTCCGTACGAGTTCAAGAATCATGCGCAAATTCTGCTCATGTTCTTTCTCACTCTTGGAGTAGATCAAGATGTCGTCAATGAACACAATTACAAATTTGTCAAGATATGGCTTGCAGACGAGATTCATAAGATCCATGAATATGGTAGGAGCGTTGGTTAAGCCAAAAGGCATAACAAAAAATTCATAGTGCCCATAACGTGTACGAAAAGCAGTCTTAGGAATATCGGATTCCTTGACTTTGAGTTGGTGATAACCGGACCTCAAATCAATCTTTGAGTAAACACTTGACCCTTGAAGTTGGTCGAATAGATCATCAATACGTGGTAACGGGTAACGATTCTTGATAGTAAGCTTGTTGAGTTCGCGGTAATCAATGCACATCCTCAACGTACCATCTTTCTTCTTAACGAATAGAATAGGAGCTCCCCATGGGGACGAGCTTGGACGAATGAACCCTTCATCCAATAGTTCTTGGAGTTGGTTAGAAAGTTCCTTCATTTCGGAAGGTGCTAAACGGTATGGTACTTTAGCAATGGGAGCAGCACCGGGAGCTAAATCAATTTAAAATTCGACTTGTCGAGGAGGTGGAAGACCAGGAAGATCTTCAAGAAACGCATCAGGAAAGTCTTTAACTACTGGTACGTCTTCAATACACTTCTCTTTCGATTTGATCATCTTAACATGGGCTAGAATAGCTGGATAACCTTTCATAAGGTATTTGCGGGTTTTAATATAGGAGATAATGTTGAGATTAGAACCACTCTTGTCGCCTTGAATGACTAGAGTCTCTCCATTTCCCAACGGAATGTTAACGGTTTATCAAAACACAATATTGCAGCATGTAATGGACGTAGCCAATCCATTCCAACTACGACATCAAAACTTCCGAGCTCGACCGACAAAAGCTCTATCTTAAATTCTTTATTGGCTAAGATTAGGTTGCAGTTTTTATAGATTTTATCGAGTTTCATGATCTTTCCATTGGCTACTTCTACTAATCGTTTAGTTTCTAAGGGTTGAGGCTTTTCAGTAAATATGTTACAAAATTCACTAGACACGTAACTTTGTCGGCACCCGTATCGAATAAAATAGTTGCATAACAATTATTGACAAGATACGTACCTGTGATGAACTCATCTTCATCTCGAGCTTTAGCAGCAGTAAGAACAAAAGTACGACCCTTTACAGCAGTAGTATTGGCTCCAGTAGTGGGATTATCTTTCTTCTTAGGACAATTTGGACTAATATGTCCCTTTTCTCCACAAGTGTAACAAGTAGGAGGAGCTTTAGCAGGAACAATAGCTTTATCCTTTGAAGGAGTCTTACATGTCTTAGCAACGTGTCCCACTTTCTTACACAACGTACAAGTAGCAGTACACCGCCCCGGGTGATGCCTTTCACAACGAATACAAAAAGGATAAGTGCCTTTATAATTCGTCCTTGTACTATCCACCGGCTTATTACTAATATTCTGAGTCAAACCTTGAGATGGCTCAAACTTCCTCTTACCTTCATTACTCTTAGTATCAACCTGCTTATTAGCCAACGCTCTTCTTCTCTTGGCCAACATCAAATTTTGTGCCATGAGAATCACAGCGTCAAGAGTAACCTTCTCGACAGCAATAACATTCCCTTGAACATCTTCGGGGAGACCTTCAATATACCTTTCAATCCTTTTTGCTTTGGTAGGAAACATCTCGGGACACAATGTTGAAAGCTCAAGAAAACGGTTGGTATAGCTTTCAATATCGGTACCCTTCACCTTGAGTTCCCAGAACTCAGGTTCATGTTTTTGAACTTGACTTCTAGGACAGAATTTATTAACCATCATGCTTTTGAGTTCGTCCCATGGAATTGCATTAGCATTGTTAATTCCTACGGACTTAGCATGAGCAGTCCACCAAGTCAAAGCATTGCCAGCTAATGAGCTAGTGGCATATTTGACCCGATCGTTATCCCACAGTTACAAATGCGGAAGATAGACTCTAGCTTCTCGAACCATCGAACTAGTTCGACAGCCTCTTCATTTCCCTTGAAAGCGGGAGGGTGGCAGTTTGTAAAGTCCTTGTAAGAACAAGGTTTCGGTTGAGGATTAACAATATTAACTTAAGCGTTGCCTTGGGCGGTAACAAGCAACTGTTGAAATTGTTCAGTGGTCAATACGATGTTGTTAACAGTAGGTACAGCTGGACGAACCATGATGTCACTACATAGAAGTGAACATAAGTTTGGTAAGGTGACAAGTTATAAGTTTGGGCAATTATAAGTATGAATAAAATAAAGCATTGATATCACATGATATTAATAGAACACTTTATATTATTAGAACAAGGCATTAAATAAGCCTTTTTTAATACACGATTCGGAAATAGAAATAGTTTAAGGCATAGCCTTTACATAGATAGGAAATTGGAAAAATAATCTAGGAAATATTAAGATTGAAGTAATCTTCATATTTCTTCTTCTCATCCTCCACCTTCTTCATAAACTCATCCACTTTCTCGTTCCTCGCCTTTTAATTCTCATAGAGATACCCGAGGTTATCATAGAGGTTAGTAACGCGGCTGTTGACTGCGTTGTTATCGTACCCCTTTAGAGCAAGCTGGTTGTTGACTCGATTTCTTTCCATATCCAACCAGAAATCAACATTCTCCTTGAGATGGGCAAGCGATTGCTTTCCCCAACGAGTGTTACGTTCTTCCTCATACTTCACCAACTTTATCTCTTTCTTTAACTCCGCATTCTCCTCCAAAAGTTTCTTGATTACTAGGTCCTTTTCATCCATTCGAGCCTCGATCCTTGTAATATGGCGAAGCAAACCATCGAAGTTCTTCTCGGTAGTCGTTCGCAGATTCATGATTTCACACATGGCGTTATGGTTATCATAAGAAGGAGATCGAGCTCTTTTCTTAGACGGGCCATCTTCATTAAAATCAGCAGGGCGCTTCCCCTTGTCTTCAATTCTTGGGGTTGGGTAGTAGTCGGGAGACATAGGTAAAGTATTTGGACTATAGTTTGGTGAAGCAGGACCACCAAGACCATAAGGTGGGATTTGGACTCGTCTCGAAGTTGAATAGTGTCCAACACCTACTTCGGTGGTAGGTTTAAAGCGAGCCATTTCTTCAGAAGATTTGAAGAGAGTCATTTTGTTTGGTTGATTAACGCTTGAGCTTGACATCCTATCATTAGGAAAGAGACTTTGATTAGAATCTTTGAGTCAAGTTTAGTAGAGCATAGGTGTTAAGATTATAAGGCAATCCTAAGTGCTTTAAAGTCTAAGGAAGGAAAGGTTATAGTTTCCTAGTTTGCTAAGGCACCCTAGCTAGCAAATAAGGCACACATAAAGATGCAATCTTGGTTCTCTATAACAGCCTGGTTATGCTCTGATACCAATCTATCACACCCCCAATTAGGTCCTGGGTGAATGTGACATTAATATCAAATAAACCAACATATTATAATATACGAGAACAATACTAAATGATAAGAACAAACTTTATTGAGTACGCAGCGAAAAATGAAATGTCGTTACAATAATGGGAATTACAATAAAGTAATTGTTTCAAATGCAAGAATAATAAATGCGATATCTCTTGATCCTAAGTCCAAGTAGCATCACATAAGCAGTAAGTAAATAAGCTTGATCAATCCACCTGAGACAAACATGCTAAAGTGTCAACCAAAAAGGTTGAGTGAAGTTCATAGGTTTAACAAATATGTTTGACCGTTGTTTTAGACCACATGATTTAGTTTATAAAGTTGATCTCGCAGGGATCAAAAAGTTATGCCAGTTCGTGATATTTAGACTAAACGTTCAAGTTTGCCCCAATGACAAGTTGTGTCTGTCCTTATCGGTTTAATTTCATTATTAAGTAATACAATGACTTGGTCAAATGTATCGGGGACGTTACTCCCGATAGGCCTACCCCCAAATTAAGAATGCGTTCAACGAGCAATTAAAAATTTCACTGTAGGGACTTAGTCGGACATAGCCGGGTTTAGCATAGTTTAACAGTTGGTACTTGTGTCTAAATTGTAAATAGTAAAAGTAGCATGTGTCTCACCCTAAAAAGTTAAATAAGTTGCTAGCAATAAAGAGAGGGGCTATGAGTTCACCTTAATAAGTAGAGAGAGATCGTTATTCCTCGGAATAGAAAGTTTGGATGGATGAGCAAAAAGTCAACCTAATGACATTTAAGAGTAGTTAAATGTTTTGCCCAAATTTAAGTTTAAGTATGCAAGTGTTTTAAGTATAGTTCGTTTTTACTAAGTTTCCATTCTTAGTAAGTTTCTACTTTTAGAAATTTTCCAATTTTAGTAAGTTTCCACTTTAGAAAGTTAGTGTCGAACACTAGTGATTTGTCCTTAATAAGTCTACCACCTATTAAGTGTGAAGATAACTAAGTGTATGATTACTATAGTTGGGTTTGATATTGTGGACCATACCCAAATATCTATGCCACCGCCGAGTCACTAGAATGACCAATTGTTACCGATTGGCCCAGGATTTCTTGACCAAAATCTAAGTTTGGCATTCGTAATCTACAAGCGTCCTATAGTGGTACCAAGGATCACCCTAGGCCTTAAGCAACGTCGATGTTCCAGTAATCCTCACGTTATCGTGGATGACTATTGTAATCTTGTGTTATACTATTAAGTACTCCCTCCGTCTCATTCCAATAGTCCACAGACAAAAAACACGCAGTTTTAGGAAATTCCACTAACTTCATTTCTCCACCAATGAAATATCTTCTCTCTCCAGATCCACCAATGAAATATTTTCTTTCCTTTCTATTTATGGAAGTAGACTATCAGAATGGGATAACCCAAAATGGAATATTGTCCTATTGGAATGAGACGGAGCTAGTAGTATATTAAAAGTGTTAGTAATAGTATAAGTAGTATTAGGGTTTAGTAGTAAGTAGTAGTATTAATTAATTAAGTTTAATTAATTAAAGTAGTATTTAATGATTAGGGTTTAGTGTAATAATGATTAGAGTTTTAATTAATGCATTAGGGTTTTATTAAATTAGGGTTTAATAAATTAGGGTTAGGTTTAATTAGGGTTTTATTATTTAATATATATATATATATATATATATATATATATATATATATATATATATATATATATATATATATATATATATATATATATATATATATATATATATGTATATGTATATATATATCGTGTATATCTATGTATATATATATGTATATATTATTTTGTTCCTTTTTTTTAAACACTAACAAAATCTCTAACCAATCTTTAGGGTTTTTAAGATTTAACAAAAATGTTTTTTTATTTTTTTTTTATTTTCGGCACATACGTATATATATATATATTTTATTTTTATTTTTTTTACAAATGCATGGTGTATCTATTTATAGCATGTATATATCTTGTTACCATTATTAAACATTAACACAATCTAGGTAAATCATTAGGGTTTTCAAGATCTAAACCTTTCTTCTCATTTTTTTTTTCGTGTGTATGCATGTATATGTATACTTTTATATTTTTTTTTTACATGCACAATATAAATGTTAAGATCATGGATGAATAATTATGATTATAAACATGAATTAAAAGTAAGATTTAAGAGTTTTGGATCTAGGGTTTTGCCTTGATGAAGATTGATTAAGATTAACAAAAGAAGAGAAGAAACACTTGAAGATGAAGATCAAAGCTCTCCAATAATCAAGAACACCTTTGAAGATCCATGAAGAACGCGAAGAACACGATGAACAACTTTAAGATCTTGAAGATTGATGATGATTTTTGATGGTGGTGGTGGTGATTTTCAGTTTGGCCGAAAATAGGAGAGAGGGAGAGAGAGTTTTGAGAGAGATTTGTGATTTTGATTTGGTACAAGATTAACTCTAGCCTAGGTCTCTATTTATAGGAGGGATTGGAGAATTCTAGAATTAGTGTTTAATTAGGAATTACTTTAGGAACAAGTTAGGTTAATGAGGAGGTGATGGGGGTTGATTTGGGCCAAAAATTAGGAGGGGTATAATGGGCATTTCCTTTTTTTTAAAAAAAATTTCGGCTAGGGCTTTTTAAGGGAGGAGTTTGGGATTTTTCGTTTTAGACCTTGTACTTTAGATTAGCTTATAAAATTCCAAACTTGTTTAAGATTAATTAAGTTATATACATTAAGCTTTAGTTTATTACATCTTGTTCACAAAAATTAATTAGCTTATTATTTCCGTCTTTTATTAACTTGTCATTTATTGTACAAAGTTAATTATTATGTTTTGTAATTTTTATTACTTAACAATCATTGAATTAAATTTAAATCGTTAAGCTTTAATTATATTGTTTGGGCATTTAATAAGGAAAAATATAGAATGGAAAAATGAGATTCGTTATAGCCAACTCGCGTTGATGCACGTGCGTGACCCAGTTTGTCGTCCAAGCAATAGTAAGATTCAGCAAGTTTCTGCTCCCTGCCTTTTTTCGGGTTGGGTTTGTTGATTCTTGGTTGGAAGTTGATTGGGTCCTTGCCCGCGTTTGGGCAGGAGCCCTTCATAAACGATAACTCGGTTTGCTAAGTTGGCTATTATCACGAAATTACGTTCAATCATAAAAGCAGTCTTCTTAGCATGCAGTATAAATATCTATAATTTTTGCAATATTAGTATGTTGTTTAGGGGCAAGATGTCTCTTAAAAGCTTCTTATCCTACTAGCTGTTCGATTTAAAGAGGCTATACGCGATGTATCTTCGCAAGTGCGCAGAAGTCATCTGAAAGGGAAGAATCCAGAGGCAGACCTGTACATGAATGTTCGTAGACGTTGTACTGTAGTTTATGATGGGGGCAACGCGTGTAAGACTTGAGTTTAATATGTACCAATTCGTGTATATATAAAAAGCTGGTGGCTTCAGTTTTCAGTTTTGGGCCGCGGCGCGGCCTAATGGCCCGCGGCCTGGTGAAGATTCCTTGTCTTATTTATATTTTAAAGAGGGGGTAGTTTGGTCTTTTCACTTGAGGCCCGACTTAAGGCCACTAAAAGGCTGGTTGGAGTCATTGTTTCACATCCACCAACCTTATCATCTTCTTCTTTAAGTAGAGAGAGAGTAGTGAGAGAAAGTTGATTTTGTGAAGCATTCTAAGTGGGGTTTTGCTAGATTGGGTCCAATTCTTCATGTTTCAACCTCCTAGCATCTTATCGAGTGTTGTTGTAAGCTCTAAACTGAATTTTGTATGTTATTTGTGTTAGTGTTCATATTTGGTTCTTGCTAGTAATCAAACCCTAGATGGTTGTGAAATTGGGGGTTTATGGTTTGGGGAAAGTGTAAGTAACCTAAAATTGGTAATTTTAAGTTAGTTGAGGAATTTGATAATAATTTGAGTAAATGTTGGTTAAGGTTCACTAATGAACTTGATTTACTAGTGATTTGGAGAATGAGACTTACAAGTTTAGGGTTTGACCCATTATTAGGACAAAATGGGTTTTTGGGTCAAAAGTGCACTAGCACGAATTTAATGACCTACTGTTGTGTAGTTGGGTGATTTAATGCCACGTTCACTAGCTTTAGTGATTATTGGTGATTTAGGCCTACGATTGGTGTTGTGAGTGCAAGTGGTGAAAATTTTCACTAGGTGTCTATTTGGGCGGGTCGGAAGCTCTATTTAGATAAGTGTTGATTTATGTTAATGTAATAGGTGAATTCATTGACGGTTGAAGGCTTGTTGGCTTACCTTCGTTTTGGATACAAAGTGAGTGGAATAATTATACGTATATGTATATGGTGTAATTATTTATGTGCTATGGTATGAACCACAGAGCTGGTAGTGCCATAGCATGTGCGAGTGTGCTATGATGTGAACCACAGAGCCAGTAGCATCATGGTACGTGTATTATAGGGTGACCCACGGAGCCGGTAGCACTATGGTACGTGTGTTGTAGTGTGAACCACGGAGCCGATAGCACTATAACACGAGTTATCGAGGTGTGAACCACGGAGCCGGTAGCGCCTCAAGGCGAGTATGACTCGAGTTGTGATGTAAACCACAGAGCTGGTAGCATCATAACAAAGGCGTATGGTGTGAACCACGGAGCCGGTAGCACCATGACGCGTGTATGGATAACCACATGGTTTGTGTATGTGTTGTAGTGTAGCATATTGTATTGTTACGATTATATGCTATTGAATATGCTAGTTGCGGTATTGGAGGTTATTAGCTTCGTACTTGAGATAGTATGCTAATTATATTGCTAGCATGTATACGGTATGTGTGTAAGTGTTTGCAAATAGGTATATTATATATGTATATGTATAATTATTACATTCACTAAGCGTTATGCTTACCCTCTCGTTGTTTACACTTTTTAGGCTCCGGCGTGGAAAAGGCAAGGGTATTCGTTTAGACTAGCGAGCTCCCTATATGATTATGCTAGAGAATTGCTTTTGATGTTCGACCTAGGTTTGGGTAGTTTAACCCCAAACACCATGCTCGGGTTTTGTTTGGTATTTAAACTTTTCGATCGAAACTTATATTTTGGGGTGTAATTGGGCGAATGAAGCTCGGTGGTCAAATACTTGTATTCTGGTCTTTAAAACATGTAACTTTATTTAATTATGTGGCGGGAAGCCTTTTGTGTTGATAAAAGTTGGTCCTCGCGAAAATTTGGGACTAGTGTCATTTAAACAAATCTAGAATCAGCACACGAGTTAAGCCGCGCCGCGGGTCAAAGGGAAAAATTGATGTCAAGGGTTTGATGGATCCAGACCATATGAGATTTTGTTAGGCCGCGCCACTGCTAATTTCCCCGCGCCGCGAGTTAAGCCTGGCAGGCCTGGTCTGCCCAAATGTATAAAAAAATGTTTTGCGTTGATTAACGGGTTGGGTCGCTACAAGTGGTATCAGAGCATGGTCTAAGGGATTTAGGCGACTTGAGATAGGTGCCTAGACTTAGACTTTATTGTGTATGCGTTTTATGTGGGACTTGTAGGAGACGGGTCAGATCGGGTTTTGATTAGTGCCTAGACTTAGGTGAGCTAACCTGGTGATAATTGTTTTGTATTGTGTTTGCGATCATCAAGTGAGATAGACGTTGTACTAGCATGTTAATGCGACGTGCTCGCGTAATAATGACTAGCTACCATTGTTACGGGTCCAAATCGTGTCAAACAAGTGATGTACGACGAGTGTTGAGCGAGATGGGGCGGTATGGTATACGTATGTCGTCTCCATTTGTTTCGTTATTTAACCTATTTCGTTTTATAGCATGAAGATGAGAAACGGGCATGATACCGATAACGGAGGTACGAGCGAAGACTCCGAGTTCACGGCCAAGGTTGAGGCCATATTACAAAAACATCATGCGGCCTTTCTAGCAGACGTTAAGAAAATGTTCCTAGAGTCGGTTGATGAGCAAGTAACCTATCTAATCAAGGAACAAGTTAATGCTATTGTTCACGGCAATAATGTTGGAAGGCGAGACTTCCAATATAAGAATTTCAAGGATACTCAACCTCCCACCTTTGATGGTGAATGAGACCCACTCAAGAGTGCTCGTTGGGTCTCCGATATGTAGGAGGCTTTCCGTACTAGTGAATGACCTCTCGTTAAGAAGATGAGGTACGGGAGTAGTATGTTGAGGGTTGATGCCAAGTTGTGGTGAGACGCAAAAATCCGACTTTATGGTGAAGAGCAAAGTATGAGTTTGATGTGGGACGAGTTTAAGGCGGAATTTTTCAAAGAATACTGAACTTCGGTCGATCTTTCAAGGCTTAAGGACGAGTTGTGTGCCTTGAGGCAAGGGTCAATGGATTTGAACACTCTCGAGTCCTTTTTCTTATCAAAGACCCAATTTTGCCAGTGTATCTCGGGAATGATCATATGTTGAAAGAAGACTTCTATCGAACCTTAAATGACAACTATCAAGAAAAGATTAGTAGGAACTCGGTGAAAACTTTTGATGAGTTGTTTGACATAGCTAAGGGCTTTGAGTCGCTCGTTCCGAAAAAGAGTGAATTCGCTTTTAGCAAAAGAAAGTTTAAAGCTACTAGCCATCCCAACAAAAAGGGTAGAAGTGCGACCGAAAGCGTCGGTAGTGTGAAGAAGGGTGCTTCCGGGGGTTTTGGACCCAAGTGTTACAATTGTGGATGACATGGACACATGGCTCGTGATTGTACAAACTCATCCTCAACACCCAAACTCACTTGTTACAATTGTTAAAAGGAAGGGCACCGAAGAACGGAATGTCCCGAATTGCAGAATGATCAAGTTAAGAAGTTAGAGAAAGCGGCGGAGACGGCTAGGGGACGCAACTATTTGATGACTAATGATGAAGTTGTCTCACGTACTTTCATGGTTAACTCTAATTCGGCAAGGATACTATTTGATAGTGGTGCTAACTTATCGTTTGTGTGATGACCCGTCCTTATCCCCCTGGACGAAGTCATCAACATCTGGTCCCATTGCGAGGTACTGACCTAAATATGCCATGAATGACTCCAAATAATATCTTTCAATTGAGCAAATGCACAGCGAAAGACTTAATTCGTACCTGAGAATAAACATGCTTAAAAGTGTCAACCAAAAGGTTGGTGAGTTCATAAGTTTATCATATAACAATAAAATTCATCATTTTGATAGACCACAAGATTTCCGTTTACAAATATATGTACACTCGCAAGTGTATAAAAGTATTCTATAAGCTGTAGGCACCCGGTAACAAGCCTTAACGTTCATGTTTTAACCTCTGAAGTACACCAGATCAGGTGTGTTTAAAATAACCTCGAAGTACTAAAGCATCCCATAGTCAGGATGGGGTTTGTCAGGCCCAATAGATCTATCTTTAGGATTCGCGCCTACCGTACATAGACAAGTAGTTTAATGTTACCAAGCTAAGGGTATATTTCTGGTTTAAACCCATATAGAATTTGTTTTAGTACTTGTGTCTATTTCGTAAAACATTTATAAAACAGCGCAGGTATTCTCAGCCCAAAAATATATATTGCAAAAGCACTTGAAAAGGGTGCAAATGAAACTCACATATTGTATTTTGTAGTAAAAATACACACAACGATACTGAACAATGCAGGGTTGGCCTCGAATTCACGAACCTATATTAAGTATATATATTAACATATAATCGTACTCTAATTATTTCACCTATTAATTATATAATATTTATATATTTAGGGTTTGTAGTTTATATAGAAATTTTACTAAATCCTTATATATATTTTATTTACTTTTTATATCTTAATTTCCATGTTATATATATTTATTTTGTATATAATAAAAATTAATAATTTGTTCTAAAAAAAATATTAATATGTTTAATATATAATTATAGGTAATATTAATATATTTGTAGTATATGTAATAAGTATATTTCTTATTTACAAAATATTTATTTGTTATAATATAATAATACTAATAATAATAATAATTATAGTAATAATAATAATAACAATGAAAAAAAATAATAATAATGTCACTAAGTATAATTCTAATAATAATATTAATATGAGACTACCTTAAAGTAACAAGTTTCCAAAAAGAAATGCCTCAGCCCGAGCACGAACACGCAAACTCCCACTAACCCCATAACATCCTTAACCAATCTTCCATTCA
The DNA here is from genome assembly GCF_046630445.1 of Rutidosis leptorrhynchoides. Classification (NCBI taxonomy): domain Eukaryota; kingdom Viridiplantae; phylum Streptophyta; class Magnoliopsida; order Asterales; family Asteraceae; genus Rutidosis; species Rutidosis leptorrhynchoides. Next base: position 97,071,304 of record NC_092341.1, on the reverse strand, counting down.
ACATCATCCAATCCCAATAATCATGATCATATCATGATCGTAGTTATCCCTTCGCCTCGTTTATTATCATACACCCGCCATCATCATCATTCGAAAACATCACCATACCTCATCATCATTTATAATCTTTTCCCCACATAAAATCATAACATTACTATCATAACTTATTATCATCATCTTATTAACTAAATACTATACCTCATCATAATCTAACTCTCATCACCATCATGATTAATCTTAGACTATCATTGTTTACTTCATCTTCATCACCATGATCATGTTCATTAGGATCATCATATTATCATTATTATTGCAAGTCCGTAACATAATCATGATCAGTCTCATTATCCTATTCCTACGGGATTTATTACTAATCTAAATCAAATTCACTATGGCTTATGAGTCACAACAGTTTTTCAGTCCATGAATATAATCCAAGATTAATGACTCGGCCTAATTTCTCGATAGAGGGCAGTCTTCGAAACCAAAGATGAGTTTTTGCAAAATCTCGGCATATATATAAAAATTTCCACTTGATGAGTGGGTGTTCACCTAGTCCCACCAGAAAAGAGAAATATATAGAACACGGTTTTCAAATGAAGTCTTGCTCATCAACTAACTCTACCCTACTCTTATCATTGTTTAACTCTTTAATCAACATTATCATAAAAAAAAAATGACGCGTGATGTAATTGTCCCATTTTAGATCGGCCAAATATCCTTTTAGTCCCACATATACTAAAATAATATGTATCTTCATAATCAAGCTTGTCCTACCTCCTTATCAATTTGTAAAGTAAAAGTTGATGTCTCTTTTCTTTATGAATGTACATCCATAAGTTGGCCCCCTCCAAACGGTTATTATAATCGATCAATAGCATTCAATCATGATTCGTTTGCTTTTCACCTGAGTGGAGTTGTTTGAATTATACTTGTCGACCAGTAGAAATAAAAGACGTGTATCGCTTAATTAACTGTGTTATAAATATAATCAATATCGCTCAACTCCTAGTTACTATCCTCTTCCTTTCATATACATGATCCTCATCATAACTCTTGTTGTTTCAAAAACGAAGAAAGAAAAGAAACGCAGCTGCAAGTGCTTCAACAGGTTTTGATCATGATGATCTGTGAAGGTTGTGATTCGAACAGAGGGAGAAAGAATCTAGATTTGTTTTCTTATTTTAAACAAAAATATGTAGCGGTGCTAAAATATGGAAAGGTTTTCGATCATAAAAGTGGTGAAATGGTTTGCTGAATATGATGATCGATTAGGGTATTTTGTTTTGTGACAAAAGGTAGGAAAAAGAAAAAGAAAAAAAACACAACGGCACGATGTTTTGAAGTGTGTAAAAGGATGGGTGTTGAAAAATGGTGGTGATCGTTTTCTTTTACATATTTATTATTTGATGTGAGAAGGTAATATCACATATAGATAATGAATGAATCATTGAAGCAGTAAGGATGATTTGTTTGTATTGAATTGAGACATGGACATGTAACAATCTACAGACAGGATCGAATAAATCAGAGAAAAATGAATAAGCTAAAAATAAAGAGGATTGTGACCTTCAACAGAATTTGGCTGTTATTGGGATCATGATGTCGTGATTTGTACTAGCTTTGAATAGAAAAGAAATCATCTACAGGTTGATGATAAGGAGTTGAAATAGAATACGTTATTATTTGTGTAAAAATTGTATTTATATATGTAATCTGCATTCTGATTTTTATATACCTGTATTTATATCTCAAGTTGTATATCTATTTATATATCATATACTATATATTGAGATTAATAATATAAGTAATACTGATTTTAATATTAATATTAATATTAATAATAATAATGAAACTAATAATAATAATAAGAGATAATAATATTAATCTCATTATAATACTTAATAAGAATATTGATAATAATAACTTTAAATGACAATTTTAGTAATTAGGTTAATAATAATATTTTTAACAATCATAATAATAATTATAATTATAATTTTTCTAATAACAATGATACTAATAATGATACAAAAAAAATTTAAATGCACCAAACTTTATATCTATTTGTATATAATAATATTAATAATACTGATATCAATATTAATGTTAATACTTATTTTTAAACACAATGAAAGTAGTAATCATAATGTTGAATACTAACTTGGAATTTCTCTTAATATATTACTGTTACAATTTATTACTTATGTAATGTTTACCAATTATTAATTGAATATTTATACAATATATATAATATATATAATAATTATACATAGATATCATATCTATTTATATTTAGATTCCTTTTTAAATTACAACATAATTATTTGTACTTATTTTACATTTTCAATTCAGGTGATCAAACTGTATTCCATAATTTCAAATTATTATATATACTTATATTTATATTTATATATACATATTTAATTACAGATAATTGTTCGTGAATCGTCGAGAGCAGTCGAAGGTCAATTGATTATATGAAACAGTTCAAACTTCTTGAGATTCAATTTAACAGAATTTGCTTATCGTGTCGAATTTATATAAAGATTAAGTTTAAATTTAGTCGGAAATTTCCGGGTCGTCACAGTACCTACCCGTTAAAGAAATTTCGTCCCGAAATTTGAGTGTGGTCGTCATGGTTAACCATAAAAATGTTTTCATGACGAATATGAGTTGGTAAATAGAGTTTTATCACTATAGAGTAATAACGATAAATAATTCAATTCTTCGAAACAAACGAATGAAGCTATCACAAACAAATGAAAATGAGTAAATGCAGATTTGAATTAACCGGTGACGTAGTCCTGGTTGAATTCCGGAATTCAAGGGATTTAAAGAAAGTCTTCGAAATCTAAATGATTTGATTCTTCGGCGAGTAAGGAAATTAAGATCTCTGTAATTAAATACGGTGATCTGTCTGGATTAATCTGTCTGATATTTCAATTATAAATTAAACTCTTCCGTTCCATTATTCTCACCATTCCTATATTTTCTTTCTTAGTTCATACATTCAAAAGAATATGAAAATACTTAATCCAGTTCTGATTCTTGTACTTATCCTTACTATCACAACAATCATTCTCCTTTTTCCAACTTCTACCGGAGGAATCTGTTTTCTTCTCCTTCGCCCTTGGGGTTATAATGTTTTTAATTTTCCTGTGTCTCTATGTTGCGATTAACATTGATATACACGGTTTGTAATTCCTGTGTTTGTGATCGGCATTACATTTTTCTTTATTTTTCAGAGCTCCATGCTCTTGTTTTCTCTTCTCGACTCCAAGTCAAGCGAATAATGGTCTAGAATTCGTAGATATAGAGGTTCGAATGAACTTAATGTTCTAAATAGGAAAGAATGTAATAACACGATTTGATTTGTTAAATTACCAAAATCACTGAGAATAGAACTATCAAGAATATATTTTCTTGATATGTTTAGAAGTTAAGCAGACTGAAAGAGTTATGTAACATGGCACATGATGACGTTATGATCTATGAATCATCATGTTCCAATAGAAACTCGGCATGACTTACTGTAATATAATCACGTCGGCCAAGCGTCATTATATTATACTAATCCATGCTTCAATTCCCAACACTTCTCCACAATTCATTCATAATTTATACTTAGATTTTACAGAAGTTTCCAATATAATGGAATACAGAAAACACGAAGAGGTAGATAATTTCGGACAAGAATATTTATGAAAATATCCTCAGAAATATCGAAGATATTTATGATGATATTTTGGAATTTCTAAGTTCGAAGGTTGATGAAGAAAAATTTTCCGCAAGATTTTAACATGACTTCGGAGCAAGATATTCGCTAAAGATTTCATCGGGTCCAGAATTACCTGGATTCTTTGAATATAGGGGTTGGTCCTTGTATTTGTTCTTGGTCTCCTTCATGGTTAGCTCAATCCATTTTTCAATACTAAATTTTCTATCGAGCGTTCCTAACACTCCATTCTTTTTCATCAAACTTTTGACCGTTTAGACCATCTACAATTTTACTGTTTCCTCTGCATTTAATGCAGCCATATCTGAATCGTCGGTTATCAATCCGAGGTGGTTTCAAAAGAATTGTGTTTTTAGATGATTAAACGCTGATGGTAATATGGTGGAATATGAAAGGTTCCCTGGTAACAATAAAAGAGCACGCATATATATCGAAGTTATAATAAGGTTGTTTTGAACGAAAAGTCAAAATTATCTTGCTGGAGCTGTGACAAAATTTGCTACTTTGAAAGGAATTATTAAGTTATTTTGGGTAATAATAACACTAAGGAATTAGCACAACTACGTGTTAAACGTTTACTCAGTTTCCAAGAGTTTTTCAGATGCATAACTATATGTATCAACCTTTTCTTCTGTAGATGAAGTGCGGTTGGTTCATCCTATCGATTGAGGTGTTTTCAAGAATCATGAAAGATTTGAACGCAGATTGTAATCGTCAAGATACAAATGAGGTTTAAGATGAAATCAAGTCGCAACTTGAAGAATTGTTTAGTTTCATATGTTATAATCAATATTTTAATTTATTTTAATTGTCCACTGTTGGTAGTCCTCAGTTGATTAGTCCACAGTTAGCTGGGAACAGTTAGCTAGGATTTTGTTAGCGTGGATTCTTAACAAAATTTCTCATAGTTAATTTGTTTGTTTCTAACAACTTTTATTCCGTCAAATGTTTTCTTCATTATACCACTTGTTGGATTCTGATAGGTAAAAATCCAAATATGCAATTTGAATGGAAATGGTTATTCTGTGGTGAACGGATTCATATATCTGTGGTTGTAAGTAGGATAGGAAATGACTGTTGAATCAGATTTGAATAATGTACAATGTAACTTATTAATGTTAAATCTTAAATATTCCTCGGGTATTACCTACCCGTTAAAATATTTTCATCATTAGCAGTTTGTACGAAATAGTTTTTAATCACAATCTTTATGAAAATATATATACATATATATTTTCTTCAGATGCAATCATGGATTTAATGAGTTAATATGATATTAATCTCATTTGCTTTTCGGTTTGAGCTAGAATAAGTAATCTCTAAAACTATTAGGAACCACATATTCTTCGCAGAATATTAATGAAGTTATGGATCAATACTTCATCGTTCATTGTTTTTGGTACTCCTTGGTATCTATGGTGCGTATGACGTTGATGATTGTGGGACAGATTGTGATGTTGAGGTGTGGGATGCGGATGTTGATGTCGGCGGTGGTAATGGTACTATTGGTGTTGCTGATGGTGGTACATTTTGCACCATATTTTTTAAGGCTACAACTCGGGTGCGAAGCTCGTTGACTTATTACTCTGGGATAATTGTCGGTAGGAACGGGCGAATGCATAAGGTTTTGAATTTGAGATAGTATATAATCATGGCGAGATATTCGGGTAATGAGGGTGAAAATGGTGTTTCGGATTGGTTCGCCGGTGAGTGTTTCAGGTCCTTCATCAAGAGGTGAATTCGGTTAGTGGAAGGGATCGCCTTTTGTTCGTCTCCATTGATTGAGTCGACTATGAACTCATCAGATGAATTGGGGATGGATGATTGGTAGATTCATTCTGGTGACACTGCTTTTGGAGCTTAGGTGAAACTCCATATCGGAATAGCTATCGGAATCTGAGGAATTTGAACTGGTTAAGGGATTCGTCTCGTACGATCAGATGAAGGATTTTCGATAAGAAATAGATAATAGGATATAGATTAGTACCCTGCAATACATAATTTACATATGCATATATAATACTAAAATCCCATAAGTTACGGAGGAATCTACGGAAGCTGTCAGGCAAAGGTAACAATAACAGATACACTAAGATATGAATTTATCTATACACTGTCTATGCAATAGAGGCAGTAAGACGTGTCTAGACTTTAAGGATGATAAGCAAATAATTTTTTTTTCAACACTAAATGATAAGCAAAACTTTTGACATACGGACACGGTCGAAGTCCAGACCCACTAATGCATCTAAACAACTATCCGTTAGACATACTAATGCAAGGCCTGGTTCGCTAAGACCACCGCTCTGATACCAACTGTGATGACCCGTCTTTATCCCCCTGGACGAAGTCATCAACATCTGGTCCCATTGCGAGGTACTGACCTAAATATGCCATGAATGACTCCAAATAATATCTTTCAATTGAGCAAATGCACAGCGGAAGACTTAATTCGTACATGAGAATAAACATGCTTAAAAGTGTCAACCAAAAAGTTGGTGAGTTCATAAGTTTATCATAAAACAATAAAATTCATCATTTTGATAGACCAAAAGATTTCCGTTTACAAATATATGTACACTCGCAAGTGTATAAAAGTATTCTATAAGCTGTAGGCACCCGGTAACAAGCCTTAACGTTCATGTTTTACCCTCTGAAGTACACCAGATCAGGTGTGTTTAAAATAACCTCAAAGTACTAAAGCATCCCATAGTCAGGATGGGGTTTGTCAGGCCCAATAGATCTATCTTTAGGATTCGCGCCTACCGTACATAGACAAGTAGTTTAATGTTACCAAGCTAAGGGTATATTTCTGGTTTAAACCCATATAGAATTTGTTTTAGTACTTGTGTCTATTTCGTAAAACATTTATAAAACAGTGCAGGTATTCTCAGCCCAAAAATATATATTGCAAAAGCACTTGAAAAGGGAGCAAATAAAACTCACATATTGTATTTTGTAGTAAAAATACACACAACGATACTGAACAATGCAGGGTTGGCCTCGAATTCACGAACCTATATTAAGTATATATATTAACATATAATCGTACTCGAATAATTTCACCTATTAATTATATAATATTTATATATTTAGGGTTTGTAGTTTATATAGAAATTTTACTAAATCCTTATATATATTTTATTTACTTTTTATATCTTAATTTCCATGTTATATATATTTATTTTGTATATAATAAAAATTAATAATTTGTTCTAAAAAAAAATATTAATATGTTTAATATATAATTATAGGTAATATTAATATATTTGTAGTATATGTAATAAGTATATTTCTTATTTACAAAATATTTATTTGTTATAATATAATAATACTAATAATAATAACAATTATAGTAATAATAATAATAATAATGAAAAAAAATAATAATAATGAAAAAAAAAATAATAATGTCACTAAGTATAATTCTAATAATAATATTAATATGAGACTACCTTAAAGTAACAAGTTTCCAAAAAGAAATGCCCCAGCCCGAGCTCGAATACGCAAACTCCCACTAACCCCATAACATCCTTAACCAATCTTCCATTCAACATCATCCAATCCCAATAATCATGATCATATCATGATCGTAGTTATCCCTTCACCTCGTTTATTATCATACACCCGTCATCATCATCATTCGAAAACATCACCATACCTCATCATCATTTATAATCTTTTCCCCACATAAAATCATAACATTACTATCATAACTTATTATCATCATCTTATTAACTAAATACTATACCTCATCATAATCTAACTCTCATCACCATCATGATTAATCTTAGACTATCATTGTTTACTTCATCTTCATCACCATGATCATGTTCATTAGGATCATCATATTATCATTATTATTGCAAGTCCGTAACATAATCATGATCAGTCTCATTATCCTATTCCTACGGGATTTATTACTAATCTAAATCAAATTCACTAAGGCTTATGAGTCACAACAATTTTTCAGTCCATGAATATAATCCAAGATTAATGACTCGGCCTAATTTCTCGTTAGAGGGCAGTCTTCGAAACAAAAGATGAGTTTTTGCAAAATCTAGGCATATATATAAACAATTTCCACTTGATGAGTGGGTGTTCACCTAGTCCCACCAGAAAAGAGAAATATATAGAACACGGTTTTCAAATGAAGTCTTGCTCATCAACTAACTCTACCCTACTCTTATCATTGTTTAACTCTTTAATCAACATTATCATAAAAAAAAATGACGCGTGATGTAATTGTCCCATTTTGGATCGGCCAAATATCCTTTTAGTCCCACATATACTAAAATAATATGTATCTTCATAATCAAGCTTGTCCTACCTCCTTATCAATTTGTAAAGTAAAAGTTGATGTCTCTTTTCTTTATGAACGTACATCCATAAGTTGGCCCCCTCTAAACGGTTATTATAATCGATCAATAACATTCAATCATGATTCGTTTGCTTTTCACCTGAGTGGAGTTGTTTGAATTATACTTGTCGACCAGCAGAAATAAAAGACGTGTATCGCTTAATTAACTGTGTTATAAATATAATCAATATCGCTCAACTCCTAGTTGCTATCCTCTTTCTTTCATATACATGATCCTCATCATAACTCTTGTTGTTTCAAAAACGAAGAAAGAAAAGAAACGCAGCTGCAAGTGCTTCAACAGGTTTTGATCATGATGATATGTGAAGGTTGTGATTCGAACAGAGGGAGAAAGAATCTAGATTTGTTTTCTTGTTTTAAACAAAAATATGTAGCGGTGCTAAAATATGGAAAGGTTTTCGATCATAAAAGTGGTGAAATGGTTTGCTGAATATGATGATCGATTGGGGTATTTTGGTTTGTGACAAAAGGTAGGAAAAAGAAAAAGAAAAAAAACACAACGGCACGATGTTTTGAAGTGTGTAAAAGGCTGGGTGTTGAAAAATGGTGGTGATCGTTTTCTTTTACATATTTATTATTTGATGTGAGAAGGTAATATCACATATAGATAATGAATGAATCATTGAAGCAGTAAGGATGATTTGTTTGTATTGAATTGAGACGTGGACGTGTAACAATCTACAGACAGGATCGAATAAATCAGAGAAAAATGAATAAGCTAAAAATAAAGAGGATTGTGATCTTCAACAGAATTTGGCTGTTATTGGGATCATGATGTCGTGATTTGTACTAGCTTTGAATAGAAAAGAAATCATCTACAGGTTGATGATAAGGAGTTGAAATAGAATACGTTATTATTTGTGTAAAAATTGTATTTATATATGTAATCTGCATTCTGATTTTTATATACCTGTATTTATATCTCAAGTTGTATATCTATTTATATATCATATACTATATATTGAGATTAATAATATAAGTAATACTGATTTTAATATTAATATTAATAATAATAATGAAACTAATAATAATAATAAGAGAGATAATAATATTAATCTCACAATAATACTTAATAAGAATATTGATAATAATAACTTTAAATGACAATTTTAGTAATTAGGTTAATAATAATATTTTTAACAATCATAATAATAATTAAAATTATAATTTTTCTAATAACAATGATACTAATAATGATACAAAAAAAATTTAAATGCACCAAACTTTATATCTATTTGTATATAATAATATTAATAATACTGATATCAATATTAATGTTAATACTTATTTTTAAACACAATGAAAGTAGTAATCATAATGTTGAATACTAACTTGGAATTTCTCTTAATATATTACTATTACAATTTATTACTTATGTAATGTTTACCAATTATTAATTGAATATTTATACAATATATATAATATATATAATAATTATACATAGATATCATATCTATTTATATATAGATTCCTTTTTAAATTACAACATAATTATTTGTATTTATTTTACATTTTCAATTCAGGTGATCAAACTGTATTCCATAATTTCAAATTATTATATATACTTATATTTATATTTATATATACATATTTAATTACAGATAATTGTTCGTGAATCGTCGAGAGCAGTCGAAGGTCAATTGATTATATGAAACAGTTCAAACTTCTTGAGATTCAATTTAACAGACTTTGCTTATCGTGTCGAATTTATATAAAGATTAAGTTTAAATTTAGTCGGAAATTTCCGGGTCGTCACAGTTTGTGTCACCAAGATTTGTGTCTAAGCTTAATAAACTACTAGCTAAGTTAAGTCATCCGGTAGAAGTTGAAATAGCGGATGGTAAGACGGTGCTAGGGGTTGATGTGTGTAAAGATTGTAATGTTGTGTTTGGTGCCTAAACCTTTAAAATCGATTTTATCCCAATGACCTTGGGTGAGTTTGATATCGTTGTTAGTATGGATTGGCTCGATCGTTATAGAGCCGATATTGCATGCCATGAAAAGTTCATTCATGTAAAGACCCCAAGTGGGGGAGAGTTAACTATTCATGGCGAGAAACGGAGAAGACTTGTACCATTATGCACTTGTGCACGGGCACGTCGTTTCCTGAGTAGTGGTGGCATTTCTTTTCTCGCCCATGTAGTTGATACTCGTGAAGAGCCACCATCCATTCATGAGGTTCCGATGGTTAATGAATTCAAAGACGTTTTTCCTGACGAATTACTGGGTGTTCCGGCGGAAGGACAAGTTGAATTTCGCATTGAGTTGGTTCTGGGGGCTACTCCCATTGCTAAAACTCCTTATCATTTAGCACCAACGGAAATGCAAGAGTTGTTGAATCAAACCCAAGAGTTGCTTGAAAAGGGTTTCATACGACCGAGTGCTTTGCCATGGGGCGCTCCGGTTTTATTCGTGAAAATGAAGGATGGTAGTATGCAGATATGTATCGATTATCGGGAATTGAACAAAGTGACAATAAAGATTCGTTATCCATTGCCTCAGATTGACAATTTGTTTGACCAACTGCAAGGTGCGACGTATTTTTCTAAAATTGACTTACGGTTGCTATCACCAAATGCGGGTCCGTGAGGAATATATTGAGAAAATGGCCTTTCGAACTCGTTACGGGCATTTTGAATTCATAGTTATGCCTTTCGGTCTTACGAATGCACTGGCGGCATTCATGGATCTTATGAAACTAGTGTGCCAACCTATGTTGGACAAGTCGGTAATTGTATTCATTGGCGACATAGTTGTCTATTTTAAGAGTATGAAAGAACATGAACGCCATTTACACGAAGTGTTGAAGACGTTGCAGAAGGAAAAGTTGTATGCTAAGTATTCCAAGTGTAAATTTTGGTTAAGGGAAGTGCAATTCCTTGGCCATATTGTGAATAGATAAGGCATTCAAGTAGATCCGGGGAAGATAGAGGCGGTGAAGGGTTGGGGACAACCGACTACACCTACGGAAATTCGAAGTTTTCTCGGATTGGCCGGTTATTATCGTCGATTTATCCAAGACTTTTCTAAGATCTCTTCTCCATTGACGAAGTTGACAAGGAAGAACGCAAGATTTAATTGGGAAAATGAGCATGCAATTGCTTTCCAATTGTTGAAAGAGAAATTGTGTCAAGCTCCGGTTTTGGTGTTACCGGAAGGTGTAGAAGATATGACGGTTTATTTTGATGCCTCATCCAATGGGCTCGGGTGTGTTCTAATGCAACAGGGTAAATTCATCACTTATGCCTCTAGACAATTAAAGGAACACGAAAAGAGATATTCGACTCATGATCTTAAATTGGCGGCGGTGGTTCATGCTTTGAAGATTTGGCGCCATTACTTGTATGGTGTTAAGTGTACGATATACTCGGATCATAGAAGTTTGAAACAACTCTTCGATCAACGAGATTTGAACAATCGTCAATGACGTTGGATTGATTTGGTAAAAGATTACGACAACGAGATACTTTACCATCCGGGTAAGGCGAATGTGGTCGCGGATGCGTTGAGTCAAAAAATTCGACATCCGGCGATACGAGTAGGATCGTTATGCATGACTATTACTAACAATTTTCTTGTAAAGCTTGGTGAGATTCTAATTGAAGCTTTTGTTAACAACAAATGTGAAGAACGAATCATGGGGTAAACGAAGTCTATTACCTTAGGCCCGCATGGTTTGTTGTTCTTTCAAGGAAGAGTGTGGGTACCTAAAATGGGTGATTACCGACAAGTGCTACTTGATGAAGCACATAAGTCAAAGTATTCCATCCATCCGAGTGCGACAAAGATGTACCTTGATTTGAAGAAAGAATATTGGTGGCCCGAAATGAAACGTGACGTGGTTAAGTATGTTGAACAATGCGTTACGTGTTTGCAAGTTAAGACCGAACACCAAAAGCCGTATGGTATGTTGCAACCGTTAGAAATTCTGAAATGGAAATGGGAGCACATTACCATGGATTTCTTTACAAAGTTACCAAAGACGGCGAGAACTCAATTTGATACAATTTGGATGATAGTTGATCGGTTGACGAAAAGTGCATTGTTTCTTCCCATTCGAGAAACAATATCATCGGAGACTTTATCAAAGTTGTTTATCAAGGAGGTGATATCAAGACATGGGGTTCCTATATCCATTGTTTCAGATCGGGATACTCGTTTCATATCTCGATTTTGGAATAAGTTTCAGGAAGATATGGGTACACAATTGAAGATGAGCACGACATATCATCTTCAAATGGACAGTCAAACCGAATGTACTAATCAAATGTTGGAGGATATGTTACGGGCGTGTGTTATTGATTTCGGTGGTAGTTGGGATGAGCACTTATCCTTGGTGGAAATCTCGTACAACAATAGTTATCATGCTAGCATCGGGATGCTACCTTATGAGATGCTCTATGGGCAAAGGTGTCGAACTCTGGTTTGTTGGGGTGAAGTAGGACAAAAGGAAATCGGGAGTACAGACTTGGTTTTGGAGATGAATTGTAAAATTGAGATGATACAGGCTCGATTAAAGGCGGCGCAAGATAGACAAAAATCTTATGCCGATAAGCTGAGGCGACCAATTGAGTTCCAAGAAAGTGACATGGTGATACTTAAGGTTTTGCCATGGAAAGGCGTTATTCGGTTTCGAATACGGGGAAAGTTAGCTCCTCGATTTATTGGGCCTTTCAAAATCTTGAATCGTGTTGGTGAGGTTGCGTATAGACTAGAGTTATCCGAAGAGCTTGCGGGAATTCATAACACATTCCATGTTTCCCACCTCTGTAAGTGTCTTGTAGATGACTCGATGTGGGTACCGTTGGATGAGATTTTCTTGAACAACAAGTTAGAATACGTCGAGGAACCGATTGCCATTCTTGATGAAAAGGTTAAAATGTTGCGTAGCAAGGAGGTGAGGACTTTTAAAGTCCAATGGCATCATCGAAAGGGTTCCGAGTTCATGTGGGAATCCGAAGAGTTTGTTTTGGTTTATCTTCCTGCTTGTCATGCGGCTTGGATTGTGAGGACGCAATCCGATTCAAGTGGGGGAGAGTTGTAAGACCCGAGTTTAAAATGTACAAATTCGTGTATATATAAAAAGCTGGCGGCTTTAGTTTTCAGTTTTGGGCCGCGGCGCGGCCAAATGGCCCGCGTCGCGTATGCGGCCTGGTGAAGATTCCTTGTCTTATTTATATTTTAAAGAGGGGGTAGTTTGGTATTTTCACATGAGGCCGGACTTAAGGCCACTAAAAGGCTGCTTGGAGTCATTGATTCACATCCACCAACCTTATCATCTTCTTCTTTAAGTAGAGAGAGTAGTGCTAGAAAGTTGATTTTGTGAAGCATTCTAAGTGGGTTATGCTAGATCGGGTCCAATTCTTCGTGTTTCTACCTCCTAGCATCTTATCGAGTGTTGTAGTAAGCCTCTAAACCGAATTTTGTAAGTTATTTGTGTTAGTGTTCATATTTGGTTCTTGCTAGTAACCAAACCCTAGATCGTTGTGAAATTAGGGATTTATGGTTTGGGTGAAAGTGTAAGTAACCTAAAATTGGTAATTTTGAGTTAGTTAAGGAATTTGATAATAATTTGAGTTAATCTTGGTTAAGGTTCACTAATGAACTTGATTTACTAGTGATTTGGAGAATAAGACTTACAAGTTTAGGGTTTGACCCATTATTGGGTCAAAATGGGTTTTTGGGTCAAAAGTACACTAGCACGAATTTAATGACCTAGTGGTGTGTAGTTGGGTGATTTAATTCTATGGTCACTAGCTTTAGTAATTATTGGTGATTTAGACCTACGATTGGCGTTGTGAGTGCAAGTGGTGAACATTTGCACTAGGTGTCTATTTGGGTGGGTCGGAAGCTCTATTTAGATAAGTGTTGATATATGTTAATGTAATAGGTGAATTCATTGACGGTTGAAGAGCTTGTTGACTTACCTTCATTTTGGATACAAGGTGAGTGGAATAATTATACGTATATGTATATGGTGTATTTATTTGGGTGCTATGGTATGAACCACGGAGCCGGTAGTGCCATAGCATGTGTGAGTGTGCTATGATGTGAACCACGGAGCCGGTAGCATCATGGTACGTGTATTATAGTGTGAACCACAGAGTCGGTAGCACTATGGTACGTGTATTGTAGTGTGAACCACGAAGGCGGTAGCACTATAGCACGAGTTGTCGAGGTGTAAACCACGGAGCCGGTAGCTCCTCAACGCGAGTATGACTCGAGTTGTGATGTGAACCACGGAGCCAGTAGCATCATGACAAAGGCGTATGGTGTGAACCACAGAGCTGGTAGCACCATGACGCGTGTATGGTTAACCACATGGTTTGTGTATGTGTTGTAGTGTAGCATATTGTATTGTTACGATTATATGCTATTGAATATGCTAGTTGCGGTAAAGGAGGTTATTAGCTTCGTACTTGAGATAGTATTCTAATTATATTGCTAGCATGTATACGGTATGTGTGTAAGTGTTTGCAAATAGGTATATTATATATGTATATGTACAATTATTGCATTCACTAAGCATTATGCTTACCCTCTCGTTGTTTACACTTTTTAGGCTCCGACGTGGATAAAGGCAAGGGTATTCGTTTTGACTAGCGAGCTCCCTATATGATTATGCTAGAGAATTGCTTTTAAAGTTCGACCTAGGTTTGCGTAGTTTAATTCCAAACACCATGCTCGAGTTTTGTTTGGTATTTAAACTTGTCGGTCGAAACTTATTTTTTGGGGTGTAATTGGGCGAATGAATCTCGGTGGTCAAATACTTGTATTGGGGTCTTTAAAACATGTAACTTTATTTAATTATGTTGCGGGAAGCCTTTTGAGTTGATAAAAGTCGGTCCTCGCGAAAATTTGCGACTTGTGTCATTTAAACAAATTTAGAATCAGCACACGAGTTAAGCCGCGCCGCGGGTCATGGGGAAAAATTGATGTCGAGGGTTTGATGGTTCCAAACCATCCAAGATTTTGTTAGGCCGTGCCGCGACTAATTTCCCCACGCCGCGGGTTAATCCTGGCAGGCCTGGTCTGCGAAAATGTAAAAAAAAAAAAAAGTTTTGCGTTGATTAACGGGTTAGGTTGATGTGTGCGAGGTGTAGTATGTAATACTATTAATTTTAACTATGAAATACTATTAAATACGATACAATTTACACAAGTTATTTATTCATTTATTGAATGGATAAACCTAAAACTTGCTACAACACTTATAGGCAGTGTACCTAATCGTAGAGTAGTGTAGTTTTTAGTAAGTCCGGTTCGTTCCAGAGGGAGCTAGATGAGTTTAACGCTATAAATGTTTTAAACTATATTTGTATATATATATATATATATATATATATATATATATATATATATATATATATATATATATATATATATATATATATATATATATATATATATATATATAAGTAATATAGTAGTATTATTATTATTATAAAAATGAAGTTTTACCGTTTAATGACCGGTTTGTCTATTTTACGTCTTAAATCACAATTAAAACCTAATGTAAAATATTAAATATAAATATAACTTAATTTAAAGCGTAAAGTAAATGACGATCAATAAAAGTGCAATAAATAAAAGTGCAATAATTTAAAGTACGATAAATAAAATGATGATAAATAAAAGTACGATGAGATATAAATTAAAAAAATTATGCTTATTTAAACTTCCATAATCATGATGTTTGACGTGTTGATTTTAATTTATTACCATGGGTTAATTGCCCTTTGTCCTGGATTATTCGATATGTCCATCTGGTTTTGTCCATAATACTCCATAGGTTATAATTATAAAGTGCGAGAGTCTTCCCTAAATTAACCTTATACTCGAAGTCAAATATTCCAACTAATTGGGGACTTAAACTGTAATAAGGTCTTAATACTTTGTTTAATGAATACACCAGGTTATCGACTGCGCGTAATCCAAGGTTTTAACACTTTGTTAACAATTACACCAATTACCCTTGAATGTAATCCACCCCTGTTTTAATGAGTCCAGTGACTATTAATCCATCCCCGTGTTCGGTCAAATGAATAATTATTAGTATTTATAGATATTCCGCCCACCGTACCCAGTCAAGCGTATATGGTTATATGTAAATATGTCAAATTATAAATCTCTATATTAAATCAACGAGATATCATTTAATTAATATAAAGCCCATTAATAGCCCATAGTCCAATTTCCACAAGTGTCGGTCTTTTGTTCAAACCCCAATTATGGTCCAAAGCCCAATAACCCCGTCTTAATATTTAGTCCAACATTACGATTACTTTGGCTTATATAAACATAATAATAACTTAGCTACGAGACATTAATTTAAAAAGGTTGAACATAACTTACAATGCGTATTAATCGCGTAGTGTTACACAGACAGAATTTCGACTTACAAACTTAAAACATTCGCCACTATAACCTTACTATTATTAACTTAATATTAAAATTATAATTATAAAATATAAATATAAATATATTGAGAGAGAGTAAGAGATCAGTTGATGAAGGTGTACTCCTCTCGTCCGAATTTCGTTCCAATTTATAGACCTAGCCATAACTTTACTGCCATGCGATCGCATGGATTTTACTCCTCCAGGCCATGCGATCACATGGCCACCTGGGATAGCTCATTTCACTTTGTTTTCTAGTTTGCCGACGGTTTTTAATAATATAATATAAAATATATAATTTTATATAATTTTATATATATTATATTATATTCATGTGCATAGTTGACTTGTACTTTCAGTTCCGTTGAGTCCCGCGTTGATAGTTGGTTCATGTCCTGGTTCCTGATTTTCGAACGTCCTTTCGTACGATTTAATATCTTGTACTTTGCGTTTTGCGGCTTGTACTCTTGTAATTTTTAGATGTTTCTCACCAATAATTTGAACCACTTGGATTGTACTTTGTACTTTTTAGCTTTTTGGTCATTTGCGTCTTCAAATCATCAAATATGTCTTTTGTCTTTACCTTTTATTATTTAAACGAATATCACTTGTAAATAGAACAATTGCAACTAAAAGCTTGTCTTTCTTGAAGGACAATGCTATGAAATATATGTTCGTTTTTAGAATTATTAAATATTCCCACTCTTGAGCGTTGCTTGTCCTCAAGCAATATAGAACTTGAATATAACTTTACTAGAATCACTTCTTTATTCTTCACACTTTGTACATCAGTGATTTTGATACAGCGGTATGAACAATGATAGTAACATTGTGGTTTACAGTCCCACATGACTATGAAAATTTAGATCCTTTAGGAAATTGGATCTTTATGAAAACATTTGATATTTTGAAAATTCATTCTAGCTTTTACCCTAGATAAGTTTTCTGGAATAACCCTTCACCGGTGTTTGCAAAATATTTTTGTGGGTTTTGTGGGTTTCAGATTTGAAAATTTTAGCTCAAAACTTATGGTTTTGTGTCACCCACTTGCTAACCTTGTATTAGGAAAGCAACACGTCCAGTATACTTGCTCCGTATATTACCTTTCGGTAAACTACCGTCCGATTGTAAAGGAAAGCGTTGAACAAGCAACTGTTAAGGCAATGTCTAATGACATGCTTTTGATTATAGTCTATATCGTGTCGGATGCAATTACTATCCTTTGTAGGAGCAATAGTAAAGATCACCCTATAGTTTTTCGGTCTGGCACAAGGTCCTGTCTTCGACCATGCTATGCAACCACCGTTCTTACGGTTGACACCCGATTTGGTTCAGGCGACCTAATGAATTCCGGTGAATTCTTAGGATTTTACGTTCAATGGTAATGAACGCATTGAAAATGGGTTTTCAGAAAACAAATCGGTTTGTAATTTGATCAAAATATTTTATCGTTCAAGCTCGAGTTTAGATATCATCGAATTCCATGAGTTTGAATTCTCAATCTTTAAGGTCAATCTCAAGGATTGAGTAATATCAGGTTTAAAAGATGATTTTTAATCTTTAAGGAGATTTTTACTTTCTGGGGATCTGATTCATTAGTCTTATAAGCTAATTTCCACGGTGCCCCCCATTGTACAAGACAGATCCTCTCATGGTTAGGATAAGTCTGACCACATGGCGACCCTGTTTGATGCTGAGGTCCGTGGATTTCCAGCTGATTTTCGAGAAAACTTTTCAAGGTTTTTCGTAGACTCTACAACTGGTCTGGACGACAACTTCATGACCTAAATCAAGAAACGCGTGTCTTTTTCTCAGAAGACTTTACTTCCTTTCAAATTCTATTTATATTACAATAAATTGGGTAAAACTGATTAATATCGCCCAAAACAAAATTATCTTCAACTATTTTTATAAAAATATGTGATATATGTTCTAAATAACTTGGTAAATTTTTCCCACACTTAACTTTTATTTTTCTTTCTTTGCATTTTTATTCTCTTCTATTCCATTTTAAATGAATTCAAGCGTTTTGAGTTGTTTCTCAATTTATGTCCTTTCTGAGGTAACAATAATTTCGATGTTAACACCTAGTTTTATCGTTCATAAATATGTATAAACATGATTTTGAGTTCACTTAGTTGAAATTTTTTTAAAATTTTTACTAGAAGTGGGTAGTCAGTATATAAGACTAGGGCTGTTCTTTATTATCAGAGAGCACTAGATTCTAATACAACTACTGCGTTACTAGTAAAATTTAACGGTGGCTATTAAACCAAGTGTATAAGTCAATTTTTTAAAATTCGAAAGAATTTAATCCCTTCACAGACTTAAGATCTTGCAATGCCCTCATTTGCAAGAAATCAGTAACAATTTAAATTATTGAGGGTGATTAGCATAGAAAAATGATTAAATTTTACCAAAGTTTCCAAACATATTGTTGTTTGTTTGAATGATAAATGGTGCACATCATTTGTTCATTCCTGCAGTTGTTATTTCACATATATTTTGCATCTTGTCGTCAAAATTAGTTGTTTTTGCTGAACTTAATGTCAGTCTTTGAAAATGCGCTGTTTTACCCTGTTGTGTACATGAGATAAAATACATACAATACAAATATAAACATGCATGGTATTTTGAAATGGGACTTAATATCCCACTTTCAAATTACAAAAATAAAATATTAGTACAAAATAATAAAAATATTAAGCATTACATAAAAGTATCAAAATGTTAAATGTTTAACATAAATAGATAAAAATAATAAAAGATAAGAAATCACTAATGGAACACTATTGATTTGGATAGGGATTCCAGTTCATATCATCGCTCGGGTTCCATGGTTGGTGATAGGTGTCCTGGTAGGCTTGATTGGGGTCGTACAGGTCAAAGGGTGGTCGCATGTCGGGCTGATGTAGTGGATAAAAAGCAGGCCGAGTCGGGATGTAGTTATTTGGTACCTGATATGATAGCTGGCTCATGGTTTGGTGCTGATGAACTTTCCAGCTATCGTGTAGGCGTCGCCTGGAGCGCTCATACTCATGTGCGGCTCTCCACTGCTCATACTGATGATGCATAGCCTGGTTATTCATTTCCACCTCATCTACATGCTGGAAGACATCAGTATAACTATCCCTAATGACATCCCTAATGTCATCTGCTTCCTCCATCTCCTTATCTGAACCCCTCTCTACTTGTGGATGGTTGCCCTGATATGGTATTGGAATATTGTGCCTCCGTTTTAGTACCTTTGCACCTTAATAAACCTGCAAACCTATAGTATCGGTTTGTTCCTTAACTACCATCATTGGACCCCCCGTGTTCCCTACTACACCAAAATACTCTCCAATGAGAGTAACAAAAATGCCTTCTCCTATTATTCTCCCGTCCTGTATTCCTTCCACAACTTTGGACAAATAAAACCCAACACAGTAGGGGATATTAACAAATCCTCTTGTGTATCGAATGCACTTAAGGTAGAATAAATCATTTGGGGTCACTTTTTCCTTGTTTCTACCTCTTTGTGTAATCGAGTTTGCTAAAAATCTATGAATTATGCGAAGCTCTGCTTTATTAATATCAAAATAGAAGTGTCTTCCTCCCCGTGTAAATACATTAAAATTTGACATACGCCTCCGTATGGCGTTTGCGTCAAAATCTCTATCTACCCTCTCACCTTAATAAATTAAAGCTGTACAATCAGGTGATAATAATTCAGCGGGGGTGTAAATCTGTAAAGCCCTAGTCATGTCTATCATGGACATCCTGTACATCCTACCTCCAAGTAAAAATCTAAGAAAAGTCTTATCGTCTAACCTATCTACATCCTTATTTAAGGCCATAGTACTCATTAGCTCAACACACCACTCCTTATATACAGGCCTATGAGTGGTAAATAAACGTTCCCAATTAGGAAAAGGAAGAATTGCCATACCTTTGGATTAATAATAGCCTAACTGAGTTAGCTAGGTTGACCCTTTCCAAAGGATCCCAATCTATTACCCTTGGTACTTTCACATTTTTGGTGCAAAGCTTAAATTTGTTACGTTGGTACGTTGGGTAATCTCTCCAGCTTCTATCAAATCTTAGATTGGAATGTAACTCCTGTTCATGAATTCTTGAGTGTTCTATTACATGGTGAATGGGAAATACTATGTAGGCAACAAAAAATTGTGGTTCTGGTTCATAGTATGGCACGTGTTGATCATAATGTTGTTGTTGTTCAGGTTGTGGTTCCGGTTGTGGTTCTTGATCAGGTTCTTGTTTAGGTCGTCTAGACGATGATGCACCGTCCGTATCTGTATTTCTCTGCAAAACACATTAAACACAAAATTTGTACATCCAAATATGCATTAGTGTTAGAAAAATAACAAATTAAAACAATTACAATAACATGTTTAATCCATATTAAACTTATACTCATTTTCATATTTTTATCAATTCTACAATTTTTCAAATAAGCATATATGAAAAAGTATACAAAGTTCTTAAGCATTCAACTCAAATAACATGTTAAAATAACTATTACTAGCAATTAAACAAGTTTCAAATGGCAATTACATCAATTTAATCAAGTTCATAAATTATAGACTTAAAAAGTCCACTTTGATGTTCAAAAATCATGTTTAGGATCAAAGTTTGGATCATTTAGCTACCTAAACATGTTATACTACTTAATTTAGCACTAATTCATAACAAAAATTAGCCATAACCTGTTTATATCCAAAAGTCCTAAATTACTCAAGAACACAAACCCTAGATTTCTAAAATTTTGAAGTTTAAGGCTTCAAATCATGTTAAATAGCATTGTAAGATCCTGTTTTTGTCAGTTAAGTTGGATGTCGTCCAACATGGTGGGACATCGTCCCGTTCTGAAGGGCTGGAAGCCGTCCAAAAATCTGGACGCCGTCCAGATGGCCTGGCGAGCCAGCTTTGGTATTTTGATATTTAAAAAGGGGTAGTTTGGTAATTTCACTATGTGGACGAATTTAAGACCCTAGATCAGTTTTGGTAAGCCTCATTACTCCATTTTTATCTACTTTATCATCTTCTATTAAATCCTAGAGAGAGAGGAGGTTCTAGTGTGAGAGAGCTCCATTAAAGGAAGAAAGAGGTTGAATCGGGCCTTAGTGCGAGTTCTAAAGTTGTTCATCTAATCGCTAGCTACGTGGTGATTGTGTGGGTAAGTTATAAAACCTAATTTCTTTACTTAAATCATGTTAAGGGCTAGGGTTTGGGTTAGTGTTGCACTTAAAACCCATTTGTTAGTGATTTGAGGGTTTTGGGTAAGTTTGGGTCATGAAGACCCAAAAGATGACTAACCTAGGGTTTTGAAAAGCTAAAGTGTGTAAATGAGTTTTAAAGGCTTAGTAAATCACTAGCACATTTATAGTTAATATTAGTGGGTGTCATTTGGGTTGTGGGTGACCCAAATGGGCGTGTTGACCTCGAAATGGGTCAAATGGGTCTTGGGCGACCTAGGTTGTTAAATGTGTATGAGAACACACTAAATTTGTGATTATAAAGTGTTTAAGACCATATTTTGGCTAGTGTTAGGGTTTCGTTAGTGTTGACCCAAATATTAAGGTTAAGGGTGCAAATGGGTCGAAATTGCATTTTAGGTCAAAATGGCACTAGAATGGG
This sequence comes from Rutidosis leptorrhynchoides, assembly GCF_046630445.1. Taxonomy (NCBI): domain Eukaryota; kingdom Viridiplantae; phylum Streptophyta; class Magnoliopsida; order Asterales; family Asteraceae; genus Rutidosis; species Rutidosis leptorrhynchoides. The sequence goes on along the minus strand of NC_092341.1, from coordinate 97,049,145 downwards.
GAGTAAGTTGGTTGACCAACTTGAGTTGTGATTGATTATGTGCTAAATGTAATAGGTACGTTACATTGAAGTTGCAAGCTCGGTTATCTTTCGCAAAAGACTCTAAGGTGAGTGGAATAATTATATGCGTAGGTATATAACGTATTTATTTGTTGTAGCGTGAGATGAGAAGTGTCGAGGTGTTAAGACACCATGTTTCACGTGAAGAGTGAAGCATCGAGCTGTTAAGATGCCACTCGAGGTGAAGCATCGAGGTGTTAAGATGCCACCTAGGGGTGAAGTGTTGAGGTGTTAAGACGCCACTCCATAATAAAGGGTGAAGTGTCGAGGTGTTAAGACGCCACCCGAGGGTGAAGTATCGAGGTGTTAAGATGCCACCCGGGGGTTAGTGATATGAGGTGCTAAGTACACTAATGGATGTTATGAACTCTAATGGCCTTTCACAGACGCCATTCCCTTGTATGATTGGTTGACCATGGTTATTGTGTTGAGTTGTAAGCATATTATATGGTTCGAGTTATATACATATATATATATATGCCTTGTTATTGTAACAGACTGAAACCGGGGTTAGAAGTAAGATTACTTAATTGCCCTTAGGTTTATAATTGTGGTTAAAATATGCTTTTATTTTAATAATATGTTTATTATTAATTGATTAGTTGGTTAAGACCAGTTTGTGACAAGGGTCACAGAGATGGTTTGTTTGTTAAATTTGGACTCCGTTAGGGTTGCCAAATTAAGTGCGAAAGATATTAGATAACTGATAAATACCCGTGTGTTGTGGGGTATGGGTTTTAATACCATCTTAATAATGTAAACTGCTTTCTTCATCTCATTTCTAGAGAATTCTCAAAACTAGTACGTACCAAACTCTTTCACTCTCAAACCCTAATCTAATCCAAGTCACAAATTGAATTAAGAGGCTTTAGGATCTGAATCTTATCATCCTTGTGATCATTTATCCAGGTTTGTTTACTTAGATTCGTGATTTAATTCTTTAAGAAATGGGTTTGGGTATAAAGTGGGTTTTTGATGAAATTAAGCTTGAATTTTCATGTTTTTTGTTTGTAATGCTTAATTGATGTTAGTAATAGTTGCTATATAGTTTATATGATGTTTTTCAAGTGGTTTTGTGGTTAGAATCTGTCAAAAATGATGAATTGTGTTTTAGATTTTGAGTTTTTGATAAAGTGTGTATTTTGGGATGAATTAATCCCAAATCTTGATTTTAGATGTTAGAATTTGATGTTTATAGTTAGGAAAAGTGTTTATGTATGATTAGTATGTTTCCTTATGCTTGAATTTGGACTATAAACCTTGAAATTGAGTTTTTTTGGCTTAAATTCACCAAATCAGCGAAGCTGATGGTGAAGAAGAAGCTGCTCGAAAAACTCGCTCGAAAATAGTGCTCGAAAACTCGCTCGAAAGGGTGCTCGAGAACCTTTTGCTCGAAAACATGTTACTGCTCGAAAAACTCGAGTTGCTCGAGAACCCTCTGCTCGAAAAACTCGAATTTGCTCGAAAAACTCGAATTTGCTCGAAAAACTCGAATTTGCTCGAGAACCTCATGTTGCTCGAAAACCTTGCCTGTTATGTGAATATTTTCCGTTGAATGTAAAGTTGTGTATTAATACTTGGATATAATACTAACTTGAGATATTATGTGATGATTCATAGGTGATAAACAAAAAGGTGAAGGCTCAGAAAGATTAGACCTCTGAGAACCTTCAGTTGCGGGTAATCGGTGAGTGGGTCTATCTTCAGATAGCGTATTAAGTAGCTGACACGCTACTTGTTCAGACTCTTTATTACTATGATTATGTTCATTACGATTACCATGCGTAGTTAGATATTGCCATGCTAGTTAGGACGATTGCATGACTATTTATCTGTGATCTTATGTGCACATTATTAGTTGGACACCAACCGAGGCGGCAAGGTTGGGAACCCACCGAGGCGGCAAGGTAGGGTTGATGTGAGGTCGACTGTGGTAGCCTGGTCGGGTCATGAGTTACTGATTGTTCAGTATAGCATAGAAGGACGCATGTGTTGCGTCTGGACGGTTATGCAGTGAAATCAGTAAAGCGGACTATCGGTAGACTGTAGCTTGATCAACTACGTCGTGTGCTCGTACAAGCCGCCGATCCTCATATTGTCACTTATTATATGCTAGTTCAGGACGTTAGCATATCTGTGATCCCTTGCATGTTCAGTTGCTTATGCTTGGTCTGTTAGATAGTATCCATTCACTTAGCTGTGTGCTAATTCCCCCCACATTTCCACCCCTTGCAGGTTTAGGTACTGCTGGTTAGGATGGGTGTTGCTGTTGGGTTGAAGACATGTTTGACTACGTGCTTAACTCTGATGTTTTCTGGTTTTATAATGTTTTCACGTAACACCAATGTTTTAGAATATTGTAATAACGTTAACTAAGCTAAATTGATAACTATGGTTTGTGGTTTGTAAATGTTATCTAAGGGTATTTATGTAATTCAGTCTTCTGCTGTGATATATATATATATATATATATATATATATATATATATATATATATATATATATATATATATATATATATATATATATATATAAATCAGGGTGTTACAAGTTGGTATCAGAGCGTGGTTTAGCAGCAAGTACGTGCGCGTATATTTTCCTAAACCCTGAGTTAAGTCAAACATGTCCGTGGTGTGGGGCTAAGTGAATATAGGATGTTGTGCATGTTAGTGTTTAGTAAGCTAACAGTTATCCACTAAGCTTTTGTGCGAGTGTTTTGTAGCACAGATGGCAGACAACAGGGATGCAAACGCTACAAACCCGATCCACCCCGAAACCTTCAGTGCTCCTGATGTGGAGGATGAGGTAGAAGTATATGATGCTGATTATGTACATGAGCTTGAAGGAAAGTTTAAGGAAGCTCAGGAAAAAATTGCTGAGCTTGAGTTAGCTAGACAATCGGGTAATGAGGATACACCGCCAGGTTTTGCCACTGCACAGTCGCATGCCGTACCACAGATTACCCAGAACCACTACCAATACCCTTTACAGAACCAATTCCCTCAGCATATCATGCCACCACAGAACTACTACCAATACCAACATCCCATGATGATGAACCAAGTTCAGCCACCTACATACCAACAACCATTCCCACAACAGCAATTCCAACAACAATACCAGCCACCAAAAAGATGTACCTTTAAATAGTTCAGGGATTGTGGACCATCTCCTTTCTCAGGAAGTAATGACCCAGCCGTGACTCTCAATTGGTTACGGGAGGTTGAAAAGGCGTTTGATGCATGTCAGTGTGAGCCTGAGTTGAAGGTGATTTATGCAAGCAGGTTGTTGAAAGATAGAGCAATGGTGTGGTGGGATTCTGTGATAGCTAGTGTCCCTCCAGAGCAAGTTAAGATGATTACTTGGGAACAGATTTATGCTAAGGTATGTGAACAGTATTGTAATGTGTTTGACATGAATAGAATTAAGATGGAGTTCCTAGAAATGCGGATGACACCGCAAATGTCAATTGATGAGGTGATTGAGAAATACATGGACAAGCTAAGATTTGTGCAACAATGGGTGCAGGATGAACAATCCCGAATTCAGCACTTTGTAAACATGATCTTGCCAGAGTATAGGACCTTTGTGAGGTCAGCACCGACATTGTCTCAAGCTTTTGTGATGGCAAAGATGGTGGAAAGTGATGTAAGAGCAGCTAGGGGTATGAATTGGGGAAATGTGGTACCACATGGTAGTCAGGCTACCAGTCAATCAGGTTCGAAGTCTAAGAAATCATTTAGGTTTAGACAAAAGGGTAAGGGTAACCAAGGTGGATCAGGTTCAGGTTCTGGAAAGAAAGAATGGTGTAAAGGTTGTAAGTCTTCACATAGTGGTCAGTGTTCTGAGGCAACGAGAAGATGTTTAAGATGTGGTATGGTAGGTCATGAATCTCAGGGGTGTTCCTTCAGAGAAAATGTTTGTTGGAGTTGTCATCAGCCGGGTCATCGTTCAGCAAGTTGTCAGGCATCAAAGGGCGCAAGTTCTGGGGCAGGGTCAGGGGCGCGTTCGGCATCTGTCAGGGGTTCCACAGCCTCAAGTGGACATAAGAGAAAGAACCTACCTACTGCTGAAGCCAGGGCCTTTCAGATGACAGTTGAGGCCGCTACTAATAATGATGACGTCATAACCGGTATGTTCTTGATCAACTCAATACCTGCTAGAATATTGTTTGATTCGGGTGCAAATAGGACATTTATGTCTATAGATTTCTGTACTAAATTAGGGTTACCTGCTACTGTGCTGCCTGAGCCTGTTAGAGTAGAGGTAGCTGATGGTAAGACGGTTCTAGTCACAACGTATGTGTCTGGAGCTAGTATAGAAATTGATGGTAGACCGCTTGCTATGTCCTGTTTAGTGTTGCCTATCCCTAGTTTTGATGTAGTATTAGGGATGAACTGGATGAGCCTACATAAGGCCCACATTGAAAGGACCCGTTCATATACATTATAAACGATTCACAATAGTTGATTACATCGCGAGGTATTTTGACCTCTATATGATACATTTTACAAACATTGCATTTGTTTTTAAAAGACAAACTTTCTTTACAACGAAAGTTGACGGAATGCACACTATTTCATAATACATCCAACTATAATTGACATAATAATAATCTTGATGAACTCAATGACTCGAATGCAACGTCTTTCAAAATATGCCATGAATGACTCCAAGTAATATCCTTAAAATGAGCTAATGCACAGCGGAAGATTTCTTTAATACCTGAGAATAAACATGCTTTAAAGTGTCAACCAAAAGGTTGGTGAGTTCATAGGTTTATCATAATAATCATTTCAATATATTAATAGACCACAAGTTTTTCGTTTATAAATATATGTACACTCGCAAGTGTATAAAAGTATTCTATAAGCTGTAGGCACCCGGTAACAAGCCTTAACGTTCATGATTTACCCTCTGAAGTACACCAGATCAGGTGTGTTTAAAATAACCTCGAAGTACTAAAGCATCCCATAGTCAGGATGGGGTTTGTCAGGCCCAATAGATCTATCTTTAGGATTCGCGCCTACCGTACATAGACAAGTAGTTTAATGTTACCAAGCTAAGGGTATATTTCTGGTTTAAACCCACGTAGAATTAGTTTTAGTACTTTTGTCTATTTCGTAAAACATTTATAAAACAGCGCATGTATTCTCAGCCCAAAAATATATATAAAAGGGAGCAAATGAAACTCACCATACTGTATTTCGTAGTAAAAATACATATAACGTCATTTAACAAGTGCAAGATTGGCCTCGGATTCACGAACCTATATTAATTATATATATTTATATGTTGGTCAATATTTGTCTAACAATTTTTGGTCAAGTCATAGTGTACCACAATCCTAATGCTTGAGACTAATATGCAAAAGTCAACTTGACCCAAAATGACTTCTAAAATTTATACGTGTTTATTATATAACTTAGCTATAGTCATTTTATATATTTAAATATATTTATTAGATTTTATAATAATAAAAGTCATTTATTAATAAAAATTTATATTAACGTTTATATATGATAAAATATACTTTTATATATCTTAAGTAGTAAAATTTATAAAGTTCACTTAATATCGTAAAACTATAGTGGTAAGTATTATTAATGTAATTATATTACGCGTGGTGAAAAATATCTTTGTATCCCCTATTTATTTGATAAAATAATATTGATCATAATAATAATAAGTAAAAGTTGTATTATTTTGTAATAATAATTATTATTATTCTATAAAAAAAATAACAATATTTATATTTACTAAAAATGTTATTATGATAAAATGATAATACTAACATAATAGTAATAATGATATTTTATAATAACAATGATATTTCTATTAAAATAATAACGACGATAGTAATAATAATCATTTTAACAATAATACTAAAATTCAATTGACTATAACTTCAAATCCGTTCATCGAAACCATTCGATATCTAAATGAAAAGTTCTTAATTTTTCGCTAGCTTTCCAATGACATGCATATCATATACCCTATCTCAGTAGCATATGTATCTAATTCAGGATTCAACAAACCTATCTAAGGACAATATCGAATGTACAAGCATGCATAATCCTATATACTCGAGCACTAGTCAGGGATACACTATTGATATATAAAAGTTAAGTTATGAGTGCTCACGTATCAATATTGAGATTCAATATTGCAGGAAAGTACATAGACGCAACGGAGATAATAAAAACTAGATTGACCTCACGAGCATACCCATGAACCATACCCATCACCTCCATAGCTATAACCCATAATTTCCTTAGCTTCGACTCATTCAAAAAACTATTTTGAAATCACTCGGACATCACTCCGTCATAATATTTTATGTATACTAATAATATCTTGAAATAATATAGAACAAATATATATATATATATATTTATATATATATATATATATATATATATATATATATATATATATATATATATATATATATATATATATATATATATATATATATATATATATATATATATATATATGTGTGTGTGTGTGTGTAAATCGATTGAGAGAGTTTAGAGAAATATATTTTCAAGTTTCTATGAAATAATGAAACCTATTGAATTCTATTTATAATAGATTTTTGAATTATTAAAGTAAATTATTAAAGTATGAATTATTAAAGTGAATTATTAAAGTATGAATTATTAAAGTGAATTATTAAAGTATGAATTATTAAAGTGAATTATTAAAGTGAATTATTAAAGTATGAATTATTAAAGTAAATTATTAAAGTATGAATTATTAAAGTAAATTATTAAAGTATGAATTATTAAAGTGAATTATTAAAGTATGAATTATTAAAGTGAATTATTAAAGTATGAATTATTAAAGTATGAATTATTAAAGTGAATTATTAAAGTTAAAGTAAAGGTAAAGTAAAGTAAAGGTAAAGTTAAAGTATAGTAAAAATATAAAAACTATGTATGTATAATACGTGTATAAATATATATAATATTAATTTAAATCGTTATATATATTTAATGAAATAAAATATAAATATCGTTATATATATTATACTGGTTAAGTAATGAGTTGTCAAAAGTGATTCTAGATATTTATAAAAGTTATATACGTTTTAATAATAAAGTTCTTTTTAAACTGAAAACGTTTTTGTACGTTTGAAAATAGATTAATAGAATATTATGGAAACCAATTCTCCAATAGCTTTTGTCTAACTTTCGTAAATGACACTTTTTATTTTTATTTATAAATAGCTTTACAAATTATTCCGAATATCTTTTAGAGGAATAGATTTCTCAAATCATAGTGGACCTCTCAACAGAGACTTGTAATCATAATTCAATGTTTCTGATAATTCAATCATTTAATATATATATATATTTTTTAATTTCGTCGATAATCATATTGAAACAAATACATTCATATAAAGCATTATACTTTTAAATACTTTGTTGACATTTTCAATTTATAACATATACACATATACATACATATTCATATATGTTCATTTAATGGTTCGTGAATCATTGGAATTTGGTCGAGGTTTAAATGAATGTATAAACATAGTTTAAAATCCTTGAGATTTAACTTAACAAACATTGCTTATCGTGTCAGAATAATATAAAGATAAAGTTTAAATTTAGTCGAAAATTTCCGGGTCGTCACACACATTAAGTGTGATAAGAAGATTGTGACTTTCCGTTTGACCGATGGAACCCGTATTGTGGCCCGAGGGGAACGAAGTGGGTTCAGTTTTCCATTGATTTCTATGATGAAGGTGAGGAAGTCACTTTCTAAGGGATGTGAGTCTTTTACGGCTTATGTTATTGATGCTAAGATAGAGAAGAAATATGTTATTGATGTTCCTGTGGTTTCGGAATTTCTTGAGGTGTTTCCTGACGAATTACCGGGGTTGTCGCCGGTAAGAGAAGTAGAATATAAGATTGAGTTGGTTCCCGGAACAACTCCAGTAGCTAAGGCTCCTTATAGGTTAGCACCTTCTGAAATCAGAGAGATGATGTCTCAGATACAAGAGCTGTTAGACAGAGGGTTTATAAGACCAAGTTCTTCGCCATGGGGTGCACCAGTGTTGTTTGTAAAGAAGAAAGATGGTTCGCTGAGAATGTGTATAGATTATCGAGAATTGAACAAGAGGACAGTTAAGAACAAGTATCCTCTGCCTAGAATCGATGATCTGTTCGATCAGCTGCAAGGTGCATCGTAATTCTCAAAAATAGATCTTAGATTCGGTTATCATCAGGTTCGGGTTGCAGAATCAGATATACCGAAGACAGCGTTCAGAACTAGATATGAGCATTACGAGTTCTTGGTTATGCCATTCGGGTTGACGAATGCTCCAGCAGTCTTCATGGATCTGATGAACAGGGTTTGTAAACCATATTTAGATCAGTTTGTTATTGTGTTTATCGACGATATATTGGTATATTCAAAGACAGAAGCTGATCATGTGACACATCTTCGATTAGTGTTAGAGTTGTTAAAGAAAGAGCAGTTATACGCTAAGTTCTCGAAGTGTGAGTTTTGGCTTCGAGAGGTGCAGTTTCTGGGTCATGTTATCTGTGAGGCAGGTATTAAAGTGGATCCGTCGAAAATGGAAGCGGTAATGGGTTGGAATTCGCCGAAGACGCCGACAGAAGTTAAGAGTTTTTTTTGGTCTTGCGGGTTATTATCGCCAATTTATAAAAGATTTTTCTAAAATAGCGGGTCCGATGACTAAATTGACTAGAAAGGATGTAAGTTTCCGATGGGGAGATCAACAGGAACAGGCTTTTCAGACTCTGAAACAGTTGTTGTGTCAGGCTCCAGTGTTAGCATTGCCAGAGGGTTCAGATGACTTTGTGGTTTATTGTGATGCGTCATTTGCCGGGTTGGGATGTGTACTGATGCAGAGAGATAAAGTTATCGCGTACGCTTCTCGTCAGTTAAAGACAGATGAACGTAACTATCCGGTTCATGATTTAGAAATGGCTGAAGTGGTATTTGCGTTGAAGCTTTGGAGACATTACTTATATGGTACAAAGTGTGTAATATGTACAGATCATAAGAGCCTCCAGCATATTTTCACGCAGAAAGAACTGAATATGCGACAGAGACGGTGGATAAAACTTATCAAAGACTATGATTGTGAAATAAAGTACCATCCGGGTAAAGCAAATGTCGTTGCAGATGCGTTAAGTCGTAAAAAGTCTGATGAGAATGTGAAATTTCTGCATTTGAGTATAACTTCAGATTTGATTGATCAACTACGAACAGTTCAAGCCTGTGCTTTGGAGGATGAACATATTAAATCTGAACTTATGACTAAACAAAAATTTGACCTAATTGATGATTCTCGTGGACTTAAGACTTTAAATAACCGTATTTGGGTGCCTATGCTTGGAGACTTGAGGGATTTGATCATAACTGAAGCTCATAAATCTAGATTGACAGTACATCCAGGTAGTAATAAGATGTATCATGACCTTAAATCTATGTATTGGTGGCCGACCATGAAATCAGACATCGCTCGTTTTGTTGAAAAGTGTCATATTTGCGCGCAAGTGAAGGCAGAACACCAGAAACCGTATGGTTCGTTGCGTCAGTTACAGATTCCAGAGAGGAAATGGGAGCATATCACGATGGATTTTGTGACAAAATTACCTAGAACTCAGAGAAAACACGATATGATTTGGGTAGTAGTTGATCGTTTTGACCAAGAGTGCTCATTTTCTTGCTACTCGTGAGACAGCGTCATTAAGCGAACTTGCTGATTTATATGTGAAAGAGATAATTAGTTGGCATGGTGTGCCATTATCGATTGTGTCAGACAGAGATTCTAGATTTGTGTCGAACTTCTGGAATAGTCTACAACAGAATCTAGGTACACGTATGGATCTGAGTACTGCTTATCATCCTCAGACAGATGTTCAGAGTGAACGAACGATACAGACGCTAGAGGATATACTGAGAGCATGTGTATTAGAATATGGTGGTTCGTGGGATACACATTTGCCGTTGGTTGAATTCGCGTTTAATAATTCTTATCATTCGAGCATAGGGATGCCACCTTACGAAATGTTGTACGGTCGTCGTTTCAGAACTCCGACTTGTTGGTTAGAAGCTGGAGAGAAACAGTTTGCTGGTCCCGAGATTGTTCAAATGACAGCCGAAAAAGTTGCTATCGCGCGAGAAAAGTTAAAAGCTGCCAGGGATAGACAAAAGATGTATGCTGATCCACGTAGACGTCCGGTAAACTTTGAGGTAGGTGATCGTGTTTACTTGAAAGTTTCACTGTGGAAGGGTGTTATCAGGTTTGGTAAGCGAGGAAAGTTAGCTTCGAGATTTATTGGACCGTTCAAGATTATTCAGAGGGTTAATGACCAGACAGTTGTGTTAGATCTTCCTTCTGAGCTAGCTGGTATTCATAATACCTTCAATGTGTGTTATTTGCGTAAGTGTAAAGTCGATGACGAGACACAAATCGTACCGCTAGTAGATTTGAAAGTTGATTTGAGTAACAAGTTGGTTGAGGAACCTATCCGAGTGGTCGACAGAAAGGTTACTAAGTTAAGAAGGAAAGAAATCCCGATGGTTTTGGTAGAATGGAAGCACAGTTTAGGGTCTAACTTGACGTGGGAGACAGAAGAGTTGATGAAGACCCGTTACCCTCATCTAATTGACCAAGACCCGATTCCGAGGACGGAATCTCTTTAAGGGGGTGGATTTGTAACAGACTGAAACCGGGGTTAGAAGTAAGATTACTTAATTGCCCTTAGGTTTATAATTGTGGTTAAAATATGCTTTTATTTTAATAATATGTTTATTATTAATTGATTAGTTGGTTAAGACCAGTTTGTGACAAGGGTCACAGAGATGGTTTGTTTGTTAAATTTGGACTCCGTTAGGGTTGCCAAATTAAGTGCGAAAGATATTAGATAACTGATAAATACCCGTGTGTTGTGGAGTATGGGTTTTAATACCATCTTAATAGTGCTCGAAAACTCGCTCGAAAATAGTGCTCGAAAACTCGCTCGAAAATAGTGCTCGAAAACTCGCTCGAAAGGGTGCTCGAGAACCTTTTGCTCGAAAACATGTTACTGCTCGAAAAACTCGAGTTGCTCAAGAACCCTCTGCTCGAAAAACTCGAATTTGCTCGAAAAACTCGAATTTGCTCGAGAATCCCATGTTGCTCGAAAACCTTGCCTGTTATGTGAATATTTTCCGTTGAATGTAAAGTTGTGTATTAATACTTGGATATAATACTAACTTGAGATATTATGTGATGATTCACAGGTGATAAACAAAAAGGTGAAGGCTCAGAAAGATTAGACCTCTGAGAACCTTCAGTTGCGGGTAATCGGTGAGTGAGTCTATCTTCAGATAGCGTATTAAGTAGCTGACACGCTACTTGTTCAGACTCTTTATTACTATGATTATGTTCATTACGATTACCATGCGTAGTTAGATATTGCCATGCTAGTTAGGACGATTGCATGACTATTTATCTGTGATCTTATGTGCACATTATTAGTTGGACACCAACCGAGGCGGCAAGGTTGGGAACCCACCGAGGCGGCAAGGTAGGGTTGATGTGAGGTCGACTGTGGTAGCCTGGTCGGGTCATGAGTTACTGATTGTTCAGTATAGCATAGAAGGACGCATGTGTTGCGTCTGGACGGTTATGCAGTGAAATCAGTAAAGTGGACTATCGGTAGACTGTAGCTTGATCAACTACGTCATGTGCTCGTACAAGCCGCCGATCCTCATATTGTCAGTTATTATATGCTAGTTCAGGACGTTAGCATATCTGTGATCCCTTGCATGTTCAGTTGCTTATGCTTGGTCTGTTAGATAGTATCCATTCACTTAGCTGTGTGCTAATTCCCCCACATTTCCACCCCTTGCAGGTTTAGGTACTGCTGGTTAGGATGGGTGTTGCTGTTGGGTTGAAGACATGTTTGACTACGTGCTTAACTCTGATGTTTTCTGGTTTTATAATGTTTTCACGTAACACCAATGTTTTGGAATATTGTAATAACGTTAACTAAGCTAAATTGATAATTATGGTTTGTAAATGTTATCTAAGGGTATTTATGTAATTCAATCTTCCGCTGTGATATATATATATATATATATATATATATATATATATATATATAAATATATAAATCAGGGTGTTACAGTTATGCTAGCTTGTGATATAGGAGGTTGATAGCCTTGTACTTGAGATGTTAAGCCCTTTTGTGTTGCTAGCATATATGCGGTATTGTGTAAGTGTGCAAGTAGGTATTTTATATATGTACGTGTATAACTATTGCATTCACTAAGCGTTAGCTTACCCTCTCGTTGTTTACCTTTTTAGGCTCCGTCGTGGACAAAGGCAAAGGTATTCGGTTGGATTAGTGGTCTCCTGCTTATTTTGATAGGGGACGCTTTTGGGTTAGCTTTTAGAAGTTCGGCCAAGATTTGGGTAGTTTAACCCCAAACACCATGCTCTAGTGTCGTTTGGAAATTAAACTTGTATTGGTCGAAACTTGTATTTTTGATCGAAGCGCGTAAGACGGGTCGATGTGGGCCCGATGTTGTAAAACTTGTTTTAATGATGGAAACCTCTTATTTTAGTATATTGTGATATGTTGTAAAAAGGTTTTCGTTTAAAAGTGTTAGGAAGCGGGTTTTCCGCTCACGTGAGTTTAACCCAGGGGACAGCAGCTTCCAGGAAATCTGGACGCCGTCCAGATATGCTGGACGCCGTCCCGGTCTTAAGTGCTGGACGCCGTCCAGATAGGTAGGACCAGGAATTTTTTTTTTGGGCGTGTTTTGGATTAACGAAGTCGGGTTGTTACAAGCATCAATCTAGGTTATACATGCATAATATATGAATAATTTAATTCTAATTACACTAGAAATTATCAAAATCAAATTAGGTAAAAGTTTGCTCAAGAACACTAAAATTTGAATTTAAAGAGTTTTAGGGGTGGAATCGTTACCTTCTTTGAAAAGCTTCTGAACAAACGCATGATTAGAGCGGATTATAGAAAGAAATTTGGTGAATTTTGATGAAAAATCGCGAATTTTTGAGAGGATTTGGGAGAGTTTTCGTGTATGTGTGTGTGTAAATGTGGGAAGCAGACCAGTCGACTGAGCTTTTTGTTTCTGCCCAGTATTTTTGTGCCATGCGACCGCATGACTTTAATGAGGAAACCCCATGCGATCGCATGGGGTCTGAAGTTTTTTTTTTAAAAAAAAAAACCTTTCACGTATAAAATAAATAATTAATTAATTTATAATTTTGTTTCTTTTTAGATTGAGGGCGTTTCGGTACATTGACTCAGTTCGTCCCTCTACAAAATTTTTAAAATTTATCATTTCAAAGCGATTGTTTTAAAAGCAAAGATTTTTGGGTTTTTTAATATTTTTGCATACTTTAAATCAATAAGATTAAAAATAATGATAACAAAATTTCTCATCCCGCCCTCGGGTAAAGCAATTTCGGTTCAACGACCTAGTCTTCAACTCACGACAAATTTTAAATATCAAATTTTTAACTTAATGAAATAAAGTAAATTTTTATTTTTAAATTCACACCAAACTTAAATTTAAAATGCATATTAAAATTTCATATAAATATTAATAATATTTACACACAGTAATTTTACAAATTTTCATTTAAAATATTATAATTATATATTAGTTTTAAAAAAACAGGGTAAAAATAAAATAAAAATCTTTTTGGTCTTTTATCCCACTTTAATCAATCAAATATTAACAAAAATATACGTTCCTCTTTTGGGTAAAGTAATTTCGGCTATTTTACCTAGTTTTACTCCTGACGAATTTTTGAAATATTTTGAATTGATTGATTAAAGATATTTATACCTTATGAATAAATGGTAAATTTCGCAGTGATGTAATAAATTTTTGTATGATATCAATAATTTCGGTTTCGCATACCTAATTTTATTGAATATCAATTTAATACTTTATAGCGAACGATTCAGCGTTTATTATCAAAAGGTTAAAAACAATAAATAAAAACAAATAAAAACTGTACATACTTACCTGTGAGATGGAATTCTCAGAGACCTGCTTTAGCCGACTCATAGGAGAGTCGCTCAATTTGGTTTTCCATAGCTACATAGGCGTAACCTCGATTTTTCAATAATTTTTCTTCTAAACATATGGACGGTCCTTCTCTGCATAAAGTAACGAACTCAGTATTGGAATGTGTTTGATTGTTCGAAAATTTCCCTTCGTGTGATCATTTTCCGCATTTATGACATCTTTCAAGGTGTCGTGCTCTTCTTTTTGTTGATAATTTTGATTTTCCTTTACCAAAATGTGTCTTATGATGATCTTTCCTGAGTTCTTTCCTCACTTCGTCCATTTTGCCTCTTATGAATGATACCAGTTCACTCGGAAAGGTGTTATTATTAGGTTTAGTAATCATAGCCTGTAGTAGTAGACCATGGGTCAGATCAAAGGAATTCTTCATCTCGTAAAACCTAAAAGAAATAAAAATTCAGAATAGAGGGAGAAGACTAGTTCTTTAGGGTCTGCTAGGGAAAGACCATTCGGATTCCATTTTCGAGAACTACACGAAAACAGAAAATCTAACCCTATACAGCATTATATTATCCTTTAAAACATTTTAATCTCCCCACACTTAGTTAGCTGTGGTATCGAAATTGTGATTAACTTCATTATTAACTTCAATTGGAACATCAACAACTTGCATATCTCTGAATTTTGCTTCAAGCCATTTGTTGATTTCCTCTGTAACATTCACAAATTCAATTAACATCGCCTTTTCTTTAGGCGACAAATTGGATACTAATCTGTTACATAACTTAAAGTTCCCCATAATCCTAGCATCTTGAATTCGTTTATAAAGTTTCTTCGTTGAACTGTTAAAAATGGGTCCATCTAATTTTGTATCAACAACGGGGTTCTTTGTTATCAGGTCATCATTGGGTGTTGCTTCATCTTCCCCACACTTAGGCATTTTTATTGGTTCAACATTTTTAGTTGGTGGAGATCTAAACTTTCGATTCGCAAAGGTGACCGATTTATCACCATCTCTAAGTGTCATTCTACCTTTTCTTACATCAAAGAATGCCTCGGTGGTTGCTAAAAATGGGCGACCTAAAATTAGAGGAATATCAAGGTCTTCCTCCTTATTAATAACTATGAAATTTGCAGCAAAGGTCAAACTTCCCACTTTAACAAGTAAATTATTAGCTATTCCAACTGGGTGTTTGATGGTTTGATCAAATAATTGAACACCTATTCTGGTTGGTCTTAATTTACCCACACCTAATCTTTTGTATAAGGAAAGAGGCATAACATTTGCACTTGCTCCTAAATCTGCGAGCCGATTATACATAGCACCATCATTAAGCAAGCAAGAAATGATAAATTCACCTGGGTCTCCTACTTTAGTAAGTAGAGTTGGTTTGTTAACCTTTTCTGGGTAATCTTTCACTTCTACTTGAACTTCTTGTTCACATTTTTCTTCGTTTCTTGGAATGGGAGGTTTATATAGAAATTCTTCTTCATCACTCCAATTTGAAGCTTCCCCATCTTCCAATTTTGGTTTTTCATATGTTGTTGACAACATATTTATGTTTTCATTCTGAGGGTTTTCTTGGGTGGTAAAATTATAATTAACTTCATTATCAACTTCCATTGGACCATGTATGTAATGTTTAACTCTGTGAGCATTAACTTTAAATTCAATTCCATTTGAATTTATCAATTCTATTGTTCCATATGGGAAAACTCTTTTGACTATAAATGGTCCAGACCATCTTGATTTCAACTTTTCAGGAAATAGCTTGAATCGTGAATTGAAAAGAAGAACTCGGTCTCCTTCCTTAAAGTCTTTTGAACTTCTGATTCTTTTATCATGCCATTTCTTCATTCTTTCCTTATAGATTAACGAATTTTCATATGCCTCATGTCTTAATTCTTCTAATTCGTTTAGTTGACTTAATCGTAGACGTCCGGCTTCATGTAAATCAAGATTACACGTCTTCAAAGCCCAAAATGCTTTGTGCTCAATTTCTACTGGTAGGTGACATGCTTTTCCGTAAACGAGTTTAAAAGGTGTGGTGCCAATTGGTGTTTTGTAGGCTGTTCTAAAAGCCCATAGTGCATCCTCCAATTTCATGGACCATTCCTTCGGATTTGATCCTACAGTTTTCTCTAGAATACATTTTAATGCTCGGTTGGTATTTTCAACTTGTCCACTTATTTGTGGATGATAAGCGATTGAAATTTTATGAGTTACTCCATATCTTTTGAGAACTTTCTCAAGTTGATTATTACAAAAATGAGTACCCCGATCACTTATTAAAGCTTTCGGTGTTCCGAACCTAGCAAAAAGACGTTTTAAGAAGTTGACTACAACTCGTGCATCATTAGTTGGGAGAGCTTGTGCTTCCGCCCATTTAGATACATAATCAATGGCAACGAGAATGTAGAGATTATTATGAGATTTTGAAAATGGACCCATAAAGTCAATACCCCAAATGTCAAATACTTCACATACTTGAATGACATTTTGTGGCATTTCATCACATTGACTTATTTTTCCGGCCCTTTGACATGCATTACAGGATTTACAAAGAAGGTGTGTGTCTTTGAAAATTGTAGGCCAATAAAATCCAGCGTCGTAAACTTTTCTTGCTGTGAGTTGAGGCCCATAATGCCCTCATGTTGGTCCTATGTGACAATGATTTAAGATTTGACTAGCTTCATCTCCGAATACGCATCGGCGTATTATTCCATCGGGACAACTTTTAAACAATTGTGGATCTTCCCAAAAATAGTGTTTTATATCACTAAAGAATTTCTTTCATTTTTGGTACGACAATCCTTTTTCAAGGAATCCATATGCTAAGTAGTTTGCATAGTCTGCAAACCATGGAATTTCATTATAATCGATTTTCAATAGATATTCATCAGGAAAGTTGTCTTGTATGGCTGATTCATTTAGAACTTCTAATTCAGGGTTTTCAAGGTGAGAATGATGATCAACCACGAGATTTTCTGCTCCTTTTTTATCTCGGATTTCAATATCGAACTCTTGTAAGAGTAAGATCCAACGGATTAATCGTGGTTTGGCATCTTGTTTTGAAAATAGGTATCTAAGAGCAGAATGGTCGGTATAGACCACCGTTTTAGCTAGAACGAGATATGAACGAAATTTGTCAAAAGCATAGACAATAGCAAGGATTTCTTTTTCAGTAGTTGTGTAATTCGTTTGTGCTCCTTGTAACGTCTTACTAGCGTAATAGATAGGTTGAAATCGTTTTTCAATCCTTTGTCCTAAAACGGCTCCCATTGCAAAATCACTCACATCGCACATGAGTTCAAATGGTAGATTCCAATTTGGAGTTATCATGATTGGCGCATTAGTGAGTTTTTCTTTAAAAATATTAAAAGATTTGATGCATTCATCCGAAAAGATGAATGGAGCATCCTTTTCTAGGAGTTTATTCATAGGAGTGACAATTTTAGAAAAATCTTTTATGAAACGTCGGTAAAAACCGGAATGCCTTAGAAAACTCCTAACTCCTCTAACATTGGTGGGATGTAGAAGTTTAGCAATTACATCTACTTTAGCTCTATCCACTTCAATTCCTTCCTTTGAAATTTTACGACCAAGAACGATGCCTTCTTTAACCATGAAATGGCATTTCTCCCAATTAAGTACTAGATTTGATTGTTCGCATCTAATAAGCATTCGTTCAAGATTAACTAAACATGTTTCAAAAGTATCACCGAAGACTGAAAAGCCATCCATGAACACTTCCATGCATTCCTCTATCATGTCGTGAAAAATCGCCATCATGCATCTTTGAAAGGTTGCAGGGGCGTTGCAAAGTCCAAATGGCATGCGTTTGTAAGCAAAAGTACCATAAGGGCACGTGAATGTGGTGTTCTCTTGGTCCTCGGGTGCGATTGGAATTTGAAAGTATTCGGAGAAACTGTCAAGAAAACAATAGTAACTATTCCCAGCTAACCTTTCCAACATTTGATCAATGAAAGGTAAGGGAAAGTGATCTTTTCTGGTGGCGTCATTTAATTTTCTATAATCAATATAGACACGCCATCCTGTTACAGTCCTAGTAGGAATAAGCTCATCTTTTTCATTTGTGATGATAGTCATGCCACCCTTCTTAGGCACACATTGAACTGGGCTTACCATGGACTATCAGAGATTGAATAAATTAAACATGCATCTAGCAGTTTAATAATTTCTTTTTTAACAACATCTTGCATATTTGGATTTAGTCTTCGTTGGCGTTGCACATATGTTTTATGACCTTCTTCCATAAGGATTTTATGTGTGCAATACGAAGGACGTATACCTTTAATGTCATGAATCTTCCATACAATAGAATAGCTGGTTTATGAGCTTTTATCACAGAAATGAGTTGAGATTTTTCATTTTTCGTAAGAGAAGACGATATTATTACAGGTAATTCAGATTCACCTTGTAAATAAGCGTATTCCAAATGGTTTGGAAGTGACTTTAACTCTAATATCGGTGGTTCTTCTATCGATGCTTTGTATCGATATCTGTCTTCCTCTTTTAACATTTAAAGTTCTTCTGTTGTTGGTTCATAATCATTATCCATGAGTGTGGCTAATATTTCAGCTTCATCAATTGGTTCAATTCCTTCTCCTAAAGAACATTCTCCTGTTCCTTGCAATTCTGAAAATCCTTGTAACAATTCTGCTTATGAATATATAGTTTGAATGTAATAACATGTATCATCTGCAGATTGCGGTTGTTGCATGGCTCTATCAACAGAAAAGGTAACACTCTCGTCCTCTATACTTAGGGTCAGTTTCTTACCAAACACGTCTATTATTACTTTAGCCGTGTTTAAGAATGGTCTATTATTACAACATTGTGCTAGGTTAGTAGTGGGAAAGATGTGTTCCATTGTCATATGCGACCGTACAACTAATTTTTGTGGCCAGTTGCACAATATGTGTTCTTAGGAATATCTCCCCTTTGGGAGGAGCATCATTATGCCTCTATATAACACCGGGTCACTCCCGTTTCATGTTTCGTTGTGTTGTCATTGACTATACTAGTTTGTCGGAACTGACGCACTTCATTACCTTCTTTATGGTAAAGGCATAGAGTCATGACGCAAATATTCCGCAACACGCTTCAACAATACATGGTATCTTTCCATACTACTTTTACACATTGAGTGTCACTTATGGCATTAATCTCGCATAGCACCATTCGCTCTTCTCGCGACTCTATTGTATGTTGTACATGCATAGATCAACTTACATTGCACCATGGTGGCCTCGCATAAGCCCTTGTCTGCAGTTTTACTTCGCGCACCTTGCATAGTTCTTTGAGCGGTTATTTGTGCAGGGTCTTTTGCATAACGCAATGCGCGGTCTTTTCTATGCCCCTTTTGCGCTCCCATTCGAGCGCAGTTCTTTATGCAATGCTTTGCGCAGTTATTTTCTATTAGAATTTCCATGCGCGTTTCTGTATCACCCTTTTAAAGGTGGTGTCAACTTAATGATGGATTTCAACGCCACTAAATACTTAGTAGTATTGAAATGGGGGCTACCATGATATATGGCTTCAACTGAGTGGGATGATTTGTTTCCTTTGGCGACGATCCTTAGCCGAAAACACTTTTACGCATTTTACATTGCGCTATGGCGACTCCGTGTAAGCCCATAGCCGCAGTTTATTCATGCGACGTGCAACACGTTGCATATGTGTTGCACACTTAGCTTTGCGCCGTGGCGGCTCTGCGTAAGCCCATGGCTACATTTCATTTGTGCATTTCGCATGTTGCTTAAAACCATGGTGGCTTTGCATAATTCCATGGCTGCACGTCATTTAGCATGCGACGACGTTAAAGGGATGTAATAGAGCTAGTTGGACTTGATCACCCGAATTAG
This sequence comes from Rutidosis leptorrhynchoides, assembly GCF_046630445.1. Taxonomy (NCBI): domain Eukaryota; kingdom Viridiplantae; phylum Streptophyta; class Magnoliopsida; order Asterales; family Asteraceae; genus Rutidosis; species Rutidosis leptorrhynchoides. The sequence goes on along the minus strand of NC_092341.1, from coordinate 97,029,150 downwards.
CTTACGTTCTTTACGACCGCGATACACATCTTCATACAATTTCTCGCTTACTTCCTTGCCTACAATTATTTTCACGATTGGTTCTCGAGTTTTAACCGTATGATTAACTATACGGGTTTTCCCGGTTTGTCACATGATTACAATCATTCGACGGAGGATGCAATGTCACGTAGATTATACTCTATCAAATCGATAATTGAGTTACGTGCACCATCATTATCATTCATTCATGCGTGGTTAAGGTTAATAGGTCAGTATCTTGCGACGGTAACCTACAACCTTCACGGGGCCATCGATCAACGAACGTCATCGATGGTGGACTTAACATTTAACCACCCCATCAATATCGTCATATCGATCTGGGTTATTCACGGTAGCCGGACCGGAGAGTTAAATTCTAAGATCCTTAAACCCCACATTACTCGCAATCCCGCTAGGATTGTCTACGAACCAATGAGTGGAATTCTGTTGTCCTCAAAATTCTATTGTTCATGGCAAGATTAAACGCGTCGCGGATATAATACCTTTCAAATGCTTATAAATCTCTCGCACATATTTTATCAAGTCTATTGTGTGGTTCCTGCCTACTTAAGGGGTGTCCTCTAGCCCCCGCGCGGCAGAAGCCTGTTTGGTTACAAGGCTAGAATATAACGGCAGGTGAAGGGAATTGGGTTTCCCCTAGCCAAGCGCCACGCAGACTAGAAGGCTGCCAAGTCGACTTAAAATACGAGCATTGGTTTGCTTGTGCATATTAAATTATCCTAAGTATTGGTTTACTTGGGGAAACTCTTAAGTATAAAAACATTGGTTTGTTTTTAGTTAGCATTGTCTTACCACACAACTAAGTGCACCCCTAGTACGTGACAGAGCAAATGATGCTGTAACTTATGAGTATAAAATTTTTTCTTGCGGACTCGCACACGCGCTTTTTGTTAAAATATTGGTTTATTTTACACAGCGCCCGAAATTGTGCATAAGTTTTAGTTAACTTATGCGCACATTGTGTGAATTGTCTTAATTCGCGATGATAGGCAATTACAATCAAATGCATAAATGTCCATGATTACGCTGCGTAAGCGCATGGTTACTTGATACCCCTCACAAATGTGGTAGGGATGCCTCAATATGACTATGAGATCGGACTCCGCGAGTCTGAGATGCCTTGTATACAACTACAAGTTCCGATCAACTAGTTGTTTCAGGATGTCATTTTGACGTGGTCTTATTTATAGTTCGCCATGAAATGTTTTCACATTTCATACCGAACTGGGGGGAGTGATGGTATACTATCAGTATCCCTTCAGTTTTGTTTTTGCTACATCGCTGCTTTGTGCATTTCGGATGGTAGTGGAAGTTAGCATGCTCACATCGCTGCATTGCGTTAAGCGCAAGGATGCATCGCGAGTGGTTGTGGGTAACATGCATGTGTCACATTTGGTCGTATCACGCATGATTGCAATGCACGGGGCTGTGTCGCGCATAATTATGATGTGTGGGCCGTACTGTGCAGGGTTCCACCCTGCAGATTCTCGCTCACCTCATGACTGCATGGCATGCGGAATTATTACATCGCGTCATCACTTTACTATGTGGATTCGTTATACATTGGACTTTATAGTCGGTGCGGGTTATGTGATGAGTTATTTGCGGTGGCACATTTATAACTTCGATATGACATTAATATGTCACACCGAACTTGGAGGACTTGATGATGTGCGGAGCCCATCGGGCCGAGTAATTGGGCTTGGCCCATGGGCCGCGGTCAAGTCTTCCTCCTAAACCCTAATTTCCTCTTATAAATAGAGGGGTAGTCTAAGCAATTAGGGTACTCAATGGGGGACACATTCTCACTAGGGTTTTTACCTACCACCCTTGTTAGGGTTTTTCCCTTCGCCGCCAATCGGAGCACCGTCCATCGGCCGGCGGTCAGCCCTTAGCCACCCTCCCGAGATCATCATCTCGGATAGGGTTATCACGGTAACCGGACCGGAGGTTAACGCCGCTGAACTAATAAAACCCTCCTCTATTGCACTCAAACGTGTTTCTATCCTAGGCGGAAATATACTTGATCAGTCTTCCTAATATGAGAGGAACTCGAGAATCTTCTTCCATGTCCAGAATAACAAAATCTACTGGAAATACTAAAGTACCAACTTTAACTTTCATGTTTTCCATTATCCCTCTAGGATATTCTACTGATCGATCAGCTAGTTGTATGCTTATTCGTGTTGGTTTCAATTCTCCAAGGTCTAGTTTAGCGTATAGTGAACACAACATTAGATTTATACTAGCACCTAAGTCTGCCAGTGCTTCTATTGAGCTAATACTACCCAGAAAACATGGAATTGTGAAACTTTCTGGATCAGAGAGTTTTTCTGGTAGTTTATTCAACAGCACTGCAGAACAATTAGCATTCATTGTAACAGCCGAGAGTTCTTCCATTTTTTTTTTCTATTTGTGATTAGATCTTTCAGGAATTTAGCATATCTTGGCATTTCTGAAATCACATCAATGAAAGGAAGATTGACATTTATTTGTTTAAACATATCCAAGAATTTGGATTGCTCGACTTCAAGTCTTTCTTTTCTCATTTTACTCTGGTAAGGAAGTGGTGGTTGGTATGGTTTAACATAAGGCTTTGCCTTAACTGTGTTATCTTCATTAACCATTTCAACTGCTGGTTCTAATTCTTTCTCTTGCTCAGATTGTGGTGCTTCTGGAGTAAGAATAGAGTCATCAGCATTTACAGGCATTTCAGGTGGTTTAAGCGTAATACCACTTCTCGTGGTAATGGCTTTAGCTGTTTCATTCCGGGGGTTAGCATTTGTATCGCTAGGTAGACTTCCCGGTTTTCTTTCACCTATCAACCTTGCTAGGTTGCTCACTTCTTGTTCCAGATTTTGGATTGAAGCTTGTTGATTTCTAAATGCTTGAACATTTTGTTCATTAGTTTGTTTCTGAGATGTGAAAAATTGAGTTTGAGATTCAACTAGCTTTGACATCATATCTTCTAAATTTGGCTTTTTATCATCGGTTTGTGGTGGTTTATTTGGAAAAATAGGTCTTTGTTGATTGTAAGTATTGTTAGATACTTGTTGATTGCTAGGACCTTGTTGGTTGTTGTATGGAAAATTTCGGTTATAATTCTGATTTTGATTGTAGTTTGGTCTTGGCGGTTGATAATTATTTTGATAATTATTTCCAGGCCTTTGGTTCATGTATGAAACATTCTCTCTTTGTTCCATTGTTTGTTCAATACTGAGACAATCTTTTGTTAAATGTGATCCTCCACACTGTTCACAACTAATGCGTATTGCGTGAATATCTTTAGTCATCTTTTCCATTCGTCTCTCGAAAGCGTCTAACTTTGCGGAAATGGAATCAAAGTCATGGCTAGAATCATCTCTAGCCGCTTTAGATGATCTAACGATGTCTTTTTCTTGATGCCATTCATGTGAGTAGGAGGCTGTGTTATCAATAATTTTGTAAGCTTCAATTGGGGTTTTCTTCATAATGGAACCACCAGCTGCTGTGTCGATGTATTTTCGTATAGTAATGTAGCATCCTTGGTAGAATATTTGTACTATTTTATAAGTGTCTAAACCATGTTGAGGACATCCTCTCAACAACTTTCCGAATCTTGTCCACGCCTCATATAAAGTTTCATTTGGCTTTTGTGTGAACGTAACAATTTCTCCTTGAAGTCTCACGGCTTTAGATGCTGGAAAGAATCTTTTAAGAAATTTCTCAACTAAAACATCCCATGTATCAATCGCCCCTTCAGGTAACGATTCTAACCAATCTTTGGCTTCTCCCTTTAAAGTCCAGGGAAATAACATGAGATAGATCTATTTGTCCTCAACTTCTCTGATTTTGAATAGAGTACATATCCTATTAAAGGTACGAAGATGTTCGTTTGGATCTTTCTTCGGCGTACCACTAAATTGGCATTGATTAGTTACCATGTGTAGAATTTATCCTTTGATTTCATAATCTGGTGCATTAATATCTGGTTGAGTAATGGCGTGACCTTCGCCTGTGCGTGTAGCCCTCATTCGATCTTCCATACTTAGAGGTTCCTGATTTTCCATGATTGAATTTGTTGAATCTGAATCACTAGGGGATTCTGATTTAATGGTTTCTTCCTCGACAATCTCTGGTTGTATGATTTGTGGTTCAGGAGGAATGATTAGTGGTTCAGGATCTCTGAAATGTCCTTGAATATCCTCCGGGTTCTCAATTGTGAGGTCGGGTTCAAAAAATGAATTATCGGAAATTTGAATCAGAGTACTTGGTCGACTAGATGATGATTCTAAGGAAAAATCAATGGCGACAATATTGGCTAGATATCTTAATCGAGTTACAGGAGGTGAACGTGTGAAAGGTGGTGAACGTTTTGCTCGGTGCATTCACTGAATATCCTATTAGTTATAAAAAAAAATAAAAAATTATATAAGTTATCAAATTAATAGACTTTTCCGATTTTGCCCACGTTTCGAATAGCCAATAGATGCAGCAGGTAGCCAGGACCCTTTAAATCGGAAGCCCACAACTCGCCACTAACAAATCCAACTATTACTACGAACCGTTTAAAATAATTTTTCGTCGAAATTTTGAAGATAAAATCTATATCCTAGAAACTAGAGCGTCGAGAAATAAGAGGAAGAAAAAGAGTGCGTCGAAAACGTCGAAAAATAAAAGGTCGAAAAAAATAAATAAGAAAGTAAAGCGTCGAAACTTAGAATTCTAAAAACTTAAGACTAAAAGTTGCGTCTAAAGGTATTAAAGCTTAAAGGAATTCTATATCTAAAACGGCAAAAACTTAATTAGGCACTAAAATCTATTTAAAACTAAAGCTATAAGTGACGTCGTAAAATTCTAAAGCGCCTAAATCTTAATCTAAAAAAAATGCACTTAAGGGATTTTACGGCTAAGCTTAAAAATCTAGAAATATAAAAGAACTATGGCAAAATACTAAGTTTAAAACTAATTACGAACAATAAATTATAAAAGTTACGAATTAAACGATAATAAAGAAAAATACAAAATACAAAAATAAACTAAGTTGATAAAAATACAATTTTACTAAAATATGATTTTTATATTATTATTTTATAAAAGTATTAATTTATATATTAATAAAACTAATTAAAAGTTAAAAATACAAATTTAATTTAAAACTAACTAAATATTAATTTAATTAAAACCTAATTAACTAACTAATTAATAATAATAAAAACCTAACCCTAATTCTGATCAGACGAGGTTGTAGTCCTGTCACCTCAGCTCATGCGATCGCATGAGTTGAGGGTTTTAAATCCATGCGGTCGCATGGTGTGTGGATCCAGTTTAGAAATTGGGCTGCTACAGTGTAATGGCCCGATTACTTTTTTTTTTTAGTTTATATATAAAATATAAATATAAACTTATTAGTTTTATAATAAAAAAATATTACTTATTAGTTTTATAACTCTTTAAAATATAAACTTTTTAATTTAAAAACTTAAAAATGTAGAAATATATTTTTCTTTCTTTTTTTATGTGTTTATATTTTTTATTTAAATATTTAAAACTTATGTAAATATATTTTTACAAAAATAGCTTAAAAAATATTTTTTTATTATAGCGTTCTATGGCGTCCCCGGCAGCGGCGCCAAAAATACTTGATGTGTGCGAGGTGTAGTAAGTAATACTATTAATTTTTACAACGAAATACTATTAAATACGATACAATTTGCACAAGTTATTTATTTATTTATTGAATTGATAAACCTAAACCTTGCTACAACACTTATAGGCAGTGTACCTAATCGTAGAGTATTGTAGTTTTTAGTAAGTCCGGTTCATTCCACAGGGAGCTAGCTAAGTTTAACGCTATAAATGTTTTAAACTATATTTGTATATATATATATATATATATATATATATATATATATATATATATATATATATATATATATATATATATATATATATATATATATATAAAGGTAATATAGTAGTATTATTATTATTACAAAAAGGGGGTTTTACCGTTTAATGACCGGTTTGTCGATTTTACGTCTTAAATCACAATTAAAACCTAATGTAAAATATTAAATATAAATAGAACTTAATTTAAAGCGTAAAGTAAATGACGATAAATAAAAGTGCAATAAATAAAAGTGCAATAATTTAAAGTACGATAAATAAAAGTACGATGAGATATAAATTAAAGGAATTATGCTTATTTAAACTTTCGTAATCATGATGTTTGACGTGTTAATTTTAATTTATTACCATGGGTTAATTGCCCTTTGTCCTGGATTATTCGATATGTCCATCTGGTTTTGTCCATAATAGTCCATCGGTCATAATTATAAAGTGCGAGAGTCTTCGCCAAATTAACCTTATACCCGAAGTCAAATATTCCAACTAATTGGGGACTTAAACTGTAATAAGGTCTTAATACTTTGTTTAATGAATACACCAGGTTATCGACTGCGTGTAATCTAAGGTTTTAACACTTTGTTAACAATTACACCAAATACCCTTGAATGTAATCCACCCCTGTTTTAATGAGTCCAGTGACTATTAATTCATCCCCGTGTCCGATCAAATGAATAAATATTAGTATTTATAGATATCCCACCCACCGTACCCAGTCAAGCATATGTGATTTTATGTAAATACGTCAAATTATAAATCTCTATATTAAATCAACGAGATATCATTTAATTAATATAAAGCCCATTAATAGCCCATAGTCCAATTTCCATAAGTGTCGGTCTTTTGTTCAAACCCCAATTATGGTCCAAAGCCCAATAACTCCGTCTTAATATTTAGTCCAACATCACGATTACTTCGGCTTAAATAAACATAAAAATAACTTAGCTACGAGACATTAATTTAAAAAGGTTGAACATAACTTACAATGAGTATTAATCGGGTAGTGTTACACGGACAGAATTTCGACTTACAAACTTAAAACATTTGACACTATAACCTTATTATTATTAACTTAATATTAAAATTATAATTATAAAATATAAATATAAATATATTGAGAGAGAGTAAGAGATCAGTTGATGAAGGTGTACTCCTCTTGTCCGAATTTCGTTCCAATTTATAGACCTGGCCATGACTTTACTGCCATGCGATCGCATGGATTTTACTCCTCCAGGCCATGCGATCGCATGGCCACCTGGGACAGCTCATTTCACTTTGTTTTCTAGTTTGTCGACGGTTTTTAATAATATAATATAATATATAATTTTATATAATTATATATATATTATATTATATTCATGTGCATAGTTGACTTGTACTTTCAGTTCCGTTGAGTTGCGCATTGATAGTTGGTTCATGTCCCGGTTCCGGATTTTCAAACGTCCTTTCATACGATTTAATATCTTGTACTTTACGTTTTGCGGCTTGTACTCTTGTAATTTTTAGACGTTTCTCACCAATAATTTGAACCGCTTAGATTGTACTTTGTACTTTTTAGCTTTTTGGTCGTTTGCGTCTTCAAATCGTCGAATCTGTCTTTTATCTTCACCTTTTATTATTTAAACGAATATCACTTGTAAATAGAACAATTGCAACTAAAAGCTTGTCTTTCTTGAAGGATAATGCTATGAAATATATGTTCGTTTTTAGCATTATCATAGGTCATTACAACGCGGGGTCTTGAAGCCCTAAGTAGGAGATTCTGGTGATGAAGGAAAAACGGTTCTAGCCGGTTGCGCACTCGTGCCGTCACTCGCTGGTGTACCCGCATGTTTGGATGCCAGCGGTGCTTGCAGACATGCTGGTACCGCCTTTGAAGCCTCCGGTTGACTTGCCACATCTTCGCGACGCTCTTAAAGTTACCTGGAACTAAAATACACATACAAAAACGAAACGTTTGAATGTAAAGAACTTTAAGGAAAAAATATTTTAACAAACATTTTAACTTAGAGTCCCACGGATGGCGTCATTTGAATAAGCATAAATTGGTCCAAAGGGTTCGGTTCATGCGAGATCAACAATAATGACTGATTTAAGGGTTTGTTGAGTTTATCTCTCTGGTCCGGAGTACCGTGAATAACTCTCATACGAGATGATGATCTCAGAAAGAGTGGTTAAACGTAACCCACCATCATTCGGATTAACCAGAGTTGATGGCCCAAGGGCGATCTTAGGATTTACGTGGTGTGCGATACCTGAAATCGCTAAGTCTTTGTGAGAGATGTGCCGGTTGCGCGGGTTAGCTGGGGTGACAATACTTGATAGTATATATTTTGTGAGTGAAGTGGAATGTAATTCTAGAAGTGTATCGTTCGTTCATGATCCGTTCTAGTTACGCCTATATATACATGTTGACTTTTGTCCCTCAGTGCCACGTAAGGAGACAAAGAGGATATGATGTTGACACGTCGTATTGTCTCTGTCCTTTTATACTAAAAAGCTGGAAAAGTGCTACCATTATCTTAGTGTTGTCCCCTTTATACCCTGCTGTCCTTTTCTGTCCGTTCTGCACTGTCAGGATCGTGTCGTGCAGCCACAGGTGTCCTTTCTTCTTTTGTGTTGCCATAGTACTTCTCTAGCCTTATCCATTTCTTAACGTGGCGCTATGTTCAAACTGCACGATCAATGTTTGTGAATTCATCTCAAAGCGTACTAGATTACGCGCTAGTCAGTATAAGATATGAGCTCGACTCGACTTATGTGGGGTGATGCGCGAAGATCTGGTATATCGCATATAGATGTGCAACTATGCACATCATTACGCCGCGCATGTGTAAAGAAAAATGTCATTTTCTAGTACGAGTTTAAGGGCGTTATAGCTTTTAAAAGAGTTCGAGATGAAGAATCTTGGTAGTGCTAAGCAAATAGTTGGAAAGAGTATTGTGCGTGATCGTGCTAAAGGTATTCTATATTTGTCTCAATCCAAATATATTGAGAAAGTAGTAGAAAAGTTTAATGTTGATAAAGCAAAAGCACGTTCTATGCCTATGGGTAGCGCGATGAAGTTATCGAAGAATCAATCACCTAAAACGGAAGAAGACAAAGCGAAAATGGAAAAGGTTCCGTATAGATCGGCCATGGGAAGTATTATGTATGCCATGGTTTGTACGAGACCGGATATAGCTCATGCATTGGGAGTTGTAAGCCGTTATATGTCTAGTCCGGGGAAAGAGCATTGGGAAGCAGACAAGTGGTTGCTTCGTTATTTGAAAGGTACTTCTAGTATGGGATTGTGTTTTTTTCTAAAAGCAATGTTGTACTTAGAGGTTATGCGGATGCAAATTTGGGTGGATTTGGTGATTCGGGTAAGAGTACTACGGGATATGTGTTCATGGTTGGTAAGACGGTGGTTAGTTGGATGTCTAGACAACAAAGGAGTGTTGCTTTGTCGACCACCGAAGCCGAGTACATGGCTATTGCGAAAGCTTCTAAAGAGCTTGTTTGGTTGAAGAACTTCTTGTGTGAGCTGGGTAAAAGAAAAGACAATTGCGTCTTATATTATGACAACCAAAGTGCAATGAATCTCGCGAAGAACCCGATGTTTCATAATCGTACGAAACACATTGATTTGAGGTATCATTTTATTCGAGAACGTATTGAGAATGGTACTTTGATATTGGAGAAAGTCCTTGGTATGAAGAATCTTGCAGATATATTTACTAAGGTGGTGTCAATGGACAAGTTGAGGTTTTGCATATCCTCAACGGGTCTTCTCATGAACTAATGAGAAGGTGGAGACCGACTAGGGAGATAGAGAGATGATGGTTCGATTCTAACAAGAAGTGTTGAAGACCTTGAATCTAAAGTCTGCTTATCCGGCGTATGTGATAAGAGTGTGCGTGTCCCAAATGGAGTTTGGCGGTAAAGGGTACTTTGACGATCTTGGTTAGTTTGTTGATATGAGTTGAAAAAGTGAGTCATGGTTTTAACTATCTTCAAGTGGGAGATTGTTGGATGTGAAAGATATCAAAAACAAGTCGAAGAAACGGTTTAAGGGAAGAGGCGCGTTGCGGCCCTTGGATGGCGCGACGCGACCTAATACATAAATAGAGCATCAGATTCGAGAAGCTTCTGTCCGGGATTTTTCCTTGGAGGCGCGGCGCTGCCCAATATAGCCGCGGCACGGTAGGCCTGACGGGCAGTTTCCATATTGACGTTTTTCTTGTTCTCCAAGGTGTTTCTTTGTTGTTTTTGGCCTATATAAGCATTATATTGTAACCCTTATGTATATGCACAAATTATATCAATAAAATCTCTTTAGTTGGTCCGTGGATTAAAGTAATCGACATTCGATTACATATAACCACGTTAAATCTTGCGTTCTTTAATTTTTCATTACTGTTCTTTCGTTTGTCGATTATGGAAGGGTAATTCTCTGAAATTACTCTATTGTTTAGGTTCTACAATCCTTACAAGGTCGTGCTATTTATTTCTCTTTGAGTTTTCCACATTTGGTACGTACTCGTTATTGACTTCGAACTATATTCCTCCGATTCGCGAAATCGTCCAAAACATCCACCCCATTCTTCACACGTCCCACAATCTAAGTGTCTTTATTGACTTCGAGGACAAATAGCCTTGGAAAAAAGTTGTCGACGGGAGAAGAGGATTCGGGAACCCAAGAAAGATATCGAGTCACCCGTACCAATTTTTTAGAGATATAAAGAGGTGAAGGGAACCACTGATTCATCCGCCTCGAACTTGCATTTCAAAATACCTTTCCACGTAGAAGAGAAACCGAATCATTATGCCTAACCTCTGATTTTTCGATCTTGAAACTTCCGATACACCAGAAAGAAATGTTGGTATATAGTATCATCGATGATCTTTGTTTTGTACAAGATTAAAGATCTAAACTTGTTACTCATTATTACCATATATACTAAGGATGAAAGTGGAATGCTCAAATCCTACTGGCCGGCCACTATTCATCAATAGTGATCGGCCACTATTTACTTTTTTTCCCCGGATCCCTTCACCTTTTTTTTTTCTTCGGATTCCTATTAGTCGAGCACTGTTCATCATTTAAAATATTTTTTTTTTCTTTTTTTGCCCTATTATGTCTTTATCATTTGGATAAAGTTAATAGGATAGTATACATGAATACATACACTCGCTATTACACGGTTTAAAATATATAATATTTTAAAAAAAAAATTAGTTAAATCGCTAACACTTTTCAAGCAGCAGCGCGCGAACTCCACCTTTCTTGTTAGTTACATAATTTACATATTTGATAAATCTCGGTATGCGCGGTGATAAGTATATAACGCATCTTGAGTATTGCTCTAATTTAACAATTATAAAGTTCTCTTCAATTTAACATTGAAAAATGAAAGAATCAAACAATAATATTGTTGATTTAGTGTGTACATCATAACACAAATCTATATTACTGCTTATATATAGGTCTATGGGTCACACACTTTAGCATTTATACACTAATTATTATATATTGCTCATATATAATTATAATAATTATTATAACCTATAATTCGAAAATCTATAGTTTCTATTAAAATCATATAATTATGATGTCATTATTAAGCTAATTACATTGTTAAGAAAAATCAAAAATAAAAAGAAAAAATCTAGGTTATTTAGATGACATCATCATTAATCCTAAAAAATTTATAATTAAAAAATTTTGTACTTATAGTAACTAATTTAAATAAATTATTTTTTTAAGTTAATGTATTGTAATTTATTCATAGTAATACAAGTCAGTGTTTCAAAAAAAAAAAAACTTAAATAATTTATTACTCCATAATTTTGAGTAGTCAGTATATTAGCTATAATTATGAAATAATTATTGTAAATAATGTGATGATTTGATCATTTGAGAAACGTGAGACTATTTGCCCACATACACAACTACTGAATGGCTCACAAATTAGCAAAAAACTCAATTTTATCCCATAATTTTGGCAGTACTTAAATCAGTTTTAATCCTCACCCTATTTAAATTTCAATTTGATTAATAGATTCTGACGTGTAATCCGTAATTTCAGCTCTTATCATTCATATCGCAATATCACACGGTTTATATAGCTAAATCTCTATAATAGACTTTACATTTCCTCTTTATGCAACATATATTCGAAAAAAAATCAAATGGATTGTGTGATATACAATCTATACTATCATATAAATTTCTAAAATGATGATGTCATAAATAATGATTATTTAAGCTTAAAAAAGTTTCAAAAATAATAAAAATATTTCTAAGTCCGATGATTAATTATATTTAATAAAAATATTAACATTTTCATTGTATAATATATGAAACATTATGTACAACCTTATGATAACACACCCTCATGATCATATGTATAATATTTGAAACATTATATACAATCTTATGGTAAAACACCTCCATTAACATATGTACGATATTTGAAGCATTATGTAAAACCTTATAATAAACATCCTCATGACCATATGTACAAATTTTAAAACAAATTGTACAATCTTTTACAAAATACTCAGGTGCTGTTTGTTTTTAAGACGTTTTTGTCTGAAGTCTGCGAACCACGTCTGTAAAGAAGATGTGATATGAAGGTATGTAAGCAGAACATTGAATACTGTTTGTTTTTCTATGTCTGCTAAATACAATATAATATCCCGAATTATTATAATTTTCATTTTTTATCTAAGAAAATAAATTTTATTGAACTAAAAAGTAATAAAAAATTTCTTCAACTTAAGCAATAGAAGATACAGTGTGCTAATCATAAATGAAAAAATTATAAAATATCATATATCATATTTTCTTCTTATTTGCAATATTCATCAACAACAGTCTCTAAACATAAATAAAGAAAATCGCTAACTACAGAAAATCTCAAGCTTAAATAACATTCAATGTCATTATGATTGATTTGTCAAAATAGATCTCAAACCAAAACCAACTACACCAACATACCACATAATTTGTATGTAAACCCAAATAATAAATTGTGTAAAAGATGTAATCAGATTGTAAATAGAGATGGTTACAACAATTATGCCCATAAGTAACAACCCAACCCTTATGCAACCGAAATATGAAAAAAAAAAAAAAAATATTTGTTTGTTCAGCAAATGGCCCGGCGCGCCATATGGCCGCGCGGCGCGCCAAACTGGTCTGTCCAAAAAGTCTTTAAACGTGAAAAAGATTGGCCAGTTCCCGACATATTTAGACGAAACCCTTTTACCCACATCTTCAAATATGTAAAACTAACACGATTCAAACATAAAATAAGTTTTACAAATTGGGGCCCACATCGGCCGTTTCACGAGTTTCATACAAAAGTTTGAGTTTCGAACACATTAGTTTAATTTCCAAACAAACTACGAGCATGATGTTTGGGGATAAACTACCCAAATCCTAGGCCGAATCCACAAGTAATCCAAGCAAGCAACCAAAAAGGGAAATCATCTAAATCCCGAGCATACCCTTGCCACGTCCGCCTCCGAACCTAAAAATGTAAACAACGAGAGGGTAAGCTAATGCTTAGTGAATGCAATACTTATACGCATACATACATAATCCAATTACTTGCATACACCTACACAACAACACGATAACATTACCAAACCGCAATATCAAATAAACGAATAATCGTACGTACAACAAGTCCACGTCATAAGCATAGAGATCTCAACAATAATATACGCCAAATATAAATACGTACAATGCTAATAAAATTACACATCCCAATATACCCAATGTCGACATTCAACTCGATGGTGGCTGACGAAGAGTATTAGGTCAAAATCGTTAACTACTCACCACCCATCGCACGCGTACGTAGCCGACGAAGAGTAGTAGGTCAAAATTGTTAACTACTCACCACTACGCACCATGAGGCCGACGAAAAGTGCAACCGAAACGTTAACACTTACCTCAATCACAAGGATGACCGACGAAAAGCGAAACCGCTTACCATCCCACGATAAGTGGCCAACGAAGAGTGGATTCCCAAACGGATAACACTCACCACTTACCCCAACACACATATGTGGCCGACGAAGAGCGATAGGTCAAACATTAATCACTCACCACATATCTAAACATACACATACACACGTGGCCGACAAAGAGCGATAGGTCAAACGTTAATCACTCGCTAAAAACACAAAACGAATATAGCCAACGAAGAGCTATCCACACGGATATCACTCACTATATTTTCCCATCTCAATCGTGGTCCACGAAAGGTGAATCCTAACGGATGTCACTTACCACATCACACACACGCAACCAAATTATATACATAAGCGTATAAATATTCCATTCACCTTGATTACTTAAAAAGCAATCCCGCTTGAGCTCCTAATCGTCCAAATGAAAATTACCTAAGTAATTCACAAAAAAATAAGCTAAACACTCTAGCTTATGCCCAAAACACCAATAAGTGCAATTTCGACCCATTTGCACTTCCAAGCACAAACCGCGCTCAAACTAACCAATAATCACTAACACAAGTGAGAATGGTCCTAATATACCAATCAAACCCAATCATAGGTGTTAAACACCTATCTTGCCCAAAATGACACTTAAACCCTAATTTGACCCTTAAGAAGTCAATATCACGCCATTAGCAAGTTTTGACACCAAAACATATTTAACTTGGTTCTATGCTTCAACTTAATCCATTTTAAGTTTATAAACCTTATTAAATCGGCAATTGAGTCATAATCATCAACAAACCCCAATTTTGACTCTAGTCAAAATTAGTCAACCATAAGAACCCTAATGGTTTCCAAAACACCAATAATCACTAACACTAGTGATTATACACCATTTACAAGTCTTAAACATGGTTAAATCATTAACCAACCCAAAACCCGCCAAATATCAAAATAGCAAGTTTCCATAAACCCTCTTCATCAACCAAATGGGTTTTACAACTAACAATCTCAAACCCTAACTTGAATATCAAATCTAACAAATAAAATTCGGAGTTAGGACTTACCAATACTACCAAAACATAGCTAGGAGCGAGATGAAAAACTTTAAAACCCGAGCTTTGGTGAGAATCCAACTCCTTCTTCTCCAATTCAAGCTCTCTCACTCTAGAACTCTTCCTCTCTCTCTAGATATGGATGAGAGTGTTTGTGTGGGTGAGAAATGAGTTCCAATGGAGTTCTAGATCAGTTTTGGTGACCCTAAACCGACCCTAAATGAAAAGACCAAAGTACCCCTTATTTAAACCTTTTAAAAAGACTGAAAAATGCTTCAGGGGCAATCGGTGTGCCGCCAAAAGGTGGAGCGCCATTCCAAACAACTGGAATTTGTGGTCGAGCCCAAAACAGGTTTCAGCAACTTGTTTTGGCCATAACATTTCGACCGTAACTCCGTTTTTGATGAATCAAATATCGTTGGAAACGTAATAATATTTCCTTTCCAATGGTAAGGCTTTGAAACATCAGCACAAACTTTATTTGGGGTTGAAAAGATACGTACACACCTTGTCACTTCAGACAACGTCTAGTTTCCTTCGGCGTTCGAGCAAGCAACACGTACCCTTCATACACGCATCGTACACCATAAATACATTATGTACAATAAATATTTGGGTCTTACAACTCTCCCCCACTTAAAATCGATCACGTCCTCGTGATCTTCTCCACTTAACCAATCCGGACCTACTCAACGGTCCTCAATCATAAGTCCCAATCCGAACTTTCCTAGACAATTCTTCCCAATGAATCACCTTTAACAACTAAATCGTCACCCACGATTTATCAAATCCACCAACCGAGCACTAAAACCTTGCTCAATCCCTCACATCGGGAAAAACTCGACCAATCTCGAACCGAGATATCATTTCCTTAGCGTACTTTTACCAAGGACCACGCTAAAAGCGACCAAGTCTCAACCTAAAGTCAACAATTCGAACGTTGAAGATCAAACCACATGAATCCTTATGAACCCACCATCGGTGTATAAAACAACCGATAGATCACTCAACACCGGATGAAGTCAGCGGACCCCGTCAACGGTCATGCTTCACCGATATAACACTACACCCATGATGAAGTCAGCGGACCCCGAAGGTCATGCTTCACCAATCAACAATACCATGATGAAGTCAGCGGACCCCGAAGGTCATGCTTCAACAATCAACACCCTTTTGGCCTCGAACAATGAGTAACGTAACATCGCGCTCTGCTATGCCATAGTGAATCCTAATGGATACCACTAACCATTCACACAATCGAGCAAGAACCACCTATATCGAACATAGGCACAAAACAAAAATTCTCTAAAAGAGAATCCGCCACACACACATCCCTTAATCGAGGGATTTCACCTTGCTCGCCAAACACGTCCTTTATCTCTCAATGAGATTTACCACATTACCACCCCGGTGATAATTCAAATCCAAAATCATAAGTACAATTTAACCGAAATTGTACTCTACCACAAATCGACCAAACTAGATCCCAACACAAGTTTCGGATCTACCATAAGCATTATCCGAATTCTCACCCTAAGGTCCCCTCGTGCGGGAGTATAACTCCCCCACTTGGAACTATGTTCCATATCCACAACTCATACAATGCTACCAAAAGTAGACTTTACCAAAAATTGGGTTCACACGACCCATCACCATATCTTGCTCTAATCTTGAGCACCCGAAGAATTTATCATCCAATTGCTTTAGTTTGTCAAATTCCACCTAGTCACTCATGTACCTAAGGGTTTCTCCTTGGTACCCTAAGTACAATGTAACCGCAACACAATCGGAGTCGAACACCATGCTAGTAGGTATAAAAGAGGCACCTAATGTCGCGTCACGTAGACTCCTTTACCAATATACATCGAGATCAACACTCGATTTCTCGAGTTTCATCCCACCCGTCGAACCTCATGGTTCATCAACTTCAACACAAAAGCGAACACGCTCTAACATCCGAACACCAAAACCCACCCATATGGCTTGGTATAAACATTTCCCAAATATCAAGGAATGCTTGGTTGCACCAAGTATTATGCCCTTTGTAGCGGCCCCGACAAATCGTCATTTGACAGCGCCATCTACTTAGGTCTCGTCACATGGTCATAAGTCTTTAAGACAACGTTTGACCGAAAATATGTCGCATTCATTTCATAAGTATGGATGTTTCAAAGTTTAAAAAAGTAGTTCCCAAAACTATTACATAACAATGTTTAAAGTTCAAATAAAACACGTGCGACACAGTTTAAAGTAGTCAAAAGACGCTCCACGTATGCAAGTATACTCGACATCCAAATGCAAGTATCAAAAAGAATGAGCAGAAGCATGTATCATTAAGCATTCAAGGACCTGAGAAAACATAAAAGAATCTGTCAACGAAAACATTGGTGAAATCATAGTTGTATGCATAAAGTATATTTGTATCACAAGGTTTAGTATAAATCATTTATCAAGCGTATACATCTCAAAAGATAGTGTTTGTATCACGAGCACCCAATTATCAAGCTTAACTGAATCTTACCTCTGCATAATAGTGTTAGAACCTACACTATACATCGAAAGTACGTTTCATTCATCTGAATGAGGGTTCGTCAAACCCGCATGGCCACACAACATAATTTCTCGTTTACACCCTACAAGTGTAACTAATGATAATTGGACTTGAGGATTTTTGTTCTAACTCGGATGTATCTTTGCTTTCGTATAGTATTCAAAGTATCAAAGTATGAAAAGTATATATATACATGTGAAAAGTATATATAAGTATGTAATGTATATGTTTTCTCATCCCACGATTTTAAAAGTATAAAAGTATTTGAAAAGTGGGGCTATGATCTCACCTTGAGTGTATGAATGTAAATTTACTTCAACAAGTAACGTGTGCAAGAACAATGCTAGTCTCGACTTAAACAAATAGGTTGTATCAATAACGATAGTCATGATTGGTCAAAGATGTTCAATTAGTCCTATGGCTCAATACGACACGATTTTGTAGTATGTGAATCAATTTGTCAAGTATCATGCAAGAATCAAGTATAAAAGCACGTTAGAACGATTGCATAAACATTTGGTTAAGTTTGACTAAAAGTCAAAATTGGTCAATGTCAAAGTCAAAGTCAATGGGGTCGGGTCGGGTATTCGACAATTTTTCCATGATGGGAAATCATATATAAGCATGTTGGCCGAGTTTCATGTTAATCGGAGGTGCGTAGCATAGTTAGAATTAAACGTAAATGAGACTTTTTGGGCAACAGGCAAATGGCGCTACGCTCAGATAAGTGGCGCGCCGCTCCATTTCAAGGCAAAGCCTCGGCACCATTTTGTAGGCATTCGGCGCTCCACTCAGGCAATCGGCGCGTCGCTCCGTATGCCTGACAGAAATTTTAGGCTGTTTTCAAGTGTTTAAATCGAACCAAACTTCAAACAAACACTATTTATGAACCGTAAACATTCAAAACACGTATGTTATATCGTTGGAAAGGTATTTTGACAAGGAACACAACTAAACACATTTCACCAACCGAAAACATTATTTACAATAATCGACTTTTTCAAATCAAAAGATCAATCAATGCACACCTTTTAATGCTTCAAATTTTACAAGTGCACATTTATGATTCGGGCATTTAATGCATACATAAAACACGCCGTTTGTAGATAATCAAGCATACAATACAACTAACTACTTACTAACAATAATTCATGGCATTCAATACATTAAATGTTCACATTCAATTCTAACAAACCCTAACCAACAACATCAAAATCACTAATCATGTTTATGTAGTTTTCTAAAACAACCTACACATCAAATTGAAGCTAGTGATGTTAGGAACACATTTAATACATGCATTTATAACATTTAACATCATTCAAACAACCAAATCACCAAATTAAACACACCAACATTTATGTTCATGCTATTTACTTAAAATAACAAAATCGAACATATAAATCATATATTCATGTTAGACTTGAGCCATAGACACTAATTAACAACTTTATAAGTTAAAAATATCAAGAACACAAAATCTAGTGATTTTAGAAAGTTACCCAAACTTGATGAAATCGGTATGGAATCGAAAAGGAAGTTGCAAGGATTCCAAATATGTAATTTGTTTTGATTGATGCTTGCTTGAACGGATTTAGATGATGAATCTTCAAATTGGAGAATTGAAAGAAAATATGGAAGTAGAAGAAGAAAAGGAAAATGAAAAAGAAAAAGATGGGTGGTGGGGTTGACTAGTCAAAAGCTAGTCACCTCTTTGGCACTTTGGCGAATCTAGTCCCTCGATTTCGGTTGCGGTCGCGTGAATTACCTAAACGAGATATTTTTAAAACACGTATTAACGAGGGATGTTATAAACATATAACGGAATTTAAAATAGTTAAAAAGAAAAGTAAACGGAAAAAGGTGGGATGTTACATTACCTACTCCTTAAAAGAAATTTCGTCCCGAAATTTAAGTAGGCGTAGTAGTCGTTGTTTCTTCCTCGGAATCTTGCATTTCCGGAACCGGGAACAAGTGAGGGTATTTCTTTTGCATTTGGTCTTGTCTTTCCCAAGTAAACTCGGGTCCCCTTTTGGCATTCCAACGGACTTTAACAATTGGACTTTAACAACGTCTTGACGGAGGTGTCCACAATTTCAACCGGCTCCTCCACAAAATGAAGTTTGTCATCAATAGTAAGTTCCTCGAGAGGGATGACGATATCGGGTTCGGCAAGACACTTTTTCAAGTTAGATACATGGAAGGTAGGATGAACGGAGTTCAATTGAGGCGGAAGATCTAAACGATAAGCAACGGTTCCAATACGCTCCAAGATTTCGAAAGGACCAATATACCGCGGATTTAATTTCCCACGTTTTCCAAAATGAATGACACCTTTCCAAGGTGCGACTTTTAACATGACGCGGTCACCGACTTGAAATTCAAGGTCGTTGCGTCTTTTGTCGGTATAGCACTTTTGACGACTCCTGGCCGTCCGAAGCCTATCTCGGATTTGAACGATCTTCTCGGTGGTTTCGTGAATGAGTTCAGGTCCGATGATTTGTGTGTCGCCTACTTCGGCCCAACAAAGAGGAGAACGACATTTTTGGCCATATAAAGCTTCGAATGGTGCGGCGTTTATACTCGCGTGATAACTATTATTGTAAGAGAATTCGGCGAGAGGTAAGTGCTTGTCCCAAGCTTTTCCAAAATCGACGATGCAAGCTCGTAACATATCTTCCAAGGTTTGGATTGTGCGTTCGCTTTGTCAGTCGGTTTAAGGATGATATGCGGTGCTCATGTCTAAACGCGTTCCCAACGCTTCTTGCAAGGTACTCCAAAATCTAGAAACAAAACGGCCATCTCGGTCGGAGATAATCGATAAAGGTACACCGTGTCGGGCTACGATCTCCTTGATGTAAAGTTGTGCAAGTTTCTCCATTATGTCGGTCTCCTTCATGGCGAGAAAGTGTGCGGATTTGGTGAGATGGTCAACAATAACCCAAATGGTATCATAACCGCCCGTCGTTTTTGGTAGTTTGGTGATATAATCCATCGTTATCCTTTCCCACTTCCATTGCGGGATCTCGGGTTCTTGAAGTAGTCCGGACGGTCTTTGGTGTTAGGCTTTGACTTTGGAACATGTCAAACACTTGGAAACATAAGTAGCTACGTCCCTTTTGATGTTCGGCCACCAATATTGTTGTTTAAGGTCGTGGTACATCTTATTGGCATCGGGGTGAATCGAGTATCGTGACTTATGGGCTTCATCTAAAATAAGACTTCGTAGGTCCCCATATCTATGCACCCAAATCCTTCCGGCGAAATATCGAATCCGGTCTCCCTAACTTCGAATCGAGAGACGAGAAAGTTCAAGAGCTCGTGTGAAACGTTTTCATCCTTGAGAGCCTCATCTTGCGCTACTCGAATTTGGCTATTAAGGTTTGTGTGGATGGTAATGTTTAAATCTCAGACAAGAAGAGGCACCGCTCTTTCTTTTCGACTTAAGGCATCGGCTACTACATTTGCCTTTCCGGGATCGTAACGAAGCTCGTAATCGTTTAAGGTTTCAATCCACCTTCGTTATCTCATGTTTAGTTGCTTTTGATCGAAGATGTGTTGGAAACTTTTGTGATCGGTAAAGATAGTACTCTTGGTTCCATAAAGATAGTGTCTCCATATTTTAAGTGCAAAGACAACGGCTCCGAGTTCGAGATCATGTGTCGTATAGGTTCGTTCATGAATTTTGAGTTGTCGAGAAGCATAAGCAATGACTTTCGTTTGTTGCATCAACACACACCCAAAACCATGTTTCGAGGCGTCGCAATACACAACAAAATCATCATTGCCTTCGGGAAGTGACAAGATAGGAGCGGTGGTTAGCTTCGTTTTCAAGATTTGAAATGCGGATTCTTGTTCGGTTGCCCAAACTAATTTTCTTCCCTTGTGAGTTAACGCGGTTAGAGGACGAGTAACCAAGGAAAAATCTTTGATGAATCTACGATAGTATCTGGCGAGACCCAAGAATTGACGAATGTGAGTAGGAGTAGTAGGAGTCTCCCATTTATTAATGGCTTCGATTTTTGATGGATCGACTTTAATACCTTGGTCACTTACAACATGACCAAGAAATTGAACTTCCTTCAACCAAAATTCACACTTGGAGAATTTGGCATAGAGTCGTTTTTGTCTTAAAAGTTCAAGCACAAGTCGAAGGTGTTCCTCGTGTTCTTCTTCGCTTTTAGAATAAACCAAAATATCATCGATGAACACGATAACAAATTTGTCAAGATACAGTTTGCACACGCGGTTCATAAGATCCATGAACACCGCCGGTGCGTTAGTGAGACCAAATGGCATGACAAGGAATTCATAACTACCATAATGAGTTCAGAAATCGGTTTTGGAGATATCTTTCCCCTTAAGCCTTAATTGATGATAACCCGAGCGGAGATCGATTTTCGAATATACATAAGACCCTTGTAGTTGATCAAAGAGGTCATCGATGCGAGGAAGAGGATATCGGTTCTTAACCGTCAATTTGTTGAGTTCGCGATAATCGATGCACATTCGTAGGGATCCGTCTTTCTTTTTAACAAATAAAATCGGAGCGCCCTAGGGTGAATGGCTAGGTTGGATAAAACCATGATCAAGTAGTTCTTGGATTTGACTTTGCAATTCTTGCATTTCGGATGGAGAAAGTCTATATAATGCACGTGCTACGGGTGCGGCTCTCGGAATAAGATCGATTTGGAATTCAACGGGTCGATGAGGTGGAAGACCCGGCAATTCGTCGGGAAATACATAGGAATAGTCACTAACAATTGGCACATCATTGATGTGCTTTTCATCGGACTCGACTTTCTTAACATGCCCAAGGATTGCAAAACAACCCTTACGGAGTAGTTTCCTAACTTTAATGCATGAAACGAGGTTGAGTCCGGTGCAAATCTTATCGCCATAGACGATCAAAGGTTCGCCGTTCTCGATAGGAATCCGGATTGCGTTAAGATCACAAAGGATGTGAGATTTCATTTTGGCTAGCCAATTCATACAGATTATTACATCGAAGCTTCCTAGTTCCATGGGTATCAAGTCAATTTCAAACTCATTACCCAAAATGTTTAACGTACACCCCCTGTAATATGTGTCGGCACTCAATAGTTTCCCGTTGGCCACTTCAATGGTATAAGTGGTATCTAGTGGGAGTGGTGGAGTGCTAATAGAATGAATCAAAGTCTTGGATACAAAGCATTTATCGGCACCCGAATCGAATAAACAAGTAGCATAAGTGTTGTTGAGAAGAAACGTACCTGTGACTAATTCATTGTCATCTCGGGCTTCCTCGGTGTTGATGTTGAAAGCTCGACCGCGCGTATTGGGGTTATCTTTCTTCTTCGGGCATGCATTTCTATAATGGCCCGTTTGGCCACATTCGTAACAAGTTCCCGTCTTTGGTGCATTGGACCCCTTTTGAGCAACGGGAGCGGTGTTTCTACATTCGTGGGCCAAATGGCCACTCTTTTGACACTTGATGCAATACGGCCTTCCACATTCACCCAAATGATGTTTGTGGCACTTGTTGCAAAATGGTAAAGTTCCGGCATAACCTTTCTTACCGTCGGGAGTGAAAGGCTTCTTGGCGGGGTTGTTGTTGTAGTTGCTTGATTGAGAGGGTTCCCACTTTCTTTTGTTGCCTCCCATTTTATCCTCGGCCTTAGGAGCCGGCACTACTACTTCATCCACTGTTTCTATTAATTGGCGAGCCATGTTCAAAGCGGCTTGATGATTAGCGGGTTTGGAAGACATCACACCTTGTTTGATGCTCTTTCGAAGACCATCCATATAGAGTTCAACCCTTTAAGATTTAGGGTTCACGAGATTAGGGCACATCAAGGATAGCTCGGCGAAGCATTGGTTATAGGCCTTGAGATCGTTTCCGACCGCCTTTAAAGTTCTTAGCTCTTGTTCGAGCTTTCGGGTTTCTTCACGAGGGAAGTATTCAACAATCATCTTCTCCCTTAAATCGGCCTAAGAGAGGGCATGAGCTTCATCGGTACCCACCAATTGAACATAGGTGTTCCACCACGTGAGGGCAACACCAGCAAAAATGTGAGGGGAGTATTTGACCTTATCTTGGTCCCGACAACCGCTTATGCTAAATACGGCCTCTGTTTGTTCGA
Source organism: Rutidosis leptorrhynchoides (assembly GCF_046630445.1). Lineage (NCBI taxonomy): Eukaryota > Viridiplantae > Streptophyta > Magnoliopsida > Asterales > Asteraceae > Rutidosis > Rutidosis leptorrhynchoides. The sequence goes on along the minus strand of NC_092341.1, from coordinate 97,005,541 downwards.
ACCATCGAGTGAGTGTAATCGGTTCCCCGGTTCCATCATAAGTGTGAGGTTTGCACCCCATAAAAGCCTTGTAGGAGCACCCTTCGCTAGAGTTACCGGCTCCTTGGTTGTTGTTGTTGTGGTTGTTATTATTGTTGTTGTTGTTGGTGGAGTGACCGGCCATAGGCGCCTCTACGGTGGTGGCCACCATTCGTTGTAGTGCTTGTTCAGGAGTTTCACGGCGTGGCACACGGCGAGGAGGCATTGTTCCTTCAAAACAAAAGAATACCGTTGGTTAGTATTCTAAATAATACTAACCGTGATATGGAATAAAGATAGAGAGAAAGTTTTCCTTGACTCGCCTTAAATTCTTTACGTCATAATGTCGGAACTTTCGTATGAGTCACCGTAATATAATCCGGAAATTATATTACCCTAATTCATATGTGCATTCGACATTACTTCATATAGTCAAGGTGGCGTGTCAATCAAATTAAACAACGTGAGATTAAGATAGAATAAGAATAGATATGAGTATGAGAGTTCGAGTATAAATGCACAAGTAGTCAAGTAATTCCTACTTCAAGTCTATATGCCGGTTGTAGTCTAGACTCACCAATGCACCCTATGACTCGGGGTCGACACCAATGAACTCTAAATCCCTACAACCAATGCTCTGATACCATCTGTAGTGACCCCAAAAAATCGTCATTTGACGGCGCCGTCTACTTAGGTCCCGTTACATGGTCATAAGTCTTTAAGACAACGTTTGACCGAAAATATGTCGCATTCATTTCATAAGTATGGATGTTTCAAAGTTTACAAAAGTAGTTCCCAAAGCTATTGCATAACAATGTTTAAAGTTCAAATAAAACACGTGCGACACAGTTTAAAGTAGTCAAAAGACGCTCCACGTATGCAAGTATACTCGACATCCAAATGCAAGTATCAAAAAGAATGAGCGAAAGCATGTATCATTAAGCATTCAAGGACCTGAGAAAACATAAAAGAACCTGTAACTTAAAACGTTGGTGAAATCATAGTTGTATGCATAAAGTATATTTGTATCACAAGGTTTAGTATAAATCGTATATCAAGCGTATACATCTCAAAAGATGTGTTTGTATCACGAGCACCCAATTATCAAGCTTAACTGAATCTTACCTCTGCATAATAGTGTTAGAACCTACACTATACATCGAAAGTACGTTTCATTCATCTGTATGAGGGTTCGTCAAACCCGCATGGCCACACAACATAATTTCTCGCTTACACCCTACAAGTGTAACTAATGATAATTGGACTTGAGGATTTTCATTCTAACTCGTATGTATCTTTGCTTTCGTATAGTATTCAAAGTATCAAAGTATGAAAAGTATATATATACATGTGAAAAGTATATATAAGTATGTAATGTATATGTTTTCTCATCCCACAATTTTAAAAGTATAAAAGTATTTGAAAAGTAGGGCTATGATCTCACCTTGAGTGTATGAATGTAAATTTACTTCAACAAGTAACGTGTGCAAGAACAATGCTAGTCTCGACCTAAACAAATAGGTTGTATCAATAACGATAGTCACGATTGGTCAAAGATGTTCAATTAGTCTTATGGCTCAATAAGACTCGATTATGTAGCATGTAAATCAAATTGTCAAGTTTCATGCAAGAATCAAGTATAAAAGCACGTTAGAACGATTGCATAAACGTTTGGTTAAGTTTGACTAAAAGTCAAACTTGGTCAATGTCAAAGTCAAAGTCAACGGGGTCGGGTCGGGTATTCGACAGTTTTTCCATGATGGGAAATCATATATAAGCATGTTGGCCGAGTTTTATGTTAATCGGAGGTGCGTAGCATAGTTAGAATTAAACGTAAATGAGACTTTTTGGGCAACAGGCAAATGGCGCTCCGCTCAGATAAGTGGCGCGCCGCTCCATTTCAAGGCAAAGCCTCGGCACCATTTTGTAGACATTCGGCGCTCCACTCAGGCAATTGGCGCACCGCTCCGTATGCCTGACAGAAATTTTGGGCTGTTTTCAAGTGTTTAAATCGAACCAAACTTCAAACAAACACAATTTATGAACCGTAAACATTCAAAACATGTATCTTATATCGTTGGAAAGGTATTTTGACAAGGAACACAACTAAACACATTTCACCAACCAAAAACATTATTTACAATAACTGACTTTTTCAAATCAAAAGATCAATCAATGCACACCTTTAATGCTTCAAATTTTACAAGTGCACATTTATGATTCGGGCATTTAATGCATACATAAAACACGTCGTTTGTAGATAATCAAGCATACAATACAACTAACTACTTACTAACAATAATTCATGGCATTCAATACATTAAATGTTCACATTCAATTCTAACAAACCCTAACTAACAACATCAAAATCACTAATCATGTTTATGAAGTTTTCTAAAACAACCTACACATCAAATTGAAGCTAGTGATGTTAGGAACACATTTAATACATGCATTTATAACATTTAACATCATTCAAATAACCAAATCACCAAATCAAATACACCAAAGTTTATGTTCATGCTAGTTACTTCAAATAACAAAATCGAACATATAAATCATATATTCATGTTAGACTTGAGCCATAGACACTAATTAACAACTTTATAAGTTAAAAACATCAAGAAGACAAAATCTAGTGATTTTAGAAAGTTACCCAAACTTGATGAAATCAGTATGGAATCGAAGAGGAAGTTGCAAGGATTCCAAATATGTAATTTGTTTTTATTGATGCTTGCTTGAACGGATTTAGATGATGAATCTTCAAATTGGAGAATTGAAAGAAAATATGGAAGTAGAAGAAGAAAAGGAAAATGAAAAAGAAAAAGATGGGTGGTGGGGTTGACTAGTCAAAAGCTAGTCACCTCTTTGGCACTTTGGCGAATCTAGTCCCTCGAGTTCGGTTGCGGTCGCGTGAATTACCTAAACGAGATATTTTTAAAACGCGTATTAACGAGGGATGTTATAAACATATAACATAATTTAAAATAGTTAAACAGAAAAAGGCGGGATGTTACACCCTTCGCCCTACAACCAGACCATCAACATAGAGTAATTCCACAAGGAACGCTACCCCTCATTACACTACGCACTAACACAAAATGCATTACACAACATCATAAGTACGTTTCAATAAGATAGTCAAAAAGTACCTGAACACCGTCGTCAGGTTCTCATGCATCACCAACTAGATCTGGGCACGCCGACTTTCGGTGTCCCTCCTTTCGACAATTAAAACAAGTAACCTTGTTAGACTTTGCATTCGTACATTCACGCGACAAATGACCCCGTTCCCCACAATTATAACACGTGGGCACAAAACCACCGGTGCCACTCTTCTTCACACTTCTGCCACCCTCGGAAGTGCTCTTACTTTTCTTGTTCGAATGCATCGTAGTCTCGGACTTCCGCTTACTAACATCGGAAACACTTTTCCTAAGGACAAGCGCCTCAAAACCCTTCGCCATGTCAAACAACTCATCAAAAGTTTTCACCACGTTTACGCTGATCTTCTCTTCATAACCATCGTTCAAGATTCGATAGAAGTCTTCCTTCAACATTTTATCATTACCGACATACTTCGGGCAAAATTGGGTCTTTGACAAAAATACGGATTTGAGAGTATTCAAATCCATCGACCCTTGCCTCAAGGAACGTAACTCGTCCTTAAGCCTTGTAAGATCGGCCGAAGTTCGGTATTCATCGAAAAACTCTTTCTTGTAGGGGTGTTCACGGTCCGGTTTGGTCCGGTTTGGACTAAATCTCAAACCAAACCGGCAACCACGGTTTCAACAAATGTAAAACCAGAGTAGACCAAGAAAGTCGTCTAACTGGTTGGTTTGGTCCAGTTTGGTCCGGTCCGGTTTGACCGGTTTGACGGTTTTGAACTTCACTTTTTTAATAGAGCATTGAATAAGTAATTTGTTACTTTCCATTAAGAAGTGGTAAAATGGGTAGCTTATGTGGGTAGCTTATGTAAGTTCAACGCAAACTTATATGTTCAAGCTTTACAAAACGCTAAATTTAGACGGGAAGGAGGTGATGGGTAGAGCTCACGCATTGATCGAGTTTTAGTGAATACAGAATGGTTAATCTTATGACCTGTTGCGGTTTTGATAGCTGGAGAATGTAAATTATCGGTTCTATTCGTGGCTGACTTTTAAGTTTATTTACTATTTGTAAAATATAGTGATAGCCTTATTCAGTTTAGGGAAACTTTGATTTTGTTCTTGGATGTTGTATGCATTCTTGTCCCTTTCAGTATGTTTATAGCTCAATGTGTTGAGCTTTCAAGTGGCAAGGTTTGTTTCTTGTCACATTCATGTTCTGCAGTATCATCTCTTTGATGATTTTTCTATTTAATGACCATCATAAGATTATATAAACAATGTGGGCCAATGTCTAGAACAATGATGGTTAGTCTGGTTCGGTCCGGTTTAACCGGCCGGTGGCCTAATGAAACTGTAAACCGGACCGAGTTTGGCGGTTTGGAGATCTTAAAACCGGCGACCGGACCACTAATATTCAAAACTGGACCGAACCAAAAAATCGGTCCGGTCCGGCCGATTTTTGCGGTTTGACGGTTTTGTGATCACCCCTACTTTCTTGAATTCATCCCAGGTGAACTCCATGCATTGTTCTTCGCCATAAAGTCAGATCTTCGCGTCCCACCACAATTTAGCATCACCTCTTAACATGCTACAACCATATCTCGTCTTTTTATCGAGAGGGCATTCACACGTACGAAAAGTGTAACACCCCGACAAAAATCCCTTTAACAGAATGTTAACTCTGGTCCCAGTGCTTGGCTTGACTTCTACGTAACAGCAATATTCTACAGCGGAAGCAATTAATACCTGAGAATAAAACACGCAAAACGGATCAACAATAATGTTGAGTGAATCTACAGGTTTTAAGTAAACAATACAGTATGTTTAAGAAATAACATTTCGAAAATGTTTATTAGTGGAAGACCACCAAGGTTTAATGTTAAAAGTTTGTAGACAACTCCGTGTCCCATTTCAAAAATTTGTTGACACTACCATGTCAAGTTTCAATCATTTGTAGACAATACCATGTCAAGTTTTATCTCATTTGTTCGTAAACCACAGTTTTAAATAACGTTGTATAGTATCTGAAAAACAGTTATCAAAAATATAGTTTAGTTTCCTTGACCACGAGATTTTACAAGTACAACTCCAAGTTGCGAAACATTTGCATAACCTATGAGCACCTGAATACTAGCAATGACCCGAGTATAGAATCCACTATACCCGCCTTTACCTCATAAAAATGTTATACACTTGTACGAATGTATTATGTTCAAAATAAATGCACCACAGTTTTTATAGCGGGTGAGGTTGTCAACCTAACGGATCCGTCCATCTAAATTGAGCCTACACCGATGGTATTTAAAGTATTCAAGCTAGAGGCTTTGTGTACAAACTCAATATGCAGATATAGTACTCGTGTCAATACAAAAAGCATTTGATAATGTAAGTATAACAGCGTGTATTCTCATCCCTGAAATCATGTAAAAAGCGGGACTGTAGACTCACCTTTGAATAAAGCTCGGATTGAAAAGTGGACAATTTACTTGTACGATTTATAGCTGAGTAAAACAACTTATATAAATATTTCATAGTAATTACGCATATGATGGCAGTGAATAAGTGCAGAGTTGATCTCGGATTCAAGAACCTATATCAAGTATATATATTAACACATATACTCGTAATCGAATAAGTTTATTTATATATTTTAGTTGTTATATATTTCTATATATATACTTTTATATATATATATATATATATATATATATATATATATATATATATATATATATATATATATATATATATATTCTATGAATAAAGAGTTGTATTATTTTGTAATAACAATAATAATAATACTATTAATTAGATTTAATAGTGAAGTTGAAATTAATTATCATTAGTCACTTTGTTAGTAAAAATGATAATAGTAATAATAATAATAATAATAATAATAATAATAATAATAATAATAATAATAATAATAATAATAATAATAATAATAATAATAATAATAATAATAATAATAATAATAATAATAATAATAATAATACTAATAATAGTAGTAGTAGTAAGAAAAACTACCTCAAAGCTTCTCAAAAAAAAATTTGCCATGACCGGAACTCGAACCCGAGACCTCCCGTCAACCCGTAAACACCTTAAACCAACTAGCTGATCAACTGTTTTTGAATTAATCCCCATATTCAATTATTTTACTCTGTTGATGTTGGGTTTATGTGATTTGACCCAAGTAGAAAATCCAAACGGCCCAGCAAACATTATAGGATCGAATTGGGCTTGTGTAGTTGGGCTGCTACAGTAACATGCATCAATATAATCACAAAAAAAATTTGCTGTAGCCTGGGATCGAACTCACAACCAACTGTAACCCAACTGGCACCCTGAACCATTGAACCGTTATTAATTTCTTGAATAAACTTGCAAGTTAAATTTATTTAACCTTATGAAACTTATTGTCTTCTTCCTAAACAAAACCCATTTAATTCATATCTTCATCATCATCATATCATCTATCATCTTAATTATTTCACTTCATAATATCATCATATTACAATTTCTATCAACCATAATCATACTTATAATCACGATCATAATCATAACAATAACCATAATCATGATCATAATAATATCATCGTTCTTCTCTTACTGTATCAATATCATAACCATAATTTACTCAGCTCGTCATCTTCATCTCATCCTAGAATCCTTATCATGACCACACACATAAAATCATAATCATCATCTATTCTTATATCATCTTCTTCATCATCACTTCGTCCTAATCATCGAAAGTCAAATTCGCTAAAGCTAAATGGGTTGTAGTGACCCAACAACCTTGGTTAGCCTAATAACGATTAAAAAGCCCAAGAAGTAATTTAATCAAACTCAATTAATGGTACGTGAGTTGAGAGTAAATGAGTTAGTTTCGGTTCTTGGTTGGGATTAATCAAATAGAAAACAGAAGTGGTAGGTTCAAGAAATCAAGTGGGTGTTTGGGTCTGTTTACGTGGGGTGAACCAGGAGCAAAGAAAAAGAAAACGAAACAGAAAACTATGATTCATCAATCGTAAAATCATCATAATCATTCACGCTCGATATCATTATCAATTCGTATTTATCTTTCTCTCGTCAAACAATAGCAGCTACAGCAGGGGTGTTATGATTATCATCATCAACACCATTACTGTAATAGAAGAAGAAACAGAAAGGGAAAGAAAAAAATAACCAGAATCGCAGCTATTCAATCGGTATCATGATCGTGTTCTTTCTCATATTTGTGACACTATTCATCATCATCAACCTTTAACCATCTTTATCATCGTTATCCTTCATTCTTCAACGTCATCATGTTATCATATATATCATCACAATGCATCGTTGTTTTAACAGAATATAATAGAAACCGTAAGGCAGTAGTATCAACAGTTAATAGTAGAAATACTATATTGCAGGTGGCGGTTTGAGGTGGTAACAGGTGGCGTGAATAGCAACAAAAAGTGGCTGCAGATGACTGTGCTTTGGTGGTGGTTTCGACAGAAAACAGCAGCAAAGGCTGCTGTTCGGTCAGGAAATGGAAACACAAAGAGCACAATGATTGTTTTGATAGCTGTATTGATCCACAAAGAGCACACATAAGAAGAAAAATAAATAAGATAAAAAAAGAAAAATAGATTAGTACACATCTTTTGACTTTTAATTTATTTTTAATTATTATTAATAGATATATTAATAATAATAATAATACCAATAATAATTATAATACTGATAATAATAATGATTGTAGATGATGTATATATACACACACACATATATATTTACATATCTTTTTATAACCGGTTCGTGAATCGTCGGAATCAGTCAAAGTTAAGTTTAAATTTTGTCAAAAATTTTCAGGTTGTTACATTATCCCCCATGTTAATGGAAATTTCGTCCCGAAATTTAGTTGTTGCCATCAGTTGGCTTTGTTTGTAAACAGGTGATGATATTTTCATTTTATTTGGTCTTCACGTTCCTAGGTATGCTCGGGGCCTTTCGTGAATTCTAACGGATAGAATATTATTTTGTTTCAAGCGTTTAAATCTTGCGATCCATAAATTCTACGAAGTGCATTTTATTATTAATGTGGAGGTCATTCAAGGGAATAACACAAATGTCATTGATTAGGTTTTCTCAGAAGAGATGATGACACTATACAAGCATTTCAATACACATGAAATACCACTAGGGTAGACAATCAGAGAGGAGTTCGTGAAAAGCACACTCATTAAATTTGATAGAGATCGTCATTGTTTACAGCAAGAATATTGTAATGATGAATATGAGTTGAAAAATAGAGTTTTATCACCTTTGAATAATATGAACAAAATATTTTTGATTACTCGAAGAGTACGAGTGAAGCTATCACAAAAGAGTGAAATGAGAAAATTAAATGTTCGTCTTAACTGTTGACATAACTAAAGTTGATTTCCGGAATTTAAGTGATTTAAAGAAATCTTTGAAATCTTTATAAGATTTGATTCTCAGGTAATTAAGGAATTTGATATTTTTTTTGATTAAATGCGGTGAATTGCCTAGGTTGTTGTGCTTGAAATTTTGCTATAAATTAACTTCTTCCGTTTCATTATCTTCATCACTTCTATACTTTCTTCCTCAATTCATACTTCCAAAATATTTAGAAAATGCTTAATCCAGTTCTGATCCTTGTTATTATATTGACCATATATACCGTCATTCTTCTTTTTCTTTTACCACCAGAGGAATTTGTTTTCTTCTACTATTCCCTTGGGGTTATAATGTTTTTAATTCTCCCGTGTCTTTACGTTGCAATACTTATTGATATACACGGTTTGTAATTTCCGTGTTGTTATCGAGCTTTATATTTTCCCTTATATGCCGGAGCTCTTTGCCTTTTTATTCTCTTCTTGACTCTAAGTAAAGTGAGTAATGGTCCAGAATTCGTAGGTATGAAGTTTCGAATGAACATAATTAATGTTCTTAATAAAGCAATTGTAATAACACGATCTTGATTTGTCAAATTACCAGAATATCCGGAAAAGACCGAATCATCAAGAAATATATTTCCTTGATATGTTTAGAGGTTAAATAGAATGAAAGAGTTATGTAACATGGTTCATGATGATTGTAAGGTCTGTGAATCATCATCTTCCATTAGAAATTTAGCATGACTTCGGAGCAAGATATTCTCTAAAGATGTCATCGGATCCAGAATTACCTGAATTCTTTGAATATAGGGTTTGGTCCTTTTATTTGTCCTTGGTCTCCTTCATGGTTAGCTCAATCCATTTTTCAGTTTCAAATCTGAGTTTTTTTAATACGTTATTCTTTATCATCAAACTTTTGGCCATTAAGACCATCTATAGCTTTTGCTGCTTCGTCAGCATTCTCAAGGTTAACGAATCTGAATTGTTGGTTATCAATCCGAGATGGTTTCAAGAGATTTCATTTTTAGATGATTAAACGCTGATTGTGATCGTCAAGATACAAAGGATGTTTTTCAAGAATTTTGAATTTGAAGTGTTTAAGCGTAAGATGTAACCATAAATGGTTCTAACGGTTGAAGAAATGTTGTAAAATTCAAAAGTAATGGGTGATAATTTCGGTTGTGTGATGTGATAATTCATCACAGAATACGAATGCATATAATTCATGAATGTAGTGATATTTAGGAAGATAACACCTGCTAAAGTTTTACTTGGATTCTGATATGTCAAAATCAGATTATGTAATTGATTTTGTATGAAAATGATTATTCTTTAGTGAACGGATACATATATCTTGTGAATGTAAGTAGTATAGTTAATGACTGTTGAATCATAACTAAAGAATGTACAACGTAACATATTAATGTGAAAGTTAGATATTTCTTGGGTATTACCTACCCGTTAAAATATTTTTACCATCAACATTTTGTACAACAGAATATTTAATTACAATCTTTATGAAAATATACGTACATATATATTTTCCTTCAGATGTAATGATGGATTTAATGAGTTAATATAATATTAAACTCATTTGATTTATGGTTGATACGAGAATGAATAATCTCCAAAACCTTAGAGATTACATAATTGTCGTGGAATATTTCTCTAATGAAGTTATGAATCAATACTTCATCATTCATTATTATTGATATTCCTCGGTGAATGATGCTGATGCTCGTGGAATCCTTGTGAACTTTGCAAGGCACGAATAATGTTCTCTAAAAAGTTTCGAGTACATCAAAAATGAAAGTATACAATCAAACATGTATTCAAATAATACACTTGGTTTGTTATGAAATGGAATTCATTGAGTTGAAATAGATATTTTAGTTAACGATGGTGAAGTCATTAACGAAGGATGTACATCATAGCATATTAGTGATATGAATTAACCAAGTAATTACATACTAGTTAAGATTCACACGTAATAGCTTAGTACGAAAAGATTTATTATTGTTCCAAACCATATATATATATATATATATATATATATATATATATATATATATATATATATATATATATATATATATATATATATATATATATACATATATAATTCTTCAGGAAGAATGAGTCAATACATCTTAACTCATTATTACTAATATTCCTTGGTATCTATGGGGTGTATGATGTTGATATCCGAGGTACCGGGTGTGATGTTGAGGCGTGAGATGCGGATGTTGTTGTTGGTGGTGATGATGGTACCGGTGGTGCTGGTTATGCTGCTGGTGCTGCTGATGCTCTTAGATTTTGCACCATATTCTCCAGAGCCACTACTCGAGCGCGAAGTTCGTTGACTTCTTCTATTACAGCGGCATGGTTGGCGGTTCGGACAAGGGGATGAATAAGATCTAGAATTCTAGATATTATATATTCGTGACGGGATATTCTGGAAATGAGGGTGAAAATAGTGTTCCGAATTGGTTCGCCGGTAAGTGCTTCAGGTTCTTCGCCAATAGGTGAATTCGGTTGGTGGAAGGGATCGCCTTCTTCTCGCCTCCATTGATTAAGTCGACTATGAACACACCCCAAATTCATCCAGAAAAGATGATGGCTAATACATTCGTTCATTCCGGTTACGCTGTCCATGGAGCTCGAGGAATCAGATGAGAAATCCATATTGTGTGTTTGGAATAGGGAATGATATGAGTTGAGTGTTGGATACTGAATGATATATTCGTCTCCTTGAATACGTATATATATAAGAAGATTTCCGTAATTTACGGAGGAAATTTAGGAAAAGTGTTAGACAAAGTCTATTGGGATAAATACGATAAGATATGATTTGTCTACACTCCATTTATGCAATAATTGCAGTATGACGTGTCTAGATTAAAAACGATAAGTAATGAGAAGTAGTGATCGGTCGCGACTAGTCGTCAGAGGCGGCGTTGAGTAGTAGTAAGCAACGATAAATAGCAAGTAGTAGTGGTATAAGATGATGAATATGTTTAGGCAGTGTCTTCGTAGTGCCAAGTAGAAATCAGGGGTGACGGACAGTGTCGGGTAGTGACGAATTGTGACGTGATTACACGCTCCTTATAGGTTATAATAACAATTAAATCGTACGGTGTAAATTTCTACTCATATTTGAAAGTAAACGGTTTATGTTCTAAACGGTATCTATCCTAGTAACCTACTTGACTCGCTCACAATTCCTTATTTTGCGATGTCGGAACTTATATATGAGTTACCGTAATGTAATCCCGGTCATTACATTACGCTATCTTACATTTCCATTCGACATCACTCCATAAGTTCAAGATGGCGTAATCAACTTAATTTAGTTAAATCTCGCGTCGCGTGTACGTATGTGATTCGTAGTATAACGTTTATTTCAAGTCCATATCATATAGGTATAGGGTGTATATGTACGTGATGTAATGTGTAGCCCTACATGTCGTATTGTGAAGCAAATAGTGCAGGTATGGTGTATAAAAGTCATCCAAGACACACGGCTATAGACTAGACCTCACTAATGCGCCCTACCCTTAGACACACTAATGTATCCTAGTTTCCCTATAGCCAAAGCTCTGATACCATACTGTAACACCCCGTCAAAAATCCCTTTAACAGAATGTTAACTCTGGTCCCAGTGCTTGGCTTGACTTCTACGTAACAGCAATATTCTACAGCGGAAGCAATTAATACCTGAGAATAAAACACGCAAAATGGATCAACAATAATGTTGAGTGAATCTACAGGTTTTAAGTAAACAATACAGTATGTTTAAGAAATAACATTTCGAAAATGTTTATTAGTGGAAGACCACCAAGGTTTGATGTTAAAAGTTTGTAGACAACTCCGTGTCCCATTTCAAAAGTTTGTTGACACTACCATGTCAAGTTTAAATCATTTTTAGACAATACCATGTCAAATTTTATCTCATTTGTTCGTAAACCACAGTTTTAAATAACGTTGTATAGTATCTGAAAAACAGTTATCAAAAATATAGTTTAGTTTCCTTGACCACGAGATTTTACAAGTACAACTCCAAGTTGCGAAACGTTTGCATAATCTATGAGCACATGAATACTAGCATTGACCCGAGTATAGAATCCACTATACCCGCCTTTACCTCATAAAAATGTTATACACTTGTACGAATGTATTATGTTCAAAATAAATGCACCACAGTTTTTATAGCGGGTGAGGTTGTCAACCTAATGGATCCATCCATCTAAATTATGCCTACACCGATGGTATTTAAAGTATTCAAGCTAGAGGCTTTGTGTACAAACTCAATATGCAGATATAGTACTCGTGTCAAAACAAAAAAGCATTTGATAATGTAAGTATAACAGCGTGTATTCTCATCCCTGAAATCATGTAAAAAGCGGGATTGTAGACTCACCTTTGAATAAAGCTCGGATTGAAAAGTGGACAATTTACTTGTACGGTTTATAGCTGAGTAATGCAACTTATATAAATATTTCGTAGTAATTACGCATATGATGGCACTGAATAAGTGCAGAGTTGATCTCGGATTCACGAACCTATATCAAGTATATATATTAACACGTATACTCGTAATCGAATAAGTTTATATATATATTTTAGTTGTTATATATTTCTATATATATACTTTTATATATATATATTCTATATATAAGTATTTATTTGATAAAATGGTATTAATAATGATAATGAATAAAGAGTTGTATTATTTTGTAATAACAATAATAATAATAATACTATTAATTAGATTTAATAGTGAAGTTGAAATTAATTATCATTAGTCACTTTGTTAGTAAAAATGATAATAGTAATAGTAATAATAATAATAATAATAATAATAATAATAATAATAATAATAATAATAATAATAATAATAATAGTAAGAAAAACTACCTCAAAGCTTCTAAAAAAAATATATGCCATGACCGGAACTCGAACCCGAGACCTCCCGTCAACCCGTAAACACCCTAAACCAACTAGCTGATCAACTGTTTTTGAATTAATCCCCATATTCAATTATTTTACTCTGTTGATGTTGGGTTTATGTGATTTGACCCAAGTAGAAAATCCAAACGGCCCAGCAAACATTATAGGATCGAATTGGGCTTGTGTAGTTGGGCTGCTACAGTAACATGCATCAATATAATCACAAAAACAATTTGTTGTAGCCTGGGATCGAACTCACAACCAACTGTAACCCAACTGGCACCCTGAACCATTGAACCGTTATTAATTTCTTGAATAAACTTGCAAGTTAAATTTATTTAACCTTATGAAACTTATTGTCTTCTTCCTGAACAAAACCCATTTAATTCATATCTTCATCATCATCATATCATCTATCATCTTAATTATTTCACTTCATATCATCATATTACAATTTCTATCAACCATAATCATACTTATAATCACGATCATAATCATAACAATAACCATAATCATGATCATAATAACATCATCGTTCTTCTCTTACTGTATCAATATCGTAACTATAATTTACTCAGCTCGTCATCTTCATCTCATCCTAGAATCCTTATCATGACCACACACATAAAATCATAATCATCATCTATTCTTATATCATCTTCTTCATCATCACTTCGTCCTAATCATCTAAAGTCAAATTCGCTAAAGCTAAATGGGTTGTAGTGACCCAACAACCTGGGTTAGCCTAATAACGATTAAAAAGCCCAAGAAGTAATTTAATCAAACTCAATTAATGGTACGTGAGTTGAGAGTAAATGAGTTAGTTTCGGTTCTTGGTTGGGTTTAATCAAATAGAAAACAGAAGTGGTAGGTTCAAGAAATCAAGTGGGTGTTTGGGTCTGTTTACGTGGGGTGAACCAGGAGCAAAGAAAAAGAAAACGAAACAGAAAACTATGATTCATCAATCGTAAAATCATCATAATCATTCACGCTCGATATCATTATCAATTCGTATTTATCTTTCTCTCGTCAAACAATAGCAGCTACAGCAGGGGTGTTATGATTATCATCATCAACACCATTACTGTAATAGAAGAAGAAACAGAAATGGAAAGAAAAAAATAACCAGAATCGCAGCTATTCAATCGGTATCATGATCGTGTTCTTTCTCATATTTGTGACACTATTCATCATCATCAACCTTTAACCATCTTTATCATCGTTATCCTTCATTCTTCAACGTCATCATGTTATCATATATATCATCACAATGCATCGTTGTTTTAACAGAATATAATAGAAACCGTAAGGCAGTAGTAGCAACAGTTAATAGTAGAAATACTATGTTGCAGGTGACGGTTTGAGGTGGTAACAGGTGGCGTGAATAGCAACAAAAAGTGGCTGCAGTTGACTGTGCTTTGGTGGTGGTTTCGACAGAAAACGGCAGCAAAGGCTGCTGTTCGGTCAGGAAATGGAAACACAAAGAGCACAATGATTGTTTTGATAGCTGTATTGATCCACAAAGAGCACACATAAGAAGAAAAATAAATAAGATAAAAAAAGAAAAATAGATTAGTACACATCTTTTGACTTTTAATTTATTTTTAATTATTATTAATAGATATATTAATAATAATTATACCAATAATAATTATAATACTGATAATAATAATGATTGTAGATGATGTATATACACACACACATATATATTTACATATCTTTTTATAACCGGTTCGTGAATCGTCGGAATCAGTCGAAGTTAAGTTTAAATTTTGTTAAAAAATTTTGGGTTGTTACAAAAAGCCCCTCCATATCGGAGATCCAACGGGCACTCTTAAGTGGGTCCCGTTCACCTTCAAAGGTGGGAGGTTGAGAATCCTTGAAATTCTTAAAGAAAAAGTCCCGTCTCCTCACATTATCCTCTTGAAAAACGGCCTTAACTTGCTCCTTTACCACATTGACTAGTTGCTCGTCAATCGTATCTAGGAACATCTTCTTAACATCTTCGAGAAACTCCTCTTTTTGACGTTTAAAGATGGCCTCAACTTTGGCCGTGAACTCAACGTCCTCACTCGTACTTCCATCATTGGTGTCGTGTCCATTTCTCATCTTCATTCTATAAAACGAAGTAATTAAGCAACGAAACGAAAGCACATAACACATAGGTATATACATATACACCACACTACCCCATCTTGCTCAACAATCGTCGTACATCGTTCGTTTGACACGATTTGAACCCGTAACAATGGTAGCTAATCATTGTTACGCGAACACGTCGCATTAACTTGCTAGTACAACGTTCATCTCACTTGATGATTGCTAAACACAACACAAATCAATTAGCACAATGTTAGTTCATATAAATCAAAGCACTAACAATTCCCGATTAGACCCAAAGTCCTACAAGTCCCGCATAAAGCGTACACACAATAAAGTCTAAGTCTAGGCACCAATCTCAAGTCGCCTAAATCCCTTAGACCATGCTCTGATACCACTTGTAACAACCCAACCCTTATGCAACCGAAATATGCAAAAATAAAAAAAAAATTGTTTGTTCAGCAAATGGCGCGGCGCGTCATATGGCCGCGCGGCGCGTCAAACCGGTCTGTCCAAAAAGTCTTTAAACGTGAAAAAGATTGGCCACTTCCCGACATATTAAGACGAAACACTTTTACCCACATCTTCAAATATGTAAAACTAACACGATTCAAACATAAAATAAGTTTTACAAAGTGGGGCCCACATCGGCCATTTCACGAGTTTCATACAAAAGTTTGAGTTTCGACCACATTAGTTTAATTTCCAAACAAACTACGAGCATGATGTTTGGGGATAAACTACCCAAATCCTAGGCCGAATCCACAAGAAATCCAAGCAAGCAACCAAAAAGGGAAATCATCTAAATCCCGAGCATACCCTTGCCACGTCCTCCTCCGAACCTAAAAATGTAAACAACGAGAGGGTAAGCTAATGCTTAGTGAATGCAATACTTATACGCATACATACATAATCCAATTACTTGCATACACCTACACAACAACACGATAACATTAGCAAACCACAATATCAAATAAATGAATAATCGT
This sequence comes from Rutidosis leptorrhynchoides, assembly GCF_046630445.1. Classification (NCBI taxonomy): domain Eukaryota; kingdom Viridiplantae; phylum Streptophyta; class Magnoliopsida; order Asterales; family Asteraceae; genus Rutidosis; species Rutidosis leptorrhynchoides. The sequence goes on along the minus strand of NC_092341.1, from coordinate 96,988,969 downwards.
ACGTACAACAAGTCCACATCATAAGCATAGAGATCTCAACAATAATATACGCCAAATACAAATACGTACAATGCTAATAAAATTACACATCCCAATATACCCAATGTCGACATTCGACTTGATGGTGGCCGACGAAGAGTAGTAGGTCAAAATCGTTAACTACTCACCACCCATCGCACGCGTACGTGGCTGACAAAGAGTAGAAGGTCAAAATCGTTAACTAATCACCACTACGCACCATGAGGCCGACGAAAAGTGCAACCGAAACGTTAACACTTACCTCAATCACAAGGATGACCGACGAAAAGCAAAACTGCTTACCATCCCACAATAAGTGGCCATCGAAGAGCGGATCCCCAAACGGATAACACTCACCACTTACCCCAACACACATATGTGGCCGACGAAGAGCGATAGGTCAAACATTAATCACTCACCACATATCTAAACATACACATACACACGTGGCTGACAAAGAGCGATAGGTCAAACGTTAATCACTCGCCACAAACACAAAATGAATATAGCCAACGAAGAGCTATCCACACGGATATCACTCACTATATTTTCCCATCTCAATCGTGGTCCACGAAAGGTGAATCCTAACGGATGTCACTTACCACATCGCACACAAGCAACCAAATTATATACATAAGCGTATAAATATTCCACTCACCTTGATTACTTGAAAAGCAATCCCGCTTGAGCTCCTAATCGTCCAAATGCAAATTACCTAAGTAATTCACAAACAAATAAGCTAAACACTCTAGCTTATGCCCAAAACACCAATAAGTGCAATTTCAACCCATTTGCACTTCCAAGCACAAACCGCGCCAAAACTAACCAATAATCACTAACACAAGTGAGAATGGTCCTAATATGCCAATCAAACCCAATCATAGGTGTTAAACACCTATCTTGCCCAAAATGACACTTAAACCCTAATTTGACCCATAAGAAGTCAATATCACGCCATTAGCAAGTTTTGACACCAAAACATATTTAACTCAGTTTTATGCTTCAACTTAATCTATTTTAAGTTTATAAACCTTATTAAATCGGCAATTGAGTCATAATCATCAACAAACCCTAATTTTGACTCTAGTCAAAATTAGTCAACTATAGGAACCCTAATGGTTTCCAAAACACCAATAATCACTAACACTAGTGATTATACACCATTTACAAGTCTTAAACATGGTTAAATCATTAACCAACCCAAAACCCGCCAAATATCAAAATAGCAAGTTTTCATAAACCCTCTTCATCAACCAAATAGGTTTTACAACTAACAATCTCAAACCCTAACTTGAATATCAAATCTAACAAATGAAATTCGGAGTTAGAACTTACCAAAACTACCAAAACATAGCTAGGAGCGAGATGAACAACTTTAAAACCCGAGCTTTGGTGAGAATCCAACTCCTTCTTCTCCAATTCAAGCTCTCTCACTCTAGAACTCTTCCTCTCTCTCTAGATATGGATGAGAGTGTTTGTGTGGGTGAGAAATGAGCTCCAATGGAGTTCTAGATCAGTTTTGGTGACCCTAAACCGACCCTAAATGAAAAGACCAAAGTACCCCTCATTTAAACCTTTTAAAAAGGCTGAAAAATGCTTCAGGAGCAATCGGCGCGCCGCGCCAAAAGGTGGAGCGCCGCTCCAAACAACTGGAATTTGTGGTCGAGCCCAAAACAGGTTTCAGCAACTTGTTTTGGCCATAACTTTTCGACCGTAACTCCGTTTTCGATGAATCAAATATCGTTGGAAACGTAATAAGATTTCCTTTCCAATGGTAAGGCTTTGAAACATCAACACAAATTTTATTTGGGGTTGAAAAGATACGTACACACCTTGTCACTTCAGACAACGTCTAGTTTCCTTCGGCGTTCGAGCAAGCAACACGTACCCTTCATACACGCATCGTACACCATAAATACATTATGTACAATAAATATTTGGTCTTACACCACATATAGAGATGTTATCTCAATCAAGAGATCAAATCCAATAACAAATTGAAAATTTGGAGTACAACCACGAGTGTTGTAGTTGGAGGTAGTGTCGTCGCTGCTGGTGGTGCCGTCAGATGGTGCCGCCGCTGGTGGTGGTGCCATCGGAGGGTGGAGATGGAGAAGGGTAGGTTGGTGGTGAAGGAATGGAAGAGAAGAAGATAAAGTTAAAAAAAAATGTAATGTTGGAAAAGAAGATAATATGTCTTCTAATTTTGGAAGCAATGATCTATAGCTGCAAGATTGAAGACATTTTAAGATCTTATTTTGTCTTATGTCTTCAGAAAAACAAACAATCTTAATTGAAAATGTCTGCCCACCCGCAAACATAAGACATAATAAGGTCTGCAATGGAAAAAACAAACAACACCTCAGTGAACACATGTACAACCTTTGAAGCATATTCTACAACCTTTGTATTTTATTTATTTTTTTAAATTAATGAGGCATTTGTTATTACTAATTACTAATAATTATTATTAAAAATATAAATACTTAATATTACTTTATTATTATATTATTATTACTATTATTCATATATGAGTTCTCTTTACGGGATTAATTACGTTACATATGTATACGAAATACATATCTCAATCTAATGTTGTAATGTAGGCTTTTATGACAAAGAAAATAGTAATTGTAATGAAAATTGGAAGAAGGTCATGGAAGAATAAATGTAGTTCATTTATTCTGACCAAGTTAAATATATCAATATGTTTGTAAAAACAACGATAAGTTTCTAAGTCAGAATCTGTGGTTCCTAGGGTCATTAACTAAATGAATTTAGTATTTAAGTTCACTAAATATCTAAAACTTATCGTTAAACTGTTTCGTTAAAATAAACTCGTGATTCTACGGGTCATTTCATTAGTTATAATTTAATTAAATATGATTTAATTAATTTAAAAAGTTCAATGGGCCATTTGATCGGTATATATACTTGGTGGTTTATATTGACTTTAGAGATATAAATTTGATCGGTATATATACTTGGTGGTTTATATTGACTTTAGAGATATAAATTAAATATACGGGCCTTGATATTTTGTGTACAGAGTCATTTTTAACAAAACAAATATAAGGATTTTTGTGTTTTGATAATATGATCAATACAAAATTTCATTCATCGTCCCTGAACTTACATCAAATTTAACTCTTCGTCATTTTTTTTTTTTGCATCCATTGTCCCTAATGTATCACAATTCTACATCTCTCGTCCTTTTTCTTGACTCCTCGTCCTTTTTCTTTCTGTCAATTCTACATCTCTCGTCTCTAAAAGGGACGAGGGATGTAGAATTGTGATACATTAAGGACGAGAGATGCACACAAAAAAGGACGAGGAGTCAAATTTGATGTAAGGTTCATGAACGAGGAATGAAATTTTGTGTATGATCAATGAAAAATATAACAACGAAAAATATAACAAAAAGTAAAGAAGAGCCGTCACTTTGGTTTTTCTGTCTTGTTCTTGCGGTCAAAGAACATGAAAATAGTTTTCCTACTTTATTTTTTTAGCCTATTCGATTGGTTGAAAAACATAAGTCACCATTCCTTTTCGTTTACTATTAATTCAATTGAGAAAACTATCATTTACTTTCTTGGTGCGTGACATCAGAAGGAAAAAGAAACCATGAATTTTCATTATTACGGAGTATATGCTTGTCAATTCATAAAACAATATATGATATTGTTTCGGGTTACACGGATTAGCATTCGGTTGGTGTTGTTTATACTTTGAATATATGTATCAACCTAGATGTAGATGTGGACAGTTGTTTCCACCGTTTTTAAATCGTTTACTAAAGATATATATGTAAACTCCACTTTGTGAATTAATTATACTTTGACAATTATTATTAGTGTAATTGGATCTTGTTGAGAACGGTTAATCGTGTAAATGTTTATTATAAAATAAAAAGATGTTTATTTTAAGTTTCCGCCGCGTTTAAAAAATTTAAAAGTACACATGATTTTCCTTCAGATACAACCGAAAAAGACTCGTAGCTAGAAAACTAAGCTCGATACAACGAGCACACACTATCTACGGACGAGCCCATCCAACCCAACGATAAAAACAAGCAATCACTAAGCCAACACTACCACAATCAAAAGAGCTAATAACAAAAGGAACTAAAACCTACAAACATAATACACATCAAACTTGAGACTAAAATGAAACAATAGTCCCCAACAGATCAACTCTAAACCTAGCTTATGTCCATTTGCATCCGCTTTGCTCATCTTACAATCAACTGTATCATAACTAAGCGGATTACCCGACCTATATTTAAGCGAATAGGTCAACACATTAGAGGAACCATTCTCTACCAAAGTGCCAATTATCGAAGGAAAAAGCCTTGTTTAACGATACCATCAAAAAAGCCCTCCTCATTGTCAACCTTTTCAGTTTCTTCATCTTCATCTTGTAGAGAAAACTTCCCGATCCCCTTCGTCTTCTTCTTGTTCTTAACCGACTTCTTCAATCCCAATACTTCCCGCACGACTATTCACACACATTTGACCTTAGCCGAAACTTCATTTTCATGACTCCTCCCTGCCATTAAATTTGCACCATCATGGTCAGTCACTTTCTTGTCAGGACTACCCTCCTAGTTACAGTAAATTACTAGCCACAACATCATTCAAAATATAACTCTTTACACATTCATCACCCACTGCTCCATTCATGTTAACCATCTTTGAAATTTTACCTTCATCTTTTAAAGTGGAAAATGATCCAACTACACAATCCTTCACAGGTTCACTACCTATATTATTCATCTTAAAAGTTCCCACCCTATCTCCACTTAAAGTGGATGAAGCCATGCCCATATTATTTGCATTCTGTTGAATTGGAACAAATTTGGGGTGAGATTTTTGGGGGGGGGGGGGGGGGCACTGACTTGTCCGTCTCCAGCTTGACTTCGAGATTAAGCATAGTCATAGTAATGATGCGCATAGCTGCACATCTATATGCGCTATACCAGATCTTCGCGCAACACCCCACATAAGTCGTGTCGAGCTCATATCTTATACTGACTAGCGCAAAATCTCATCACGCTTTGAGATAAACTCGCAAACATTGATCGCGTAGTTTGAACATAACGCCACATTAAGAAACGGATAAGGCTAGAGAAGTACTATGGCGACACAAAAGAAGAAAGGACAACTGTGGCTGCACGACGCAATCCTGACAGTGCAGAACGGACAGAAAAGGATAACAGGGTATAAAGGGGACAATACTAAGATAATGGTAGCACTTTTCCAGCTTTAGAATAAAAGGACAGAGACAATACGACGTGGCAACAACATATCCTTTTTGTCTCCTTACGTGGCACTAAGGGACAAAAGCCAACAGATATAAATAGGCGTAGCTAGAACGGATCATGGACGGACGATACACTTCTGGAATTACATTCCACTTCACTCACAAAAATATACTTTCAAGTATTATCACCCCAGCTAACCCGCGCAACCGGCACAACTCTCACAAAGATTTAGCGATTTCAGGTAACGCACACCACGTAAATCCTAACATCGCCCTTGGGCCATCAACTCCGGTTAACCCGAATGATGGTGGGTTACGTTTAACCACCCTTTCTGAAATCATCATCTCGTATGAGGGTTATTCACGGTACTCCGGACCGGAGAGTTAAAATCAAAAAACCGTTAAATCCCTCATTATTGTTGATCTCGCATGAACCGAACCCCTTGGACCAATTAATGCTGATCAAATGGCGCCATCCGTGGGACTCTAAGTTAAAAGGTTTTGTTAAAGTATTTTTTTCCTTAATGTTCTTTACATTCAAACATTTCTTTTTCTTTTTTGTATGTGTATTTTCCAGTTCCAGGTAACTTTAAGAGCGTCGCGAAGAAATGGCAAATCAACCGGAGGCTTCAAAGGCGGTTCCAGCACGTCCGCAAGCACCGCGCATATCCAAACCTGCAGGTACACCAGTGAGCGGCGGCACAAGTGCGCAACCGGCTAGAACCATTTTTCCTTCATCACCAGAAACTCCTACTCAGAGCTTCAAGACCCCGGAAGTTACGAGACCGATACCATGGGACGTGAATACCACATGTGGGAACAATCCCATCTAAGTTGGTGCGTCTGGGTCCTCTGCGCACGGCACTAACGCCGAATTCTCAAGTATCGAGTCGCGCACGCCCACTACGCCTGCCAGCGCAATAGAAGCTTTGCAAAAATTGGGCTTTGACACGAAAGGGCTTAACATCCAAAACACTCACCTGAACTCAGGATTATATCAGACAGCGCCGCTAACAGAACCGCGTCCAACCCCAAAAGTCCATGTCTCCCGACAGACGCCTCTCATAACGGCATCAAACTCTGCGGCGAACACTTAAACCCTTGAAGAGCGAGCTCAAAACCAAGCTAATTTGATCTACTCGCTAATGAAGGCTGCACCAGATGATATGGTTGAAAACTTTGAGCAACCGAGAAAAAGCAGAACTCATGATTAGAAATTTGTTTGCAAGCATGAAGGGAGTTAGTGTTAAGCCTAACTTTAAAACCGCACCAACATCTAAAAAGTTTGCGTCTCACATACTTAATTACGTTGCCCTATCTCTCCTACGATCCCGCTCACGTTAGGATACTACGATGGACTTTCAGATCCTGATGACTTCTTGCAAAAATATGAGGGTATCGCTCGCAATCAAAGGTGGGCTGATGAAACAAAGTGCGCTGAATTTCCTCCCCTCCTCGAGGGAATAGCGCGTCAATGGTTTAACAACTTTCCCACACCGCTCATCGTCTCATATCGAGATTTGAGAGAACGCTTCTTGCTCAACTTCCATAACAAGAGGGCATCAAGGAGGACTCACGTCGAGTGTCGTGACATCAAACAGGGACGCGGAGAATCTATGTGACAGTTTATTGATAGGTATAGTTGAGAAGTTGTGCGCATCTCCAACCTAGATGAATTATAGAATGTTTCTGGATTTATTCATGGGATCTGCAAAGAGCGCCACTTACAGTTGTGGCAAAAGTTGGGAAAGAGGCCACCGGAAACCTTAGCGAAAACCATCAGGGAAGCGCATGAACACTTGCACACAGCTAAAGGCACCATACGGTATTCAGGATATGGAAACAACCATGGCCGTCGCGATGACCATGACTCTCCGAGAGGAGGACGCAGTTTGTATAACTCTCACAGAGGATACCAAGATAACGACCCCTATCATCATGGCAATGACAACAGGAGCGGACACACTAATGGACGCCACTGGAGCAAAAATCAGAGGAATAGAGACAGGGAACACAACCAAACACTCATCAAAAACTTGGCAAAAAGCCTCATGGAAATACTGGCGACAGAACCGATATCGCAGACTTTCAGCAAACCCGAGTGCATGTCCGAATACGCATGGCGTGACAAGTCCAAGTTCTGCGACTTCCACGATGATTACGGGCATGTGACTAATTGGTTCAAGGCATGACTGACAAGGTAGTTGCATGCTTGAAATGAGGCGAGCTCCAACACTTAAAGGAGCTAAAAGAACGCTCGCGCAAGGAAGAGTACGACGAAGACAAAGAAAAGGGACGGGACAAAGTAATTCACGTTGCCACAAAAGAATTCACTATCGCCAAGATAGGATCAATGCATTCTCAAAGGTGTACACAAACCACGTTGCCACCTGCGAAGTTCAAAAAGTTGAGAGCAACCTCATCCTGGTTAGTGGACGTCTGCCAGAGATCAAATTTGAGGTCGGAAACCTCTACATGGACACTGGAAGCTGCATAGATGTTATGTTCGAGCAATGTTTTCAAAAGCTTCCGCGCCAACTCCAACTTGGCCTGAAGCCATCGAAGGAAAGATTCCAAGGACTCTCTGGTGGCCTGTTACTAACTCTAGGAACTTTAGAAGTCAAACAACAGCTTAAAGACGATGACAATTTGGCAAAGAAGCGCATCGAGAAAATACGGTTTAGCATCGTTCGCGCACCATCAAACTAAGATGCGCCGTTAGGCTACCCGTCATTGCAAAATTTTGAAGTAGTGCTCTCTATCACGAGTAGTTCGTTTGAATTTCCCACAAAGGCTGGAATTGCAACGATGATGTCAAAATCACTAGAAAGCAACAACAACCAGGTAATTCATTAATTTCTAGTTTCGCAATTTTAGGATGGTCACTTGATCTGAATAAGATGCTTAAAATGCGCAAACAGTTCAACGCACTTACCACATTTAAATGAGCACAATCTTATAAAATTCGAAACATAAGACGCACGTTTAAATGCACATTAACGCATACTTACGCGCATTCGCTGATTTACAAAAAACATTGAACTGGTATAAACAGGTCTCAGGGAACAACACAATGGAAGATGGAAAAGGCAGCAACCTAGTCAAAGGAGTCGAGGATGTCAGGAGTCATGGCATTCAGCCATTAAGCTATGCGCAATAAAATGCAAGGACATGTGTAGAATCTTCGTAACTCAAGACATGTTTTATATGTGTTGTTCCTAGAAAGATGCCATCACACCACCTATGTAACTGTGTTAGCAAAAAAAAAAACTATTGTAATCAATGTAGTCAATGTGCCTATGTTTCTTTTGTTTCCCAAGATATTGTCTGCAAAACCCTTTGTACCATATATAATGCAAAGTAGTTAAAGTGCACTCCTGTCTTTGAAGGGGCGTTTTCTCCAACCCTCGTGTGGTAGAAACTTATTTGGCGACAAGCTAGATTTTTATACCGGAGGTGACGGACATTGGTTTGTCCTAGCCACGCCTAAGTAGAATATGAGATCTGCAAGTCATGACTATAAGCGATAGGGTTGGTCGCCCTTGACCACAATCCTAAGTGTTGGCGCACTTAGAAGACTCTCGATTAGCAACTATTCGGGTGCGTGATTTAAGTCTATGTTGTGTACACAACAGCATATATGATAAATCACGCATTGACATGCCTTGAGTATAATATACGATTAACAAATTTAACTTATTTAAGCCACACACGTAATGTGCTTGAAACGATTAAGTCGATATGCGCATAATTGGTGTTACCACATTTCACAAATACAGTTCTGAACCCAGTATCATGCACGCACATTATTTAAGTACAAGTACAACCAGTAATAACGTGAACAACAAGAAGCATTACTTAAAATTTTTTATCTCATTAAGCATTCATTACAAAAAGCACGATACACATACAATACATGAACGAAAGAAGTTACAAGACGACATTCGACAATGACTCGCCAAGGTCCTTCGCGCTAATGTGCATACCCCGCGTTGCCCCCATCATAAACTACAATACAACGTCTGCGAACATTCATGTACAGGGCTGCTTCTGGATTCTTCCCTTTCAGATGACTTCTGCACACTTGCGAAAATACAGTGCATATAGCCTCTTTAAATCAAACAACTAGTAGGATAAGAAGCTTTTAAGAGACATCTTGCCCCTAAACAACATACTACTATTACAAAAATTATAGAGATTTATACTGCATGCTAAGAAGACTGCTTTTGTGGTTGAACATAATTTCGTGATAACAGCTAACTTAGCAAACTGAGTTATCGTTTATGAAGGGCTCCTGCCCAAACGCGGGCAAGGACCCAATCAATTTCTAACCAACAATCAACAAACCCAACCCGACAAAGGGCATGGAGTGGAAACTTGATGGATCTTACTACTGCTTGGATGACAAATTGGGTCGCGCGCGTGCATTAGCGCGAGTTGGCAGTCCGATAAAACACAAAAACGCATTCTGGAGAAGGTCGCACCAAACTTATGCCATGTATGATGACTCAGAAAATTTTGACTTATTTTGAACTCGAATCTTTAAATGATTTAATAATTTCGACACGATAAGCAAAGTCTGTTAAGTTGAATGTTAAAAATTTTGAACTGTGTTCATATACTCAATTACTCTTCGACTATTTCTGATGATTTGCGAACGATTATTTATAAATAGATATGGATGTTGGTCCCTTGATTATCAATAGGAGTATTGTAGAGGGGGGTGGAATACAATTTCTTTTAGTTAACTAACCAATTAAACACAGTTTAGTATTCAAGCATGTAATTTAAATATAGTTAAAGGTAATTTTTCAACTGTTATTCTTTATTGATTAAATCACAAAGAATTAAAACTATCCTTGGCGGAATGATAGTTGGTTGATACAGATTTACTTAAGTATAGCTATGAGGACAAACTTAAAGCTATTACACGTTTTGGACTCTAAATAACAAAACCCACACCACTAGTTATTACAATAGTGGATACAACAATTTATAGTAGTCCTATTAACCGTGTAATGATTCTATTGTCCACTGGTACATATGATGTCTGTAATTGTAGGGATAACTGCATCAGAGAGCATGCTCTCCTCTTTCCTCTTTGGTAGCTATTTGCAGGAACACTCCAATTTGGTTTGGCATCACTATTAATTTAAACAAATAGAATGTTGTTTTCCCTAGGCATTGACAAAGTATAGCACATGTCTGCACATGCGTTAAACTTCTGCATTCCTACGTAGTCTTGTAAGGTCACTTGTCAGCCGCCGACGCGTGTCCTTTCCTGTTCAACTTTGTCTTTGACTTATGTTGAATAGTACAATTGATGTAGACCACTCAGGAAACCACCATGCTTGTAATGGAGCATGGCTGTCTTGTGTTGTATGCTGCTTACCAGGTTTACTGGTTCTTCTTATGCTGAGTCACTTGAAATTCTTGAATTGCTGGGTACTCATCCTGTGCTGATTCGAAGAATACACTCTACCTTGTGCTGGTAGACTAGGCAGCATACTGAACACTTAACACGGTAATATTTGCTGTCTATACATAAACAAACTTGTGCTGGCTGCACATAATATTTTAGTGCAAATAAATTTGTCATAATTAAATCCTTAATTATTTTGGGGACTCAACAATCTCCCCCTATTTGATGATGACAAAACTTTTAACATTTAGAGAAAACACTAAAGCCAGCACTGAGGAACCTAATGAAAGATACACAGTAAATTTGTCCCTTTTAAGTTTGTTTTTGGAATATTTTACTGAGTTATCTATATCTTATAACTTGATATGATTTTGAAGATAAACTTATTTCATTTTCATTACAACAGAGTATATACAGTAATTACAAAACATCATAATGAAAAATGAAGTAACAAAAGATACAATTTGAGCACTAGAAGGCTATCTGTCTCTATCTTTATCCTTTTCTAGTTCATCACCAGATAGCTCTTCTTCTTTCACTTTCCAAGAAGCCCAGGCTTAAGGAAACAAGTAAGGCAGCTCAGCAGGGTCATAAACTGGAACATGAGGAGGTAGAATGATGGGATCTCTTCTGTGTGGTCCTTCACTAGTAGATTTCTTTCCTTTAGGCTTTTGAGAAAGTACTTCTTCTACGTTTACTACTGGTGCATTCTCAAATTTTGTTGCTTTGTTGAAGAGCTCTTTGAGTTCAGGCTTCAATGTATCTTTAATACCACTTTTAGCCTTACCAATAAAGTATTCCAATATCTCCATCCATTCATTGAATCCGAAGGTTCTCAATTAGGTGTAGTCTACCCTATCTTGAATGTTATCTTCCCTGCTGATACTGAAAGCTCTTTTTGTACCTCTGTGCACATAGATGATCTTGCTGGGATTTGATCTCCTAGTCAGTACATCACCATACTTGCTCCTATAATAGTGATCAGATAGCTCTATTGTTCGTTTCGTTTCTATAGGAGCAGTAGCAGGTGCTTTCTCAGCAGCTTCCAGTTCATCAAGAGCTTTATCTTGTTCCTTAACAATAGCTTTGGCTAGCTTGAGGGACTCAGCCTCTTGCTTTCTATCAGAATCCAACTTAGCTACTTCCTCCTGAAGCCTTAGCCTCTCAGCAAATTTGGCATCAGCATCCTCCCTTCTTTACCTTTCAACTTCTAGACCCAAAAGATAGTCATCGGCAGTAATGTTCAGGAATTTTGCTATTTCAATCATTTTTCTGCCCTCAACAGTTCTAAGAGCATCGCGATATTGCCTTAGATCCATACCCAGTTGAAGAGCCTCATGAAATTGAGCTTTCTCATCATCAGTATGTAGCCTTTGACCACTGTTATTTAGATACACGCCAATTTCAATGCCATAAGTTAAGGCAGTGATGTAGAATGGCTGATTAAGAGGATGATGCAGTATTCTAACTTGGCGTATCCTTTAAGAAATAGCTGCTTGTCTTTGCTCAACCAATTCAGGTACAGTGATCTCCAGCCTGTAAGCCTATCTTTCATCTGGATTCATCCTTCTTAGATCTGGCTCACCTTGGGCAACTGAGTCATCTTCCCAAGTTGTGTGTTTATCATGACATTTTGGGGAAGATGGAGGATACATGATTGATTTTGCTATGCCAGAAGAACTTACTGAGAACTGATTAATACGTTCATCCTGTATTCTGTCAAAATAAGCAAGAGTCTGGGGAGAGATAGGTGATTGAGCAAACAGATAATCTCCTCTACCCCAGACTGTAAAATCAGCAGGATCAACAGTATCAACAGTATCAGTATCTTGTTTAACACCCAGATCAACCCCCTTGGCTGGGTCTTCAACACTTGTTTCACCCAGCAGTACATTACTGGCTGGGTCTTCTATTACAACACTCATTGTTGTGTCTTCAGTACCAGCTGACTGATTAGTATCAGCTGGCACAACTGTCATAGTATCTTCATCAGCTGCCTCAAATAGGGGTCCTTTCCTTAGGGGCTGGTTGTCCTTAGGAGCAGATTTCACCATTTGTTTATCAATTGGCATGGGTTCAGCTGATAGTTCTTGTGTTGATACTGGTTCTTGTAGAGGCAGATAGGGAACAATTGCTAAGTGCTCCCCCTGAGTATCATCGTCATCAAGGTTTATAATTTCTGCTGGCTGTTGTTGTGTAGCTGGCTGAGCAGAAGATGCTGGTCGAGAGGAATGGCTGGTTTCTAACATTGCATCTAGCCATTTCATGAATACATCAGCTCTCACTCCTACTGACTCAGTAGAAGCTAAGTAATCTCTCATCTGTTCAGGTGTCAGCTTCTTAATTCTGTCTGCTCGCTCAGCATACAACTTTGCATTCTTTCTATCATATTTGTCATGAACTTAGCATTTCTTTTAAAGCAGCCCTTTTGTGTTCTTCAATGCTGAGTAGTTCATCATGAATTTCACGCTTTTCCGGATCGAGGAATCGTACATGCTCAATTTTATGTTGTTTTAGAGCAGCATACACCTCAAATTTAGCGTTGAAAGCAGCATCTAGTTTCTGCTGTCTCTTCTGATGCCTCTCCAGTTTTCTTTTAATTTTACGTTCAATGGTTTGAGAGACAGCAAAAGATTCAGCAACAGCCAATTCAGAAACATCACTGGGCTTACTGCCAGAACCAATATCATCTACAAATGTGGCAGACACACTGGGTTGAGATTCACCAGCTTCCTGGACACCTGCTTCAGTATGAGCATTGCTGGGCTTAGTGCCAAAACCTTAACCAGTACCATCACCACCATCACCATCCCTCCTTTGCTGTTTTGGAGCCTTTTCATGCTCGTGCTTCCCTTCAGATTTTTTTCACTTTTTAGATTGCTTTTTAGACTTCTTCTCCCCCTTTTTGTCATCAGCAGGGGCAGAAGCAGGAGCTGGGGAGACTTGTGCATCAAGGTCACTATCAGACTCAGGAACAGAATAAGAAAATCTGTTCCAGTCAACATCAACAGGAGATAGATGGGCACCAGGATCTATACCATATTGTCTGAGGCAGAGGTTTGAAGATCAAATTTCATTCCTAGCAACACCCATGGCCATTTGTTGGACATCAGCCCCAACATCAGCTTGAAGAGCAGCCATTCGTTGCATTACCTCCACCATTTGTACATAAGCTGAGGCAGGAATCATAGTAACCATTTGTTGTTCCTGCTAATCCAATCTCTCTTCTAATACCCTATTTTCTTCATTAAGAAAAAGAATTCTGCAATTAGCAGCATCCAAATCAGCTTGAAGATGGGCATTATGATCAGCATACTCATTGTGAGAGATGATTTGCCTTTTGAGATCATCCTCCTCTTCATGTTGTTTCATAATGGCTTCCACCGCAAGATATGTAAAAGCACATACTTGTCTGAGCTGGGCTTCAATAGATGAAGTTGTAACCTCCTCAGCTCTGCATATGGCTTCAGTCATTCTATTAACAAGAGTAGTGCGGATGGTGCTTTGTAGATTTGGTGTGATCCTGGCTACTGTTCGATAGACAGCCAGGGTGGAGATGGCAGCCACCTCATTAGCATCAAAACTTCTGGTTGAGGGGCGATCACTAGTAGCGACAGTAGGACTACCTCCGTGGGGTGGTGGAGGTGGAAGATCAGAATCTGACTCATCACCATGATCACCATCATTTTTACCTTCACCCGAAGGTTTAGAACCACTGGTATCCTTGTCAGCATCATTATCAGCATCATCAGTTAGATCCACTAGTTTGTCTTTGGAGCCAGTCACATTATCAGTCACATTATCATGAGTGACTGGCTCACCTTTACCAGCACCTTTATCAACATCACCATCAGATGAAGAAGATGATGAGGAAGAAGCTGAAGAATTAGAAGGTACTAGCGAATCAGGGACATTCTGCATCACACACTTACCAGTAGTAGGATCGATGATGAATTTGAGAGGCCTACAAGTACCAGGCCATGGAGAAGCAGCTGGATCCATATCAAAGTAATGGTAGTATGGCTACTCATTAACTTGTTGTGACATGGCCAACCTCTCATATACCTCTTCTCTTGCTGGTCGATCAAGCTGAGACAGTAGTTCAGTCAGCTCTTCTCTAGGTAATTTGCTGACTGACACTAAGGCAGTTTGAGGATCAATAGTCAGCTGATCCACTAGCAAGGCAACTCTGGGAGTGATATATGCTCCCCTATAGATGAAGTTAGGTACAACTTCATCAGGATCTGGTACCTGGCACACATATAGTTTCTTCTCAGCAGAAGAAGTAGCCTGAGAAGAATTAGTAGTGGCAGTAGCAGAGGTACCAGCATCCAAAATGGGTTCCGTAGAACCAGTAGCAGCAGCAGATGACTGCTCATAAAATGGAATAACAGTAGCAGAAGCTGCACTATCCATCCGTGGCTCTTTTGGAACATAGCCAACATCCTGAAGAAATGAAGGCCAGGAAGAATCATCATCATCATCATGTGAGCCACTACCAGTAACCACTTCAGTAGTAGTAGCAGTTGGAGGAGTAACAGTGGTAGTGGCAGCAGCATCAACATCAAGAACCTCCTTAACAATATTATCAATGACCTTTTCGAGTACAGGAGGAGGTTCCATTATCATCTCCTCAACCACTTCAGAGTCAGTGGTTGAAGTAGGAATATCAGAGACAGTAGGAGGAGTAGCAGAAATATTAGCAGTAGCTAGCTCCTCATTATCAGTAAGAGTAGTGGAACCAGCAGCCACATTATCTCCAGTAGAGCCAGCAGCAGTAGAGACAACAATATGAGTATCAGTACTACTAGTAGACAAATCAGTAGCACCAACACCAGTAGCAGAAATGAAGAACTCATCAGTAGAAACAATTACATCCTTTTTTTGCTCCCCCTCTGCCTATTCATCTACCCTGCTAAGAACTGAAACAAAAGAACATTTTATGTTAACAACTGTAGAACCAAATAAATTTGACTCAACAATTGCATCTGTTGTTGGTCTCTGGGGACAGACTGGTGATTTAGTCAGCCCTTCAATTGAGACAGAGTTAGGTGTCTGTAAGTACAGCTGTGACTCTGCTAACTCATTGGCAACACATGTTGACCCAGATAGTGTAAGAGTTCTGGCTGGTAATGAAGTAGGAGTGATACTCTTAACATGATCCAAGTAACATTTAGGCTGTGCAGTGGTAGAAGCTGATTCAACACGATGAGGAACCAGCTCAAGACTGCTTTGGGGGTCATTTATGTTCTCTAGCTGGTTGTACTGTCAGCAGAGGATATTGCATGATGTTCAATTTAGAAAAATGTGGAAGTGCCTGATTAGAAGAGTATGGGTTCTACTCTTCTTAACAGTAGTTTTAAAACCAGTCAGCTTGGGAGCCAAGGTTATACCTTTAACTTCATTTTCATTTTTCAAGTCAGCAGTTAAAAGATTTTTAATTAAGTTAGAGATTTCTATTGTTTGGTCTAGAGACGCACCAGGTTCCATAGCAGCTTTCTTTTCAGAAGCAGCAGTTGAGACTGGGGCAATCCCTCCTGTCATGTGCTTGGAGCCAGCTTTAGCTCATTTGGATTTTCCTGTTACCAAGAAATAGTTAAGCAATGGATTCCAATACTAGAAGTGGGTAGTAAGTATATAAGACTAGGACTGTTCTTTATTATCAGAGAGCACTAGATTCTAATACAACTACTGCTTTACCAGTATGTGAGATGGTGGCTGTACTAGTTGAGGTAGGTGGCTTCTTCCTTTTTACAGCTGGCTTTCGCTGAGGTCCCTCCCCATCAGCTGGTGAAATACCAGAGGTAGTCATTTGGTTTACTCCACCCCGAGCAGCAAGATACTCGAGCATGTCTGGTGTTAAGTATATGGAGCAGCAGGAGCATCATTTGGCATTCCCCCTTGTTTTGGAGGTAGGTTGAATGATTCATCAGCAATCTGCTGGTAAGCTTCACCCATCTCATTTTCAAAAACAAGGCTCAAGAACCTTGGAAAGGGGATAAGATGTGTTCGTTTGGGTGCAAGCACCATTTCCCTTAGCCTCAAATAGATTTCACCGGCATAATCAATATTACGGTTGAACATCATCCCGTGACCAATCTTCAGCTCAAAATATGAGCACTGATCAAAACTTCCAGACTTTTGGCTAATACACTGAGTCAGCAACCCAAAGAAATAATACCATAGAGGTGGCATATGCTTCCTCAATGTCGTATGAGCTACTGGTTAAGTGAACCAAATAATTTCCAATACCTACCTTCTAAACTCATCACTGGTCGGTGAATTAACAAATGGACCACCGGGTAATTGAAGAGAGCGTCGGATGGCATCAGCAGTGATGGAACAGGTTACGGTTTCAGTCACCATGCCACGAATACATGGAACGTTCTGTTGAGTGGTGGCCATGGTGGCAGTATACCAGAATCTGGCCAGGCAGGCTTGATATAAATGTGAAGGTACACCTGTAATAGCTCTAGCCAGAGGTGATTGCCGTATATAATTTATTAACGTTTCGTAGCCCATGTTAGATTTGGATTTGGGAATGGACAAGGCATGAGCAGCATTGCCTCTCGATAGGTGAATGGTTGTGTGTTATGGAGCATTTGCAGCCCTAACAAGGTTGGGGTGCAGGTTGAATAGAGGACCCTGTACAACTTATTCCTCTATGACCGGTTGTGGATGTTGTTCCGGTTGTTGTGGTTCCACCGGTGGTTGTTGCTGTTGTTGTTCCTCTGGCTGATTCTCAACAGGTGATGATTGATGTTTTTGTTCTGCCATTGATGAAATCATTGAAGATGGATGTATGAAAGATTTGAAGATATGTGAATTTAGAGAGAAGAGT
Organism: Rutidosis leptorrhynchoides; assembly: GCF_046630445.1. Taxonomy (NCBI): domain Eukaryota; kingdom Viridiplantae; phylum Streptophyta; class Magnoliopsida; order Asterales; family Asteraceae; genus Rutidosis; species Rutidosis leptorrhynchoides. Next base: position 96,971,426 of record NC_092341.1, on the reverse strand, counting down.
GTGTTTTGGAAAGGTAAATCAAAAAACTAATAACCGAAGGTTATTATGTGAAAAGGATCGCCTTATTTAACCTTTCAGATTGGTGGAAAAAGTGCAGGAGAGAGAAAATGGAAACTGTCATCTGCAGGCGCATGGGCAGATGTGACAGATTGGCACATTTTCGAGGGGACACAGACTGTTAACATGAGGTATAAACAGCTTGAACACTCATACCTCCCATTAAGCATTGAATGCAGCAGTTTTCAATTCAAAAATGAAGTTAAAAACTATAAAATAAATTTTGTATTAAATACAAAAATTCTTGTGACATTTAATATGTAATGAATTCAATTTTAAATCATTGGGAGTAAATGAGTTTCATATTTAAGGTATCATTTAAGTATTGTGAGCTATTTTTTAGTTCGTTTTAAACATTGAATAACCATGATATAAAAGACCTTGATGTGCTGACTGTTTGACATGTAGGCAGTAAGTGAAAGAATTTGTGACTTACTGGTTTGCCCTACATGTTGTGGAGCCAGCACACCAACAAAGTTGCCTTTTATTTTAATGTTCAAGCATACCCAGCTCAGAGATGAGATAGTTAAAACGTTTCTCATCTAAGGGCTTTGTAAAGAGATCTGCTAACTGCTGGTCCGTTGAAATAAATCCTTTCTGAACATGATCCCTTATAAAATGATATCGAACGTCAATGTGCTTTGTTCTAGAATGCATCACAGGATTGTTGGTAATAGCAATAGCACTTGTGTTGTCACAGTAGAATGGAGTTTTTGTAAAATGAACACCATAGTCCTTCAGCTGGCTTTGCATCCATAGTACTTGAGCTGTACAACTACCAGCAGAAACATATTCTGCCTCAGCAGTAGATGTAGACACAGTATTTTGCTTTTTGCTCGTCCAGCTGACTAGCCTACCACCCAGTAACTGGCAACCACTAGTAGTACTTTTCCTGTCTATTTTACACCCTATAAAGTCAGCATCTGAATACCCAATTAGCTCAAAGTCCTGGTCTTTGGGATACCAAAGACCACGTTTAGCAGTACCTTTCAGATACTTAAATATCCTTTTTACTACAAGCAAGTGTGACTCTTTAGGATCAGCTTGATATCTGGCACAGAGACATGTGGCAAACATTGTATCTGGTCTGCTGGCTGTAATATAAATTAGGGATCCAATCATACCTCTATATTCAGTGATATTGACTGGTTCACCATTGGGATCAGCATCTATTTTAATAGATGCTGCCATTGGGGTCCCTATATCTTTTAAACAGGTCAGACCAAATTTCTTTAACATATCTTTGATATATTTATCTTGACTTATAAAAATTCCATCATCAAGTTGTTTAATTTGCAATCCTAAAAAGTATTGCAAATCTCTTTGTAAGCTCATTTCATATGTCTTTGACATAAGTTTTGAAAAATCTTGACAGTGTTCCTCATTTTTAGATCCATAAATAATATCATCCACATATATCTGTACCAGCAAGAGATCACCATCTATCTCTTTTGAGAATAGAGTGGTATCAATTATTCCAACTTTAAAACCTATACCAGTGAGATACACATGAAGTGTCTCATACCATGCTCTTGGTGCCTATTTTAGGCCATATACAGCTTTGTCTAACTTGTAGACATGGTCTAGATATTTACTGCTTACAAAACCAGGAGGCTGTTTGACATAGACTTCTTCTGGCAGCTTCCCATCTAGAAACGCAGACTTAACATCCATCTGGAATACCCTAAAGTTCATCTTAGCAGCATATGCCAAGAACAATCTAATAGCTTCCATCCTAGCCACTGGTGCATATGTCTCTCCATAATCTAATCCTTCTTCCTGTTTGAAGCCCTGAGCTACCAATCTAGCTTTGTTTCTGATTACAATCCCATCTTCATCCATCTTGTTCTTGAAAACCCACTTGGTACCAATGATCTTTTTAGTTTCATCATCAGGTTGAGGTACCAAAGTCCAAACCTTATTCCTATCAAAATGGGAGATCTCTTCTTGCATAGCTCCTGCCCAGCTAGGATCTTTGGTTGCTTCTTCAGGACATGTAGGTTCAATGGTAGATACAAAATTTACATGCATACAGAAATTGCTGGTTGCATGTCTTCTTGTTTTAACACCACTTGCCAGATTACCAATAACTTGTTCAATTGGATGCTCCTTTGTCCATCTTGTGTTATGAACAGGTAAGCTTGTTGTGAAACACTCAGCATCTTGATCATCAGCTGGCTCAGAGGAATGAGAAGCAGTGAGAGACAGCTGTTCATTATGAGTGTAACCAGTACCAGCTTGAGATCCTTCATAGCCAGTAGACATATGCTCAAGTTGTAACACTTCTGTAGAGCCAGTAGGTCCACCTGGTTTAGACACAGATGGAACAGAGTGTTCCATCTCATCATCAGAGAACCCATCAACATGGATTGGTGGGGGATTTGCTGTTGGTTCTTCTTCATTATCAAGAGCTTGCTGAGTTGGCTCTTCAAACAGTAACTCCTCATCTTCTTGACTAGAAGATGAAGTAGGGGCAGTTTCATCAAATGTAACATTAATGGATTCTTCAAAACAGCCCCTTCTTTTAGTGAAAACCCTGAATGCCTTTGACATGTTGGAATATCCTAAAAATATACCTTCATCAGCCTTAGCATCAAACTTGTCTAGCTGATCCCTATTGTTTAGAACAAGGTTGCAAAAGATGCGAGACGGGGTCAAGACGGTCGGGTCCTAAAAGGGTCTAGACGGTCGAGACGGGGTCGAGACGGAGGTCTAGACGGATGTTGACTAACGTTGACTTTTAAATAAAAATGTTATATATTATATATATATTGTACATTACATTATTCCAAACATAAGCATTTCACACATGTTTAAATACTTCAACATTTCAAACATAAAAAAAGAAACCCTAAGTAATAGCACAGGGTTTAATTTAAAAAAAAAAAAAAAAACTTGAAGAAAAATCAAAAAAACCCGTTTTTTCCCGTCTCGGACCGTGTTTGACCGTCTTTTGACCATTTTTTGGCCGATTTCTGTTTTTTCAAACATTTTATGTATAAACGGGACGGGGCACTCCAAAATCCGTCTACACCCCCGTCTACACCCCCGTTTTTTCCGTTTTTTACAACACTGGTTTAGAATGAAACAGGGAGTGCCAAATACATGAAGAAATGAAATTGAGGGTCTTCTGCCTTTGAGAACTTCATAAGCAGTTTTCTGATGTCTTTTCACTATTAAAGATCTATTCTGGGTAAAACATGCAGTGTTCACAGCTTCTGCCCAATATGAATTTTTCAGCCCAGACTCAGCCAACATAGATCTTGCTGCTTCAATGAGAGTTCTGTTTCTTCTTTTTGCAACACCATTCTGTTGAGGTGTTCTTACAGTAGAAAAGTTCTGTGAAATACCTTTGTTAGCACAAATTCTTCCAAAGTAGCATTTCTGAATTCTGTACCATGATCACTTCTAAGCTGCTTCACCAGTTGCCCATTCAGTAGTTCCATTCTTTTAATAAATTTGATGATTTCATCAGCAGCTTCACTCTTTTGCTTCAAAAAGAATACCCAAGTGTATCTGGAATATTCATCAACAATCACCAGTGTATACTTGTTCCCACTACAGCTGGCTATATTAACAGGACCAAAGAGATCCATATGAAGTAGGTGAAATGATTTCTCGACAGATGAAATCTACTTTGACTTGAATGAGACATGGTGATGCTTCCCTTTTTCACAACCAAGACATAATCTGTCCTTCACATAAGACATTGTGGGTAGCCCAGACATCAAACTATTACTAGATAACTTATGAATATCTTTGAAGTTGAGATGTAAGAGTCTCTTGTGCCATAACCACGTAAGGTTGTCTGCAGCCTTTGAATAAAAACAAGCATCAGTTGTTGTGACTGCTGTGTTCATGTCAATTTGATACATGTTCTCATGTCTTTTTGCTGTTAGCAGTGGCTTCCATGTCTTATCAAAAATAGTGCAAATCTTCCTTCTGAACTGGACTATCTTACTTTTGCTTGTCAGTTGGCTTATGCTGAGTAGATTATGTTTAAGCCCAACGACATATGCTACATTTGAAAATGTAACATTCCCATTTGTTAAAGTACCAAAACCCTTTGTGTAACCCAACGAATTATCTTCATATGATACAAATGGACCATCCTTTTCTTGATAGTCCATCAGCAGGGACTTACATCCAGTCATATGTCTCGAACAACCACTATCAAGATATCAAATTTGCTTCTTTTGAATGCCCTGCACAGTAGCTAAGAGATTAGTTCTTTTTGGGAACCCATCCAAGGATGGGTTCTGGAAGGGTCATCTTTGATGATCTCTTCCTGTCTGCTGGTTTTCTTGAAGAGGCAGCAGCAGATGGGGTTAGGGTTAGAGTACACCGGGTGGCTAAGTGAAACTTGCTGCCACACTTGTATCATTTTCTCACATTTGGTATCGGTGACTGGTCATATACTGAGTAAATGGGTGCAGTAAGATCGGGTCTACTTTCAGATATGGCAGCTATGAGCTGGTCAAGTTTGATAGTCATTATCTCAGTGATAGATGACTCATCACATGATTCCATAATTTGGTTCACTTTAGCTTTTTCCTTAAGAGCAGCTTTCTTTTTAGAACCAGTACCATAATCATGGTATACTGCTTTGCCTTTGTTGTTCGAAGAGCCAGTGTGGGAAGTTACTGACCCGTCAGCTGATGCCGGACGATTCGTGTGAATCTTGATTGCTGCCTTTGACTTGCCAGTATTGCATTTTGCTGGCTTGTCAGCAGCTACTGGTTGACCAGTACAATTTTCATCAGCTGGCTCAGCATTGGTGGAATTTGAACATGAAGGGGAATCAATTGTTTTTGACTTTCTTTGGTTGTTTTTAGTGATTTCCCTTTTAATCCGTCTTTCCTTTGGAGTCATGTAGTAAATGCTTGAGGGATCAGTAGTTTCATCAATTGAAGTACTGGTTTCCTTGGCTTTTACTTCATCCTCCAAGATTTCTTTCATGGACGGTGGTGGGGTCTCTGAAGGTCTGACAAACTTATTTGTTAAGACCTTTTTACCCTTAACTATCTTGGCAAAAGTATTTGGCAAGACAGCTTCAGGATCAGTTTTGAGAATGGGGTCCATGTAAGTAACTTCTACAATAGCAGCAGCAGCAGCAGTAGCATAGTCACCAGCAAAGAATGCTTCAACTTGGGTAGGCACCTGCTCATTCACACATTTTGCTGTGCGTTGAGCAGATGTACACCAGGAAGCAACAATCTTTTTGAGATTGTTTAGCTGGTTCTTGACCTCTGCTGCCTCAACGTGAAGAGACTTTAAAGCAAAATTTTGTTTTTCAACTTTTGAAATTTCATCCTTCAAGATCTTAATTTCATCAGTTTTGCTTTTAGTTTATCATTTAAAGATTTGTTATCATTTTTCAAAACTTCTTCACGTTTACTGCCTCTACATAAATCAACTCTTAGGTAGTCAAATATTTCAGCTTTTTCATCATCAGTATAAGTTCAAAAATTATCAACCTTATACAACATTTCAGATTTCCATTTAGGTGAATCCTTTTTTCGATCAACTTCCCTCATATCAGCCACAAACGTACTACCATTTTCATCCTCATCAGACTCCTCGACCTCCTTGGCCATCAAACACAGCTTTTTACCAGAAACATAACCAGCATCATCATCATCAGTATCGTTGTCAGAAGATGAAGAAGAGCTGGTTTCATCCCAATCATGATGCTCAGCAACTAGAACCTTTTCTGGCTTCTTTCCCTTCTTATCAACCTTTGCACTTTCCTTCATCTGAGCCTTCATAGCTTTGTACTTGTTCTTGTACTTATCAGCTTTTGAGAAGGAGTTAGCATGTGATGTTGAAGGTTTCCTGGATATGCATTCAGCAGCAAAATGTCCAACCTTCCCACAATTGTAACACTCAGATTTAGGACCCTTGACTGATTTGCTGCTATACCTAGCACTGGGTTTCTTACTCCCTTTATATGACTTGCTGGTTCTATTACGATTAATCCTTTTGAACTGTATAGCCAGCAAAGCCATACCTTCAGCAAAACCTTCCACATCATCTTCATCATCACTGCTTTCTTCAGACCCAGTACCACTATCCACATCATCTTCAGCTGAATCTTCTTCTGCTGTTAGCTTTTGAACCAGTAAGGCCTTTTGAGCTTTCTTTTTACCAGCAACCATATGAGCAGTATCATCTGTTTTAGAAGATTTTGAAGTGGTGGGGGCAGACTTAAAATTTTCTTTCAAGTTTAGTTCAAGTTTAGCTTCTGCCTTCTCATGGTTCCAAAGTGTACCATAGAGGGAAGACATGTTAAAGTTCTTTAAAGTCTGGGTGGTTTTTAGAGGGTCAGTCACTGGTTTCCATTTGGCAGACAATGAGTCAATAAATTTGTTTACTTGTTTAAAATTAGTATATGTGATTTTCAAAGTAAGCGGGTCAGCAACTAAGGAGTTAAACCTAATGAAGGTTTGCTTAAGGGTCTCATTCTTATAGGCAAAGAACATTTCATACTCTCTTTTTAAAGCAATAATCTTGTTCTGCCTAACCTCATCCATGCCTTCATAAGTAACATCTAGATAGTCTAACATAAGCTTAGCATTCAATTGTCCTTTAATCAGTTGAATAGGTGATTAGGTAAAGTTATAGCTAACAGAGTTCTGATCTTAGGGTCAAGTCCAACACGCCGTTTGTCCTCAGCATGCCATTCAGATGCAGGGAGAACAACCTCTCTGCCTCGGACGGCAAGAGCATCTACAATAGCTGGAACACTTGAAATGGTTTCAGTTGGGACATATGGACCATCTGTTGCAATACGAGGCATGAGTGGATCAATAGACTCAAGATGAAGCATGAACCTTGCCTTCCAAGTTTCATACTCCTCTTTATCAAACTTGGGTGGTCTATTGGATGAGCCATTTTCAAGGTAAGGTATATTTGAATATGCATCCATATGAGAATTCAGATCCAAGATATTAAATTATCAAGACTGAAGCTCTGATACCAGTTGTTGGTCCCTTGATTAACAACAGGAGTATTGTAGGGGGGATGAATACAATTTCTTTTAATTAACTAACCAATTAAACACAGTTTAGTATTCAAGCATGTAATTTAAATAGAGTAAAAGGTAATTTTTCAACTGTTTTTCTTTATTGATTAAATCACAAAGAATTACAACTATCCTTGGCGGAATGATAGTTGGTTGATACAGATTTACCTAAGTATAGATATGAGGACAAACTTAAAGCTATTACACGTTTTGGACTCTAAATAACAAAATCCACACCACTAGTTGTTACAATAGTGGATACAACAATTTATAGTAGTCCTATTAACCGTGTAATGGTTCTATTGTCCACTGGTACATAGGATGTCTATACTTGTAGGGACAACTGCATCAGAGAGCGTGCTCTCCTCTTTCCTCTTTGGTAGCTATTTGTAGGAACACCCCAATTTGGTTTGGCACCACTATTTGTTTAAAAAAATAGAATGTTGTGTTCCCTAGACATTGACAAAGTATAGCACATGTCTGCACATACATTAAACTTCTGCATTCCCACGTGGTCTTGTAAGGTCACTTGTCAGCCATCGACGCGTGTCCTTTCCTGTTCAACTTTGTCTCTGACTTCTGTTGAATAGTACAATTGATGTAGACCACTCAGGAAACCACCATGCTTGTAATGGAGTATGGCTGTCTTGTATTGTATGCTGCTTACCAGGTTTACTGGTTCTTCTTATGTTGAGTCACTTGAAATTCTTGAATTGCTGGGTACTCATCCTGTGCTGATTCAAAGAATACACTCTACCTTGTATTTGTAGACTAGGAAGCATACTGAACACTTGAAACAGCAATATTTGCTGTCTACACATAAACAAACTTGTGCTGGCTGCACATAACATTTTAGTGCAAATAAATTATAGTTTTGTCATAATTAAATCCTTAATTATTTTGGGGACTCAACAATCTCCCCCTATTTGATGATGACAAAACTTATGACATTTAGAGAAAACACTAAAGCCAGCACTGAGGAACCTAATGAAATATAGACAGTAAATTTGTCCCTTTTAAGTTTGTTTTTGGGATCTTTTGCTGAGTTATCTATATCTTATAACTTAATATGATTTTAAAGATAAACTCATTTCATTTTCATTACAACAGAGTATATGCAGTAATTACAAAACATCATAATGAAAAATGAAGTAACAAAAGATACAATGTCTCTATCTTTATCCTTTTCTAGTTCATCACCAGATAGCTCTTCTTCTTTCACTTTTCAGGCAGCCCAGGCTTCAGGAAACAAGTAAGGCAGCTCAGCAGGGTCATAAACTGGAACATGAGGAGGTAGAATGATGGGATCTCTTCTGTGTGGGCCTTCACCCGTAGATTTCTTTCCTTTAGGCTTTTGAGAAAGTACTTCTTTTACGTTTACTACTGGTGCATTCCCAAATTCTATTGCTTTGTTGAAGAGCTCTTGGAGTTCAGGCTTCAATGTATCTTTAATACCACTTTTAGCCTTACCAATGAAGTATTCCAATATCTCCATCCATTCACTGAATCCGAAGGTTCTCAATTCGGTGTAGTCTACCCTATCTTGAATGTTATCTTCCCTGCTGATACTGAAAGCTCTTTTGTGCCTCTGTGCACTTTGATGATCTTGCTGAGATTTGATCTCCTGGTCAGTACATCACTATACTTGCTCCTATAATAGTGATCAGATAGCTCTATTGTTTGTTCAGTTTCTATAGGAGCAGTAGCAGGTGCTTTCTCAGCAGCTTCCAGATCATCAAGAGCTTTATCTTGTTCCTTAACAATAGCTTTGGCTAGCTTGAGGGACTCAGCCTCTTGCTTTCTATCAGCAGCCAACTTAGCTTCTTCCTCCTGAAGCCTTAGCCTCTCAGCAAATTCGGCATCAGCATCCTCCCTTTTTTGCCTTTCAACTTCTAGACCCAAAAGATAGTCATCGACAGTAATGTTCAGGGATTTTGCTATTTCAATCATTTTCCTGCCCTCAACAGTTCTAAGTGAAGGTATTTTGTATTCCCGAGAGACATATTAAATTAATGTGGCTAATGTGTTATGATCCAAGTCGGGTCATACCCAATAACAAGCTTACCGACACTTTATATGTGTTTAATCTTAACGATTGGATCATTAAGTAAATACGCGACACTTGAATTTTAGAAAATTAGTTTTCTAAAATATTATCACTTGAGATAAATTATTTGGATAATTTATATATGTATATTAAGGATTTAATTATTTATGGGTTTAAATAATTATGTTGTGTTTTATAAAGTGGTTTATAAAAATGCAAGTAACAAAACATTTACATGGTGTGTTATTACAAGTTTTATAAAATTTACATATTTTATAAATCAAACCCCATGGTGGCGGTTTTGATGAGGTCAAGGGGACACACACATGCCTTTTGTTACTTTTAATACAACACAAGTTCTTAAGTACATGTGTGTCTCTTTAATCAAGCAATTGACCCATGCAATAAACACACAAAACAACAACATTCTCTCTTCTCTTCTGGTGGGCTGCTGGCCGAGTTTCTCAAAGGGAAAAGGAGGGAGATTTTGCTGGTTAATAAAGGTAATAAGTGTCTAAAATCCTAACCAAGTTCAAGGAAGGTGTTGGTGATTGAAAGCTTGGGGTATGTTTCACTTGAGGCTTCAAGTTAGAAGATTTAATTCATTCATATTCATCATCATTAGCTGCTGTCCCTGGTCGAAATTTTCAGCAAATTACAAAGGGTTTCAAGCTTGCTAGACAAGGTAGTTAAGGTTCTAAGGTCTAGCTAACTTAAAGCGTGTTGTTGGTGCATCAAAGGCTTGAAGTTCTACATAATTTTTCATCATCTTATAAGCATTTTGGACAGCCCTTAAACTTGTTTTAAGGAGGTGTATAACTCTCCCTTTCTTGTTAAATTAGTAAGCATGATTTCATAACTTGATCCTTGTGGGATTTAACTTTAATTGGTTTAAAGATTAAACAAGTTTAATTGGTAATTCACGCTTCCGTTTTATAATGATTCTTAAATGGTTTTAAGAGTTTCAAACTTGTTAAATTCCTACAATGGTATCTAGAGACGAGGTTGTTGAAATATGCTTCGTAATGTTGTTTTAAACCCACTATATTTGCAATCTATGAACATGCATGAATGTAGATTGCAAAAATCAATGGGTTTGGGTGGGTTTATGTGTTAGGCCGAATTGTTTGGGTTCCAAAAGTGGGTTTTGGGCTCTTTCATTTGGTCATATTTGGTTGCATGTTCATGTTCACAATCATAGCCTTGACCTTGTGTTGAATGCATGTTATGGTTGTATGTTTGGTTAATTTGTAATATTCATTTGGTATGTAATATTAATTCATTCAATTGGATGTAATATTTATTTTGGCTATGTAATTTGTTTTACATTTGGTATGTAAAATAGAATAGGTTGTATTTTCATTTTCTAGATAAAAATGTATTAGGATACATATTTTGTAAAATGAAGATACAAGATGATGAAGACTTGAAGAACTCAAGGAACATATGGATGCAAGGTTAAGTGGGAGATTTGAAATCTCCTACTTTGTATTATTACCCCTTAACCCGATGACATTTGTTTTCGGCTAAACAAATGTCCACCAAAATGGCTAGATTGTGAACATACTTGTTTTGCATGTGTGGTTGTTTGTTTGTTTATTGTATTGTATGTTTGGTTGATACAATTAATCACAAGATAACAACAAGCAAAACGACAATTTAATTGGTTAAATTAGACGTATTAATAACATGAAAGACGACAATTTAATTGGTTAAATTAAAAGCAACTAAAGACCTTAATAAATGGTTATTAAGAACAAGAAAAGGATCACATATATATAAAATGGTTTATATCAAGTAATTGGCAAATTACAAGACTTGAAAATGGATTTCAAATGAACCATACACTAAATGCATGTTGGTATATGGCATAAATGTTTTCTTAAACTAGAATTAACGAAAACTTAAAATCCCTTAATCGACAAGGTAAACAAGTTTAACGCCATCCTTTTGTGGGACACTTAAACATAGTAGGGAACTCATAATGGGATAAAGGTCACCTAACCGTTATGAGCTAACTAATATGGTTAAGGTAAAATTCGCATGCTTGTGGGATAAAGGTCACCTAACCACTTGTATGTTAATTTTACATGTTTACACAAGTAGGACGACTTGATTTGGGAATCATGAACTTAGGGTCACCGAAGCATGAGGAACAAATAGGCGTTGATGGGATAAATATGCCATGCAAAAGGATTGCATGATCCCATAATTTAGAAGTTGCAAAAGGATTGCAATTGTCATATAAATGACTACCTAGCTAAATCAAATAACGGGATAAAGGTCACCTAACCGAAATTTGATTTACCGTTGGATTCTAATATTTAATAAAACAATTATATATAAAAGGGTATTATTTATTAAATTTAAAATCGATACTTAAATGAACTTTGTTAATTTTGTAGATGGCCGCAAATAACAACAACATGCAAAATGCACCACTTAACCTAAACAACCTATCATTAAGGTCTCTCCTCGAGAAAGACAAACTCAACCATACGAACTTTATGGATTGGTTCCGTAATCTTAGAATTGTCCTCAAACTTGAGGATAAAGCGTATGTGTTGGAGGACCCTATTCCCGACCAACCAGATGAGGAAGATCTAAAGGGCATGGCTTATTATGACAAGTATTGCGCCGATTCGGTGCAAGTCGCTTGCCTAATGCTTGGGACTATGATACCCGAACTCCAAAAGGATTTCGAACATCATAGTGCATATGACATGATTACGCAATTGAAGGAGATGTTCCTTCAATAAGCACGTGTCGAGCGCTTTGAAACGGTTCGAGCGTTACATGCATGTCGTATGGATGACACCCAATCCGTATCCTCTTATGTCCTCAAAATGAAAAGCCTTATTGATCGCGCAAACCGTCTTAATCTCAACGTATCTAATGAGCTAGCCACTGATCTTATCCTAAACTCCCTGTCAAAGAGGTTTGACCAATTTGTAATTAATTACAATATGAATGGGATGGATAAGACCATTGGTGAACTTCATGGCATGTTAAGGACGGCGGAAACTAGCATGGGTAAGAGGGCTTCACCCGTGCTAATGATCAATGATAGTGGGTCTAAAGGTAACAACACCTCTAAGCCAAAGGCGGCTAAGAGGAAAGGACCCGCCCATCAAGGCAATGGAAAGGGGAGGATGGTTACCCCAACCAAAAACAAGAACAAAAAGCAAAAGGTTGCCAGACAAGCAAACCCCAAGGAAGACCCGTGCTTCGGTTGCGGTGAAATGGGTCACTGGAAACGCAATTGCCCGGTCTACCTTAAGGAGTTGAAGAAAAAGAGGGATGCGGGGCAATCCTCAGGTAACATATATATGGTATATATAGAGCTTAGTATTACTTCTTCTAATACATGGGTATTAGACACTGGATGTGGAACTCACATTTGCAATTCTTTGCAGGGGTTCAAAAGAAGTAGCAAGCAAACGGGAACATCAAGTCTCTTTATGGGTAATGGAGCCAAAGTGCAAGTGAAGGCTCAAGGAGACTTTGTATTAAAACTTCCAAGTGGTTTGGAACTTATTTTGAACAATGTTTTGTATGCACCGGATTTATGTCGAAACATTATTTCAGTTTCCCGTTTAAAACAATGTGGTTTTTATCTTAATTTTGTTAATGATGATATCCACGTTTATTTAGATAATGTATTTTATTTTAAGGCTTCGCCTTCAAATGGAATTTATGAATTGGTTCATGATGACACATCATCTAGTAGCTCAATATACCATACTAGCACCAAGAAACTCAAAAGGGATTTGAGTGATTCCTACTTATGGCATTGTCGCCTTGGTCACATAAACAAGAATCGAATGCATACACTCCAAAAGAATGGCCTTTTGAAATCAAATGAACTAGACTCGTTTGATGTATGTGAATCTTGTTTACAAGGCAAAATGACTAAAGCACCTTTCAAAGGGACCTATGAAAGGGCTAAAGACTTATTGGGATTAATACATTCGGATGTATGTGGACCCTTTAAGCCCATAGCTAGGAATGGTGAAAGATACTTCGTTACTTTCATTGATGACTTCAGTCGTTTCGGATATGTCTACTTGTTAAGACATAAGGACGAAACTTTTGAAGCATTCAAAGAGTATCAAAACGAAGTACAAAATCAACTCAATAAGACAATTAAGGTACTTCAAACCGATAGAGGAGGTGAATACCTAAGCGATGCCTTCCAAGATCATCTTAGAAGTTGTGGGATTGTCTCGCAACTTACTCCACCCGGGACACCACAGCTTAATGGTGTGTCCGAAAGGAGGAACCGAACCCTAATGGATATGGTTCGATCTATGATGGCTAGAAGCTCATTACCTCTATCATTCTGGGGTTATTGTCTATGCTCAGCGGCTCGTATTTTAAATATGGCCCCAACCAAGAAAGTGGAACGAACACCTCATGAGATGTGGTTTGGAAAACCTCCATCTCTATCATACTTAAAGGTATGGGGATGTGAAGCTTACCCTAAGTGTTACGTCCCTAATAAGTTGAATGCTCGATCCACGAAGTGTATCTTCATAGGATATCCCAAGGATGATATGGGATACTATTTCTATGATCCTTCCGAGCAGAATGTATTTGTTGCTCGGAAGGCTGAATTCCTTGAAACTAAGTTCCTAATGGAAGGCAAAAGTGAAAGGAATATAGATCTTGAAGAGGTTCAAGATCAAGTAGATGATACACAATTGGCTGACACTAGCACTCAACATGAAAATGTTGAGAGTGATCAGATGGATGATCAAAATACACAAGACGTTCGCAGATCTGGTAGGATTAGTAATCCTCCTGAGAGATATGGGTTTCTCATAGATGGTTGCTATGTGGTTGATTTGGATGAACCAATAAACTACCAAGATGCTTTATCAAGGATTGATAAAGATAAATGGCAGGAAGCCATGAACGCTGAGATGCAATCCATGTATGACAACCAAGTTTGGGAACTTGTTACACAACCTCCTGGCTCTAGGCTAGTTGATTGTAAATGGCTGTTCAAAATGAAAACCGACATACATGGAAACTTGGATACATATAAAGCTAGACTTGTAGCAAAAGGTTTCACTCAAACTCAAGGGGTTGACTATGATGAAACTTTTTCGCCTGTGGCGATGCTAAAGTCTATTAGGATATTACTTGCCATTGCTGCTCATTATGATTATGAAATATGGCAGATGGATGTCAAGACCGCTTTCCTAAACGGACATCTTGAGGAAGATGTCTATATGGTTCAGCCTGAGGGTTTTGTTGATCCGAAATATCCTAAAAAGGTATGCAAGTTAAAGAAGTCAATCTACGGATTGAAACAAGCATCTAGAATGTGGAATCATCGTTTTAATGAGGAGGCCAAGAAATTTGGCTTCATTAAAAATGGTGATGAAGCTTGTGTATATAAGAAAGCTAGTGGGAGCACTATCATGTTCCTTGTACTATATGTGGATGATATATTGTTATTTGGAAATGATATTCCGGGAATGCAAGGTGTTAAAACTTGGTTAAGCAAATGCTTCTCCATTAAGGATCTTGGAGAAGCACAATACGTTTTGGGGATTGGGATCTACAGGGATAGATCCAAGAAACTGATAGGTTTAAATCAAAGTGCATACATTGAAAAGATCTTGAAAAGGTTCAAGATGGAGAACTCTAAGAAAGGTTTGGTACCTATTCAAAAAGGAACACTTCTCAGTTCATCTCAGTGCCCCACCACGAAAGATGAACAGGAGAGAATGAAGAAAGTCCCATATGCGTCTGCCATTGGGTCAATCATGTATGCAATGATATGCACTAGATCGGATGTGTCATGCGCTCTTAGCCTGACAAGTAGATACCAGAATAACCCAGGAAACAGTCATTGGATTGCTGTTAAAAGTATATTGAAATACCTTAGGAGGACTAAGGATATGTTTCTAATATATGGGTCTGGTGAGGAGGAACTCACTGTAAAAGGTTACGTGGATGCAAGTTTCCAAACTGATCGAGATGATTCTCGATCACAATCCGGTTATGTCTTCACATTAAATGGTGGTGCAGTCTCTTGGAAGAGTTCAAAACAAGATGTTGTTGCATTATCCACTACAGAGTCAGAGTACATTGCCGCATCATTGGCAGCACAGGAAGCTGCATGGATGAAGAAATTCATCGACGACTTAGGAGTGGTCCCTACCATTCAAGACCCTCTTGAGATCTTTTGTGACAACGAAGGTGCGATTGCTCAAATCAAGGAACCTCGTGCTCACCAAAAGACCCGTCACATTGAGCGGAGATTCAACTACATAAGGGATGAAGTTGAAAAGGGAAAGATATGTATTCGCAAAGTTCACACAGATCTTAACATAGCGGATCCACTCACGAAGCTCTTACATGGATCAAAACATGCAGGACATGTTTGTGCTTTAGGGCTTCGATATTCTAGTGATTGGTCATGATCTGTTTTAAGTATTGTAACGGAACAAAATTGTTCAAACTCATTAATATAATTATGGCATTAATTTATTTTGAGTTATGTTCCTATTTTGCATATTTTATCCATGAATAAGTAATTATTCTAAATTCCGTAGTCGATCACATTTGTGGGAACAAGTGTGAGGTTTAGACTATTATGAACTTGGATTGGTATAAATTTACGGGATGAATATGGGGCAAGGTTGCAACCAAGGTTCATAGATATTTGTAGGATACAAATATTGGAAGACCCGCCCTCAAGATTTACTAAATAGAGCCTTTGTGGTTGATCACATGTAATCTTGAGTAAAGGCGAATATCATTGTATCCTCTGACCTGAGATACATATTGGGTTCGGATATTTACCAAGTATTGTGCCTTGATTCTTTCCTTCGCTATTCTGAAATATGGTAGTTCATAAGGAAGAGCTCAGGTATAGTGCAAGGTATATATTTAGGACGTGTGTAGTCAAGATGGAATTTGTCCCTCTTATTCGTTGAGAGTCAGATGTCTAAGGCCTGATAAAGTTAGATCTAGAAGAGAGTGATCACTCTGTGTCTCTTGGATTTAACATGACATCTAGGACGAAAGGATATAATGAAAAGATTCACCTATTCATATTCGAGATGGGAACTCGAAAGGGATGATGTTATTGAATGGCACATAGTCATAACATATTGGGGGTGATGGACGGTCGTTAGGCGGTATCCGTCACTTGCATTAATTTCTCATGTTTCTCGTGCAAGTGGGAGATTGAAGGTATTTCGTATGCCCGAGAGACATATTAAATTAATGTGGCTAATGTGTTATGATCCAAGTCGGGTCATACCCAATAACAAGCTTACCGACACTTTATATGTGTTTAATCTTAACGATTGGATCATTAAGTAAATACGTGACACTTGAATTTTAGAAAATTAGTTTTCTAAAATATTATCACTTGAGATAAATTATTTGGATAATTTATATATGTATATTAAGGATTTAATTATTTATGGGTTTAAATAATTATGTTGTGTTTTATAAAGTGGTTTATAAAAATGCAAGTAACAAAACATTTACATGGTGTGTTATTACAAGTTTTATAAAATTTACATATTTTATAAATCAAACCCCATGGTGGCGGTTTTGATGAGGTCAAGGGGACACACACATGCCTTTTGTTACTTTTAATACAATACAAGTTCTTAAGTACATGTGTGTCTCTTTAATCAAGCAATTGACCCATGCAATAAACACACAAAACAACAACATTCTCTCTTCTCTTTTGGTGGGCTGCTGGCCGAGTTTCTCAAAGGGAAAAGGAGGGAGATTTTGCTAGTTAATAAAGGTGATAAGTGTCTAAAATGCTAACCAAGTTCAAGGAAGGTGTTGGTGATTGAAAGCTTGGGGTATGTTTCACTTGAGGCTTCAAGTTAGAAGCTTTAATTCATTCATATTCATCATCATTAGCTGCTGTCCCTGGTCGAAATTTTCAGCAAATTACAAAGGGTTTCAAGCTTGCTAGACAAGGTAGTTAAGGTTCTAAGGTCTAGCTAACTTAAAGCGTGTTGTTGGTGCATCAAAGGCTTGAAGTTCTACATAATTGTTCATCATCTTATAAGCATTTTGGACAGCCCTTAAACTTGTTTTAAGGAGGTATATAACTCTCCCTTTCTTGTTAAATTAGTAAGCATGATTTCATAACTTGATCCTTGTGGGATTTAACTTTAATTGGTTTAAAGATTAAACAAGTTTAATTGGTAATTCACGCTTCCGTTTTATAATGATTCTTAAATGGTTTTAAGAGTTTCAAACTTGTTAAATTCCTACACTAAGAGCATCGCGATATTGCCTTAGATCCATACCCAGTTGCCGAGCCTCATGAAATTGAGCTTTCTCTTCATCAGTATGTAGCCTTTGACCACTGTTATTTTGATACACGCTATTTTCAATGCCATAAGTTAAGGCAGTGATGTAGAATGGCTGATCAAGAGGATGATGCAACAATCTAACTTAGCATATCCTTTCAGAAATAGCTGCTTGTCTTTGCTCAAGCAATTCAGGTACAGTGATCTCTAGCCTGTAAGCCTCTCTTTCATCTGGATTCATCCTTCTTAGATCTGGCTCACCTTGGGCAACTGAGTCATCTTCACAAGTTGTGTGTTTATCATGACGTATTGGGAAAGATGGAGGATACATGATTGATTTTGCTATGCCAGAAGAGCTTACTGAGAACTGATTAATACGTTCATCCTGTGTTCTGTAAAAATAAGCAAGAGTCCGGGGAGAGATAGGTGATTGAACAAACAGATGATCTCCTCTGCCCCAAACAGTAAAATCAGCAGGATCAACTGTATCAGTATCTTGTTTAACACCCATCTCAGCCCCCTTGGCTGGGTCTTCAACACTTGTTTCACCCAGCAGCACACTACTGGCTGGGTCTTCTATCACAGCACTCCTTGATGTGTCTTCAGTACCAGCTGACTGATTAGTATCAGCTGGCACAACTGCCACAGCATCTTCAACAACTGCCTTAAATAGGGGTCCTTTCCTTAGGGACTGGTTATCCCTAGGAGCAGATTTCACCCTTTGTTTGTCGATTGGCATGGGTTCAGCTGATGGTTCTTGTGTTGATACTGGTTCTTGTAGAGGCAGATAGGGAACAATTGCTAAGTGCGCCCCCTGAGTATCATCATCATCAAGGTTTATAATTTTTGCTGGCTGTTGTTGTGTAGCTGGCTGAGCAGAAGATGCTGGTCGAGAGAAATGGCTGGTTTCTAACATTGCATCTAGCCATTTCATGAATACATCAGCTCTCACTCCTCCTGACTTAGTAGAAGCTAAGTAATCTCTCATATGTTCAGGTGTCATCTTCTTAATTCTGTCTGCTCGCTCAGCATACAACTTTATTTTCTTTCTATCATATTTGATCATGAACTTAGCATTTATTTTCAAAGCAGCCCTTTTGTGTTCTTCAATGCTGAGTAGTTCATCATGAATTTCACGCTTTTTAGAATCGAGGGATCGTACATGCTCAATTTTATTTTGTTTCAGTGCAGCATACACCTCAAATTTAGTGTTGAAAGCAGCATCTAGTTCCTGCTGTCTCTTCTGATACCTCTCCAGTTTTCTTTTAATTTTACGTTCAATGGTTTGAGAGATAGCAAAAGATTCAGCAACAGCCAATTCAGAAACATCACTGGCTCACTGCCAGAACTAATATCATCCACAGATGTGGCAGACACATTGGGTTGAGATTCACCAGCTACCTGGACACCTGCTTCAGTATGAGCGTTATTGAGCTTAGTGCCAGAACCTTGACCAGTACCATCACCACCATCACCATCCCTCTTTTGCTGTTTTGGAGCCTTTTCATGCTCGTGATCCCCCTCAGATTGTTTTCTCTTTTTAGATTGCTTTTTAGACTTCTTCTCCCCCTTTTTGTCATCAGCAGGGGCAAAAGCAGAAGCTAGGGAGACTTGTGCATCAAGGTCACTATCAGACTCAGGAATAGAATAAGCAAATCTGTTTCAGTCAGCATCAGCAGGAGATAGATGGGCACCAGGATCTACGCCATATTGTCTGAGGCAGAGATTTGAATATCGAACTTCATTCCTAGTAATACCCATGGCTATTTGTTGGACATCAGCCCTAACATCAGCTTAAAGAGCAGCCATTCGTTGCATTACCTCCACCATTTGTACATAAGCTGAGGCAGGAATCATAGTAGCCATTTGCTGTTCCTGCGAATCCAATCTCTCTTCTAATACCCTATTTTCTTCATTAAGAAAAAGAATTCTGCGATTAGCAGCATCCAAATCAGCTTGAAGAAGGGCAATATGATCCGCATACCCATTGTCAGAGATGATTCGCCTTTTGAGATCATCCTCCTCTTCATGTTGTTTCACAATGGCTTCCACCTCAAGATCTGCAAAAGAACATACTTGTCTGAGCTGGGCTTCAATAGATGAAGTTGTAACCTCCCCAGCTCTGCGTATGGCTTTAGTCATTCTATTAACAAGAGTAGTGCGGATGGTGCATTGTAGATCTGGTGTGATCCTGGCTACTGTTTGATAGACAGCCAGGGTGGAGATGGCAGCCACCTTATTAGCATCAAAACTTCTGGTTGAGGGGCGATCATTAGTAACGACAATAGGACTACCTCTGTGGGGTGGTGGAGGTGTAAGGTCAGAATCTGACTCATCACCATGATCACCATCATTTTTACCTTCACCCGAAGGTTTAAAAGCACTGGTATCCTTTTCAGCATCATTATCTGCATCATCAGTTAGATCCACTGGTTTGTCTTTGGAGCCAGTCACATTATCAGTCACATTATCATGAGTGACTGGCTCGCCCTTACCAGCACCTTTATCAGCATCACCATCAGATGAAGAAGATGATGAGGAAGAAGCTGAAGAATTAGAATGTACTGGCGAATCAGGGGCATTCTGCATCACATACTTACCAGTAGTAGGATCGATGATGAACTTGAGAGGCCTACAAGTACCAGGCCATGGAGAAGAAACTGGAGCCATACCAAAGTAATGGTAGTATGGCTGCTCATTAACTTGTTGTAACGTGGCTAACCTCTCATATACCTCTTCTCTTGCTGGTCGATCAAGCTAAAACAGTAGTTCAGTCAGCTCTTCTCTAGGTAATTTACTGGCTGACACTAAGGCAGTTTGAGGATCAATAGTCAGCTGATCCACCAGCAAGGCAACTCTGGGAGTAATAGATGATCCCCTATAGATGAAGTTAGGTATAAATTCATCAGGATCTGGTACCTGGCACACATATGGTTTCTTCTCAGCAGAAGCAGTAGCCTGAGAAGAATCAGTAGTGGTAGTAGCAGAGGTACCAGCATCCAAAATAGGTTCCGTAGAACCAGTAGCAGCAGCGGATAACTGCTCAGAAGATGGAATAATAGTAGTAGTAGCTGCAGTATCCATCTGTGGCTCTTTTGGAACATAGCCAACATCCTGAAGAAATGAAGGCCAGGAAGAATCATCATCATCATGTGAGCCACTACCAGTAACCATTTCAGTAGTAGTAGCAGTTGGAGTAGCAACAGTGGTAGTGGCAGCAGCATCAACATCAAGAACCTCCTTAACAATATTATCAATGACCTTTTCGAGTACAGGAGGAGGTTCCATTATCATCTCCTCAACCACTTCAGAGTCAGTGGTTGAAGTAGGAATATCAGAGACAGTAGGAGCAGGAGCAGAAATATTAGCAGTAGCTAGCTCCTCATTATCAGTAAGAGCAGTGGAACCAGCAGCCACATTGTCTCCAGTAGAGCCAGCAGCAGTAGAGACAACAGTATGAGTATCAGTACCACCAGTAGAAAAATCAGTAGCACCAACACCAGTAGCAGAAACGAAGAGCTCATCAGTAGAAACAATTACATCCTTTTCTTACTCCCCCTCTGCCTGTTCATCTACCCTGCTAAGAACTGAAACAAAAGAACATTTTATGTTAACAACTGTAGAACCAAATAAATTTGACTCAACAATTGCATCTGTTGTTGGTCTCTGGGGACAGACTGGTAATTTATACAGCCCTTCAATTGAGACAGAGTTAGGTGTTTGTAATTACAGTTGTGACTCTGCTGACTCATTGGCAACACATGTTGACCCAAATAGTGTAAGAGTTCTGGTTGGTAATGAAGTAGGAGTGAGACTCTTAACATGATGTAAATAACATTTAGGCTGTGTAGTGGCAGGAGCTGATTCAACACGATGAGGAACTATCTCAAGACTGCTTTGGGGGTCATTTATGTTCTCTGCTGGTTGTATTTCAGCAGAGGATATTGCATGATGTTCAATTTAGAAAAATGTGGAAGTGCCTGGTTAGAAGAGTATGAGTTGCTACTCTTCTTAACACTAGTTTTAAAACCAGTCAGCTTGAGAGCTAAGGTTATACCTTTAACTTCATTTTCATTTTTCAAGTCAGCAGTTAAAATATTTTTAATTAAGTTAGAGATTTCTGCTGTTTGGTCTAAAGACGCACTAGGTTCTATAGCAGCTTTCTTTTCAGAAGCAGCAGTTGAGACTGAGGCAATCCCTCCTGTGGTGTGCTTGGAGCCAGCTTTAGCTCGTTTGGATTTTTCTATTACCAAGAAATAGTTAAGCAACATATTCCAATACTAGAAGTGGGTAGCCAGTATATAAGACTAGGGCTGTTCTTTATTATCAGAGAGCACTAGATTCTAATACAACTACTGCTTTACCAGTATGTGAGACGGTGGTTGTACTAGTTGAGGTAGCTGGTTTCTTCATTTTTACAGCTGGCTTTCGCTGAGGTCCCTCCCCCTCAGCTGGTGCAATACCAGAGGCAGTCGTTTGGTTTACTCCACCCCGAGTAGCAAGATACGCGAGCATGCCTGGTGTTAAACCAGTATATGGAGCAGCAGGAGCATCTTTTGGCATTCCCCCTTGTTTTGGAGGTAGGCCGAATGATTCATCAGCAATCTGCTGGTAAGCTTCACCCAGCTCATTTTAAAAAACAAGGCTCAAGAACCTTGGAAAGGGGATTAGATGTGTTCGTTTGGGTGCAAGCACCATTTCCCTTAGCCTCAAATAGTTTTCACCGGCATAATCAATAATACGGTTGAACAACATCCTGTGACCAATCTTCAGCTCAAAATCTGAGCACTGATCAAAACTTCCAGACTTCTGGCTGATACACTGAGTCAGCAACCTAAAGAAATAATACCATAGAGGTGGCATATGCTTCCTCAATGGCGTATGAGCTACTGGTTGAGTGAACCCAATAATTTCCAATACCTCCCTTCTAAACTCATCACTGGTCGGTGAATTAACAATTGGACCACCGGGTAATTGAAGAGCACGTCGAATGGCGTCAGCAGTGATGGAGTAGGTTAGGGTTTCAGTCACCATGCCACGAATAAATGGAACATTCTGTGGAGTGGTGGCAATGGTGGCAGTATACCAGAATCTGGCCAGGCAGGCTTGATATAAACGTGAAGATACACCTGTAATAGCTCTAGCCAGAGGTGATTGCCGTATATAATCTATTAACATTTCGTAGCCCATGTTGGCTTTGGATTTGGGAATGGATAGGGCATGAGCAGCATTTCTTCTCGATAGGCGAATGGTTGTGTGTTCTGGAGCATTTGCAGCCCTAACAAGGTTGGGGTGTAGGTTAAAAAGAGGACCCTGTACAACTTGTTCCTCTATGACCGATCGTGGATGTTGTTTCGGTTGTTGTGGTTTCATCGGTGGTTGTTGGTGTTGTTGTTCCTCTGGCTGATTCTCAACATGTGATGATTGATGTTGTTGTTCTGCCATTGAGGAAATCGTTGAAGATAGATGTATGAAAGATTTGAAGATTTGTGAATTTAGAGAGAAGAGTGTGTTTTGGAAAGGTAAATCAAAAAATTAATAACCTAAGGTTATTATGTGAAAAGGATTGCCTTATTTAACCATTCAGATTGGTGGAAAAAGTGCAGGAGAGAGAAACTGGAAACTGTCATCTGCAGGCACATGGGCAGATGTGACAGACTGACACTTTTTTGAGGGGACACGGACTGTTGACAAGATGTATAAACGGCTTGAACACTCATACCTCCCATTAAGCATTAAATGCAGCAGTTTATAATTCAAAAATGAAGTTAAAAATTATAAAATAAATTTTGTATTAAATACAAAAATTCTTGTGACATTTAATATGTAATGAATTTAATTTTAAATCATTGGGAGTATATGAGTTTCAGATTTAAGGTATCATTTAAGTATTGTGAGCTATTTTGATGTGCGTAGAGGTGTATACGAAATAGTTATATTTTTGCTACAAAATATTATTAAATACGATACAATTTTACACAAGTTATTTATTTATTTATAGAGTGGATATACCTAAACCTTGCTACAACACTTATAGGCAGTGTACCTAATCGTACAGTAGTGTAGTTTTTAGTAAGTTCGGTTCGTTCCACAGGGAGCTAGCCAAGTTTAACGCTATATTTTTAAAACTAAATTTGTAAAAATATATATATAAATATAAGTAGTATTATTATTATAAAAGGGGGTTTTTACCGTTTAATGACCGGTTTGTCGATTTTAAAACTTAAGTCGCAGTTAAAACCTAATGTAAAATATTAGAAATAAATATAACTTAATTTTAAGCGTAAAGTAAATAACGATAATTAAAGTCCGATAAATTAAAGTGCAATAAATAAAATGACAATAAATAAAATTGCAATAATTAAAAAGTGCGATAATTAAAATGACAATAAATTAAAGTGCGATAATTAAAAGTGTAATTAAATATGAAATAAAGGAATTATGCTTATTTAAACTTCCGTAATCATGATGTTTGACGTGTTGATTTTAGTTTATTACCATGGGTTAATTGTCTTTTGTCCTGGATTATTCAATATGTCCATCTGGTTTTTGTCCATAACAGTCCATCAGTCCATCAGTCATAAATATAAAGTGCGAGTGTCCTCGTCAAATTATCCTTATATCCGAAGTCAAATATTCCAACTAATTTGGGACTTACACTATAATTACACCAATTTTCCTTGTATATAATTCACCCCATTTTAATAAGTCCATAGACTATTAATCCATTCCCGTGTCCGGTTAAATGAACGATTATTAGTACTTATAAATATCCCACCCATCGTGTCTGATCGAGTGTATGTGGTTATTTATAGGTATGTCCAATTGTAAATCTTTATATTAAATTATTGAACTATCATTCAATTAAACAAATATAAAGCCCGTTAATAGCCCATAGTCTAATTTCCACAAGTGTCGTTCTTTTGTCCAAACCCCAATTATGGTACAAAGCCCAATAACCCCGTTTTTAATATTTTAGCCCAACATCACGATTACTTCAGCTTAAATAAGCATAATAATAACTTAGCTACGAGATATTAATTTAAAAAGGTTGAACATAACTTACAATGATTAATAATAGCGTAGCGTTACACGGACAGAATTTCGACTTACACACTTACAACATTCGCTAACATACCCTTATTATTATTAAATTAAAATTAAAATTAAAATTATAAATTATATATATATATATATATATATATATATATATATATATATATATATATATATATATATATATATATATATATATATATATATATATATATATCGTAGAGTGAGAGATAGAAAAAGGATGTCTGAAGTTCGAACAAAAACTGCGAAATTTATAGATGTTGCCAGATATTTGCTGCCATGCGATCGCATGGAGATTGTTCTTGCTGGCCATGCGATCGCATGGCCTGGGATTCCAGCTCACATTCGATTGTTTTCTTATTGCCGATAGTTTTATTAAATAATATAATATATAAATAATTTTAAGAATTAATTATATATTATATTATATTTATGTGCATAGTTGACTTGTAATTTTTAGTCCGTTGCGTTGAGCGTTGAGAGTTGACTCTGGTCCCGGTTCCGGATTTTCGAACGTCCTTGCGTATAATTTAATATCTGGTACTTTGCGTTTTGCGTCTTGTACTCTTGTAATTTCGAGACGTTTCTCATCAATAATTTGAACCACTTTGATTGTTCTTTGTACTTTTTAGCTTTTTGGTCGTTTACGTCTTCAATTCATCGAATCTGTATTTTGTCTTCACCTTTTATTATTTAAACGAATATCACTTGTAAATAGAACAATTGCAACTAAAAGCTTGTCTTTCTTGAGGGATAATGCTATGAAATATATGTTCGTTTTTAGCATTATCAAATATTCCCACACTTGAGCATTACTTGTCCTCAAGCAATATAGTCTTGAAATAAAAATACTAGAATCACTTCTTTATTCTTCACACTTTATACATCAGTGAGCTCTATATGGCGGTATGAATAATGATAGTAACGTTGTGGTTTACAATCCCACATGACTGTGAAAATTTAGATCCTTAAGGAAATTGGATCTTTGTGAAAACATTTGATCTTTTGAAAATTAAATCTAGCTTTTACCCTAGATAAGTTTTCCGGAATAACCCTTTACCGGTGTTTGCAAATTGTTTTTGTGGGTTTGGTAGGTTTCAGATTTGAAAATTTTAGCTCAAAACTTGAGGTTTTGTGTCACCCACTTGCTAACCTTTTATTAGGAAAGCAACACGTCCAGTATACTTGCTCCGTATATTACCTTTCGATAAACTACCGTCCGGTTGTAAAGGAAAGCGTTGAACAAGCAACTGTTAAGGCAATGTCCCGTGACATGCTTTTAATTATGGTCTATAACGTGTCGGATGCAATTACTATCCTTTGTAGGAGCAATAGTAAAGATCACCCTATAGTTTTTCGATCTGGCACAAGGTCCTGTCTTCGACCATGCTATGCAACCACCGTTCTTACGGTTGACACCCGATTTGGTTTAGGTGACCTAATGAATTCCAGGTGAATTCCTAGGATTTTACGTTCAATGGTAATGAACGCATTGAAAATGGGTTTTCAGAAAACAAATCGGTTTGTAATTTGATCAAAATATTTTCTCGTTCAAGCTCGAGTTTAGATATCATCGAATTCCATGAGTTTGAATTCTCAATCTTTAAGGTCAATCTCAAGGATTGAGTAATATCAGTCTTAAAAGCTTATTTTTGATCTTTAAGGAGATTATCCTTTCTGGGGATCTGATTCATTAGTCTTATCAAGATAATTTGCACGGCGCCCTCCCCATTTTACGAGATAAATCCTTCTCATGGTTAGGATAAGTCTGACCACTTGGCGACCCTGTTTGATGCTGAGGTCCATGGATTTCCAGTTGATTTTCGAGAAAACTTTTCAAGGTTTTTCGTAGACTCTACAACTGGTCTGGACGACAACTTCCTGACCTAAATCAAGAAGCGCGTGTCTTTTTCAGAAGACTTTACTTCCTTTTAATGATGGAATTGATTCATCGTGTAGATCCATCTTTCTTTCAAATATATTACAATTTACCGGGTAAAACGGTTAATTTTGTCCAATACAAAAGTATCTTCAATTATTTGTACAAAAATATGTGAAATATGTTTTAAATAACTTGGTAAATTTTTCCCACACTTGGCTTTTATTTTTCTTTCTTTGCCTTTTTATTGTCCTCTATTTCATTTTAAATGAATTCTAACATTTTGGGTTGTTTCTCAAATTATGTCCTTTCCGAGGTAACAATAATTTCGGTGTTAACACCTAGTTTTATCGTTCATGAATTTGTATAAACATGATTTTGAATTCATTTATTTGAAAATTTTGAAAAATTTTACTAGAATTGGTTAGTCAGTATATAAGACTAGAGCTGTTCTTTATTATCAGAGAGCACTAGATTCTAATACAACTACTGCGTTACTAGTATTTTTAATGGTAGCCAAGTGTATAAGTCAAAAAATTTTAAAAATCTAAAAGAATTTAACCCCTTCCCACACTTAAGATCTTGCAATGCCCTCATTTGCAAGAAATTAGTACAATTTAAATTATTGAGGGTGATTAGCGTAGAAAAATGATTAAATTTTACCAAAGTTTCCAAACATATTGGCGTTTGTTTGTTGAATGAGAAATGGTGCACATCATTTGTTCATCCCGTCTTGTTGTTACATCACATTTGTTTTTCGTTTTGTCGTCAAAATTAGTAACTTTTGCTGAACTTAATGCCAGTCTTTGAAAATGCGCTGTTTTACCCTGTTGTGTACAATTGACAAAATACATACATACAAATAATAACATGCATGGTAATTTGAAATGGGACTTAACATCCCACTTTCAAATCAAATATGAAATATTAGTACAACATAATAAAAATATTAAAACTTACATAAAAGTATCACAATATAATATGTTTAAACATAAATAAATAAAAATAATAAAAAGATAAAAATCACCAACGGGAACTATATCAATCTGGATAGGGGTTCCAGTTCATGTCGTCGGGCGGGTTCCATGGTTGGTTATAGGTGTACTGATAGGTTTGGTTAGGGTCGTAGAGAGTAAATGGTGGTCGCATATCGGGCTGGTGTGGAGGATAGTAAGCAGGTCTGGTCGGTACGTAGTGATCCTGAGGTAATAGCTGGCTCATGATCTGATGCTGATGATAGTGCCATCTATCAAGCTGTCGTTGCCTAGAATGCTCGTACACATCCTGGGCGTGCCACTGCTCGTATCGACCATGTCTATCCTGGTTTGTCATTTCTACCTCATCTATACGCTGGTAGACGTCGGTCATAGCCTCCCTGATGACATCCTTAATGTCATCCGCTTCCTCCATTTCCTCATCTGAACCTCTCTCTACCTGTGGATGATTACCATCATATGGTACTGCCTGATTGCGTCTGCTCTTTAATACCTTAGCACCCTAATAGAACTTCAATCCTAAAGTATCATCCTGTTCCCTACATACCATCAGTGGACCCCCTTGGTCCCTATCTACACCCAATTACTCTCCAATGAGAGTAACAAAAATACCTCCTCCTATTATTCCCCCGTCCTGTATTCCTGCTACCACTTTGGATAGATAAAAACTAACACAGTAGGGGATATTAACAAAGCTTCTAGTGTTTCGAATACACTTAAGGTAAAATAAGTCATGTACGGTCATCTTCTTCTTGTTTTTACCTCTTTGTGTAATCGAATTAGCTAAAAATCTATGTATAATACGTAGCTCTGCTTTGTTAATATCTAAGTAGGAGTGTCTTCCTCCTAGCGAAAAAACATTATAATCTGACATATGCCTCCAGACGGCGTTCGCGTCAAAATTCCTATCTACCCGCTCACCATGATAAATCAAATTTGTACAATCAGGTAGTAGTAATTCACCAAGAGTGTAAATCTGTAAAGCCCTGGCCATGTCCAGCATGAACATTCTATACATCCTACGGCCAAGTATAAATCTAAGAAAACTTCTATCATCTAACCTAACTACATCCGCATTAAGTGAAATAGTACTCATAAGCTCAACACACCATTCCTTATATACAGGCCTACGAATGGTGAATAAACGCTCCCAATCGGGAAAAGAAGAGATGCCATACCTTTGGATCAGATGCAGCCTAACTGAGTTAACTAGGTGGACCCTTTCCAAAGGCTCCCAATCGATTACCCTCAGTACTTCTACATTTTTCGCTACCAGTTTAAATTTGTTACTTTGGTACGTCGGGTAATCTCTCCAACTTCGATCAAATCTCAAATTGGGATGCAACTGTTCTTCATGAATCGTTGGGTGTGCTACTATCGGATGAATCGGAAATATTACGTAGGCATTAACATATTCTTGCTGCGGATCATAAGATGGTACGTGTTGATCAGGTTGTTGTTATTGTTCCTGTTGTTGCTCCTGTTCAGGTTCTGGTTCATATTGTGGCTCATATTGCATTTCTGGTTCAGGTTCTGGAGCAGGTTGCCTAGATGATGATGATGCACCATCAGTATCGGTATTTTTCTGCAAAACACATTAAACACAAAATTTGTGCATCCAAATATGCATTAGTGTTAGCAAAATAACAACTTGAAACAATTACAATAACATGTTCAATCAAAATTAAACTTATACACATTTTTACAATTTTCACAATTCTACACTTTTTTAAATAAGCATATATGAAAATGTTTACAAAGTTTATAAGCATTCAACTCAAATAACATGGTAAAACAACCATTACTAGCAATTAAACAAGTTTCAAATGACATTTACATCAATTTAATCAAGTTCATGAATTTTAGACCTAAAAAGTCTACTTTAATTCTCAAAAATCATGTTTAGGATCAAAGTTTGGATCATTTAGCTACCTAAATATATTACACTACTTAATTTAACAATAATTAATGACAAAAATCGGCTATAACCTGTTTATATCAAAAAGCCCCAAATTGCTCAAGAACACAAACCTTAGATTCCTAAAAATTTTGAAGTTTTTGGCTTCAAATCATGTTAAATAGCATCAATCTAGGTTATACATGCATAAAATACTAACAATTTAACTCTAATTACACTAGAAATTAACAAAATCAAATTAGGTAAAATATTGGTAATTATCACAAAAACTAAGAAATTTAAGAGTTTAGGGGTGTAATTTTTACCTTCTTGCTAAAAAATCCGAACCTAGGCATGATTAGAGCGGATTGTAGGACGAAATTTGGTGAATTTTGGTGAAAAAATGAAGATTTTAGGGGTGTTTTGGAGAGTATGCTCGTATATGTGTGTGTTTTTGTGAGAATACAGAGAGCAGCTCGATGGATATTTGATCCTGACCTGCATTTGGTCTCCATACGACCGCATGGATTCCAAGTGCAAACCCCATGCGATGGCATGGGGTGCAGGGTTTTTTTTTTTTTTTAAACCTTATACTTAATAAAACATAAATTAATAAATTTTACAAATTTGTTTCTTTTTAGGAGTGAGGGCGTTTCGGATCGTTGTCCTAGTCCATCTCTCAACAAAGTTTAAAAATTTGTTACTTTTTAAGCGTCATTTTAAAAGCAAAGATTTTTAGATTTTTTAATATTTTTGGCATACTTTAATTCAACAAGATTAAAAATAATGATAATAAAAGTTCTCGTCCCTCCCTCGGATAAAGCAATTTCGGTTCAACGACCTAGTTTTCAACTCACGACGAATTTTTAAATATCAAATTTTTAACTTAATGAAATAAAGTAAATTTTTGTTTTTAAATTCACACCAAACTTAAATTTAAAATGCATAAAATTAAAAATTTAAATTATTAAAATTAAAAGTTCACACCAAATTTATATTATATTTTTGTTTTAATACATACAAACTTATATTAAAAATATTAATTTTTTAAATATTTACAAACTTAAATATATTTATTTTAAAAAGTTTATAATATTAATTTAATATTTATATATTAATTTTAAAAACATGGTAAAAATTAAAATTCAAAATCTTTTTGGTCTTTTATCCCACTTTAATCAATCAAATATTATCAAAAATATACGCCCCTCTTTTCGGTAAAGTAATTTCGGCTATATTACCTAGTTTTACTCCTGACGAATTTCTGAAATATTTTGGATTGATTGATTAAAGATATTTATACCTTAAGAATAAATGGTAAATTTCGCAGTGATGTAATAATTTTTTGTATGATATCAATAATTTCGGTTACGCATACCTAATTTTATTGAATACCAATTTAATACTTTATAGCGAACGATTCAGCGTTTATTATCAAAAGGTTAAAATCAATAAAAATAAAAATTGTACATACTTACCTTTGAGAAAGAATTCTCAGAGACCTGCTTTAGCTGACTCATAGGAGAGTCGTGTGATTTGGTTCTCCATAGCTACGTAAGCATAACCTCGAATCTTCAATATCTTTTCTTCTAAACATATGAACGATCCTTCTCTTCATAGAGTAACAAATTCGGTATTTGAATATGTTTGATTGTTTGAACATTTACCTTAGTGTGACCATTTTTCGCATTTATAACATCTTTTAAGGTGTCGTGCTCTTCTTTTTATAGCAGATTTTGATTTTCCTTTACCAAAATGTATCTTATGATGATCTTTTCTGAGTTCTTTACTTACTTTATCACATCTGCTTCTTATTACTGACACCAAGTCACTCGGAAGTGTGTCATTATTACATTTAGTAATCAAAGCGTGTAGCATTAGACCATGGTTCAGATCAAAGGAATTCTTCATCTCGTAAAACCTAAAAAAATAAAAATTCAGAATGGGGGAAGAAGACTAGTTCTTTAGGGTCTGCTAGGGAAAGACCATTCAGATTCCATTCTCGAGAACTACACGAAAACAGAATATCTAACTCTAACAGAAATATGTAATACCCTAAAAAGATTCTAAACTTTCCACACTTAGTTAGCTGTGGTGTTGAAATTGTGATTAACTTCATCTTCAACTTCCATTAGATTGTCTATGTAATGTTTAACTCTGTGACCATTAACCTTAAATTCAATCCCATTTGAATTTATTAATTCTACCGTTCCGTACGGGAAAACTCTTTTGACTATGAATGGTCCAGACCATCTTGATTTCAATTTTCTAGGAAATAGCTTGAATCGTGAATTGAAAAGAATAACTCTGTCTCCATCTTTAAATTCTTTTGAACTTCTGATTCTTTTATCATGCCATTTCTTCGTTCTTTCTTTATAGATTAACGAATTTTCGTATGCTTCATGTCTTAATTCTTCTAATTCGTTTAGTTGGTTTAACCGTAGAGGTCCGGCTTCATGTAAATCAAGATTACATGTCTTCAAAGCCCAAAATGCTTTATGTTCAATTTCTACTGGAAGATGACATGTTTTTCCGTAAACGAGTCTAAAAGGTGTGGTTTCAATTGGAGTTTTGTAGGCTGTTCTAAAAGCCCAGAGTGCATCCTCCAATTTCATGGACCATTCCTTCGGATTTGATCCTACGGTTTTCTCTAGAATACGTTTTAAAGCTCGGTTGGTATTTTCAACTTGTCCACTTGTTTGTGGATGATAAGCGGTTGAGATTTTATGAGTTACTCCATATCTTTTGAGAACTTTCTCAAGTTGATTATTACAAAAATGAGTACCCCGATCACTTATTAAAGCTTTTGGTGTTCCAAACCTAGCAAAAAGACGTTTTAAAAAGTTGACTACAACTCGTGCATCGTTAGTTGGGAGAGCTTGTGCTTCCGCCCATTTAGATACATAATCAATGGCAACGAGAATGTAGATATTATTATGTGATTTTGGAAATGGACCCATAAAGTCAATACCCCAAACGTGAAATACTTCACATACTTGAATGACATTTTGTGGCATTTCATCACGTTGACTTATTTTGTCGGCCCTTTGACAAGCATCACAGGATTTGCAAAGAAGGTGTGCGTCTTTGAAAATTGTAGGCCAATAGAATCCAGCATCGTAAACTTTTCTTGCTGTGAGTTGAGGCCCATAATGCCCTCCTGTTGGTCCTGTGTGACAATGGTTTAAGATTTGACTAGCTTCATCTTCGAATACACATCGGCGTATTATTCTATCGGGACAACTTTTAAACAAATGTGGATCTTCCCAGAAATAGTGTTTTATATCACTAAAGAATTTCTTTCGTTTTTGGTATGACAACCCTTTTTCAAGGAATCTACATACTAAGTAGTTTGCATAGTCTGCAAACCATGGAATTTCACTATAATCGATATTCAATAGATATTCATCAGGAAAGTTGTCTTGTATAGCCGATTCATTCAGAACTTCTAATTCAGGATTTTTAAGACGAGAAAGATGATCAGCGGCGAGATTTTCTGCTCCATTTTTATCTCGGATTTCAATATCAAACTCTTGTAAGAGTAAGATCCAACGAATTAATCTTGGTTTGGCATCTTGTTTCGAAAATAGGTATCTAAGAGCAGAATGATCGGTATAGACCACCGTTTTAGCTAGAACGAGATATGAACAAAATTTGTCAAAAGCAAAGACAATGGCAAGGAGTTCTTTTTCAGTAGTTGTGTAATTTTTTTGTGCTCCTTGTAATGTCTTACTAGCATAATAAATAGGTTAAAATCGTTTTTCAATCCTTTGTCCTAAAACGGCTCCCATTGCAAAATCACGTGCATCACACATAAGTTCAAACGGTAGATTCCAATTTGGAGTTATCATGATCGGCGCATTTGTGAGTTTTTCTTTAAGATATTAAAAGATTTGATGTATTCATCTGAAAAGATGAATGGAGCATCTTTTTCTAGGAGTTTATTCATAGGAGTGGCAATTTTATAAAAATCTTTTATGAAACGTCGGTAAAAACCGGCATGCCCTAGAAAACTCCTAACTCTTCTAACATTAGTGGGATGTGGAAGTTTAGCAATTACATCTACTTTAGCTCTATCCACTTCAATTCCTTCCTTTAAAATTTTATGACCGAGAACGATGCCTTGTCTAACCATGAAATGGCATTTCTCCCAATTAAGAACTAGATTTGATTGTTCGCATCTAATAAGCATTCGTTCAAGATTAACTAGACATGTTTCAAAAGTATCACCTAAGACTGAAAAGTCATCCATGAAAACTTCCATGCATTCTTCTATCATGTCGTGAAAAATCGCCATCATGCACCTTTGAAAGGTTGCAGGAGCGTTGCAAAGTCCAAATGGCATGCATTTGTAAGCAAAAGTACCATAAGGGCACGTGAATGTAGTTTTCTCTTGATCCTCGGGTGCTATTGGAATTTGAAAGTATCCGGAAAACCCATCAAGAAAACAATAGTAACTATTTCCGGCTAATCTTTCCAACATTTGATCAATGAAAGGTAAGGGAAAGTGACCTTTTCTGGTGGCGTCATTTAATTTTCTATAATCTATACAAACACGCCATCCTGTTACAGTCCTAGTAGAAATAAGCTCATTTTTCTCATTTGTGATGACAGTCATGCCACCCTTCTTAGGTACGCATTGAACTGGGCTTACCCATGGACTATCAGAGATTGGATAAATTAAACCTGCATCTAGTAGTTTAATAATTTCTTTCTTAACAACATCTTGCATATTAGGATTTAGTCTTCGTTGGCGTTGCACATACGTTTTATGACCTTCTTCCATAAGGATTTTATGTGTGCAATACGAAGGACTTATTCCTTTAATGTCATGAATCTTCCATTCAATAGCTAGTTTATGAGCTTTTAGCACAGAAATGAGTTGAGATTTTTCATTCTCCGTAAGAGAAGACGATATTATTACAGGTAATCAGATTCACCATGTAAATAAGCGTATTCTAAATGGTTTGGAAGTGGCTTTAACTCTAATGTCGGTGGTTCTTCTATCGATGATTTGTATCGATATCTGTCTTCTTCTTTTAGCATTTGAATTTCTTCTTTTGTTGGTTCATATCTGAAATGTCCCGTTCTTATTGATTAAAAACGTTCCATATTAATTGATTTCGTTGCGAGGTTTTGACCTCTATATGAGACGTTTTTCAAAGACTGCATTCATTTTAAAACAAACCATAACCTTTATTTCATCAATAAAGGTTTAAAAAGCTTTACGTAGATTATCAAATAATGATAATCTAAAATATCCTGTTTACACACGACCATTACATAATGGTTTACAATACAAATATGTTACAACGAAATAAGTTTCTTAAATGCAGTTTTTACACAATATCATACAAGCATGGACTCCAAATCTCGTCCTTATTTAAGTATGCGACAGCGGAAGCTCTTAATAATCACCTGAGAATAAACATGCTTAAAATGTTAACAAAAATGTTGGTGAGTTATAGGTTTAACCTATATATTATCAAATCATAATAATAGACCACAAGATTTCATATTTCAATACACATCCCATACATAGAGATAAAAATCATTCATATGGTGAACACCTGGTAATCGACATTAACAAGATGCATATTTAAAAATATCCCCATCATTCCGGGACACCCTTCGGATATGATATAAATTTCGAAGTACTAAAGCATCCGGTACTTTGGATGGGGTTTGTTAGGCCCAATAGATCTATCTTTAGGATTCGCGTCAATTAGGGTTTCTGTTCCCTAATTCTTAGATTACCAGACTTAATAAAAAGGGGCATATTCGATTTCGATAATTCAACCATAGAATGTAGTTTCACATACTTGTGTCTATTTTGTAAATCATTTATAAAACCTGCATGTATTCTCATCCCAAAAATATTAGATTTTAAAAGTGGGACTATAACTCACTTTCACAGATTTTTACTTCGTTGGGAAGTAAGACTTGGCCACTGGTCGATTCACGAACCTATAACAAATATGTACATATATATCAAAGTATGATCAAAATATAATTACAACCATTTTTTATATTTTAAAGATTTGAGTGTATTAAGTCAGCTGTCCTCGTTAGTAACCTACAACTAGTTGTCCACAGTTAGATGTACAGAAATAAATCGATATATATTATCTTGAATCAATCCACGACCCAGTGTATACACGTCTCAGGCTAGATCACAACTCAAAGTATATTTATTTTTGGAATCAACCTCAATCCTGTATAGCTAACTCCCACATTACTGCATATAGAGTGTCTATGGTTGTTCCAAATAATATATACACATGGGTCGATATGATATGTCAAAACATTTGCATACGTGTCTATGGTATCCCAAGATTACATAATATATTAGAATACATGTATAATACAATATAAGTTAGCTAGGATATGATTAATATAGATTTGTTACCAATTTTCACGTTGCTACAACAAGAAAAATTATCCAATCTTGTTTTACCCATAACTTCTTCATTTTAAATCCGTTTTGAGCGAATCAAATTGCTATGGTTTTATATTGAACTCTATTTTATGAATCTAAATAGAAAAAGTATAGGTTTATAGTCGGAAATATAAGTTACAAGTTGTTTTTGTAAAGGTAGTCATTTCAGTCGAAAGAATGACGTCTAGATGACCGTTTTAGAAAACATACTTCCACTTTAAGTTTAACCATGATTCTTGGATATAGTTTCATGTTAATAAGAAAAATCATTTTCCCAGAAGAACAACTTTTAAATCAAAGTTTATCATAGTTTTTAATTAACTAACCCAAAGCAACCCGCGGTGTTACTACGACGGCGTATGTCCGGTTTTACAGTGTTCTTCGTGTTTCCAGGTTTTAAATCATTAAGTTAGCATATAATATAGATATAGAACATGTGTTTAGTTGATTTTAAAAGTCAAGTTAGAAGGATTAACTTTTGTTTGCGAACAAGTTTAGAATTAACTAAACTATGTTCTAGTGATTACAAGTTTAAACCTTCGAATAAGATAGCTTTATATGTATGAATCGAATGATGTTATGAACATCATTACTACCTCAAGTTCCTTGGATAAACCTACTGGAAATGAGAAAAATGGATCTAGCTTCAAAGGATCCTTGGATGGCTTGAAATTTCTTGAAGCAGAATCATGACACGAAAACAATTTCAAGTAAGATTTCACTCGAAATAAGATTGTTGTAGTTATAGAAATTGAATTAAAGTTTGTATAAGACCCGAGTATTCGTAGTGTACATATGTGTATATGGGTTACTCAAGTTTGGGGTTTTTGTTGCACATAATTAAAAAGACAAAAAATGCTGAACTGGGAGGGTCGCGCGCCGCGCGGCTAGGTGGCGCACCGCGCCATCTATCTGCGACAGATTCTCCTCTTCTTTTAAAATAGATATTTTGAGGGCATTTTGGTAAAATCACCTTGGGGTCCGAATTAAAGGCCTTAGGATCAGTTTGGTGAGCTCATTACTTCATTTCTCAACCACCAAACATCATCCATTCATTCTAGAGAGAGAGGGGGTGGTTAAGTGTGAGAAAGCTTAAATCGGGGAAGAAGAAGCTCATTTCGGGTTAGAACTCGGGAGTTAAAGTTGTTCATCTCCTCCTTAGTTACGTAGTGATTTTGTTGGTAAGTTCTAAAACCTAGATTCTTACTTTAATTGCATTAAGGGTTAGGGTTTGGGTTAGTGATGCACACAAAACCCACTTGCTAGTAATTTGGGGGTTTTGGGTGAATTTGGGTCATGTAGACTCAAAGGTAACTAATTAGGGTTTTCAAAGTGTTAATTTATGTTTATGAACCTAATTAGTTAGTTAAAGTACTAGAACACTTCAATGATATGTAAATGGGTGTTAATTGGGCATGGATGACCCAAATGGGTGTGTTGACCTTGAAATGGGTCAAATGGGTCTTTAATGACCTAAGTGGTCTTGCATGTGTGAAAATGAGTTAAATTGGTGATTTAAAAATGTAATAAGACCATATTTGACTAGAGTTAGGGTTTTTTGGTGAAGTTGACCCATTATTAGGGTTAATGGTGCAAAATGGGTCGGGATTTCACTTTGGGTCAAAATGACTTAGGAATGGTGAAAGAATTGGTTGACCGACTTGAGTTTGCGTTTGATAATATGTATAATGTGATAGGTACGTTACTTTGAGGTTTCGCAAGCTCGGGTATCTTTTTACAAGACTTTGAAGTGAGTGGAATAATTATATGCGTATGTATATAATGTATCTATTTGTTGTAGCGTGAAAGGTGTAGTGTCGAGGTGTTAAGACACCACGTTTCACGTGAAGAGTGTAGCATCGAGGTGTTAAGATGCCACTCGGGTGTAGCATCGAGGTGTTAAGATGCCACCTAGGAGTGTAGTGTCGAGGTGTTAAGACACCACTCCGTAAAATAATGAGTGAAGCATCGAGGTGTTAAGATGCCACTCGAGGTGAAGTGCCGAGGTGTTAACGTGCCACCCTAGGGGTTAGTGGTGCGAGGTGTTAAGTGCCCTAACGGATGTTATGAACACCGATGGCGTTTTCGCGAGCGCCGTTCCCTTGTACTATTGGTTAACCATGGTTATTTGTGTTGTAAGCATATTATATTATTCGAGTTATATTTATATGCGGTTGTTATGCTAGCTTGTGGTATTGGAGATTTATAGCTTGATATTGCGACGATAAGCTAATATTGTTTGCTAGCATGTTTGCGGTTGTGTAAGTGTATGCAAGTAGGTATAATTATATATGTATTCGTATAATTATTGCATTCACTAAGCTTTGCTTACCCTCTCGTTGTTTACCATTTTATAGGTTCGGTTTTGGACAAAGGTAAGGGCATCGTTTTGGACTAGAGATCCCGCTTGATGCTAGGGGGACGCTTTTGGCTTTAGTAGCTCTTGGAGTTTGACCGATAATTGGGTAGTTTAATCCCAAACGCCATGCTCGTTGTGTAGTTTGGAACTTAAACTTTTTGGTGGTCGAAACTCGTAAATTGTATTAAACTCGTAAAACGGCCGTTGTGGGCCCTTCCTGTAAAACATTGATTTTATATTTGAAACAAGTTAGTTTTACATATTTGGATGTATGGTAAAAAGCGTTTCGTCTAAATGTGTCGGGAACTAGTCAATCTTTTTCGCATTTTGAGACTTTCCGGACAGTCCACTTTGCGGGTATGCTGCACAGGATTTTTTTTTTTATTTTGTATTTTCGCGTGGTTTGGTCGAGGGTTGGTTTGGGTTATTACAGTTTGAATATGATTATTAACTTGTATTAGAAAGATAACCTACTGTAAATAACAAAGGTTTCTTGATCTTGGATGATTATTTGGAATGGATTTAGAAAACTTGGAAGTAAACTTGCAATCTTGGAAGTATTCTTGATTTTATGAAACTAGAACTTTTGGAATTTATGAAGAACACTTAGAACTTGAAGATAGAACTTGAGAGAGATCAATTAGATGAAGAAAATTGAAGAATTAAAGTGTTTGTAGGTGTTTTTGGTCGTTGGTGTATGGATTAGATATAAAGGATATGTAATTTTGTTTTCATGTAAATAAGTCATGAATGATTACTCATATTTTTGTAATTTTATGAGATATTTCATGCTAGTTGCCAAATGATGGTTCCCACATGTGTTAGGGGACTCACATGGGCTGCTAAGAGCTGATCATTGGAGTGTATATACCAATAGTACATACATCTAAAAGCTGTGTATTGTACGAGTACGAATACGGGTGCATACGAGTAGAATTGTTGATGAAACTGAACGAGAATGTAATTGTAAGCATTTTTGTTAAGTAGAAGTATTTTCATAAGTGTCTTAAAGTCTTTAAAAAGTGTATGAATACATATTAAAACACTACATGTATATACATTTTAACTGAGTCGTTAAGTCATCGTTAGTCGTTACATGTAAGTGTTGTTTTGAGACCTTTAGGTTAACGATCTTGTTAAATGTTGTTAACCCAAAGTTTATAATATCAAATGAGATTTTAAATTATTATATTATCATGATATTATGATATATTATTATATCTTAATATGATATATACATTTAAATATCGTTACAACGATAATCGTTACATATATGTCTCGTTTCGAAATCCTTAAGTTAGTAGTCTTGTTTTTACTTATGTAGTTCATTGTTAATACACGTAATGATATATTTAATTATCATATTATCATGTTATATATAATATAACAATGTATTAATATGCTTCATATATATTTATTAAGACGTGGTTATAACGATAATCGTTATATGTATCGTTTCGAGTTTCATACGTCAATAGTCTCCTTTTTAAGTATATAACTTATTGTTACTATTTTTAATGAGATAATTGATGATCATTATATCATGTTAAACATATATATTTATTCATTTATGTATCATCATGTCATATACAACTTATATCGTTCGTGAATCATTGGTCAAACTGGGTAATCAGACGTTTACAATATTTCCGTTTCAATTAACTAAGTCTTAACAAGTTTGATTGCTTAACATGTTGGAAACATTTAATCATGTAAATATAGTTTTCATTAAACATATAATCATAGAAAGGTTCGGAAAAGTTCGGGTCACTACAGTACCTACCCGTTAAATAAATTTCGTCCCGAAATTTTAAGCGATTGGAGGGGTTGGCTCATCTTCTAGAAATAAGTGCGGGTACTTCTTCTTCATCTGATCTTCTCATTCCCAGGTGAACTCAGGTCCTCTACGAGCATTCCATCGAACCTTAACAATCAGTATCTTGTTTTGTTTAAGTCTCTTAACCTCACGATCCATTATTTCAACGGGTTCTTCAATGAATTGAAGTTTTTCATTGATTTGGATTTCGTCCAACGGAATAGTGAGATCTTCTTTAGCAAAACATTTCTTCAAATTCGAGATGTGGAAAGTGTTATGTACAGCCGCGATTTGTTGAGGTAACTCAAGTCGGTAAGCTACTGGTCCGACACGATCAATAATCTTGAATGGTCCAATATACCTTGGATTTAATTTCCCTCGTTCACCAAATTGAACAACACCCTTCCAAGGTGCAACCTTAAGCATAACCATCTCTCCAATTTCAAATTCTATATCTTTTCTTTTAATGTCGGCGTAGCTCTTTTGTCGACTTTGGGCGGTTTTCAACCGTTGTTGAATTTGGATGATCTTCTCAGTAGTTTCTTGTATTATCTCCGGACCCGTAATCTGTCTATCCCCCACTTCACTCCAACAAATCGGAGACCTGCACTTTCTACCATAAAGTGCTTCAAACGAAGCCATCTCAATGCTTGAATGGTAGCTATTGTTGTAGGAAAATTCTGCTAACGGTAGATGTCGATCCCAACTGTTTCTGAAATCAATAACACATGCTCGTAGCATGTCTTCAAGCGTTTGTATCGTCCTTTCGCTCTACCCATCAGTTTGTGGATGATAGGCAGTACTCATGTCTAGACGAGTTCCTAATGCTTGCTGTAATGTCTGCCAGAATCTTGAAATAAATCTGCCATCCCTATCAGAGATAATAGAGATTGGTATTCCATGTCTGGATTCGACTTCCTTCAAATACAGTCGTGCTAACTTCTCCATCTTGTCATCTTCTCTTATTGGCAGGAAGTGTGCTGATTTGGTGAGACGATCAACTATTACCCAAATAGTATCAAAACCACTTGCAGTCCTTGGCAATTTAGTGATGAAATCCATGGTAATGTTTTCCCATTTCCATTTCGGGATTTCGGGCTGTTGAAGTAGACCTGATGGTTTCTGATGCTCAGCTTTGACCTTAGAACACATCAAACATTCTCCTACGTATTTAGCAACATCGGCTTTCATACCCGGCCACCAAAAATGTTTCTTGAGATCCTTGTACATCTTCTCCGTTCCAGGATGTATTGAGTATCTGGTTTTATGAGCTTCTCTAAGTACCATTTCTCTCATATCTCCAAATTTTGGTACCCAAATTCGTTCAGCCCTATACCGGGTTCCGTCTTCCCGAATATTAAGATGCTTCTCCGGTCCTTTGGGTATTTCATCCTTTAAATTTCCCTCGTTTAAAACTCCTTGTTGCGCCTCCTTTATTTGAGTAGTAATGTTAGTGTGAATCATTATATTCATAGATTTTACTCGAATGGGTTCTCTGTCCTTTCTGCTCAAGGCGTCGGCTACCACATTTGCCTTCCCCGGGTGGTAACGAATCTCAAAGTCGTAATCATTCAACAATTCAATCCACCTACGCTGCCTCATATTCAGTTGTTTCTGATTAAATATGTGTTGAAGACTTTTGTGGTCGGTATATATAATACTTTTGACCCCATATAAGTAGTGCCTCCACGTCTTTAATGCAAAAACAACCGCGCCTAATTCCAAATCATGCGTCATATAATTTTGCTCGTGAATCTTCAATTATCTAGACGCATAAGCAATCACCTTCGTCCATTGCATTAATACACAACCATGACCTTGCTTTGATGCGTCACAATAAATCACAAAATCATCATTCCCTTCAGGCAATGACAATATAGGTGCCGTAGTTAGCTTTTTCTTCAATAACTAAAACGCTTTCTCTTGTTCATCCTTCCATTCAAATTTCTTCCCTTTATGCGTTAATGCAGTCAAGGGTTTTGCTATTCTGGAAAAGTCTTGGATGAACCTTCTGTAGTAACCAGCTAGTCCTAAAAACTGGCGTATGTGTTTCAGATTTTTCGGGGTTTCCTACTTTTCAACAGTTTCTATCTTTGCCGGATCCACCTTAATACCTTCTTTATTCACTATGTGACCGAGGAATTGAACTTCTTCCAACCAAAATGCACACTTTGAAAACTTAGCGTACAATTCTTCCTTCCTCAATACTTCTAACACCTTTCTCAAATGTTCACCGTGTTCTTGGTCATTCTTTGAGTAAATAAGTATGTCATCAATGAAAACAATGACAAAATTGTCAAGGTATGGTCCACACACTCGGTTCATAAGGTCCATGAACACAGCTGGTGCATTAGTTAAACCAAATGGCATGACCATAAACTCGTAATGACCGTAACGTGTTCTAAAAGCAGTCTTAGGAATATCATCTTCTTTCACCCGCATTTGATGATACCCGGAACGTAAGTCAATCTTTGAATAAACAGACGAGCCTTGTAGTTGATCAAATAAGTCGTCGATTCTCGGTAGTGGGTAGCGGTTCTTAATGGTAAGTTTGTTCAACTCTCGGTAGTTGATACACAACCTGAATGTACCATCTTTCTTCTTGACAAACAAAACAGGAGCTCCCCACGGTGATGTGCTTGGTCGAATGAAACCACGCTCTAAAAGTTCTTGTAATTGGCTTTGCAGTTCTTTCATCTCGCTTGGTGCGAGTCTATAAGGAGCACGAGCTATTGGTGCAGCTCCTGGTACAAGATCTATTTGAAATTCAACATATCGATGTGGAGGTAGTCCCGGTAATTCTTTCGAAAATACATCGGGAAATTCTTTTGCGACGGGAACATCATTGATGCTCTTTTCTTCAGTTTGTACTTTCTCGACGTGTGCTAGAACAGCATAGCAACCTTTTCTTATTAGTTTTTGTGCCTTCAAATTACTAATAAGATGTAGCTTCGTGTAATTACTAATAAGACGTAGCTTCGTGTAATTACTAATAGTTTTTGTACCTTTTTCTCGTATAATGCGAATTGCATTTTTATAACAAACGATCTCTGCTTTCACTTCTTTCAACCAGTCCATACCGATTATTACATCAAAACTCCCTAACTCTATTGGTATCAAGTCAATCTTAAATGTTTCGCTAACCAGTTTAATTTCTCGATTCCGACGTATATTATCTGCTGAAATTAATTTACCATTTGCTAATTCGAGTAAAAATTTACTATCCAACAGCGTCAATGGACAACTTAATTTAGCACAAAAATCTCTACTCATATAGCTTCTATCCGCACCCGAATCAAATAAAACGTAAGCAGATTTATTGTCAATAAGAAACGTACCCGTAACAAGCTCCGGGTCTTTCTGTGCCTCTGCCGCATTAATATTGAAAACTCTTCCACGGCCTTGTCCATTCGTGTTCTCCTGGTTCGGGCAATTTCTAATAATGTGGCCCGGTTTTCCACATTTATAACAAACTGCATTGGCATAACTTGCTCCGACACTACTTGCTCCGCCATTACTCGTTCCGACACCATTTGTTCCTTTCGTTCTGTTAACCCTTGGTCCGTAGACCTCACACTTCGCTGCGCTATGACCTTTTCTTTTACACTTGTTGCAAAATTTGGTGCAGAACCCCGAGTGATACTTTTCACACCTTTGGCATAGCTGCTTCTGATTGTTGTTGTTGTTGCGGTTGTTATTGTTATTGGGATGATTGTTGTAGTTGCTATTGTTGTTGTTGTTGTTATTGTTGTTGTTGTTGTTGTTGTTGTTGGGCCGTTTGTTGTAGTTGCGATTGATGTTGCGATTGTTGGGATAGTTGTTGCGATTATTGTTGTAATTGCTGTTGTTGTTGTATTGGTGATTCTTATCACCGTTTTCCTCCCACTTTCTTTTGACTTGCTTCACACTGGCCTCTTCAGCCGCCTGTTCTTTAATTCTTGCCTCAATCTGGTTCACTAGTTTGTGAGCCATTCTACATGCCTGTTGTGTGGAGGCGGGCTCGTGTGAAATTATATCTTCTTGGATTCTTTCCGGTAATCCTTTCACAAACACGTCGATCTTCTCTTCCTCATCTTCGAACGCTCCCGGACACAATAGGCATAATTCTGTGAATCATCTTTCGTACGTGGTA
Source organism: Rutidosis leptorrhynchoides (assembly GCF_046630445.1). Lineage (NCBI taxonomy): Eukaryota > Viridiplantae > Streptophyta > Magnoliopsida > Asterales > Asteraceae > Rutidosis > Rutidosis leptorrhynchoides. Next base: position 96,927,401 of record NC_092341.1, on the reverse strand, counting down.
ATATCAAATCCTTGGGTTCGTAACCCTCTATGTTCTGTCTTGAGCTTATTGACCTCGGTTCTGGGACGGTACTTCTCGTTCATCAAGTGCTTGAATGCTGACCACGGTAGTGCGTAAGCATCATCTTGTCCCACTTGCTCTAGATAGGTATTCCACCATGTTAACGCAGAACCTGTGAAGGTATGCGTAGTGTACTTCACTTTGTCCTCTTCAGTACACTTACTTATGGCAAACACCGATTCGACCTTTTCGGTCCACCGTTTCAATCCGATCGGTCCTTCGGTTCCATCAAATTCCAAAGGTTTGCAGGCAGTGAATTCTTTGTAGGTGCATCCTACACGATTTCCTGTACTGCTAGATCCAATGTTATTGTTGGTATGTAGCGCAGCCTGTACTGCGGCTATGTTTGCAGCAAGAAAGTTACGAAATTCCTCTTCGCTCATATTCATGGTTTGTTGAGTAGTCGGTGCCATTTCCTTCAAATAGTCAAATGAAACAAGTTAATCATACAGAATATTAAGAGTAGTCGATAGTATCTCGTAGCATAATATGAACTCATTTATAAAAGCTTTTTCTTCATATTAGCATTTTATAAGTTTAAATTCGGGTAGTACCTACCCGTTAAGTTCATAATTAGTAGCTAATATACAATTCAACTACTACAATTCTATATGAAAAACTGATTATAATAATATTTCGCGTTCAAACTTTTATACATTATTTTACAAACTTACAATACCGCTTATTTTACATATAGCATGAAATTATAGAACACAATAACTTTGATACAAGATAGTTGTGAAGATAATTCTAGCTAGTACACAAGTCGTTCAGCAAAGGCAATAAAGACACGTAATTCATACGTCCAGAAACAAGTCATGCCTTCTGGTTTTACTAAGACTACTTCCCATCCTTGGTCTTGTGGAACATAACTTTTGTGACCGATAGTAAGATAACGTGTTGTAACGTTGTCAAAAGGATGAAGGTTACGTAATGACCAACAGTCTCGTAACAACCTAAAAACCTCATTTCTTACCCCAATTACCGACTCCGTCACTTGTGGGAACGTTTTGTTTAATAGTTGTAGCCCGATGTTCTTTTTCTCACTTTGGTGAGAAACGAACATTACTAACCCGTAAGCATAACATGCTTCTTTATGTTGCATGTTAGCCGCTTTTTCTAAATCACGAAGTCCTATATTCGGATACATTGAGTCAAAATAATTTCTTAACCCGTTGCGTAAAATAGAATTTGGGTTCCCCGCAATATATGCGTCAAAGTAAACACATCGTAACTTATGGATTTCCCAATGTGATATCCCCCATCTTTCGAACGAAAGCCTTTTATAAACCAAGGCATTCTTGGAACGTTCTTCGAATGTCTTACAAACTGATCTCGCCTTAAATAGTTGTGCTGAGGAATTATGACCGACTCTAGACAGGATTTCATCAATCATGTCTCCGGGTAGGTCTCTTAAAATATTGGGTTGTATATCAATTTTGTGTTTTTATACTGTAAAATAGACAAGAGTTAGATTCATAAAAAAAATACTTATTAATACAAGCAATTTTTACATATATCATAAAGCATAAGCACACTATATTACATATATTACACCACACGAATACAACTATATTATTCCGACTCACTCGTTTCTTCTTCTTCGGTTTTGGTTCGTTTTGCCAAGTTTCTAGGGATATATGATGTTCCCCTAACATGAGCCGTCGTTTTCCACATTGGTTTAGAAAAACCTGGTGGTTTAGAGGTTCCCGGGTCATTGTTATAACTTAAGGACTTCGGGGGTTGACGATACATATAAAGTTCATCGGGGTTAGAATTAGATTTCTCTATTTTGTGCCCTTTCCCTTATTATTTTCTTTTTCCTTTTGAAATTCAGTTGGGGTAATTTCTATAACATCATCGGAATTCTTGTCGGAATCTGATTCATCGGAGAATTGGTAATCCTCCCAATACTTTGCTTCCTTGGCGAAAACACCATTAACCATAATTAACTTTGGTCGGTTGGTTGAGGATTTTCTTTTACTTAACCGTTTTATTATTTCTCCCACTAGTTCTATTTCTTCTTCCGGTTCCAATTCTTCTTCCGGTTCTGATTCTTCTTCCGATTCATACTCTTCTTCCGGTTCCTCTTCGGGAACTTGTGAATCAGTCCACGAATCATTCCAATTTACATTTGACTCTTCATTATTATTAGGTGAGTCAATGGGACTTGTTCTAGAGGTAGACATCTATCACATAATATCAAACATGTAAAGAGATTAATATATCACATAATATTCACATGTTAAAAATATATAGTTTCCAACAAAATTTGTTAAGCAATCATTTTTCAAGTAAACACGGTCGAAGTCCAGACTCACTAATGCATCCTAACAAACTCGATAAGACACACTAATGCAAAATTCTGGTTCTCTAAGACCAACGCTCGGATACCAACTGAAATGTCCCGTTCTTATTGATTAAAAACGTTCCATATTAATTGATTTCGTTGCGAGGTTTTGACCTCTATATGAGACGTTTTTCAAAGACTGCATTCATTTTAAAACAAACCATAACCTTTATTTCATCAATAAAGGTTTAAAAAGCTTTACGTAGATTATCAAATAATGATAATCTAAAATATCCTGTTTACACACGACCATTACATAATGGTTTACAATACAAATATGTTACAACGAGATAAGTTTCTTGAATGCAGTTTTTACACAATATCATACAAGCATGGACTCCAAATCTCGTCCTTATTTAAGTATGCGACAGCAGAAGCTCTTAATAATCACCTGAGAATAAACATGCTTAAAACGTCAACAAAAATGTTGGTGAGTTATAGGTTTAACCTAAATATTATCAAATCATAATAATAGACCACAAGATTTCATATTTCAATACACATCCCATACATAGAGATAAAAATCATTCATATGGTGAACACCTGGTAACCGACATTAACAAGATGCATATTTAAGAATATCCCCATCATTCCGGGACACCCTTCGGATATGATATAAATTTCGAAGTACTAAAGCATCCGGTACTTTGGATGGGGTTTGTTAGGCCCAATAGATCTATCTTTAGGATTCGCGTCAATTAGGGTGTCTGTTCCCTAATTCTTAGATTACCAGACTTAATAAAAAGGGGCATATTCGATTTCGATAATTCAACCATAGAATGTAGTTTCACGTACTTGTGTCTATTTTGTAAATCATTTATAAAACCTGCATATATTCTCATCCCAAAAATATTAGATTTTAAAAGTAGGACTATAACTCACTTTCACATATTTTTACTTCGTCGGGAAGTAAGACTTGGCCACTGGTCGATTCACGAACCTATAACAAATATGTACATGTATATCAAAGTATGATCAAAATATAATTACAACCATTTTTTATGTTTTAAAGATTTGAGTGTATTAAGTCAGCTGTCCTCGTTAGTAACCTACAACTTGTTGTCCACAGTTAGATGTACAGAAATAAATCGATATATATTATCTTGAATCAATCCACGACCCATTGTATACACGTCTCAGGCTAGATCACAACTCAAAGTATATATATTTTTGGAATCAACCTTAACCCTGTATAGCTAACTCCCACATTACTGCATATAGAGTGTCTATGGTTGTTCCAAATAATATATACACATGGGTCGATATGATATGTCAAAACATTTGCATACGTGTCTATGGTATCCCAAGATTACATAATATATTAGAATACATGTATAATGCAATATAAGTTAGCTAGGATATGATTAATATAGATTTGTTACCAATTTTCACGTTGCTACAACAAGAAAAATTATCCAATCTTGTTTTACCCATAACTTCTTCATTTTAAATCCGTTTTGAGTGAATCAAATTGCTATGGTTTCATATTGAACTCTATTTTATGAATCTAAACATAAAAAGTATAGGTTTATAGTTGGAAATATAAGTTACAAGTCGTTTTTGTAAAGGTAGTCATTTCAGTCGAAAGAATGACGTCTAGATGACCGTTTTAGAAAACATACTTCCACTTTAAGTTTAACCATGATTTTTGGATATAGTTTCGAGTTCATAAGAAAAATCATTTTTCCAGAAGAACAATTTTTAAATCAAAGTTTATCATAGTTTTTAATTAACTAACCCAAAACAGCCCGCGGTGTTACTACGACGGCGTATGTCCGGTTTTACAGTGTTCTTCGTGTTTCCAGGTTTTAAATCATTAAGTTAGCATATCATATAGATATAGAACATGTGTTTAGTTGATTTTAAAAGTCAAGTTAGAAGGATTAACTTTTGTTTGCGAACAAGTTTAGAATTAACTAAACTATGTTCTAGTGATTACAAGTTTAAACATTCGAATAAGATAGCTTTATATGTATGAATCGAATGATGTTATGAATATCACTACTACCTCAAGTTCCTTGGATAAACCTACTGGAAATGAGAAAAATGGATCTAGCTTCAAAGGATCCTTGGATGGCTTGAAAGTTCTTGAAGCAGAATCATGACACGAAAACAATTTCAAGTAAGATTTCCACTCGAAATAAGATTGTTATAGTTATAGAAATTGAATTAAAGTTTGAATATGATTATTACCTTGTATTAGAAAGATAAACTACTGTAAATAATAAAGGTTTCTTGATCTTGGATGATTACTTGGAATGGATTTAGAAAACTTGGAAGTAAACTTGCAATCTTGGAAGTATTCTTGATTTTATGAAACTAGAACTTTTGGAATTTATGAAGAACACTTAGAACTTGAAGATAGAACTTGAGAGAGATCAATTAGATGAAGAAAATTGAAGAATGAAAGTGTTTGTAGGTGTTTTTGGTCGTTGGTGTATGGATTAGATATAAAGGATATGTAATTTTGTTTTCATGTAAATAAGTCATGAATGATTACTCATATTTTTGTAATTTTATGAGATATTTCATGCTAGTTGCCAAATGATGGTTCCCGCATGTGTTAGGTGACTCACATGGGCTGCTAAGAGCTGATCATTGGAGTGTATATACCAATAGTACATACATCTAAAAGCTGTGTATTGTACGAGTACGAATACGGGTGCATACGAGTAGAATTGTTGATGAAACTGAACGAGAATGTAATTGTAAGCATTTTTGTTAAGTAGAAGTATTTTGATAAGTGTCTTGAAGTCTTTCAAAAGTGTATGAATACATATTAAAACACTACATGTATATACATTTTAACTGAGTCTTTAAGTCATCGTTAGTCGTTACATGTAAGTGTTGTTTTGAGACCTTTAGGTTAACGATCTTGTTAAATGTTGTTAACCCAAAGTTTATAATATCAAATGAGATTTTAAATTATTATATTATCATGATATTATGATATATTATAATATCTTAATATGATATATACATTTAAATGTCGTTACAACGATAATCGTTACATATATGTCTCATTTCAAAATCCTTAAGTTAGTAGTCTTGTTTTTACTTATGTAGTTCATTGTTAATAAACTTAATGATATATTTAATTATCATATTATCATGTTATGTATAATATAACAATGTATTAATATGCTTCATATATATTTATTAAGACGTGGTTATAACGATAATCGTTATATGTATCTTTTCGAGTTTCATACGTCAATAGTCTCCTTTTTAAGTATATAACTTATTGTTACTATTTTTAATGAGATACTTGATGATCATTATATCATGTTAAACATATATATTTATTCATTTATGTATCATCATGTCATATACAACTTATAGCGTTCGTGAATCATTGGTCAAACTGGGTAATCAGACGTTTACAAAATTTCCGTTTCAATTAACCAAGTCTTAACAAGTTTGATTGCTTAACATGTTGGAAACATTTAATCATGTAAATATAGTTTTCATTAAACATATAATCATAGAAAGGTTCAGAAAAGTTCGGGTCACTACAATATCCATTAGCCATAAGTGTAGCTAACATTTCAGTTTCATCAATTGATTCAGTTCCTTCTCCTAAAGAACATTCTCTTGTTCCTTGTAATTCTGGAAATTCTTCTAACAATTCTGCATGTGAATCTATAGTTTGAATATAATAACATGTATCATCTGCAGATTGCAGTTGTTGCATGGCTCTATCAACAGAAAAGGTAACACTCTCGTCCTCTATACTTAGGGTCAGTTTCTTACCGAACACGTCTATTATTGCTTTAGCCGTGTTTAAGAATGGTCTTCCTAATATGAGAGGAACTCGAGAATCTTCTTCCATGTCCAGAATAACAAAATCTACTGGAAATACTAACGTACCAACTTTAACTAGCATGTTCTCCATTATCCCTCTAGGATATTTTACTGATTGATCGGCTAGTTGTATAATTATTCGTGTTGGTTTCAATTCTCCGAGGTCTAGTTTAACGTATAGTAACAGCCGAGAGTTCTTCCATTTTCTTTCTATTTGTGATTAGATCTTTCAAGAATTTAGCATATCTAGGCATTCCTGAGATCACATCAATGAAAGGAAGATTAACATTTATTTGTTTTAACATATCCAGGAATTTGGATTGCTCGGCTTCAAGTCTTTCTTTTCTCATTTTACTCGGGTAAGGAAGTGGTGGTTGGTATGGTTTAACATAAGGTTTAGCCTTAACTGTGTTATCTTCATTAACCTTTTCAACTACCGGTTCTGTTTCCTTATCTTGCTCAGATTGTGGTTCTTGTGGTATAGGAATAGAATCATCAGAAATTACATGTATTTCATGTGGTTTAAGTGTAATACCACTTCTTGTGGTAATGGCTTTAGTTGTTTCATTCCGGGGGTTAGCATTTGTATCGCTAGGTAGACTTCCTGGTTTTCTTTCATCTATCAACCTTGCTAGGTTACTTACTTCTTGTTCCAAATTTTGAATAGAAGCTTGTTGATTTCTAAATGCTTGAGTATTTTGTTCATTAGTTTGTTTCTGAGATGTGAAAAACTGAGTTTGAGATTCAACTAGCTTCGACATCATATCTTCAAAATTTGGCTTTTTATCATCGGTTTGTGTTGGTTTGTTTTGAAAAATAGGTCTTTGCTGATTGTAAGTATTGTTGGATACTTGTTGATTGCTAGGACCTTGTTGGTTGTTGTATGGAACATTTCGGTTATAATTCTGGTTTTGATTGTAGATTGGTCTTGGCGGTTGATAATTATTCTGATAATTATTTTCAGGCCTTTGGTTCATGTATGAAACATTCTCTCTTTGTTCCATTGTTTGTTCAATACTAAGACAATCTTTTGTCAAATGTGGTCCTCCACACTGCTCACAACTAATTCGTATTGAGTGAATATCTTTAGTCATCTTTTCCATTCGTCTCTCGACAGCATCTATCTTTACAGAAATGAAATTGAAGTCATGGCTAGAATCGGCTCTAGCCGCTTTAGATGATCTAACGATATCTTTTTCTTGGTGCCTGATAATGCTAAAAACGAACATATATTTCATAGCATTATCCCTCAAGAAAGACAAGCTTTTAGTTGCAACTGTTCTATTTACAAGTGATATTCGTTTAAATAATAAAAGGTGAAGACAAAAGACAGATTCGACGAATTGAAGACGCAAACGACCAAAAAGCTCAAAAGTACAAAGTACAATCAAAGTGGTTCAAATTATTGATGAGAAACGTCTCGAAATTACAAGAGTACAAGACGCGAAACGCAAAGTACACGATATTAAATCGTACGAAAGGACGTTCGAAAATCCAGAACCGGGACCAAAGTCAACTTTCAACGCTCGACGCAACGGACTAAAAATTACAAGTCAACTATGCACAAGAATATAATATAATATATATATATATATATAATTATATAAATTACATATATTATATATATATATATATATTAAAAAATTACAGAAGCCCTCGTTTAAATCAAAGAGTGAGCTGGAATCCAGTGCTCTGCACTCGCGGTACTTTTGTGAAGGAGACTACCGCACTCGCGGTACTCTACAGTATGAAGTGGGCCTATAAAAGGCAACGAATTCTGCACCAAAAACACATCTTTTTCCTTCATCTATCTCAACGTATTTATATATATATATTTATATTTTAATTTTAATTTTAATTTTAAATTCTAATAATAAGGGTATGTTAGCGATTGTTGTAAGGGTGTAATTCGAAATTCTGCCCGTGTAACGCTACGCTATTTTTAATCACTGTAAGTTATGGTTAATGTTATTTTTAAATTAATGTCTCGTACCTAAGTTATTATTATGCTTATTTAATACCGAAGTAATCATGATGTTGGGCTAAAAATATTAAAATTGGGTAATTGGGCTTTGTACCATAATTGGGGTTTGGATAAAAGAACGACACTTGTGGAAATTAGACTATGGGCTATTAATGGGCTTTATATTTTTTAACTAAATGATAGTTTGTTAATTTTAATATAAAGATTTACAATTGGACGTACCTATAAATAACCATATACACTCGATCGGACACGATGGGCGGGATATTTAAATGTACGAATAATCGTTCATTTAACCAGACACGGGAATGAATTAATAGTCTATGGAATTATTAAAACATGGGTGAAATTATGTACGAAGACACTTGGCGTAATTGTTAACAACGTATTAAAACCTTGGGTTACACGCAGTCGATATCCTGGTGTAATTATTAAACAAAGTATTAAGACCTTGTTACAGTTTAAGTCCCCAATTAGTTGGAATATTTGACTTCGGATATAAGGATAGTTTGACGAGGACACTCGCACTTTATATTTATGACTGATGGACTGTTATGGACAAAAACCATATGGATATATTAAATAATCCAGGACAAAGAACAATTAACCCATGGGAATAAACTAAAATCAACACGTCAAACATCATGATTACGGTAGTTTAAATAAGCATAATTCCTTTATTTTCATATTTAATTGCACTTTTAATTATCGCACTTTTTATTTATTGTCATTGTATTTAATTGCACTTTTAATTATCGTACCTTTTAATTATCGCACTTTTATTTATCGCAATTTCATTATCATTATTTACTTTACGCTTTAAATTAAGTCTTTTATTTATTTAATATTTTACATTAGGTTTTAACTGCGACTAAAGTTTTAAAATTGACAAACCGGTCATTAAACGGTAAAAACCCCCTTTATAATAATAATATTACTTATATATATATATATATATATATATATATATATATATATATATATATATATATATATATATATATATATATATATATATATATATATATATTTGTATTTTTATAAATTTAAAACTAATATAGCGTTAAGCTTGTTTAAAAGATTCCCTGTGGAACGAACCGGACTTACTAAAAACTACACTACTGTACGATTAGGTACACTATCTATAAGTGTTGTAGCAAGGTTTAGGTATATCCATTCTATAAATAAATAAATATCTTGTGTAAAATTGTATCATATTTAATAGTATTTCGTTGTAAAAATAATACTATTTCCTAGTACACCTCGCATAACATCAAGTATTTTTGGCGCCGCTACCGGGGACATTCTTGTTTAAACGCCGAAAGCGCAACTCTATATATATAAAAAAAAGATTTTTATTTTTTTCTTATAAAAATATACGTTTTTAAAAAAATAATAATATATTCAAAAATATAAAAAGAAAAACAAAATTTATATATTTTTAAGAGTTTGTTAAATATATAAGTTTTACAAATTTTCTCTATTTCTATTTTTTTAAATATAAGTTTTTATTTAATTTATATAAATATTTTATTTAAAAATAGAAAAAATAATATAAAATATAAATTAAAAACTGAACCTGCACGAAATTTGACCTGCACTCAGCTGAATTAGCATACACCGCACTCGCGGTACTTTTTGCCAGCTAGGATCCGCACTCGCGGAGTTTGACCTGACACGCCTGATCAACCCTAGTTTCGCATTTATTACGGAGTATTATTAATTATTATTACTTAAACCCTAATTAGATTTAGTTTATTTAAATATAATTAGTTTAGTTTTAATTCAATTAATAATATTTAATTATAATTAGTTTTATTTATATATAAAAATTAATAGTTTTATAAAATAAAAATATAAAAATAATATTTTTATAAAAATAAGTAATTTTAGCAATTTTTGTTTCTTTTTACAGATTGTATATTTTAATATTTGTATTTTTATCGTTCGTAACTAGTTTTAAGTTCTAGTATTTTGCCGTAGTTATTTTTATTTCTAGATTTTTAGGTTTTGCCATAAAATCCCTTAAGTGCTTTTTCTTTAGACTAAGATTTAAGTGCTTTAGAAATTTTGCGACGCCCTTTTAAGTTTTAGTACCTTTTTAAGTTATTGCCATTTGGGATTTAGTTTTTCTTTTAAGCTTTAATATTTTTAGACGCAACTTTTAATTTTTAGATTTTTAGTTCCTTTTTAAGTTTCGACGCGCTACTTTCTTATTTTTATTTTTCGACGCCTATTATTTTTCGACCTTTTATTTTTCGACTTTTTTTTTCGACGCGCTCATTTTCTTTCTTATTTCTCGACATTCTAGTTTTAGGACTTAGAATTTTCTATTTCTTCTCTAATATTTCTTTAAATTTCAACGAAAAATTATTTTAAGCGGTTAAATTGATAGACATCAAAATTTTCTGGTTCGTAGTAATAGTTGGATTTGTACGTGAACCGGGTTATTGGAGCCAAACAGTACTCAATTATATTGAGACCAAACGAATCCTGCCCCTCTGCTGCATCTTTTGGCTATTCGAAACGTGGGCAAAATCAGAAAAGTCTATTAATTTGATAACTTATATAATTTTTCTTATTTTTATAACTAATAGGATATTCAGTGAATGCACCGAGCAAAACGTTCACCACCTTTTGTACGTTCACCACCTGTAACTCGATCAAGACATCTAGCAAACATTGTTGCCGTTGATTTTTCTTTAGAATCGTCATCCAGTCAACCAAGTACTCCAATTCAAATTTCCGATAATCCATTTTTTGTACCCGACCTCACAATTGAGAATCCGGAGAATATTCAGGAACGATTCAGAGATCCTGAACCATTAATCTTTCCTCCGGAACCACCAATCATTTAAACAGAGATTGTTGAGGAACCAACTATTAAATCAGAATCCTCTAGTGATTCAGATTCAACAAATTTAATCATGGAGAATCTGGAACCTCTAAGTATGGAAGACCGAATGAGAGCTAAACGCACTGGCCAAGGTCACGCAATTACTCAACCAGACATTAATGCGCCAGATTATGAAATCAAAGGACAAATTCTACACATGGTAACTAATCAATGCCAATTTAGTGGTGCACCAAAGGAAGATCCAAATGAACATCTTCGTACCTTTAATAAAATCTGCACTCTATTTAAAATAAGAGAAGTTGAAGATGAACAGATATATCTCATGTTATTTCCCTGGACTTTAAAGGGAGAAGCCAAAGATTGGTTGAAATCGTTACCTGAAGGGGCGATTGATACATGGGACGTTTTAGTTGAAAAATTTCTTAAACAATTCTTTCCGGCATCTAAAGCCGTGAGACTTTAAGGAGAAATTGTTACGTTCACACAAAAGCCAAATGAAACTCTATATGAGGCATGCACAAGATTTGGAAAGTTATTGAGAGGATGTCCGCAACATGGTTTAGACACTTGTCAAATAGTACAAATATTCTACCAAGGATGCGACATCACTACAAGGAAAGACATCGATATAGCAGCTGGTGGTTCCATTATGAAGAAAACCGCAACTGATGCTTACAAAATTATTGATAACACTGCTTCCCACTCACATGAGTGGCACCAAGAAAAAGATATCGTTAGATCATCTAAAGCAGCTTGAGCCGATTCTAGCCATGACTTAGATTTCATTTCCGCAAAGATAGATGCTGTCGAGAAACGAATGGAAAAGATGACTAAAGATATCCACTCAATACGAATTAGTTGTGAGCAGTATAGAGGACCACATTTGACAAAAGATTGTCTCGGTATTGAACTAACAATGGAACAAAGAGAGAATGTTTCATACATAAACCAAAGGCCTGAAAATAATTATCAGAATAATTATCAACTGCCAAGACCAATTTACAATCAAAACCAGAATTATAACCAAAATGTTCCATATAACAATCAACAAGGTCCTGGTAATCAACAAGTATCTAATAATACTTACAATCAGTAAAGACCTAATTTTCAAAACAAACCACCACAAACCGATGATAAAAAGCCGAATTTAGAAGATATAATGACGAAGCTAGTTGAATCTCAAACTCAATTTTTCCCATCTCAGAAACAAACCAATGAACAAAATGCTCAAGCATTTAGAAATCAACAAGCTTCTATTCAAAATCTGGAACAAGAAGTAAGCAACCTAGCAAGGTTAATAGGTGAAAGAAAACCGGGAAGTCTACCTAGTGATACAAATGCTAACCCCGGAATGAAACAGCTAAAGCCATTACCATAAGAAGTGGTATTACACTTAAACCACCTGAATTACCTGTAATTTCTGATGAAGCTATTCCTACTCCACAAGAACCATAACCTGATCAAGATAAGGAAACAGAACCGGTAGTTGAAAAGGTTAATAAAGATAACACAGTTAAGGCAAAACCTTATGTTAAACCATACCAACCACCACTTCCTTACCCGAGTAAAATGAGAAAAGAGAGACTTGAAGCCGAGCAATCCAAATTCTTGGATATGTTTAAACAGATAAATGTAAATCTTCCTTTTATTGATGTGATTTCAGGAATGCCTAGATATGCTAAATTCTGGAAAGATCTGATCACAAATAGAAAGAAAATGGAAGAACTCTCGGATGTTACTATGAATGCTAATTGTTCTGCAGTGCTGTTGAATAAGATACCAGAAAAACTATCTGATCCAGGAAGTTTCACAATTCCTTGTTTTCTGGGTAGTCTTAGTTCAATAGAAGCATTGGCAGACTTAGGTGCTAGTATAAATTTAATGCCATATTCACTATACACTAAACTAGACCTTGGAGAATTGAAACCAACACGAATAAGTATACAACTAGCCGATAGATCAGTAAAATATCCTAGAGGGATAATGGAGAACATGCTAGTTAAAGTTGGTACTTTAGTATTTCCAGTAGATTTTGTTATTCTGGACATGGAAGAAGATTCTCAAGTTCCTCTCATATTAGGAAGACCATTCTTAAACACGGCTAAAGCAATGATAGATCTGTTCGGTAAGAAACTGACCCTAAGTATAGAGGACGAGAGTGTTACCTTTTCAGTTGATAGAGCAATGCAACAACTGCAATCTGCAGATGATACATGTTATTATATTCAAGCTATAGATTCACATGCAGAATTGTTAGAAGAATTTCCAGAATTACAAGGAACAGGAGTATGTTCTTTAGGAGAAGGTACTGAACCAATAGATGAAACTGAAATGTTAGCTACCCTTATGGCTAATGGATATGAACCAACAACAGAAGAAATTCAAATGCTAAAAGAAGAAGACAGATATCGATACAAATCATCGATAGAAGAACCACCGACATTAGAGTTAAAGCCACTTCCAAACCATTTGGAATATGCTTATTTACATGGTGAATCTGAATTACCTGTAATAATATCGTCTTCTCTTACTGAAAATGAAAAATCTCAGCTCATTTCTGTGCTAAAAGCTCATAAATCAGCTATTGCATGGAAAATTCATGATATTAAAGGAATAAGTCCTTCGTATTGCACACATAAAATCCTTATGGAAGAAGGTCATAAAACGTATGTGCAACGCCAACGAAGACTAAATCCTAATATGCAAGATGTTGTTAAAAAATAAATTATTAAACTGCTAGATGCAGGTTTAATTTATCCAATCTCTGGTAGTCCATGGGTAAGACCAGTTCAATGCGTACCTAAGAAGGGTGGCATGACTGTCATCACAAATGAAAAAGATGAGCTTATTCCTACTAGGACTGTAACAGGATGGCGTGTTTGTATTGATTATAGAAAACTGAATAACGCCACCAGAAAGGATCACTTTCCCTTACCTTTCATTGATCAAATGTTGGAAAGATTAGCCGGAAATAGTTACTATTGTTTTCTTGATGGTTTTTTCGGATATTTTCAAATTCCAATAGCACCCGAAGACCAAGAAAAAACAACATTCACGTGCCCTTATGGTAATTTTGCTTACAAACGCATGCCATTTGGACTTTGCAACGCCCCTGCAACCTTTCAAAGGTGCATGATGGCGATTTTTCACGACATGATAGAAGAATGCATGGAAGTTTTCATGGATGACTTTTCAGTCTTCGGTAATACATTTGAATCATGTCTAGTTAATCTTGAAAGAATGCTTATTAGATGCGAACAATCAAATCTAGTACTTAATTGGGAGAAATGTCATTTCATGGTTAAAGAAGGCATCGTTCTTGGATATAAAATTTCAAAGGAAGGAATTGAAGTGGATAAAGCTAAAGTAGATGTAATTGCTAAACTTCCACATCCCACCAATGTTAGAGGAGTTAGGAGTTTTCTAGGGCATGCCGATTTTTGCCGACGTTTCATAAAAGATTTTTCTAAAATTGCCACTCCTATGAATAAACTCCTAGAAAAGGATGCTCCATTCATCTTTTCAGATGAATGCATCAAATCTTTTAATATACTTAAAGAAAAACTCACTAATGCGCCGATCATGATAACTCCAAATTGGAATCTACCGTTTGAACTTATGTGCGATGCAAGTGATTTTGCAATGGGAGCCGTTTTAGAACAAAGGATTGAAAAACGATTTCAACCTATTTATTATGCTAGTAAGATGTTACAAGGAGCACAAACAAATTACACAACTATTGAAAAAGAACTCCTTGCTATTGTCTTTGCTTTTGATAAATTTCGATCATATCTCGTTCTAGCTAAAACGGTGGTCTATACCGACCATTCTGCTCTTAGATACCTATTTTTGAAACAAGATGCCAAACCACGATTAATCCGTTGGATCTTACTCTTACAAGAGTTTGATATTGAAATCCGAGATAAAAAGGGAGCAGAAAATCTCGCCGCTGATCATCTTTCTCGTCTTGAAAATCCCGAATTAGAAGTTCTAAATGAATCGGCCATACAAGACAACTTTCCTGATGAATATCTATTGAAGATAGATTATAGTGAAATTCCATGGTTTGCAGACTATGCAAACTATTTAGTATGTGGATTCCTTGAAAAAGGATTATCGTACCAAAAACGAAAGAAATTCTTTAGTGATATAAAACACTATTTCTGGGAAGATCCACATTTGTTTAAAAGTTGTCCCGATGGAATAATACGCCGATGTGTATTCGGAGATGAAGCTAGTAAAATCTTAAACCATTGTCACACAGGACCAACAGGAGGGAATTATGGGCCTCAACTCACAGCAAGAAAAGTTTATGATGCTGGATTCTATTGGCCTACAATTTTCAAAGATGCATACCTTCTTTGCAAATCCTGTGATGCTTGTCAAAGGGCCGGAAAAATAAGTCAACGTGATGAAATGCCACAAAATGTCATTCAAGTATGTGAAGTATTTGACATTTGGGGTATTGACTTTATGGGTCCATTTCCAAAATCTCATAATAATCTCTACATTCTCGTTGCCATTGATTATGTATCTAAATGGGCGGAAGCACAAGCTCTCCCAACTAACGATGCACGAGTTGTAGTCAACTTTTTAAAGCGTCTTTTTGCAAGGTTTGGAACACCGAAAGCTTTAATAAGTGATCGGGGTACTCATTTTTGTAATAATCAACTTGAGAAAGTTCTTAAAAGATATGGAGTAACTCATAAAATCTCCACCGCTTATCATCCACAAACAAGTAGACAAGTTGAAAATACCAACCGAGCTTTAAAACGTATTCTAGAGAAAACCGTAGGATCAAATCCGAAGGAATGGTCCATGAAATTGGAGGGTACACTCTGGGCTTTTAGAACAGCCTACTAAACTCCATTTGGTACCACACCTTTTAGACTCGTTTACGGAAAAGCATGTCATCTTCCAGTAGAAATTGAATACAAAGCATTTTGGGCTTTGAAGACATGTAATCTTGATTTACATGAAGCTGGACGTCTACGGTTAAGTCAATTAAACGAATTAGAAGAATTAAGACATGAAGCATATGAAAATTCGTTAATCTATAAGGAAAGAATGAAGAAATGGCATGATAAAAGAATCAGAAGTTCAAAAGAATTTAAAGAAGGAGACAGAGTTCTTCTTTTCAATTCACGATTCAAGCTATTTCCTGGAAAATTGAAATCAAGATGGTCTGGACCATTCATAGTCAAAAGAGTTTTCCCATATGGAACAGTAGAATTAATAAATTCAAATGGGATTGAATTTAAGATTAATGGTCACAGAGTTAAACATTACATAGATATTTCGATGGAAGTTGACAATGAAGTTAATCACAATTTCAACACCACAGCTAACTAAGTGTGGGGAGAATCAAGTCTTTAAAGGATAATACGTATCTCTGTTAGAGTTAAATGTTCTGTTTTCGTGTAGTTCTCGAAAATGGAACCCGAATGGTCTTTCCCTAGCAGACCTTAAAGAACTAGTCTTCTCCCCCCATTCTGAATTTTTATTTTTTTTAGGTTTTTACAAGATGAAGACTTCCTGTGAACTAAACCATGGTCTAACGCTACACGCTTTGATCACTAAACGTAATAATGACACCCTTCCAAGTGAATTGGTATCATTAATCAGAGGTAAATTGGACGGAGTAAGAAAAGAATCGAGAAACGAAAATAATAAGTTATAATTTGGTAAAGGAAAATCAAAATCCGCAGCGAAAAGAAGAGCACGACACCTTGAAAGATGTTACAAATGCGGAAAATGGTCACACGAAGGTAAATGTTCAAATAATCAAACCTATTCAAATACCGAATTTATTACTTTATGCAGAGATGGACCGTTCATATGTTTAGAAGAAAAAACGTTGAATGCTCGAGGTTACGCCTATGTAGCTATGGAAAACCAATTAGTCCGACTATCTTATGAGTGGGCTAGAGCATATCACTAAGAAATCTATCTCACAGGTATGTATGTACAGTTTTTATTTTTATTTTTATTTTTAACCTTTTGATAATAAACGCTAATTTTTTCGCTATAAAGTATTAAATTGGTACTCAATAAAATTAGGTTTTACGACCGAAATTATTGATATCATACAAAAATTTACTACATCACTGCGAAATTTACCGTTTATTCTTAAGGTATAAATATCTTTAATCAATCAACCCAAAATATTTCAAAAATTCGTCATGAGTTAAATTAGGTCGTTGAACCGAAATTACTTTACCGAAAAGAGGGGCGTATGTTTTTGATAATATTTGATTGATTAAAGTGGGATAAAAGACCAAAAAGATTTTTAATTTTATTTTTACTTTGTTTTTAAAATTAATATTAAATTATTCATATAAACTTTTAAAAATTAATATATAATTAAGTTTGTAAATATTTATTATTTGAAAAATTAATACTTTTAATATAAGTTTGTATGTATAAAAACAAAAATATAATAAAAGTTTGGTATGAATTTTTAAATTTTTAATATGAATTTTTAATTTTATGCATCTTAAATTTAAGTTTGGTGTGAATTTAAAAACAAAAATTTACTTTATTTCGTTAAGTTAAAAATATGATTTTTAAAATTCATCGTAAGTTGAAGACTAGGTCGTTGAACCGAAATTGTTTTACCCGAGGGAGGGACGAGAACTTTTATTATCATTATTTTTAATCTTATTGAATTAAAGTATGCCAAAAAAAACATTAAAAAACCCAAAAATCTTTACTTTTAAAACCGCGCTTTGAATTGACAAATTTTAAAATTTTGTCGAGGGACGGACTAGGACATCGTTCCGAAATGCCCTCATCCTAAAAAGAAAAAAAAATTTAAAATTTATTTTAATTATATGTTTTAAAAAAGTGTAAGGTTTTATATAAAAAAAACAACCACACTCGCGGTACTTTGTGGGTACCCACATCCGCACTCGCGGAGGTTGTAAAATGCAGAAGGGGATAACTGGTCGAACAGACCAGTCCCCAACACACCCAATTTTTTTTATTTTTCTGCGAAAAAACCCACAAAACCACTCCAAAATTCGCGATTTTTCACCGATAAACATCAAATTTTTTGCTAAAATCATGTTGAGAAGGATGCTACCAAGAAGTTACTCAAGAAAATCGGTAATTTCTACATCTAAACACCATTTAATTCGGGTTATAAGTGTTCTTGAACAAAAATATACCTAATTTGATTTTGATGATTTCTAGTGTAATTGTGTTTAAATTGATCGTATATTATGCTTGTATAACCTAGATTGATGCTATTTAACATGATTAGAAGCCTTAAACTTCAATTTTTGAGTAATCTAGGGTTTGTGTTCTTGAGCAAAATTGGGGCTTTTTGATATAAACGGATTATGGCCAAATTTTGTTGTTAGTTTATACTAAATTGAGTAGTGTAACATGTTTAGGTTGCTAAATGATCAAAACTTTGATCCTAAACATGATTTTCAAAAATTAAAGTGGACTTTTTGAGTCAAAAATGCATGAACTCAATTTAATTGAAATGAATGCCAATTGGAACTTGTTTAATTGCTAGTAATGATTATTTTGACATGTTATTTGAGATAAAAGCTAAAGATCATTGAATACATTCTCATATATGTTCATTTGTAAAAGTGTAGAATTGTTAATATTATGAAAATGTGTATAAAGTTTAATATAGATTAAACATGTCATTATAATTGTTTTGATTTATGATTTTGCTAACACTAATGCATATTTGGATGCACAAAAATTGTGTTTGATATGTTTTGCAGACTGAAAGGGGTGAATCTTCATCATCTCAGGCTCACAATGCTCCTCCTGAGAATGCAGCAGAACAGGAGATTAATGACCTATATAGACAAGAACTACCACATCAATACATTCCATATTCAAATATAGAATTGGCAGATTTACATCCTAATTTAAGGTTTGATCGACATTGGATAGATTATCCAAAATACCAGAGGAACTTGCACACCCTTCAGTCTAATGTTGTTGAAGTACCTAGAGTCATAGATTGGGAACCATTAGAAACAGTTGGATTAGCCGATCCAATCAGAGAATTACTTACACAAAGGTATGGTAATTCTACTTTTACTGATTGGGAACGTTTGTTTAATATACATAGACGTGTGTATAGAGAATGGTGTGTGGAGTTATTGTGTAGTATTGAAATAAATGATCGGGTATCTACCTTAACCGATCGTAGTTTTATTAGATTTTTATTAGGAGGAGTGATGCGCCATATGTCTCTACTAGACATGGCTCAGGCTTTGTGTATATATACGCCTGAGGAGTTGGCATCTACTGATTGTCAAGGGTTGATACTTAATGGTAGGAGAATTGATGAGAATTTTGATATGAATGGTGTATGGAGTAGAATGACTAGGCATACACGATTTCGTGGGGGGAATAACTCTTATACTGATATTGATAGGGCTGAGCTAAGAGTAATCCATAGGTTCTTAGCAAACTCGATTACACAGCGAGGTAAGAACAAAGAGAAAGTAAATGAGAATGATTTATTTTATCTCATGTGTATTCGAGACTCACAGAGCGCTGTAAGTATACCTTATTGTGTGGGTTATTATTTATCATCTATAGTTAAGAGTATACGGCCTAATGGGATAATAGGAGGTGGTATCTTTGTTACCCTAATTGCTGAGTATCTCGGTGTCAATAGAAATCGGGGGGGGGGGGGGGGGGGGGGGATTAATAATTGCAGCACCGGAACCCCGTGATCTAATTGGTTTAAAAGTATATCATGGTGCTAAGGTTTTAAAGAAAAAACATAACGCTGCAGCACCATATGAGGGCTCGCACCCACAGGTCGAAAGAGATCAGCAGCAAGGTAACGCGGGAGGGGGAATGAGATGACAGAAATGCAACTTTTTATGGCTCATCATGAGTATGAAATGGCTAGACAACGAGCATTTCAAGATTGGCAGTATCATCAAAACCAAATCATGAGTCATCATGCACACATAAATGCAACTTACATTGCGACTCCAATGCCCGTATTTCCTCCTTGGACTATACACACCCGACCACCGTACCCTACATATAACCCAGCTCAAGCATTCTACAGTACATACGGCTATGAATGGGATCCATACTGGCACCAGCCTTATCAACCCTGATTTCTTTTATTTTTATTTTTATTTATTTGATAACTTGTAATGTTATACTTTTAATATTTCTTTTGATATTTTAATAGTTTTTATTTTCTAACTTTTATTATTAGATTTTTAATAATTTTTGAATGTGGGGTGATATACCCAACTTCAAAAATATGTATATATATGTTTGTAGTTTTTCTCATGTACAAAACAGGGTAACACAGCGCATTTTCAAATACTGTCATTAAGTTCAGCAAAAGCTAGTACTTTTGAAGACAAAACGAAAAACAAATGTGATGAAACAACAAGACGGAATGAACAAATGATGTGCACCATTTATCATTCAACAAACAAATGCCAATATGTTTGGAAACTTTGGTAAAATTTAATCATTTTTCTACGCTAATCACCCTCAATAATTTAAATTATACTGATTTCTTGCAAATGAGGGCATTGCAAGATCTTAAGTGTGGGAAGGGGTTAAATTCTTTCGGATTTTTTAAAAAAAAAAATTTTTAACTTATACATTTGGTTACATTAAAAATACTAGTAACGCAGTAGTTGTATTAGAATCTAGTGCTCTCTGATAATAAAGAACAGCCCTAGTCTTTATATACTGACTACCCAATTCTAGTAAAATTTTTCAAAATTTTCAAATAAATGAATTTAAAATCATGTTTATACATATTTATGAATGATAAAACTAGGTGTTAACACCGAAATTATTGTTACCTCAGAAAGGACATAAATTGAGAAACAAACTAAAATATTAGAATTCATTTAAAATGGAATAGATGACAATTAAAAGACAAAGAAAGGAAAATAAAAGCCAAGTGTGGGAAAAATTTACCAAGTTATTTAAAACATATATCACATATTTTTGTACAAATAATTGAAGATACTTTTGCTTTGGACTAAACTAATCAGTTTTACCCGATTTACTGTAATATATTTGAAAGAAAGATGGATCTACACGATGAATCAATTCCATCATTTAAAGGAAGTAAAGTCTTCCGAAAAAGACACGTGCTTCTTGATTTAGGTCATGAAGTTGTCGTCCAGACCAGCTGTAGGTTGACGAAAAATCTAGAAAAGTCATCACTAAAATCAGCAGGAAATCCACGGACCTCAGTATCAAACAGGGTCGCCAAGTGGTCAGACTTATCCTAACTATGAGAGGATCTGTCTTGTAAAATGGGGAGGGTGCCGTGCAAATTAGCTAGATAAGACTAATAAATCAGATCCCCAGAAGGGATAATATCCTTAAAGATCAAAAATCAGCTTTTAAGCCTGATATTACTCAATCCTAGAGATTGACCTTAAAGATTGAGAATTACAAACTCATGGAATTCAATGATATCTAAACTCGAGCTTGAATGAGAAAATATTTTGATCAAAATTACAAACCGATTTGTTTTCTGAAAACCCTATTTTTAATGCGTCCATTACCATTGAACATAAAATCCTAGGAATTCACTTGGAATTCATTAGGTCACCTGAACTAAATTGGGTGTCAACCGTAAGAACGGTGGTTGCACGGCATGGTCGAAGACAGGACCTTGTGCCAGACTGAAAAATTATAAGGGTGAGCTTTACTATTGCTCCTACCAAGGATAGTAATTGCATCCGGCACATTATAGACCATAATTAAAAGCATGTCAGGGGACATTGCCTTAACAGTTGCTTATTTAACACTCTCTTTTATAACCGGACGGTAGTTTACCGAAAGGTAATATACGGAGCAAGTATACTGGACGTGTTGCTTTTCCAATACAAGGGTAGCAAGTGGGTGACACAAAACCACAAGTTTTGAGCTAAAATTTTCAAATCTGAAACCCACTAAACCCACAAAAACAATTTGCAAACACCGGTGAAGGGTTATTCCGGAAAACTTATCTAGGGTAAAAGCTAGATCGTATTTTCAAAAGATCAAATGTTTTCATAAAGATCCAATTTCCTTAAGGATCTAAATTTTTATAGTCATGTGGGACTGTAAACCACAACGTTACTACCATTGTTTATACCGCCATATAGAAATCACTGATGTACAAAGTGTGAAGAATAAAGAAGTGATTCTAGTAATTTTATTTCAAGACTATATAGCTTGAGGACAAGCAACGCTCAAGTGTAGGAATATTTGATAATGCTAAAAACGAACATATATTTCATAGCATTATCCCTCAAGAAAGACAAGCTTTTAGTTGTAACTGTTCTATTTACAAGTGATATTCGTTTAAATAATAAAAGGTGAAGATAAAAGACAGATTCGACGAATTGAAGACGCAAACGACCAAAAAGCTCAAAAGTACAAAGTACAATCAAAGTGGTTCAAATTATTGATGAGAAACGTCTCAAAATTACAAGAGTACAAGACGCGAAACGCAAAGTACACGATATTAAATCGTACGAAAGGACGTTCAAAAATCCGGAACCGGGACCTAAGTCAACTTTCAACGCTCGACGCAACGGACTAAAAATTACAAGTCAACTATGCACAAGAATATAATATAATATATATATAATTATATAAATTATATATATATATTATATATATATATATATATATATATATTAAAAAATTATAGCAGCCCACGTTTAAATCAAAGAGTGAGCTGGAATCCAGTGCTCCGCACTCGCGGTACTTTTGTGAAGGAGACTACCGCACTCGCGGTACTCTATAGTACGAAGTGGGCCTATAAAAGGCAACGAATTCTGCACCAAAAACACATCTTTTTCCTTCATCTATCTCAACGTATATATATATATATATATATATATATATATATATATATATATATATATATATATATATATATATATATATATATATATATATATATATATATATATATATATATATATATATATATATATATATATATATATATATATATATTAATTTTAATTTTAATTTTAAATTCTAATAATAAGGGTATGTTAGCGATTGTTGTAATGGTGTAAGTCGAAATTCTGTCCGTGTAACGCTACGCTATTTTTAATCACTATAAGTTATGGTTAATGTTATTTTTAAATTAATGTCGCGTAGCTAAGTTATTATTAGGCTTATTTAATACCGAAGTAATCATGATGTTGGGCTAAAAATATTAAATTTGGGTAATTGGGCTTTGTACCATAATTGGGGTTTGGACAAAAGAACGACACTTGTGGAAATTAGACTATGGGCTATTAATGGGCTTTATATTTGTTTAACTAAATGATAGTTTGTTAATTTTAATATAAAGATTTACAATTGGACGTACCTATAAATAACCATATACACTCGATCGGACACGATGTGCGGGATATTTATATGTACGAATAATCGTTCATTTAACCGGACACGGGAATAAATTAATAGTCTATGGAATTATTAAAACAGGGGTGAAATTATGTATAAGGACACTTGGCATAATTGTTAACAATGTATTAAAACCTTGGGTTACACGTAGTCGATATCCTGGTGTAATTATTAAACAAAGTATTAAGACCTTGTTACAGTTTAAGTCCCCAATTAGTTGGAATATTTGACTCGGGTATAAGGATAATTTGACGAGGACACTCGCACTTTATATTAATGACTGATGGACTGTTATGGACAAAAACCAGATGGACATATTAAATAATCCAGGACAAAGAACAATTAACTCATGGGAATAAACTAAAATCAACACGTCAAACATCATGATTACGGAAGTTTAAATAAGCATAATTCCTTTATTTTCATATTTAATTGCACTTCTAATTATCGCACTTTTTATTTATTGTCATTGTATTTAATTGCACTTTTAATTATCGTACCTTTTAATTATCGCACTTTTATTTATCGCAATTTCATTATCATTATTTACTTTACGCTTTAAATTAAGTCTTTTATTTATTTAATATTTTACATTAGGTTTTAACTGCGACTAAAGTTTTAAAATCGACAAACCGGTCATTAAACGGTAAAAACCCCCTTTATAATAATAATATTACTTATATATATGTATATTTGTATTTTTATAAATTTAAAACTAATATAGCGTTAAGCTTGTTTAAAAGATTCCATGTGGAACGAACCGGACTAACTAAAAACTAAACTACTGTACGATTAGGTACACTGCCTATAAGTGTTGTAGCAAAGTTTAGGTATATCAATTCTATAAATAAATAAATATCTTGTGTAAAATTGTATCATATTTAATAGTATTTCGTTGTAAAAATAATACTATTTCCTAGTACACCTCGCATAACATCAGTGTCACTCATGTGAGTGGGACGCAGTGTTATCAATAATTTTGTAAGCTTCAGTTGCGGTTTTCTTCATAATGGAACCACCAGCTGCTATATCGATGTCTTTTCTTGTAGTGATGTCGCATCCTTGGTAGAATATTTGTACTATTTGATAAGTGTCTAAACCATGTTGCGGATATCCTCTTAATAACTTTCCAAATCTTGTCCACACCTCATATAGAGTTTCATTTGGCTTTTGTGTGAACGTAACAATTTCTCCTTGAAGTCTTACGGCTTTAGATGCCGGAAAGAATTGTTTAAGAAATTTTTTAATTAAAACATCCCATGTATCAATCGCCCCTTCAGGTAACGATTCTAACCAATCTTTGGCTTCTCCCTTTAAAGTCCAGGGAAATAACATGAGATAGATCTGTTCATCCTCCACTTCTCGGATTTTAAATAGAGTGCAGATCCTATTAAAGGTTCGAAGATGTTCGTTTGGATCTTCCTTCGGCGCACCACTAAATTGGCATTGATTAGTTACCATATGTAGAATTTGTCCTTTGATTTCATAAACTGGCGCATTAATGTCTGGTTGAGTAATTGCGTGACCTCGGCCAGTGCATTTAGCTCTCATTCGGTCTTCCATACTTAGAGGTTCTAGATTCTCCATGATTGAATTTGTTGAGTCTGAATCACTAGAGGATTCTGATTTAATGGTTTATTCCTCGACAATCTCTGTTTGAAAGATTGGTGGTTCCGAAGGAAAGATTAATGGTTCAGGATCTCTGAATTGTCCCTGAATATCCTCCGGATTCTCAATTGTTGTAACGACCCGGAAAATTTCGACTAATTTAAAATCAAACTCTCGATACGATATTAGATTTTCAACACGATAAGCTAAGTCTGATAGGTTGAGTCTTAAAAATTTTGAACTGTTCCATATATTCGTTTGACTTTCGACCATTCCCGACAATTCACGAACAATTAATTGTAAATAGATATGATCAAATCACCACTTCACCATCTTCACTACTTCACTCTACATAAAAATAGAAAATTCGAAATAACCAAGAAGTGGTTACAACTGCCACATTTCTTTAAAAACACGTTGTACTTATATATTTATATTATAACTTCCAAGTTGCATCACTTATTTTCTTATGCCGAGCTATTGCAAATTGGCATGAAATTAGGAGCATACAGTTGCAATTAACTTTATTTATATATATGCTTCTTACGTAATTGAATGTCCTCATACAGATATATCTCATCTTGCTTTCTGCATTTGTTAAACCCCACACACCCACTATTCTATTCCATAATTTCTTTTTCTGGTTCCAATCACCATCCATCTATCTCATTCTCCTTTTTCTGTTGCTAATTGTTTATGATTGAAATTATAGTACTAGTATTACCATTTTATTTCTTTATATTATTATTATTATTGTTTATTATATATATATAATGTACATATACTTTAGCCGTTTCAATTCTTACAAATCATGAAGTTTTACTATATCCTGTTTTCGTTTACTGTTTTTCTTTTGACTAACACAACATATCTTTGAGCTTTGTTTCTTTGTTATTTAACTTATATAGACTTATGACATCTATACATGAACAAATTCCAGTTGTTATTTGTTGTTGCTCGACCCACCATTGTATATTTTTTTATATATACATACATATATGCATCTCATAACCATATCACGTTCCTTCTTAATTTTCTAAAATATACGACACAACATTATCATCATCTCATTGATATCCCACAACAAATCACCATAACCATTAAATCTAGCTAACTTGTTGTTATGTGATGAAACCCATCACCCACCCATCATCGGTTACCACCACAACCATCCACCGTCATCCTATCACCACCATCTACACCCAACACAAAACCACCATCACCATCATTAGAACCACCTTGATCATCACCTTCACCACAAACCCTACTATAACACTACTCATCTTCGTTTTACAGTCCAACGATCACCATTAAAAATCTTAATCGCTATTTGTTTTTGATTCGAACCAAACACCACTTGCAATTAAATGCTTAATATATTTTCTTTCTTCTGTTAAACCATCATATATGTCAACCAAATCAACATCCATTAAATCTGCTACCGCTGCTATTAACTTTTCATCACTTCTGATTTACAACGTATAAACACCATTAACCGCCACCCTAGTGTCTTTGTTCCTGTTCGCACTCAATCTCAAACCGCCACCATCAATAATTGTTACCTGCTTTTATGCACGATTAAAAACCACCAACCAACTTACGTGATTAGTTGATTGTTGCTGCTATATTAGATGTAGCTGTGATCGTGATTTAATTGTGGTGATGAACCGATTAAAAATAAAATAGTGTTATGATTCAAGAAGACAATCTTAATAATAATTAAGATGATGAATGATGATGAATAAGTTAATAATAATAAAAGTGTGATGGTGGAATTTAGAAGTAAAAGCCAAAACAAGTGGGATGATGCGTTTGATGTTGCTGTCCTTGATTATAACCGAACCCCACACTCAACAACCCATCGATCAATTTTAATAATACATGATATTGGTTTGTTACATGGACTGCATAATCTGTTGGGCTACCATGTCATTATTTTCCCATGTCGGGCCATGACCCAACTCTTTGTTTTGAACCGCTAGTACAAATAAATCGATTGATGCTGGAAAAATTAAGGTAGCGATGATGATAAAATAAGATAATGTTGATGATGATAGCAAGAAACAATGACGACATTATAATGATTACGTGATAGTGGTTATGATGGGGATGTTGTATGATGATGAGTCTTTAATAATGATGTTACATTAAAACAATTACGATAATGATAGTGATTAGTTGAAGAAGTTTATGATTGTGATTATAAGATGATAAAGGTGATGTGATACAGGAGGTATAGATATGAAGATGATGTTAGGATTTGATGATACCGAAACACGATATAATATGAGTGCTATGATTATAATAATGATGATTAGGATATGATGATGATAAAGATATCATTTGAAGATGATACATGATTTAAAAGAATGAGGAAATTAATAAGATGATATTTGGTTTATGAAAATGGAAATGGATCAAGGTTAAAAGAATTTAGCAAGGTGATTAAAACAGAAAATGGAAAATGGAGTAATGAATTAGGATATTATTGGATTAGCGGGACGTAACGGGTTCAAACCTGGACTTGGGCTTTTTTTTTAGAGTTACTCCTTTGAGGTAGTTTACTTATTTATTATTATTATTATTATTATTATTATTATTATTATTATTATTATTATTATTATTATTATTATTATTACTAAAATGTTTTTTTTTAATATCATTATTATTAATTTACATTATTATTAAAACTAACATTATTATTATCATTACTATTTCAATTATCAACATTATTTTAATTACCCTTATTATTATTATTTTTATAACAAATAATTATTATATTTATAATACATATAATTATATACTAAACATATTAACATTATTTTTATAAATATTACAAATAACAAATTATTAATAAAATACTAATATACATATTAAGATATCTACATGAATAAATATTAATCATTTAAATATATATAAATTAAATACATATAACATATAAATTAAGATAGAATATATATATATAAATTTATTCGATTACCATTAAATGTATTAATATATATATATATATATATATATATATATATATATATATATATATATATATATATATATATATATATATATATATATATATATATATATATATATATATATATATATATAAATGATATAGGTTCGTGAATCCAAGGCCAACCCTGCATTTTTCAATATAGTCATATGTATTTTTACTACAAAATACATTAGGTGAGTTTCATTTGCTCCCTTTTTAATTGCTTTTGCAATATATATATATATTTTTGGGCTGAGAATACATGCGCTGCTTTTATAAATGTTTACGAAATAGACACAAGTACTTAAAAATATATTCTACGTTGAGTTGTACCACTGGCATACTTCCCTGTAGCTTGGTAACTACTATTTACATGGGTATTGTAAACGCGAATCCTGTTGATAGATCTATCGGGCCTGACAACCCCAACCGGACTGGACGACCAGTATTCAACGGTTGCACAGTACTTCGTTTTGTAGGCTACACTTGGTACAGTGTAGTGAGATTTCATAATAAAGGGAATATGCGACGTTGATTAATAGTTAAGTATGGTTACCAAGTGCTCAACCACTTAGAATGCTTTACATACACTTGCGAGTGTATTATGTTTATGATTATGAAATCTTGTGGTCTATTAATATATTAAAAAGATTGTTATGATAAACCTATGAACTCACCAACCTTTTGGTTGACACTTTTAAGCATGTTTATTCTCAGGTACGAATTAAGTCTTCCGCTGTGCATTTGCTCATTTTAAGGACATTACTTGGAGTCGATCATCGTAATGGGACCAAATGTTGATGACTTCGTCCAGGTGGATTAGGACGGGTTGTTAAAGTTGGTATCAGAGCGTTGGTCCTAGTGAACCAGGTCTTGCATTAGTGTGTCTAACTGATAGTTGTTAGGACGTATTAGCAAGTCTGGACTTCGACCTTAGCCGCATATTATAAGTTTTGCTTATCATTTCTTGTTGGAAATTACTTGCTTATCATCCTTAAGTTTAGACACGACTTCCTGTACTTATTTGATAGATAGTGTACAGATAAATTCATATCTTAGCGTATCTGTTAATGTAGACTTTATCTGACACGTTTCCTTATTTTTCTTCGTAATCTACGGGATCTTCTGTACTATACATAGATATTCTATGTAATTCGAATATCATCCGATATCCGAAAATCATTTCATAAAATCCTTTACCTAACCTTGCAAGATGAATTCCGTAACCAATTCAAGTTCGTCGGATTCCGATAACTATTCCAATATGGATTTTCACTCGAGCTTCGAAAGCAGTGTAACCGGAATGGATCAACCGATTAGCCATCATCTATTCTGGATGAATTGGGGCTGGGTTCGTAGCCTCCTCAATCATTGGAGACAAGAAGAAGGTGATCCTTTTCATCCACCACATTGCCCTCTTGACGAAGAACCTGAAGCACTTACCAGCGAACCTGTCCGAAACACCATTTTCTCTCTCATTTCCAGAGTATCTTGTCACGATTATATACTATACCAAATTGTAAATCATATTTATCCGCTCGTCCGAACCGACAATCACCCCAGTGTAATAGAAGAAGTCAACAAGCTTCGCGCTCGGGTAGTGGCTTTGGAGAATATGGTGCAAAGATTACAAACACCAGCAGTAGCAGTACCAGCATAACCAGTACCAACAACAACAACATCATCACACGTCTCAACCTCACAATCTATACCTCAAGCATAATCATCGTTCTACATAAACTATCTTCGTCCTTCATGGTGATTATGTAATCTCTAATGTTTTAGAGATTATGTACTCTGGTTCTAGCCGTAAATCTGATGAGTTTAATATCACATTGACTCATTAAATCCATGATTACGTCTGAAGAAAATATATATGTATATATGTTTTCATAAAGATTGTAATTAAAATTTTTATGGTACAAACTGTTAATGGTGAAAATATTTTAACGGGTAGGTAATACCCGAGGAATATTTAGATTTCACATTAATCAGTTACACGGTACATTCTTCGACTCTGATTCAACAGTCAGTCACTATCCTACTTACAACCACCGATATACGTATCCGTTCACCGCAGAATAACTATTTTCATTCAAATTCAATTTGATATTTGGATTTTGATCTATCAGAATCCAACAAGTGGCATAATGAAGAAATAATGGACACAATAAAAATTGATTAGAAACAGACTAATTAACAATATGAAATTTTGTTAAGAAGCCACGCTAACAAGATCCTATCTAATTGTTCCTAGCTAACTGTTAATTCCGTATTACATCTTATTTTATCGTAGTTTATTTATCGCAATTTATATTCTCGCAATTTAATTTATCGTCATTTAATTTTTGTTATTTATTTTACGCACTTTAAATATCGGGACACGTATACAAGGTTTTGACATATCATATCGACGCATATATATATATTATTTGGAATAACCATAGACACTCTATATGCAGTAATGCGGGAGTTAGCTATACAGGGTTGAGGTTGATTCTACAATAATATATATACTTTGAGTTGTGATCGAGTCTGAGACATGTACACGGGTCATGATACGTATTAATTAATTCGAATATTATATATTAAACTATATATGAGTTATTGGACTGTCAACTGTGGACTATCGACTGTGGACTAATAATATTGGACAATTAAAATGAATTAAAATATTGATTATAACATATGAAACTAAACACTTCTTCAAGTTTGCCACTTGACTTCATCTTAAACCTCATTTGTATCTTGACAATTACAATCTGCGTTCAAACCTTTCATAATTCTTGAAAACACCTTAATCGAGAAGATTAACCAACCGTACTTCATCTACGAAAGAAAAGATCTATGCATATAGTTATGCACCTGAAAAACTTTTGGAACCTGAGTAAAGGTTTAACACGTATATGCGCTAGCTCCTTTGGCGATGTTACTACCGAAAATCAATTTGCAATCCCTTTCCAAAGTAGCCAATTTTGTCACAGCTTCAGCAAATCAACTTTGACTTTTCATTTGAACAAACCATATTATAATTTTGATATATAAGTTGCCCTTCATCATCATTAATGGAGAACCTTTTATATTCCATCATATTACCAGCAGACGTAGCAGCAACCTCGTTGCTCCTTGGCTTAAATCTCTCCGACAAATCACTATATTTATCTATTGAAGTCTTATCATGTACTCATCAACATCCTGTAGCGATAGTTGCCATACTAAATACCGGGAAGCATTAATCAATAATTCTCGAATTTCACAGCGTTCCTATGTCAACGGTTATATATCTAGATATAACGTATATCTTCTGGATCGATGAATTTCAATTCGGAATTTCTGAATCTCCTGAAGAAAAAAAAAACGCTCTAGCTTACGAATCAGATCTATGAGTTCTGAAAATGCTGATGAAGCAGCAAAAGTTGTAGATGGTCTTAATGGCCAAAAGTTTGATGATAAAGAATGGAGTGTAGGAAACACTCAATAGAAAATTGGTACTGGAAAATGAATTGAGCAAACCATGAAGGAGACTGTGGACAAATCACAAGGAGTAAACATGTACTTAACAAATCCAGACGATTCAGCACCTGACAAAATCTCTAGCGAATATCTTGCTCTTACTTATTCTAAATCCATGCGGAAGGATTTTCTTCATCAACCTTCGATCTTAGAAATTCCAAAATATCGTCATAAATATCTTCGATATTTCTGAAGATAGATTCATAAATATTCCTGTAGGAAATTATCTACCTCTTCATGTTTTCGGTATTCCATTATATTGGAAACTTCAGTAAAATCTAAATATGAATTATGAATGTTTCTGGAGTAGTGTTGGGAATTGAAGCATGAGTTAGTATAATATAATGCGCTTGGCCAACGTGGTTATATTACAGTAAGTCATGCTGAGTTTCTAATGAAACATGATGATTCACAGTACCATCATCATGTGCCATGTTACACAACTCTTTCATTCTGCTTAATTTCTAAACATATCACGGAAATAATTCCTTTGATATTTCTGTTCTTCCGTAACTCCGACAGTTTGCTAATAAATCGTGCGATTACATTTTCTTTCTGATTAGAAGATTTCTTTAAATTCCTTGAATTCTGAAAATCAACCTTGACTATGTCAGAAGTTAAGACGAACCTCTAATCACTTCATTTCATTTTTTTTGATAGCTTCATTCGTACGCTTCAAGTAATAGAATCGTTTTATCTATAATGATAAAACACTATTTATCAACTCATATTCATCATGAAAACATTTTTATTGTTAGCCATGACGACCTCACTCAAATTTCGGGGACGAAATTTCTTTAACGGGTGGGTACTGTAACGACCCGGAAAATTTCGACTAATTTAAAATCAAACTCTCGATACGATATTAGATTTTCAACACGATAAGCTAAGTCTGATAGGTTGAGTCTTAAAAATTTTGAACTGTTCCATATATTCGTTTGACTTTCGACCATTCCCGACAATTCACGAACAATTAATTGTAAATAGATATGATCAAATCACCACTTTACCATCTTCACTACTTCACTCTACATAAAAATAGAAAATTCGAAATAACCAAGAAGTGGTTACAACTGCCACATTTCTTTAAAAACACGTTGTACTTATATATTTATATTATAACTTCCAAGTTGCATCACTTATTTTCTTATGCCGAGCTATTGCAAATTGGCATGAAATTAGGAGCATACAGTTGCAATTAACTTTATTTATATATATGCTTCTTACGTAATTGAATGTCCTCATACAGATATATCTCATCTTGCTTTCTGCATTTGTTAAACCCCACACACCCACTATTCTATTCCATAATTTCTTTTTCTGGTTCCAATCACCATCCATCTATCTCATTCTCCTTTTTCTGTTGCTAATTGTTTATGATTGAAATTATAGTACTAGTATTACCATTTTATTTCTTTATATTATTATTATTATTGTTTATTATATATATATATATAATGTACATATACTTTAGCCGTTTCAATTCTTACAAATCATGAAAAGAAGTTTTACTATATCCTGTTTCCGTTTACTGTTTTTCTTTTGACTAACACAACATATCTTTGAGCTTTGTTTCTTTGTTATTTAACTTATATAGACTTATGACATCTATACATGAACAAATTCCAGTTGTTATTTGTTGTTGCTCGACCCACCATTGTATATTTTTTTATATATACATACATATATGCATCTCATAACCATATCACGTTCCTTCTTAATTTTCTAAAATATACGACACAACATTATCATCATCTCATTGATATCCCACAACAAATCACCATAATCATTAAATCTAGCTAACTTGTTGTTATGTGATGAAACCCATCACCCACCCATCATCGGTTACCACCACAACCATCCACCGTCATCCTATCACCACCATCTACACCCAACACAAAACCACCATCACCATCATTAGAACCACCTTGATCATCACCTTCACCACAAACCCTACTATAACACTACTCATCTTCGTTTTACAGTCCAACGATCACCATTAAAAATCTTAATCGCTATTTGTTTTTGATTCGAACCAAACACCACTTGCAATTAAATGCTTAATATATTTTCTTTCTTCTGTTAAACCATCATATATGTCAACCAAATCAACATCCATTAAATCTGCTACCGCTGCTATTAACTTTTCATCACTTCTGATTTACAACGTATAAACACCATTAACCGCCACCCTAGTGTCTTTGTTCCTGTTCGCACTCAATCTCAAACCGCCACCATCAATAATTGTTACCTGCTTTTATGCACGATTAAAAACCACCAACCAACTTACGTGATTAGTTGATTGTTGCTGCTATATTAGATGTAGCTGTGATCGTGATTTAATTGTGGTGATGAACCGATTAAAAATAAAATAGTGTTATGATTCAAGAAGACAATCTTAATAATAATTAAGATGATGAATGATGATGAATAAGTTAATAATAATAAAAGTGTGATGGTGGAATTTAGAAGTAAAAGCCAAAACAAGTGGGATGATGCGTTTGATGTTGCTGTCCTTGATTATAACCGAACCCCACACTCAACAACCCATCGATCAATTTTAATAATACATGATATTGGTTTGTTACATGGACTGCATAATCTGTTGGGCTACCATGTCATTATTTTCCCATGTCGGGCCATGACCCAACTCTTTGTTTTGAACCGCTAGTACAAATAAATCGATTGTTGCTGGAAAAATTAAGGTTGCGATGATGATAAAATAAGATAATGTTGATGATGATAGCAAGAAACAATGACGACATTATAATGATTACGTGATAGTGGTTATGATGGGGATGTTGTATGATGATGAGTCTTTAATAATGATGTTACATAAAACAATTACGATGATGATAGTGATTAGTTGAAGAAGTTTATGATTGTGATTATAAGATGATAAAGGTGATGTGATACAGGAGGTATAGATATGAAGATGATGTTAGGATTTGATGATACCGAAACACGATATAATATGGGTGCTATGATTATAATAATGATGATTAGGATATGATGATGATAAAGATATCATTTGAAGATGATACATGATTTAAAAGAATGAGGAAATTAATAAGATGATATTTGGTTTATGAAAATGGAAATGGATCAAGGTTAAAAGAATTTAGCAAGG
The DNA here is from genome assembly GCF_046630445.1 of Rutidosis leptorrhynchoides. NCBI lineage: Eukaryota > Viridiplantae > Streptophyta > Magnoliopsida > Asterales > Asteraceae > Rutidosis > Rutidosis leptorrhynchoides. Next base: position 96,892,713 of record NC_092341.1, on the reverse strand, counting down.
TGATTAAAACAGAAAATGGAAAATGGAGTAATGAATTAGGATATTATTGGATTAGCGGGACGTAACGGGTTCAAACCTGGACTTGGGCTTTTTTTTAGAGTTACTCCTTTGAGGTAGTTTACTTATTTATTATTATTATTATTATTATTATTATTATTATTATTATTATTATTATTATTATTATTATTATTATTATTATTATTATTATTATTACTAAAATGTTTTTTTTAATATCATTATTATTAATTTACATTATTATTAAAACTAACATTATTATTATCATTACTATTTCAATTATCAACATTATTTTAATTACCCTTATTATTATTATTTTTATAACAAATAAATATTATATTTATAATACATATAATTATATACTAAACATATTAACATTATTTTTATAAATATTACAAATAACAAATTATTAATAAAATACTAATATACATATTAAGATATCTACATGAATAAATATTAATCATTTAAATATATATAAATTAAATACATATAACATATAAATTAAGATAGAATATATATATATAAATTTATTCGATTACCATTAAATGTATTAATATATATATATATATATATAAATGATATAGGTTCGTGAATCCAAGGCCAACCCTGCATTTTTCAATATAGTCATATGTATTTTTACTACAAAATACATTAGGTGAGTTTCATTTGCTCCCTTTTTAATTGCTTTTGCAATATATATATTTTTGGGCTGAGAATACATGCGCTGCTTTTATAAATGTTTACGAAATAGACACAAGTACTTAAAAATATATTCTACGTTGAGTTGTACCACTGGCATACTTCCCTGTAGCTTGGTAACTACTATTTACATGGGTATTGTAAACGCGAATCCTGTTGATAGATCTATCGGGCCTGACAACCCCAACCGGACTGGACGACCAGTATTCAACGGTTGCACAGTACTTCGTTTTGTAGGCTACACTTGGTACAGTGTAGTGAGATTTCATAATAAAGGGAATATGCGACGTTGATTAATAGTTAAGTATGGTTACCAAGTGCTCAACCACTTAGAATGCTTTACATACACTTGCGAGTGTATTATGTTTATGATTATGAAATCTTGTGGTCTATTAATATATTAAAAAGATTGTTATGATAAACCTATGAACTCACCAACCTTTTGGTTGACACTTTTAAGCATGTTTATTCTCAGGTACGAATTAAGTCTTCCCCTGTGCATTTGCTCATTTTAAGGACATTACTTGGAGTCGATCATCGTAATGGGACCAAATGTTGATGACTTCGTCCAGGTGGATTAGGACGGGTTGTTAAAATTGTGAGGTCGGGTTCAAAAAATGGATTATCGGAAATTTGAATTGGAGTACTTGGTCGACTTGATGACGATTCTAAAGAAAAATCAACGGCGACAATATTGGCTAGATGTCTTGATCGAGTTACAGGTGGTGAACGTATAAAAGGTGGTGAACGTTTTGCTCGTTGCATTCACTGAATATCCTATTAGTTATAAAAATAAAAATTATATAAGTTATCAAATTAATAGACTTTTCTGATTTTTGCCCACGTTTCGAATAGCCAATAGATGCAGCAGGTAGCCAGGATCCTTTAAATCAAAAGCCCACAACTCGCCACTAACAAATCCAACTATTACTACGAACCAGAAAATTTTGGATGTCTATCAATTTAACCACTTAAAATAATTTTTCGTTGAAATTTTAAAGAAATTTTAGAGAAGAAGTAGAAAATTCTATGTCCTAAAACTAAAGCGGCGAAAAATAAGAAAGAGAAAGATTGCGTCGAAAAACGTCGAAAAATAAAAGGTCGAAAAATAATAAAAAGAATGTAGCGCGTCGAAACTTAAAAGTCTAAAAACTAAATATTAAAACTTACGTCTAAAGGTATTAAAGCTTAAAAGGAATTCTATATCCAAAATGGTAATAACTTAAAAAAGGTACTAAAGTCTATTAAATATTAAAGCGATGAGCGACGTCGTAAAATTCTAAATCACCTAAATCTTAATATAAAGAAAAAGCACTTAAGGGATTTTACGACAAAGCCTAAAAACTAGAAATAAAAATAAACTACGGCAAAATACTAGATTAAAACTAATTACGAACGAAAAATTATAAAATTACGCTTTAACAAATAAAAAGATACAAAATATAAAAATAAACTTAAAGTTGTAAAAAGTACAATTTTTATAAAAATATTATTTTTATATTATTTATTTATAAAAGTATTAATTTTATAATTTATTAAAACTAATTAAAACTAAAAATACAAATTAAATAAATAAAACTAAAACTAATATTAGAAATTAATTAATTAATATACCCTAATTAGGGTAAATAATTAATAATAATAATTATTATTAACTAACCCTAATTCGATCAGCTTATATACCAGGCCTGTCAAATCAAGCCATGCGATCGCATGGGCTGATAGTTAAAATCTCATGCAATCGCATGAGCCTCGGATCCAGGCCAAATATTGTGCTGCTACAGTACCGGGCTGAGTTCTTTTATTTTATTTTATTTTATTTTATTTTAATATTTATATAAAATATTTATATAAATAAATAAAAACTTATATTTTAAAAACTAAAATAAAAATAAAGAAACTTTATAATTTTATATATATTTAACAAACCATTAATATATATAAATTTTATTTTTCTTTTTATATTTTTGTATTTTTAATATTTAAAACGTATTTTTACAAAAGTAAATTAAAAATATTTTTTTTATATAGCGTTTCGCTTCCGGCGTTTAAGCAGTTCCCCGGCAGCGGTGCCAAAAATACTTGATGTGCGTAGAGGTATATACGAAATAGTTATATTTTTGCTACAAAATATTATTAAATACGATACAATTTTACACAAGTTATTTATTTATTTATAGAGTGGATATACCGAAACCTTGCTACAACACTTATAGGCAGTGTACCTAATCGTACAGTAGTGTAGTTTTTAGTAAGTCTGGTTCGTTCCACAGGGAGCTAGCCAAGTTTAACGTTATATTTTTAAAACTAAATTTTTAAAAATATATATATAAATATAAGTAGTATTATTATTATAAAAGAGGGTTTTTACCGTTTAATGACCGGTTTGTCGATTTTAAAACTTAATTCGCAGTTAAAACCTAATGTGAAATATTAGAAATAAATATAACTTAATTTTAAGCGTAAAGTAAATAACGATAATTAAAGTGCGATAAATTAAAGTGCAATAAATAAAATGACAATAAATAAAATTGCGATAATTAAAAAGTGCGATAATTAAAATGACAATAAATTAAAGTGCGATAATTAAAAGTGCAATTAAATATGAAATAAAGGAATTATGCTTATTTAAACTTCCGTAATCATGATGTTTGACGTGTTGATTTTAGTTTATTACCATGGGTTAATTGTCCTTTGTCCTGGATTATTCAATATGTCCATCTGGTTTTTGTCCATAACAGTCCATCAGTCATAAATATAAAGTGCGAGTGTCCTCGTCAAATTATCCTTATATCCGAAGTCAAATATTCCAACTAATTGGGGACTTAAACTATAATTACACCAATTTTCCTTGTATATAATTTATCCCTATTTTAATAAGTCCATAGACTATTAATCCATTCCCGTGTCCGGTTAAATGAACGATTATTAGTACTTATAAATATCCCGCCCATCGTGTCCGATCGAGTGTATGTGGTTATTTATAGGTACGTCCAATTGTAAATCTTTATATTAAATTAACGAACTATCATTCAATTAAACAAATATAAAGCCCATTAATAGCCCATAGTCTAATTTCCACAAGTGTCGTTCTTTTGTCCAAACCCCAATTATGGTACAAAGCCCAATAACCCCATTTTTAATTTTTTAGCCCAACATCACGATTACTTCGGCTTAAATAAGCATAATAATAACTTAGCTATGAGACATTAATTTAAAAAGGTTGAACATAACTTACAATGATTAATAATAGCGTAGCGTTACACGGACAGAATTTCGACTTATACACTTACAACATTCGCTAACATACCCTTATTATTATTAAATTAAAATTATAAATTATTCATATATATATATATATATATATATATATATATATATATATATATATATATATATATATATATATATATATATATATATATATATATATATATATATATATATATATATATATATATATATATATATATCGTAGAGTGAGATAGAAAAAGGATGTCTGAAATTCGACCAAAAACTGCGAAATTTATAGATGTGGCCAGATATTTGCTGCCATGCGATCGCATGGAGATTGTTCTTGCTGGCCATGCGATCGCATGGCCTGGGATTCCAGCTCACATTCGATTGTTTTCTTCTTGCGGACGATTTTATTAAATAATATAATATATAAATAATTTTAAGAATTAATTATATATTATATTATATTCATGTGCATAGTTGACTTGTAATTTTTAGTCCGTTGTGTCGAGCGTTGAGAGTTGACTCTGGTCCAGATTCCGGATTTTCGAACGTCCTTGCGTACAATTTCGTATCTTGTACTTTGCATTTTGCGTCTTGTACTCTTGTAATTTCGAGACGTTTCTCATCAATAATTTGAACCACTTTGATTGTTCTTTGTACTTTTTAGCTTTTTGGTCGTTTGCATCTTCAATTCGTCGAATCTGTCTTTTGTCTTCACCTTTTAATATTTAAACGAATATCACTTGTAAATAGAACAATTGCAACTAAAAGCTTGTCTTTCTTGAGGGATAATGCTATGAAATATATGTTTGTTTTTAGCATTATCATATTTATTAGTTCGTTTTGAACATTGAATAACCATGATATAAAAGACCTTAATGTGCTGACTGTTTGACATGTAGGCAGTAAGTGAAAGAATTTGTGACTTACTGGTTTGCCCTACATGTTATGGAGCCAGTACACCAACAAAGTTGCCTTTTATTTTAAAGTTCAAGCATACCCAGCTCAGAGATGAGATAGTTAAAACGTTTCTCATTTAAGGGCTTTGTAAAGATATCTGCTAACTGCTGGTCAGTTGAAATAAAATGTAGCTCCACATCTCCTTTCTGAACATGATCCCTTATGAAATGATATCCAACGTCAATGTGCTTTGTTCTAGAATGCATCACAGGATTGTTGGTAATAGCAATAGCACTTGTGTTGTCACGGTAGATTGGAGTTTTTGTAACATGAACACCATAGTCCTTCAGCTGGCTTTGCATCCATAGTACTTGAGCAGTACAACTACCAGCAGTAACATATTCTACCTCAGCAGTAGATGTGGACACAGTATTTTGCTTTTTACTCGTCCAGCTGACTAGCCTACCACCCAGTAACTGGCAACCACCAGTAGTACTTTTCCTGTCTATTTTACACCCTGCAAGTCAGCATCTGAATACCCAATTAGCTCAAAATCCTGGTCTTTAGGATACCAAAGACCACGTTTAGCAGTACCTTTCAGATACCTAAATATCCTTTTTACTGCTAGCAAGTGTGACTCTTTAGGATCAGCTTGATATCTGGCATAGAGACATGTGGCAAACATAATATCTGGTCTCCTGGCTGTAAGAAAAATTAGGGATCCAATCATACCTCTATATTCAGTGATATTGACTGGTTCACCATTGGGATCAGCATCTATTTTAATAGATGCTGCCATTGGGGTCCCTATATCTTTTGAACGGGTCAGACCAAATTTCTTTAACATATCTTTGATATATTTATCTTGACTTATAAAAATTTCATCATCAAGTTGTTTAATTTGCAATACTAAAAAGTATTGCAAATCTCTTTGTAAGCTCATTTCATATGTCTTTAACATACGTTTTGAAAAATCTTGACAATGTTTCTCATTTTTAAATCCATAAATAATATCATCCACATATATCTGTACCATCAAGAGATCACCATCTATCTCTTTTGAGAATACAGTGGTATCAATTGTTCCAACTTTAAAACTTATACCAGTGAGATACACATGAAGTGTCTCATACCATGCTATTGGTGCCTGTTTTAGGCCATATTGAGCTTTGTCTAACTTGTAGACATGGTCTGGATATTTACTGCTTACAAAACCAGGAGGCTGTTTGACATAGACTTCTTCTTGCAGCTTCCCATTTAGAAACGCAGACTTAACATCCATCTGGAATACCCTAAAGTTCATCTTAGCATCATCTGCCAAGAACAATCTAATAGCTTCCATCCTAGCCACTGGTGTATATGTCTTTCCATAATCCAATCATTCTTCCTATTTGAAGACCTGAGCTACCAATCTAGCTTTGTTTCTGATTACAATCCTATCTTCATCCATCTTGTTCTTGAAAACCCACTTGGTACCAATGATCTTTTTAGTTTCATCATCAGGTTGAGGTACCAAAGTCCAAACCTTATTCCTATCAAACTGGAAGATCTCTTCTTGTATAGCTCCTACCCAGCTAGGATCTTTGATTGTTTCTTCAAGACATGTAGGTTCAATGGTAGATATAAAATTTACATGCATACAGAAATTGCTAGTTGCATATCTTCTTGTTTTAACACCACTTGCAAGATTACCAATAACTTTTTCAATTGGATGCTCCTTTTTCCATCTTGTGTTATGAACAGGTGAGCTTGTTGTGGAACACACAACATCTTGATCATCAGCTGGCTCAGAGGAGTGAGCAGCAGTGAGAGACAGCTGTTCATTATGAGTGTAACCAGTACCATCTTGAGATCCTTCAGAGATAGTAGACCTATGCTCAAGTTGTAACACTTCTGTAGAGCCATTAGGTCCACTGGTTTAGACACAGATGGAACAGAGTGTTCCATCTCATCATCAGAGAACCCAGCAACATGGATTGGTGACGGATTTGCTGTTGGTTCTTCTTCATCAACAAGAGCTTGCTGAGTTGGCTCTTCAAATAGTAACTCCTCATCTTCTTGACCAGAAGATGAAGTAGGGGCAGTTTCATCAAATGTTAGATTAATGGATTCTTCAAAACAGCCCCTTCTTTTATTGAAAACCTTGAATGCCTTTGACATGTTGGAATATCCTAAAAATATACTTTCATCAGCCTTAGCATCAAACTTGCCTAGCTGATCCCTATTGTTTAGAATGAAACAGGGAGTTCCAAATACATAAAGAAATGAAATTGAGGGTCTTCTGCCTTTGAGAACTTCATAAGCAGTTTTCTGATGTCTTTTTACTATTAAGGATCTATTCTGGGTAAAACATGCAGTGTTCACAACTTCTGCCCAATATGAATTTTCAGCCCAGACTCAGCCAACATAGATCTTGCTACTTCAATGAGAGTTCTGTTTCTTCTTTCTGCAACACCATTCTGTTGAGGTGTTCTCACAGCAGAAAATTTATGTGAAATACCTTTGTTAGCACAAAATTCTTCCAAAGTAGCATTTTTGAATTCTGTACCATGATCACTTCTAAGCTGCTTCACCAGTTTCCCATTCAATAGTTCCATTCTTTTGATAAAATTGATGATTTCATCAGCAGCTTCACTCTTTTGCTTCAAAAAGAATACCCAAGTGTATCTGAAATATTCATCAACAATCACCAGTGTATACTTGTTCCCACTACAGCTGGCTATATTAACAGGACCAAAGAGATCCATATGAAGTAGGTGAAATGGTTTCTCAACAGATGAAATCTACTTTAACTTGAATGAGACATGGTGATGCTTCCCTTTTTCACAACCAGGACACAATCTGTCTTTCACATAAGACATTGTTGGTAGCCCAGACACCAAACTTTTACTAGATAACTTATGAATATCTTTGAAGTTGAGACGTGAGAGTCTCTTATGCCATAACCACTTAAGGTTGTCTGCTGCCTTTGAATAAAAACAAGCATCAGTTGTTGTGACTGCTGTGTTCATGTCAATTTGATACATGTTCTCATGTCTTTTTACTGTAAGCAGTGGCTTTCCTGTCTTATCAAAAATAGTGCCAATCTTCCTTCTGAACTAGACTATCTTACTTTTGCTTGTCAGTTGGCTTATGCTGAGTAGATTACGTTTAAGCCCAATGACATATGCTACATTTGAAAATATAACATTCCCATTTGTTAAAGTACCAAAAACCTTTGTGTAACCCAACGAATTATCTCCATATGATACAACTGGACCATTCTTTTCTTGATAGTCCATCAGTAGGGACTTACATCCAGTCATATGTCTCGAACAATCACTATCGAGATATCAAATTTGCTTGTTTTGAATGCCCTGCACAGTAGCTAAGAGATTAGTTCTTTTTGGAAACCCATCCAAGGATGGGTTCTGGAAGGGTGGCTAGTTTTCTTGAAGAGGCAGCAGCAGATGGGGTTAGGGTTAGAGTACACCGGGTGGCTAAGTGAAACTTGCTGCCACACTTGTAGCATTTTCTCACATTTGGTATCGGTGACTGGTCATACACTGAGTAAATGGGAGCAGTACGATCGGGTCTACTTTCAGATATGGCAGCTATGAGCTGGTCAAGTTTGACAGTCATTATCTTAGTGATAGATGACTCAGCACATGATTCCATAATTTGGTTCACTTTAGCTTTTTCCTTAACCGCAGCTTTCTTTTTAGAACCAGTACCATAATCATGGTATACTACTTTGCCTTTGTTGTTCGAAGAGCCAGTGTGAGAAGTTACTGACCCTTCAGCTGATGCCGGACGATTCGTGTGAATCTTGATTGCTGCCTTTAACTTGCCAGCATTGCGTTTTGCTGGCTTGTTAGCAGCTACTGGTTGACCAGTACAATTTTCATCAGTTGGCTCAGCATTGGTGGAATTTGAACATGAAGGGGAATCAATTGTTTTTGACTTTCTTTGGTTGTTTTCAGTGATTTCCCTTTTAATCCATCTTTCCTTTGGAGTCATGTAGTAAATGCTTGAGGGATCAGTAGTTTCATCAATTGAAGTACTGGTTTCCTTGACTTTTACTTCATCCTCCAAGATTTCTTTCATGGACGGTGGTGGGGTCTTTGAAGGTCTGACAAACTTATTTGTTATGACCTTTTTACCCTTAACTATCTTGGAAAAAGTATTTGGAAAGACAGCTTCAGGATCAGTTTTGAGAATGGGGTCCATGTAAGTAACTTCTGCAATAGCAGCAGCAGCATAGTCACCAGCAAAGAATGCTTCAACTTGGGGAGGCACCTGCTCATTCACACATTTTGCTGTGCGTTGAGCAGATGTACACCAAGAAGCAACAATCTTTTTGAGATCGTTTAGCTGGTTCTTGACCTCTGTTGCCTCAACGTAAAGAGACTTTAAAGCAAAATTTTGTTTTTCAAGTTTTGAAATTTCATCCTTCAAGATCTTAATTTCATCAGTTTTGCTTTTAAGTTTATCATTTAAAGATTTGTTATCATTTTTCAAAACTTCTTCACATTTACTGCCTCTACATAAATCAACTCTTAAGTAGTCAAATATTTCAGCTTTTTCATCATCAGTATAAGTTCAAAAATTATCAACCTTATACAGCATTTCAGATTTCCATTGAGGTGAATCCTTTTTCCGATCAGCTTCCCTCATATCAGCCACAAACGTACTACCATTATCATCCTCATCAGACTCCTCGACCTCTTTGGCCATCAAACACAGCTTTTTACCAGAAGCATAACCAGCATCATCATCATCATCATCATCATCATCATTATCATCAGTATCACTGTCAGAAGATGAAGAAAAGCTGGTTTCATCCCAATCATGATGCTCAGCAACTAGAACCTTTTCTGGCTTCTTTCCCTTCTTATCAGCCTTTGCACTTTCCTTCATCTGAGCCTTCATAGCTTTGTACTTGTTCTTGTACTTATCAGCTTTTGAGAAGGAGTTAGCATGTGATGTTGAAGGTTTCTTGGACATACATTCAGCAGCAAAATGTCCAACATTCCCACAATTGTAACACTCAGATTTAGGACCCTTGATTGATTTGCTGCTATACCTAGCACTGGGTTTCTTACTCCCTTTATATGACTTGCTGGTTCTATTACGATTAAACCTTTTGAACTGTCTAGCCAGCAAAGCCATACCTTCAGCAAAACCTTTCACATCATCTTCATCATCACTGCTTTCTTCAGACCCAGTACCACTATCCACATCATCTTCAGCTGACTCTTCTTCTGTTGTCAACTTTTGAACCAGTAAAGCCTTTTAAGCTTTCTTTTTAGCAGCAGCCATAAGAGCAGTATCATCTGTTTTAGAAGATTTTGAAGTGGTGGGGGCAGACTTAAAATTTTCTTTCAAGTTTAGTTCAAGTTTAGCTTCTGCCTTCTCATGGTTCCAAAGTGTACCATAGAGGGAAGACATGTTAAAGTTCTTTAAAGTCTGGGTGGTTCTTAGAGGGTCAGTCACTGGTTTCCATTTGGCAGACAATGAGTCAATGAATTTGTTTACATGTTCAAAATCAGTATATGTGATTTTCAAAGTAAGCGAGTCAGCAACTAAGGAGTTAAACCTAATGAAGGTTTGCTTAAGGGTTTCATTCTTATAGACAAAGAACATTTCATACTCTCATTTCAAAGCAATAATCTTATTATGTCTAACCTCATCCATGCCTTCATAAGTAACATCTAGATAGTTTAACATAAGCTTAGCATTCAGTTTTCCCTTAATCAGTTTGAACAGGTGATTAGGTAAAGTTATAGCTAACAGAGTTCTGATCTTAGGGTCAAGTCCAACACGATGTTTGTCCTCAGCATCTCATTCAGATGCAGGGAGAACAACCTCTCTGCCTGGGACAGCAGGAGCATCTGCAGTAGCTGGAACACTTGCAACGGTTTCAGTTGGGACATATGGACCATCTGTTGCAATACCAGGCATGAGTGGATCAATAGACACAAGATGAAGCATGAACCTTGCCTTCCAAGTTTCATACTCCTCTTCATCAAACTTGGGTGGTCTATTGGATGAGCCATTTTCAAGGAAAACTGTATTTGAATATGCAGCCATATGAGAATTCAGATCCAATGTATTAAATTATCAAGACTGAAGCTCTGATACCAGTTGTTGGTCCCTTGATTAACAACAGGAGTATTGTAGGGGGAGAATACAATTTCTTTTAATTAACTAACCAATTAAACACAGTTTAGTATTCAAGCATGTAATTTAAATAGAGTCAAAGGTAATTTTTTAACTGTTATTCTTTATTGATTAAATCACAAAGAATTACAACTATCCTTGGTGGAATGATAGTTGGTTGATACAGATTTACCTAAGTATAGCTATGAGGACAAACTTAAAGCTATTACACGTTTTCAACTCTAAATAACAAAACCCACACCACTAGTTGTTACAATAGTGGATACAACAATTTATAGTAGTCCTATTAACCGTGTAATGGTTCTATTGTCCACTGGTACATAGGATGTCCGTACTTGTGGGGACAACTGCATCAGAGAGCGTGCTCTCCTCTTTCCTCTTTGGTAGCTATTTGCAGGAGCACCCCAATTTGGTTTGGCACCACTATTCGTTTAAACAAATAGAATGTTGTGCTCCCTAGGCATTGACAAAGTATAGCACATGTCTGCACATGCGTTAAACTTCTGCATTCCCACGTGGTCTTATAAGGTCACTTGTCAGCCGCCGACGCGTGTCCTTTCCTGTTCAACTTTGTCTTTGACTTCTGTTGAATAGTACAATTGATGTAGACCACTCAGGAAACCACCATACTTGTAATGGAGCATGGCTGTCTTGTGTTGTATGCTGCTTACCAGGTTTACTGGTTCTTCTTATGCTGAGTCACTTGAAATTCTTGAATTGCTGGATACTCATCCGGTGCTGATTCGAAGAATACACTCTACCTTGTGCTGGTAGACTAGGCAGCATACTGTACACTTGACACAGCAATATTTGATGTCTATACATAAACAAACTTGTGCTGGCTGCACATAACATTTTAATGCAAATAAATTACAGTTTTGTCATAATTAAATCCTTAATTATTTTGGGGACTCAACAATGGATATATAAATAATTATATATATTAATGAACTATTCCACGATTTGATATTTCTGACAAGTTAAGTAAATTAACGTGTTGCATTAAAATATTTTCATACATTTATTTACCCTTTTGACCGTTCCAACGATTCACGAACAATAGTTTATAAATATATATATATATAAATATATATATTTAAAGATTCTTCACTAAGTATATCACTATAAATCCATGTGATACTAGATTGATATTATGATTGTGATCATTGCAGATGAATTATATTTACATAAATCTTTTGACCACTTTTGAGTTATTAAAATTTAAACTTTCTAAAAGTGTAGGCCATATAATTACAAGCAAATAAACTGATCAAACAAGATCAAATTGGACTATTGTTTTGCATGAAAGATTATTAAATTATTTTCTTTATTTCTATGCTATTTGGCCTACTCGTTTACAAGACATAACACATGTTCATCTTAAATCTTCAATTATATATATATATATATATATATATATATATATATATATATATATATATATATATATATATATATATATATATATATATATTGCTAGTTGTTTACATGTGGCTATTTACGGAGTAATATTAAATTTAATATAAAATATAGTTTAATGATAGTGGTGGATGGTGATTCTTATGTAAGACATTAGAATTTGTTAGCTAATACCTACTCCAAATTTAAAGATTTTTATTCCGACAAATTCCTATGAGTTAGTTAATAGGTAAAAATAAAAGATAAAAGATATGCGTGATAGCTCACGATCTTTATCAAATTAGCCTTGAATGTCGGAAACATATAAGAAATATTATATGTATATTTATTATGCCTATAAATTATAAAATCAAGATCGTAGAAAATTAAGTTAATGTGAATTAGATTTTAGTCCTTAACCCCTTATTGTATTAATATATATTATTATATTATTATCAGTATTAGTAGGTGCTTTCATCCGTAAGATTTCAATTATTGAGAAATATAATAATATATAATAATAATAATAATATAATATTAATATAATAAATAAATCTAAGTTCTCTGTCTGTGTGAATGAACAAGTTGATTGATATCAACTTCTCCAAATTTTCTAATCTACCATTCAACATATCAATAGTAGTCCACTTTTCTAATTTGTCTAAAAAGGAGACTACGGAGAAGGAGAACACACAGAGAAATCTTTTGCTTCTCAATTTCATATTTCATCTTTCAATTATAATTTTAGTTAGTAATTAGTTTAGGTAATTATAGTGTAGATAAATAAATTAGTTTAGTGATTGCAAGTGTGGTTATTATTCAAGTTTCACGGGAGTTGTAATGCTACCTTTCTAACTTCTGAAATTGAAGTTTATTTTTCTTGTATCCGAGGCCAACCATGCATCTATCCACTACGTTGCGTCTACATATTTTTCCTGTAATATTGAACCCCAATATTGATATGTGAGTTTATAGATCCCTTTTTAATTGCTTTTGCAATCTATATTTTTGGGCTGAGAATACATGCACTTTATTTTAAACACAATGGACACAAGTACATACTTAATTCTACACTGAGTTTGAACCAAAAATCTCTTAGCTTTGATAACTAGTAACTGTCAGTTATAAGAACTAATGGGCGCGAGTAGTTATATATGGATCCATAGGGCTTGACATCCCCGTCTGTTCCAAGTATAGAAACCCTAGCCTGAACTATAAAATAGACGTATGCTATTTGAGTTTAGTACATGTTGGTTTGCGTGTATTGTACATGTTGGTTGCATGTATGTTAAAATAGGGGTACTTATTATATATACATTAAGTTTAGTTACCAGGGTACTCAATTTCGTAGAATATTTTGATAAACGTTTTGGATGAAATAACTGAAATCTTGTGATCCACCTTTATATACAGAGTATGCGCAATATTAAAACTATGAACTCACCAACCTTTGTATTGACATATTTAAGCATGTTTATTCTCAGGTTCCTAGAAGTCTTCCGCTGTTGCTTATACGTTATACAAGCTATGTGCATGGAGTCATACATGCTTTATTCGAGAAAACTTTGCATTCACAAAATCATCACCATGTATCTTATTTTGACTGCATTGTCAACGGATGTATTATTATAAACTATTATTTACGGTGATTGTCTATATGTAAAAATCATCATATGTCAAAAACCTTGGAATTAGATATTCATTTATGGTGTGCCTTTTTAAAAGAATGCAATGTTTACAAAACGTATCATGTAGAGGTCAAAACCTCACTATGAAATCAATGAATAACGTACCGCATCAATAGCGATTTTGACGGGTCGTTACAGTTGGTATCAGAGCTTAAGGTCATAGAGAACCAGAATTTGCATTAGTGTGTTTAACTGATAATTGTTAGGATGCATTAGTGAGTCTGGACTATGACCATATCTGTTTTTACTGATTTTTGATTATCATTTCATATTGAAAATTACATACTTATCATTCTTAAGTCTAGACACGTTTTTCTGCATTTATTGCATAGGTAGTGTACAGAAAAATTCATATCTTAGCATATCTGTTACTGTAAACTTTGCCTGACATCTTCCGAAAATTCCTCCGTAACTTATGGGATTTTTGTATTATATATACATATGTAAATTATGTATTCAAGAATACCAAACTAAGTCCTATAATCTATTTCATATCAAAAATCATTTCCCTGATTGTACAAGATGGATCCCGCAACTAGTGTGAGTTCCTCGGATTCCGATAGCTATTCCGATATGGATATCCATTTGAGCTCCGAAAGCAGCGTAACCGAAATGGATCAACCAATTAGCCATCATCTATTCTGGATGAAATGGGGATGGGTTCGTAGTAGACTTAATCAATGGAGACAAGAAGAAGGTGATCCTTTCCACCCACCAAATTTCCCTCTCGGCGAAGAACCTGAAGCACTTACCGGCGAACCAGTCCGAAACACCATTTTCACCCTCATTTCCAGAATAGCTCGCAACGATTATATAATATCTAAAATTTTAAACTTTATTCATCCCCTCGTTCTAACCGCCAATCATCCCGGTGTAATAGAAGAAGTCAACGAGCTTCGCGCTCGAGTAGAGACTTTGGAGAGTATGGTGCACAACTTGTAGGCATCACAGGCACCACCAGCATTAGCACCAACAGCACCAGTACCACCACCAACAATAACACCCGCATCACACGCCTAAATATCACAATCGGTACCTCGAGCATCAACATCATACGCCCTATAGTTACCAAGGAATACCAACAACAATAAACGATGAATTGTTGATTCATAACTTCATTGGAAAAATATTCTGCGGTGATTATGTAATCTCTAAAGTTTTAGAGATTATTTGTTCTAGTTCTAACTCATTATTTCTGAAGAATTCATATGTATATTTTATATATATACGAATTTTAAAACCATAATAAATCTTTTCGTACTAAGCTATTACGTATGAATTTTTAGCTGGTAGGTACTACTCGGTTAATTCATATTACTAATATGCTATGATGTACACCCTTCGTTAGCGACTTAACCATCGTCAACTACGATCTCTGCTTCAGCTCAATAAATTCTATTTCATAGTAAACCAAGTGTATTAATCGAATAAATGTTTGATTTTACACTTTCATTTTCGATGTACTCAAAACTTTCTAGAAAACATCATTCGTGCCTTACGAAGTTCACAAGAATTCCATGAGCACCACCATCATTCACCGAGGAAATATCAATAAAAATGAATAATGAAGTATTGATTCATAATTTCATTTACGTTGAAGAAATAATCCGTGAAGATTACGTAATTTCTAAAGTTTTAGGGATTATTCATTTCTAGTTTCAACCGTAAATTAAATGAGATTAATTTAATATTAACTCATTAAATCTATATTACATCTGCAGAAAATATACATACATATATTTTCATAAAGACTGTAATAAAAATTCTCTTATACAAAATATTACTTGTGAATTTTTTTTAACTGGTAGGTAATACCCGAGAAATATATAAGTTCACAATTAATATGTTACACTATACATTCTTCAAATTCGATTCCAAAATCATTAACTATACTCACTACTTTCACAGCGATACACATTCTTTCATAAAAATCAGGACAACCATTCTCATTCTCATTCAAATTCATATTATGATTTTAACAGATTAGAATCCAAATCAAGATTTAACAGATGACATCACTCTTAGATTCCTACATCTTTCAAAATTATACTTTGAATTCAAACTATACTAGAACCTCATTATTATTCATAAAACTCAGAAAGATATTCGAATCATTCAAGATTCACTACAATTTCATCATACATATATTGACAATGACAAGCTGCGTTCAGACCCTTCCAAATTCTTGAAGACACCTCAATCAATGAAAAATCGAGAGGATGAACCAACCTTACGTTATATACGAAAAGAAAGATCTATGCATATAGCTATGGACCTGGAGAACACTCAGAACAAAAGTTTAACACGTATCTGTGCCAAATCCTTCGACATTTTTATCACTGAAAATAACTTTACAATCCCTTTTCAAAGTAGCAAATTTTATCACACCTCCATCAAGCCAACTTTGACTTTTATCAGGAGTAGCCTTATTATAATTTGATATATAAGTTACCCTTTTCGTCATTGTTATTGGGGAACCTTTTATATCCCATCACATTAGCAGTAAACGTACCAGCAACTTCATCGCTCTTTGGCTTTAGTCTCTCAGGAAAATATCTTTATTTATTCATTAAAACCCTATCATGTACCCATCTGCATCTTGTAACGATAATTTCCATACCAAATACCGAGAAGTATCAATAATTATTTTCGAATCTCACAGCGTTTCTACGACAACAGTTATATATATACATATAACGTTACCTCCTGAAATTATAATTCTGAAATTCTGCATAGCACCCCAGCCTACGAATCAGTACTATGAAGTTTTGAAAAAGCTGATGAAGCAGCAAGGACTGTAGACATCATTAACAGTCAAAAGTTTGATGATAAAGAATGGTAGGTTGGAAAAGCTCAAAAGAAAAATTGGTACTGAAAAACGGATTGGACAAACCATGAAGGAGGCTGTGGACAAATCATAAGGTCTAAACCTGTAATCAAAGAATCCCGATGATTCGATTTCTGATGGAAATTATAGAGGACATATAATCTATTTTCGTATTCTAAAACAGTACAGAAGAATTTTCTTCATCATCTTCTGATCTTAGATATTTTAAAAATTCTAAGATATCATCGTATCTTTCATTATAAATATCCTCGATATTTGTGAAGATATCTTCATGACTATTCTTGTCCAAAATTATTTACCTCTTCGCGCTATCTACGTTACGTCATAAAAGAAAATGTTTTAGTTTCTAAATCTCTGAAAAATTCGAAATTTAAATTATGAATGTTTTTGAAGAAGTGTTGGGAATTGAAGCATGAGTTAATATAATATAATGACGCCTGATCAACGTGATTATATTACAATAAGTCATGCTGAGTTTCCAATGGAACATGATGATTCACAGACCATACTATCATCATGTGTCATGTCACACGACTCTTACATTTTACCTAATCTCTAAACATATCAAGAACTTATTTTCTTGATAGTTCTATATTTTCCCGTGACTTCTGGTAATTTAACAAATCAGATCGTGCCATTGTAATTTCTTTCTTAGAACATTAGTTATGTTCATTCCAAATTTCATACCTACGAATTCTTGACTATTACTTGCTTTACTTAAAGTTGAGAAGAAAAACAAAAGCATGGAGCTCCGAAATAGAAG